>NC_080786.1:89909919-90528530 GCF_028018385.1 Neofelis nebulosa | reverse complement strand
GGCATTTCCCAGGAACACTTTGGGATCCAGGAAAGCATCGCGATGCCCTGCGGGTCAGAGTCTCAACCCCTGAATGACTGACGCCCCATCCTGAGAGTTCCCAGACCAGAGGAGCCAGGAGAGAGCTTTCTTCTCCCCATCTGGAGGAAGCAGAGTCCCTCCCAGGGCTGAGGTGGATGGAAAGAGCCTGAGTCCTTAGGAAGGCAGACTCGAGCGGAACCCAAGCCAGCAACACCAGATGCTCTCATTCCCCGGCCACGTGCCTGCGCCTGGGATGACAAGGTGTGAGAACTCGAGAGGAGAGGAACACGGCAGCCCACATCCCACCACCAAAACCCTGAGTGCCCTGCCCCACATCAGCCACAAAGGGAGGAAAGCCTGACCAGGCTCATGGCTGGCATCCGCCATTCCTGATGGCCTGCTGTGGACTAAGGCCTGTGCCAAGGGAGCCACCATGGGAAGGAAGCCTGGGGTGCATCCTTTGTAGTCCCCTAGTTGAAGCAAATAATCACTCCCCAAATAAATCAGCTTTGAGAGTTTGAATGTTTGTCAGCAGGCCTTTCTTAAAGAAGGCCACCACTACAGCAGAAAGCAGAGCCCAGCAAGGCCACCTTGGACCCTGGGGAACCTGAACCCTGACAAACAGAGGAGAGGGCACACGTACCCAGAAAGGTGGGCACCGCAACACTCAGCCACAGGTTCTTTCCTGGTCGGTTAAGGTCTTCACGCTAAGAAGTATCCACAGCAAATTACTAAAGGATCAGCCGGGTGGCTCTCTGGGTGCTGAGACCACATCTCACAGAGCCTCAAAACCCCACACGGTGCCTGGCACGTGGCAGGCACTTGATAAAGGTGTGGTGAGTAAGAGAATGGGCAAACACGTCAAGGAATGACTGGCTTAGCCTAAGCACGGCCGCTTCCAGGCAGCAGTTATGTACACAAGGAATACAGACTGATTTGACCTCAGCATGAGCTCAAAATAATTGAGAGAGGAAGTCTGCTGCAAATCATCCACTGCATTCCCAGCTATCAAATGCATTTAGAAAGCCTCTGCTGCTTGGTATCATCCATGCTGCCGGCCTCCTTGCTTCACGCAGCTAACTGGATTGACACCCAGAGGGAAGGGGAACTCTCTTGGAGCCTCCCAGTCTCAGCTGGGCTGCTCCAGGAGCCAGAACAGGACTGGGAGAATGAGGGCTGAGGAAGGGACATATTCTCCCTACCCCGCCACCTCAGGTGTCACAGCATTGATGCCCCTTGTCCTGAAGGGCTTTCAGGAGTTGGGACAGAGGTCCTTTTGAGTATCTCAAGTGCTAGCACAAACCACCTAAACTAAATTGCCCTTGTCAAAGTAAAGCCACTGCCTGGCACTTGCAGGGCTGGTCCCAGCTTTCATCACTGCCACTTGCTGAGCTATGGAATTTGGCCAGGAGCCCCCGAGCCCCCTGTCCCTCCAGGTAGCACACGATCAGGACTGAGGAAGCACAGGCCCTGGGCTGGAGTCCAATCCCATTTCTACTGCAGTCACTTGGGAATCTTAGGACACATCTCTTGACCTTTCGGTTCTTATAAAATCGGCATAGGACTTCCCCGTACTTGATGGAGAAGTTTCCACTGATGGTTATGGTCAACTCCCAACTATCCATATTATGGGAATCGAATCAGTATTTGGCTAACCCCATGAGTCATGCTACAAGCAAAAAACATGGCCCCTGCTCAAGGCACTCTCCATTAAGGTAGGGATCACAAGGGAAACCACACAAAGAGATAATGAAGAGCAAGATGGCTAGGTTTAGACTGGAGATGGCTAGGTTTAGACTGGAGATGCCTCCCGTGGGCTAGAGAGGCCAAGACAGGCTTCAGGAAGGGGTGAGGTCTGGGTGGGGAGCTGAATGGAATCTGGATGGGGAGGGGAAATTTTCGAACAAAAGCAAAACCTTGAAAAACTATGGCATGACCAGGGTGGTGAAGAGGATAGCCAGCAGGATCAGAGAGTGACAGGGGATAGATGCTGCATATTCAAGTGGCCCAGATGATGAACCACTGTCTACAAAACAGGAAGTTTGGTATCACAGGCAATAAAGAGCCACTGCAGGTTGGGCGGGATAGGGGGAGGGATTTCATGATGAGATGAGATTTAATAGTGTCTACTGAGTGCTTATAGTATGCAGGTAAAATCCATCTAATCCTCATGACACCCCACGAGGCAGTGCAATTAGAATTTCCATTTTACAAAGAAACTGAGGCATGAGGCACCTGGGTGGCTCAGTCGGTTAAGCGTCCGACTTCGGCTCAGATCATGATCTCGCGGTTCCTGGGTTCGAGCCCACACCAGGCTCTGTGCTGACAGCTGGGAGCCTGGAGCCTGCTTTGGATTCTATGTCTCTGTCTTTCTCTGCCCCTCCCGGCCTCGCACTGTCTCTTAAAAATAAATAAACATTTAAAAAAGAAAATGAGGCATAGCAAGACTAAGCAACTTGCTGAAGATGACACAGCTAGGAAATGGCTAACCACCATACAACACTGCTCCTCACTGCCACCAGGAAGGAAGAATAATTTGTCTCTAGCTGCAGAGAGAGGTAGAGACAACGAGGTCTGCAGACTCTAGGAATACTGCCACATTAGGGAGATAAGGGTGAGGGTGGACTGGAGAGATGAATCCAAGAGATCCCATGAGGGAGTACTGACAAAAGTACTGACTGACCCACATTGGGTCCATGGAGACCTGAACGCTCAGAAGACCTAGGACAGACATGGAAAAGTTGAGAAGGACACCAGTTATGGGGCAGATGCGTTGAGAGTCGTCCACACTGTGGACACTTGTCACATCTCTCCTTGGTAGAAAGTTGTTCGCCCACACAGCTTAATGCTCAGCTTTAGCCCAGGCCTTTTTGAGTTAGTCCCACCCTCTCTCTGCCCCTCACAGGCCCCTCCCCCCATGACACCTCTACCCCTACCAGAGCCCCTGCTCCAGGGCAGCACATCTGTTCCCAGGGGAAATGGACCAGCTCTGGTTAATGTCTGTTCACAGCCACAGAGTCCAAAGTGGGGGACTTGTTATGTCCGCGGCTGTGCGTGTGAAAGCATGCATACATGTATCAAGATCCTGCAGATATAAACAGCTCCATCTCTGAGAAGGAAGCATACTCTCATTTTTCCTCAGTGGACGACAAATAGAGATAAACCAGGCGCTGAGTTTTCCTAGGTCCTGCTGCCAGCAATCGCAGCCAAGAGGGCCCTTTCCACAGGGTGTCCTTCCTGGAAACTGGGCCCCGAAAGTCAAGTGTCAAGGCACCACCCCAGCATCACCCCAGAGTACTGTCTCTAGGCTCAGCCACCCATTGGGACAGACCCCTCTGTTGCCTGTTTTCAGAGTAATCTGGAGACGGAAGGATATTTACAACCCAAGGTCAGCAGCCACCATCTTGCTTTCTTGAGAAAGAATGTCCGTAGCTAAGAATTTGTCCCAGGAATGCATGAGGGGCCAGAAGGATGAGAGGCCTCGGGCAGGCCAGCCTTTCTAAGGGCTGATTTCATCCTTCAGTGTCCACTGAGGGCCCACTGTGTGCTGGGCACTTTGGCATCCAGAGATGCTGGACAGGGCACTCACACGGCATGGGGATAGCTGGGGGGCTGGGCAAGATGACCACAAAGGCGGCGTTTAGGCGTGGGAAGAGAACACTTTGTTCCTCTGTCCATGTCGACATCTGTTCTGGTGACTGTTAGGCACTTGCCATGAGGAAGACAGCAGAATTCCTTGGGCTCCCTGCAGGTCTTCCGAGTTGTAGCGGGAGTTCTGGTGGTGACAGTGATGTGGGGGTTCTTAACCCAAAGACTGGGTTCTTTCATGGCTGTGGGAGACTGTGTGTGAGGCTGACCCATAAGTCCTCAACGTGCCTGCTCTCCAGGGCAAGGGCTGCAGCGAGGTACGGGGGGACTCAAGGGCCGCTTGGTAGTTCTGCCTGTTTTAGCAGGACTGTCACTAAGGTGGTCCTCGGTCTGGAGGCCCACCGGACTGAAGGGCAAGGAGTGATTCCTTGCCCTGAGTGTAGCCAAGGTGGTCCCAGTTAAGCTAAGGGGTACAGGGACAGGCTCTGGACCCTGGCACTTCTACAAGAGAAATCAGAATTTCTTCTGAGGACTGTAAGTTCTTTCTGCCCAAGCCAGGGCCTCCCAGTCCAGGAACATCTCATTAGGGGAAGGAGACACTTGTTTCTAGAAGCCTTTCCTCCACTAGAGGCCTCAGGACATAACCTGCTAAGAGGAAATCACAGTCAGCCAATGGCCAGCCTGCCTACAACGTGCCTGCCCAGTGAGAGCTAAAACATGTAACAACAGACCCCTCAGTCTTCGCCCCACGTGCCCCCAGAGCAGAGTGGGCCAAGTGAACTAAGAGGATGAACTGGTCAGAAGGAGAGGCTGGCGAAGAGAAGCTGAGGCAGGCAGGTAGAAGGAACCAGCACCAAGTCCCCATCAGGAAAAGGGCAGGAAGAAGATGTTTCACTGAAATATTCCCAAAGCCTAATTTTAGACAATAGCTCCTTTCTCCATCAGCATTCTTCCCAGAATTAGGATTTGCATCTGGTGAATTCCCGTCATCCCCTGGGGAAGTTTCATCCTCTGGTGTTTCAAGCATGGAGTGCTTTTTATCCGTGCTGATGCAGACCAACAGAGACACGCCCCAGCAAGAAGAAGGGAACTCAGACCTTTCTAAAATTGTGCGTGTATTCACCCACACAAACACATGCACCTGTCCACCGCCAATTGACAAGAACAGAGCAGACAAGAGCTGGAGCTCTACACGGCAGCCAAGATGATCTTTTCAAAACAAAGATCTGATCGTGTAAACTACACTTCCCTTCCCACTTCAAACTCTGATAACTTCTACGTCTCTTGGAATAAAATCCAGTCTCCTTAACTCAGCTACATGTGCTCCTGTCATCTGCTTCCTTCTGCCTCTCCAGCCTCATCTCACACTACCTCTTGCTATCAGTACCCTTGAATTCAATCCCTGCTCCATCCTGCCACAGGGCGTTTGCATATGCTAGTCCCTCTTCCAAGAAAACCCCATTCCCATGCTCACCCCTTTTTGCATAGTTGTCATCTACTCTTCCTTTAGAAGAGTGTAATCATTTCAGCCTGTAGGTAAATGTTCTCACATTTAAACTGTGGGCCACTTGGGAAGAGCTGATCCTTCAGAAAGAGTGAAGGGCTGCTATGCATGAAATTGACCTTACAGACTTCTTGAGTGAAAAACTGAAGGGTCACTGATAGCAAACAGAGAAGCGAAAGCTGCCCTTCTTAGTCTGTACTCAGTCTCTTTCAGACAAAGAAAGACAAATATTCAATTCCTCTGAAAAGCCTTTTCTGACCTCCCAAAGTGACTGCGACGTCCCCACAACAGCCAGCACAGGCCCATGTCTCCCTCCCTTTTGTGCTGAGCACAAGCGAAATTTTACCATTGTCAATGTGATTTCTCATCAGAGAACCACTTGCCCACTAGACTGACAGCTCCATCAGGGCAAAGCCCAACTGCTCACAGTGAAATATCAGCACCGAGCACAGCATCTGGCACAGAATAAATGCTCAAGAAACACTGTATGAATGAATGAGTAGATGGATGAATGAATGAATGAATGAGAAAAAACCAGTTCTGAGCTGGGCATTCTCCAAAGCTAGATCCTTAAATTACACCTCAAAACAAAGCTGGGAAACAGCTAGGGCATGGCAGTCACCTGCCTACCTCTTCACCCATAGGCAGGAAGCCTTCCTTCTCCAACATGTTCACCCACCGGTCATCTTCAAATTTCAGATCCTGAAAGGGCTTTTTCAGATGAGGAGACACATTCACTGCCCAAGATCACACATCAGGCAGCAGCACAGCTCCTGGACCAAAATGTGCCGCTCTGCTAGAGCAGGCCAGGCCTTGTCACAAATACACCCCAGAATCTCGGGGGCTTACCTCCAGACAAGCTTAGTTATGGCTCACGAAATACTTGAAACAGGCTGAGTGGCTACTCCCTCTGGGTCACGTGGCCTCTTGGGTCACCACTGAAGGGCGGGAGAAGGCGGGGGACTGCCTGGATGGGCACACGTTGTGGTATACGTGGCTCCTGCCCACATTCCACAGGCTACAATTCAGTCATCTGGCCCCAAACTCACTTTGAGGGAGGCTGAGAAACCCATGAAGAGGGGACAGTATGGAGAACACATCCCTACTACTGTCCTGCTGCTCCTCACTAGGGTTATTTCCAGCCAGAGTCCTAAAGTGACCATAGCCTCCACTGGCCAAGTGGCCCCAAATCCCAACCAGGAGGACAAAGCTTCCTACCCCGAGATGATATACTGACCAGGAGCCCAGTTTCCCAGAGCAGAGAGCCCTCAGGCAGAGATCAGCAAGTGGTCTTCCAGATTGGTGTGGGGACTGAGCGACAACAAAGACCACACCCTAGTCCCCTGACTATACTGACCTCACACCTCAGAGGCTCCAGATGGTCCAGCTGGTCCTGTCCCACAGGAGGGCAGCCTGACACTATCCTTGGGAAGCCCCGCTACCATGTTCAAACTATAGGCTTTTATTCTGGTCATCTGCCTGTCAGAGATGCCAAAGGAATGCCAGGAGGAGGAAGACCTGGCAAAGGAAAGTAACCAGGAGCTCAGGTCCTGGCCCTAGTCTGATTGGGGAAATGTCTTAGTTGCATCTCTTCTGGCCTTTGTTCCCTGGAAGGTAAAACGAGAATGCCCAGCACCCCCCCCCCCCTTCTACAGTCCGGGGTTAGGGTGCAGATCAAAGAAGGGAGGTAGAAAATGGCGTTCAGATCAAAGCGCCCTCAGTTATTATAGACAGAGTCACCTGAAGCTCCAGGGTGGCTCTTCTCTCGGCCCATCCTCTGACTCTGCCAAATAGGCCAGTGCTGCTGATGCCCTGTGCCACACTCTCATTTTCCAAGTATTCTAGCCTAGCTTCAGGAACTCAGGCTGGAATTCTCCAAGCGAAGTGAATTCCTGGTACTGGCTAGCTTCTTTGTCCTATGGTACATGGACACAGCATCAGACACAAACGTTCACTTTCAAATGTTTCTCCCACCCACCACACAGATGTCCACTGTCTCTGGTCAAGGCACTCTGGGATCACATCTGGTCTTATGCCAGTATTGGTTCTGGAGCTGGAGAGTGGGGTTGATGTGGGGTAGTGTTGGTACAGAGGACCCCCGGGGCAGGGGGAGCTGGGGGAGGGGCCCTCACAAGCCATTACAAGGCTGAGTCTGGGCCAGGGAACTCCCCTCCAGCAGGACTTCTGAGGCAAATCTCTTGAAATAACCCTGAGTCTCTCCACTCTGGGGAGGGGAGCCTTATGAGGTAAAAAAGGAACAGACAGGGCAGGAGGCAAGAGGCTTCAGGCCCACAGAGCAGGTGGATTTTCCAGAACTTTGAGACAATCCAGGAGAGCAACTGCTGCTGCCTGGGGTGGGGGTGCGGAAATGGGGGAGACGGGAAGGGGAGGAGAAGGTGTGAGAAGGGAGTGGGTGCGGCAGACAATGGAGGCTGTCAGGAGATGCTTGTGTGACAGCACAGAGCGTGGGAAGGGCATGTGGGTGAGGGTGGGGTCGCCTCACAGGGGCTCAGAGAAGCAGGGACTTTGGAAGGGGGTGCTCAGTAACTGCAAAGTTGAGAAACCCATGGGGTTAGCCAACTGTCTAACTTCAGACAGGTCTTAGCCAACTGTCTGAAGAGCAGTCCAAAAAAGTTTCCAAAATTGCATTTGTCTTCCCTTCTTTTAAGGGTCTCACCATGGAAAGTTTCTACGTTAACTTTAGTAGATTATCCTCGCTTTTGCGGAAGAAGAAACAGACTCAAAGGAGAAACGAACTCAGCCCGAGGCTGCACGGAAGAAACAACAAATGCAGGGTCAGAATTCAAAGCCAGTTCCCTTCCACCCCAAAGGACACAGCCAGACATCCCTGGCTCTGAATATCCCCTCCCCACAAAGGGTCAGACACTCTTAGCTAGGGCTCCTTCCCTCATTAGATGTAATTCTTCCGTCTCCTGGTCTCCAAAACAGGGAGTTCAGGTTTGAACATTTTGGTCTCCTAGAAAAAAATAAGCCAGAAAAATCCCAGTTACGATGACCACTGCCATCAGCATGGCTATCAACCACCAACATTTACAGGGAGCCATGAAAATGAGCAAGACCTGAAGGAGTTGAGTGGGAAAATGACAATCATGCCCTCTGCCTTCCGGTGGACATTCTGGTCCCTATGGGCGAAACCAAGTTCCAAACACTGGTGTTTGGGGGACTGTAGATCCTGGGCCCCACCTCCCCAGAGGAGGAAGCACAGAGAAGAGGTGTGTGAGACCTGGGTGACAAGCCTTATCAGCCTCATTTACCAACCTAAACCACGTGCTACAAACTATCCGCCACCGGCCTGGTCAGCTTCCTTTCCTGGAGTCTGAAATCAGGGCAGGCATGTACCCACAAGGCCAGGGCCTGGAGTCACCACCTCTGATGCTCCTCAGATACTCTCTCCCCACCATGAGCAGTGCAAACAGCAAGTGCCCTTGCCCCCCATGGCACTTCACCTCTATCCATGGCAAGTACCTGACTGTGCCCCAGTCTTCTGTGAAATGGAGATACCCTCTAGGCTGGAGTGAGGATTAAATGAGTTGTAAATGAGTTGCTATATTGGAAAGCACTAATAGTGCCAATAAAGATTGTTACCAACATAATTACTGTCTGAGAAAGGGATGAACACAGATGGGCCCCAAACAGGCATGATCTGCCTGTCTTTCCCCTTCCTTTGCTTCTCCAGGTCAGGGCGGGAAGCAGGAGCTCACGATTAGTTCTGTCCCCGAGAGGTCAGGCACCAGCGCCCAGGAGACAGCAAAGCTGGGTTCCGTTCCTGGCTTCTCTACTTTGTGATAGGACTTTAGGCCAGTTACTTAAAGCGCCTAAGCTTCAGTCTCCCGACCTGCAACAAAGAGATTATGACAGTATTTTCTCCATAGGGTGGTTTGAGGATTTTACAGGTAATATTAAGTGTAAACTGCTAACACATTTTTTAATAAAAACAGTGTAATACTACTGTTCCATTCTTCCATTACTGGAGGACAGCAGCTCTCTCCTTTCCAGCAAATGCCAAGAATGTTCTCAGCTCCCTTTCCTCAGAGCTGAGGTCTCAGCCATATTGTGCCAGAATGTGGGGATGGGAGCTCACCATCTGCCTCAGCCACAAGACCACCGTCTCCACTCTCCTGAGAGTCTTAACCTGTGGCCTGTGCAGCAGGTTCTCACAAAACCAATCCCAGAAGCCTCTCCCCAAAGGTGCCGTGAAACGGGTTCAATGGCCAGAGGGTCTCTTCGGTGCAGCTCTGCTCATTGGCTTGGGAGAAGCTGGATGACTTAGCAGCTGGGTGCGCCTTGTGAATGTGTAATCCGTGCAGTTGCACAGAGCCATGCGCTCAGTTTAATGATCTGTTATCATCTCGAAATTCTCAATACTTCCGGAACAGGGGGCCCGGGGTTTTCATTTTGCACTGGGCCCTGCAAATCACACAGGAGGTTTAGCAGGCTTCTCCACTGGTCTCCCAGGGGCTTCTCCTGTCACTTCCAAGAGGCACCACTGTCACCAGGCTCAGGCTCCATGTTTGAAATCTTTCCTCCATATCAAGGCTCACCTGGATGCCTAAAACCCTCTCTGGCTTCTACCTTTGCCCCTTGCGGTTTCTTTTCAACAGGCAACCAGAGGATCCTTTTAAAATATGAGTCAGCATACTGTCACCCCTTGCTCCAACCCTGTAATGGTTCTCATTCCACTCAGAATAAAAGGAAGGACCAAGTCCTGACAGTGGTCCTTGAGTCTGTATCCTTCCCTTCCCTTCCCTCACTGACTTATCTGGAGTCCTCCCCTTTGCTGCCTCCACTCCAGCCACACTGGCCTCATTGCTCTGTTGCAAAAAGGCCCCAGGCACATTCCCACACCAGGGTCTTTGCTCTGGTTGTTCCCTCTGCAGAGGACCCACTTATTCCAGATATCCTTTCTAAACAGAGGACAAAACAGCCCTTTAATGCCAGAAAAGTCCTCTAAAATCATATCTATCCCTTCACCCCAAATTGGACTACACTTAATCTGGCTTTTAAAAATGCATGGAGGGGGCGCCTGGGTGGTTCAGTCAGTTAAGCATCCCACTTTGGTTCAGATCATGATCTCACAATTTGTGGGTTCGAGCCCTACACCAGGTTCTGTGCTGACAGCCCAGAGCCTGCTTCAGATTCTGTGTCTCCCTCTCTCTCTGCCCCTCCCCAACTTGTGCTCTTTCTGTCTCAAAAATAAATAGACGTTAAAAAAAAATTTTAATGCATGGAATATTGGTGAAGATGTGGAGAAATTGGCACCCCTCTGCATTGTGTATGTGTGGTGGGGGGGGGCATGTAAAATAAGGCAACTGCTGTGGAAAACAGTATGACAGTTCCTCAAAAAACTAAACATAGCATTATGATATATGATCCAGCAATTTCACCTTGGGGTAGACACCCAAAAAGAATTGAAAGCAGAGACTCAAATAGATACTTGTACCCCATGTTCACAGCAGCATCATTCAAAACAGCCAAAATGTGCAAACAACCCAATGTCCATGGGCGGATGGATGGATACGCAAAATGTGGTAGATGCACTCAATGGAATATTATTCAGTCTTAAAAAGGAATGAAATTCTAATACGTGGGACAAGATGGATAAGCTTTTTTTTTTAATGTTTATTTATTTATTTTGAGAGAATGAGTGGGTGAGAGGGGCCCGAGAGAGAGGGAGACAGAATCCCAAGCAGGCAGTGTGGGGCTCGATCCCACAAACAGTGAGATCATAATCTGAGCTGAAATCAAGAGTCAGACACTTAAACAACTGAGCCACCCAGGCGCCCTGGATAAACTTTAAAGACATTATCCTAAGTGAAATTAGCCAGACACAAAAGGACAGATGTTGTAGGATTCAACTTAAACGCTATAAAATTCACTGGGACAGAAAGTAGAATAGTGGTTACCAGGGGGAAGGGAGGATTAGGGAGTTATTATTTAAAAGGTACAGAGTTTCTGCTTAGTTATGATGAAAAAGTTCTGGAAATGGGTAGTGGTGATGGTTGCATAACCTTGTGAATGTGCTTATGGCCACTGAATTGTACACTTAAAAATGGTTAAGGGGCACCTGGGTGCCTCAGTCAGTTAAGCATCCAACTTTGGCTCAGGTCATGATCTCACAGTTCGTGAGCTTGAGCATCGGGCTCTGTGCTAACAGCTCAGAGCCTGGAGCCTGCCTCGGATTCTGTGTCTTCCTCTCTCTCTGTCCCTCCCCTGATTGCTCTCTGTCTCTCTCTCAAAAATAAACATTAAAAAAATTTGTTTTTAAATGGTTAAAATAGGGGCACCAGGGTGGCTCAGTCGGTTGAGCATCGGACTCTTGGTTTCAGCTCAGGTTATGATCTCATGGTTGTGGGACTGAGCCCCGCATCGGGCTCTACACTGACATCACAGAGCCTGCTTGGATTCTCTCTCTCTCTCTCTGCCCCACTCCTACTAGTGTGCTCGTGCCCTCTCTCTCTCAAAATGAATAAACATTCTTTTTTAAAAATCCAGATAGTTTTTAAAAAATGGTTAAAATAACCACCTTCTTGTTATTGTATCTTATCAGAAGAAAAAAAAAGCAGGAGAGTAGAAGATTCAATTAGATATGGAATCTACTCCGGCCCCCTGAACTCCCTTCTGGCCTAATCAGCCTCCTCCACATTCACCCCAGGGTCTGATGCTATTCCCACGTAGCAGTGACCACCGTGCACAACAGGTGGGAAGAGGGGTGCTCCGGGTCTGCTGTACCCCCTAGTGACACTGTAAGGGACACGCAGACGCAGATAAACACGCACAGCCCAGGCCACAGGGGTGAGAGCACACAGCCTCTGCTGAAGAGGTAGGCCTTGTGAATACAGGGGAACGCTCAAAGGGAAAAGCAGTCTTTGGTGAGGCATTTGGGGAGCTCTGAATTGGGGAGCTCCATCTGTACTGTTACGGATTCCATTAAAGCCCAGCTGAGGGGCAGGCAGTGCCCACAGTGTGTGACAAGGAAGAGAGGAGGAGGCCTCTGTCCTGTGTAGCCCAGCCGGGCAGCTGCCCGCATTACCACTTCAGGAATGTGAAGTGGGTCAGCATGGCCTTGCACTTGGAGCAAGCTCCAAGACTCTCGGCTCTCCATGCCTGGCTTTACCCACGATCATCAAGGCTGGGAAGGGAGAGAGGAACTCTTCTAGTCTCCTGGAGAGTTTGAGATGCTCCCAGCACTGCCCCACACCAGAGTGGCGTAGGGGGTGGGGCTGCCTGGGCTCAGCTCCAGGTTCCCACCTTCCTGGAGAAAGACAAGCTCTTCAGGGAGAGGAATGCCGGATGAAAAAGTGCCCGCCCACTGGGCTAATTTTAGGATCACAGCAGGCCCCAGCAGCTCCTGGTGCAGAGCCCCCTGTACCTCTCCCCTAAGGAGGTTTAAACTATCGAGCCAAACAGAAGGAAAAGAAAATATGCAGGTGCACATGCTCCCATCCACATGCACACACACCCTTCCTCCAGGCAGGCCTGGTAAATGCTCTCCCTTGCCCTGTGAGAGGGAGGGAGTTGTCAATGCTTCTTACTCCCTGAAGCTCTGAACCCAGGAAGGCCCCACCAAATATTATTAGCCACGTGACCTTATGCTTCCCAGGTCAGAGGGCCTGAGGTCACTAGGCCTGGAGAAGAGACCCTGAGGGAGATTTAATAATAAACAGCCTTTAGCTCACAGCTGCAGATGGGACCAGCTGTCTCCTCTGAGAACAGAACAAGAAGGCTCAGCAGTACACATATTATCAAGGAATTTGGCTGGACTCGAGGATGAATCTTCCGACCAAGAAAAACCTAAAAGAGCCACAGGAGCTCCTCCCAGAGTATGACTGTGTCACAAAAGACTGCCTCTTCTGGGATAGGTCAAGAGTGGCCCCCATGTGGACAGGGGGTGCTTAAATGGCCTTCAGAGCTCTTGATAACACCTGCTTATATGCCCTGTGTATACATTACCTGGAGTTCAGAGATGTTGAGAGCCTTGCCCCAGATCACACAGCAGATAAGAGCCAGAGCTGGGATCTGAAGGCAGGTGTGTCTTTGTAAAGCCTGTCTACATGCACTATCTTTTCTCTGTCCCCAGAACCAAGCCCCAGGGGACTACTGGGCTGTTTAAATTGTTCCTTCTTTGTCCTCTCCCCATTAAAGCCACAAGAGCTGGCCTCAAGCCACAGGGCACCTCTTCTGTCCAGCCTCCCACTCTGAAGCTCTGCTCTGGCACAATCTCTGAGCCCCAACTGTTCTAATTTGTGGACTATAGAGGCCACTAGCATCCACCACTTTGCTGTTCCCAGAGCCATCCTTGCTCCTCTGACCCATCAGCTGGGAGAAGGAGGGGACAACAGGACTTCAGGGATGCAGGCACCACACGGTGGCCGAACCCTGAAGTCTCCTTGAAGTCCCTGGGGCCCCGCTCTGGTCCTCAGAGTCATAATATTTACAGGGAACACTGCAAAGCCAGCCACCCCGCAGCTCCGCCTGGCTGGCAAGTTACTGCAAACAGCAGATGTCTCTGAACAATGTGAACACGGCGCCCTGCTCCACTCCCGGTAAACAAATAAACAAATAAGTTGCCGAAGCCAAGATAGCTGCCCTTCCTGCAGAGGTCACCCTGGAGTCAGAGTTGCACACGCACACTCCATTTGAGAGCACATCCTTCTAGGGGCAAAAAATGTCCACTGCAGATGCAGACACACACACACACACACACACACACACACAGATTATAGCACTGTGTGTGTGTGTGTGTGTGTGTGAGAGAGAGAGACAGAGAGAGAGAGAGAGAGGGAGGGATGCAGGGGGGAATGGAGAAAGGAGAGGGAAGAAATGTCAATAGAGTCAAAATGCTTATTTTATTAAAACCTTTTACAAATAAGCCCCACTTAGCCCCCGCCAGACATGCAGTGTCAGCGCCAGAAATCATGACTCTTCTACTTTCTGGAGACCTAGTTGGTGAGACAGAGGTGTGTGCAGCAGGGTGGGGAGACCTGCCGGTGTCTTGAATGCATATCCCTGTACCCTCCAGCCCCCCAGAACATCTATAAGGAGCCCCCTCTATCCCCGAGTTATCTAGAAAAGCCTAAACCTGAGTTCCACTGCACCACTTACTTGCTGTGTGACTGTGGACAGGTTACTTAAGCTCTCTGTGCCTCAGTTTCTCATCTGTAAGATGGAGAATAACAATATCTACATTCGGGAGCTGTGGAAATTAGATACTAACCCTCATGACAATGATCTCATTCTCCACGTTCCTTACTTCCCTTTCTACGGTCTCCAAAAAGACTTCCTTTGTGGATTAACAGAGAATCATCATGATCACCATCTTTCTCTCTTTAATCCCGAGACAGCATTCCATGGTAGCTGTTCTTATCTCCATTTTAGAGGCTCAGAAAAGCTTTGAGAGTGACCTGAGGTCACAACATAAGTGACAGAGCCTGGGAAGGACTGTCCTAGACACAGGCAGAGACTCAGAGGCACCAGCCCTGTGGAAAGGCTTTCAAAAGACTCAGCCCTCTTCAGAACTCATGAAGCCAACAGAAAGTGAGGAAAGACACATGGGTGTGAATGAGCCTGGGGTGGCTCAGCTGGGGTGGGTGTGAGGGCACAGGGCTGGCTGCCGAGCCAGGTGACTCAGCCTTGACACTTCACACTTCTTGGTGGCCAGAGCCCTCAGTTCCCAAGAAAGGGTCCCCCACAGGATGTTAGCAACCCAGGACCCTAACTCCTACCCTGGTAATCTCTCAACTTCTTGCAACACTGCCACGCTGCTCCAGCTCTCTACCTGAGGGGACTCCCTGGACAGAACTGAAAAGCCCCCCAGAACAGGCCTGTCTTCCACTCAAGAGACCATACGTTCTGATTTGCCCTGGATGGTCCTGGTTTACACCTGCTGTTTTGGAGCAGTTATTGATAAAGCTCCCCTTCCCTTTCACTGTCAAAAATGTCCTGGTTTTGATAATTATATGGTCACCCCCAGGCTCGGGAGCCCTGGGCTAAAATCTGCCATCCAAGGGGAGCACCCCCCCCGGGGCAGTTCCAGGAACCTTCAAGAAACATTCCTGACCAGCCTCCTTTACTTTCCAGGCTGTAGAAACTTTCTTCCCACACTGCCTGCCAGCCCCCTCTGCCTGTGACTTCTAGAAGCAGCACAGCTGGGTCTCCTCAACACAAGTGACCAGAGGTCGTGAGCCTGTCAGTGTGGAAGGCAACTCCAGCAGCAACTGGCCACTCCAGAACAGAGAAAGGAGGCAGCCAGACGCATCATCCAGCACCTCTTGTGGACACATTAGATCCTTGAGATCCATGGGAAATCACAACACCTTCAGCAAGAGAGAAGGCACTCCCTCAAGCTCTAGTCTGCTCGTTCATTCATTTGTTCATTTGTTCGTTCATTCATTCAACAAAAATTGAACATCCATGAGGTTCAAAGCTATGTCCTATAATCAACAAAACCAAAACTCGCAAAATTAAGATGTATAGAAAACCTAGAGAATTAGGATGAAGACACACACAGAGACATGCATATACAGATTTAGTTATCTGTGTTTGCAAGTCGTGAGCTATCCCAGGAATAATCTGAAAATCACTGGAATCTGGCTTTGAATTGCATTAGGTGATCTTCTTCAATGCCTTTACCTCATGGGTGATGTTTCAGCCCATGTGATATGACACTGTTATTTAAATGAGCCTAGATTCTGAGACCTCTTCTAGATTCTCAGAAAATACCAGGAGTTGGGGAAGCTAGCGGGGGGGGGGGGGGGGGGGAGGGGGGAAATCAATTCAGCCAAATTTATCGATCTGGAAGTATGTATTAATTGTCCAGGATGTAACCAGCAGTGCAAGAAGCTGGGGGGTAAACCACAGAGGGAATACATGAGGTGAGAGTAATAAAAACATGCAAATCCAACAGCCTACAGAGAGAAACCTGCCTCTTGCTGAGGAGGACATTCATCTCAGCCCAGCCACAAACACGAGACATTCAAACTAAGTGACACAGTAACCTCCCTTAAGAAGACCTATTAGCAGATACAAGGAGAATTTATCTTCATACAAAATTAATTAGACAAACGTACTGAGACCAGTGGCAGGCCAGGCACTCTGCTAGGGCTGGAGAAATCAGCAATAAATAAGGCCTGTCTCAGATCTTGAGACACACCCAGTCTAGGGGGAGAAAGACAAAGAAAACCAGGGAGAACACAACAGCCGGGGGAGTGTGGTCCCGGGGGCAGGGTGGGGGGGCAAGAAAGGAGGGAAAGAGCCCATTCCTGTGTATTGAGGCATGGTCCAGGAAGGCTTCCTGGAGGAGGTGATGTTTGACTTGGGCTCTGGAATGCAGATGAGCAGTGGCAGAGTGGTCAGGAGGAGGGAGAGAAAGCATTCCAGGGAAGCTTGAGAGGCAGCTATGCAAGCATACAGGGCAAAGGGGGCAAGCTGATACTGAGGGCTGGAATGGCCAGGAAGCAGTATGCTCAGACCTGAGCTATGGCAATGTAGCATTATAGCTGTGTGGCAGATGCACCCAAGAGGGAGAGGGCTGAGTCAGGGCGACCATCTAAAGGCCATTGCAATGGTATGGATGAGGGATGAGGGGCTAAGCAAGGTGGGTGAGGAGGGGATGTGGAGGGAGGGGGTAGGGGGAAGAATGGAGAGGACATTTTAAAGTCAAAACCATCAGCCCAAGGGACACAAAGCTTGGGAGCAACGGACAGCTGGAAATCTGCGAGTGTATCTCCAGAGAGGTCTGGGTTGGAGGGATAGATATGGAGACAATTACTGAATCACAGAGGTAGGCAAGACCAGCTAGAAGAAAGTCCCATGTGGAGCCCTGGGAAACACTTAAATGCTTAAAGAGGAAGCAGAGGACCAGAGGCCAAGACAAGAGATGAAGCAGGAGAAAAGGTCAGGAAGGAGGCAGTAGACCAGCAGCTAAGGAAGCTCAACCATGTGGCAGCCAGGAGACCCCAAGACGTACCACAAGGGCCACTTTCATCATGTTGGGGGGTGGAAATGGGGAGTTGAGGGAGACACACACGCTGAGAACCACCCTGTCGGGAGGGCTGATGGTAATAAGAAAGAAAGAGAACATGGAGAAATGGAGGCAGGCCTCGGCAGGGGGGCAGGAGGTGATAAGTGGGAGAACCTGTGCCCATACTCAGCCCCTGAGGGAGGAAGCTGGGCAGGGAGGGAGGCACTTCTGTCGGTGGAGGGAGTGCCCTAGGCGGCAGAAGGTACTGGGCTGGCTCTGGGAGGCCAGGAAGGGTACCCAGGAGGTCAGCTGAGAGAGGGACGGACAGAGGCTGAAGGGTGTTCAGTGAGGCACAGAGTTCACGTGCCAACAATGAGGGCCTGGTGGTGACACAGGACTGGGAGCTAGAGAGACAGTGGAGAGGGCTCCAGCTGGCCACTTTGGAGAGGAGGATGTGAATCAAACCACAAACCTCATTAGAAGATCCTTGCTAGGAATTCTGGCCCAGGAGGGGAAATGGTTCTAAAGAGTTAGGAACACGGCTAAGAGTTTCCTCTGGGCTCAGGTTTGCAGCCCTGTCCCCGAAATCTTTCAATCCCCTCTCCCCCAATACCAATAGGGTCCATCTGCACACGGAGAGCTTCCACCAGAGAATTCCCACCCCCACACACACTCCCTGAACATCACTGCCGAACTCCGGGGCCAGCACAGCCCACATCTGTTTCTTGCTTTTGGTGACGCCCCCAGCAGAGCACCACATGCAGAGAGGCATGTGACAAGCAGATGAGAGAGACACTAACCCAGAGGTTAGAAAAACCTGTAACTTTCCCCCTCGCTGACCACAGGGTCAATCAACTCTCCCAGAATAAGTGCTTCACTGTTCGTGGTTCTGAGCAGGATAAACTCCAGAGTAAAGTGAACATGACCTAAACCTACTTTAACAGAGAGTACACAGATGTCCAAACAGGTCTCTGAGCCCCAAGAAACAAAGGGTACAGAGCATGCTGGGGAGCCTGGCTCCTAGGGAGCTGCAAATGACCCTTGTCCTTCCTCAAGAGCAGTGGGGGGTACAAATGGGGACAGGGCCATAGGAAGCGCCTGGGAAGGGGTCCTGCACAGGGCTGGACACGGGGGGCAGAGCAGGTGGCCCTGGGTGATGGGCGGCTGCCAGTCCCTGAGCAATCAAGATTCTAGCTTTGGTCGTAGGCTGGAAAGTTGGACAGACACTTGGAGCCATCAGCTCAGAGGACAGACCACCGCACCCCAGAGGAGCCAGTGGCCTAAAAGGCTGTGATTATGGCAAGTGCAGAGCAGCCTTCGGGGTCCACTAATCACCTGGTGCCGTGCCAGTCTTCTCCTCGCCCTCTATGCCCCCCACCCCATGTCTTCAAGCCCGTTCCCCTCCTGCACACACTGGTGGAATGGGCGACAGAGGGCCAGCCGTGCTGTGTGCGATCTGGTTAGCAGGGGCTCTGAGGCGTGCACAGGTGGTCTTCGGGAACCCAGGACCCCCTAAGATGGTTTTGAGCTTTCTCTGTGTGCGAAGAAGTACATTTCCCTGCAGGGAGGGTTTATAGCTCTGCTTAGATTTGCAGAGGGGCGGAGACCCAAAGGAGGATAAAAAGTTGTTTTAGGGGACTAAGAGGTGCCACGGAGCAAGTAGCAAGGGCTGGGCTGGGCTCTGGTGGCTGTGGGTGAAGCCACCAGGCAGACCTGGACCTGGCAGCTGGGTTTCCCAGTCACATCCCCAGGATGGACTCGTCCTGCTTCTTTCTCCCCCTTCATCTGCACAGGGTGGCAGGCTGAGGTCTGTATCCATGGGGGCTCATCTCTGTGGACTGTTCCCCCAAATCTCCAAATGAGAAGGGAGTATTCATTCCAACTTCAACCAAGTACTACAGAGACTCATGAGGGCCAGAGGTGGGCATCTTGAGGTTTCCCTCCTCTCTGGAATGAGGTGGCCAAGGCTGACTTCGGAAAACCAGAAGCAAACAGTACCAGCACACTGCGCTGATTCAGCCTTGGGCAGGGGCCAGCGCACTTCCCAGCTGCCCCTCCTGGGGCCTGGGGGCCGCCCAGTGCACCTGCACACGAGGACCAGCTGCCCAAACAGATTGGCCAAGGGGTTCCCAGAAGCTCAAAGAATGTGCAGGCACGCTGAGCCCTGCAGGGTGGGATGGGAAGAGATATATGGAAAAGGAAGCAAAAGTGTGTGGGTCTGGGATGAAAAAAGCTGTATTCTGAGAATTTCAAAGCATGTGCCATCCCTGAGGCCATTGGGCCACTGAGCTAGGCCAAACCTAGCTGGTCTGTGGTACTGCTGCCCAATGACCACAGACTGTCTAAACACTTCCAGATGTCCTTGAGGGGCGTGCAGGGGACAGCAAGTGCAGTTGGGACAAAATAAAGTGAAAGATCATCTCTTGGGAAAGAGAGGCTATAAATTACAATTATGACTTCCCACCCAGAAGGAGGGAGAAACCCCAGGGATGAGGACTGAGGGCAGACGATGGTGTTGCCCTTCCTGAGAGGCGGCCTCACCCAGTCAAGGAGGCTGAGAAGCATGGACACTCCCTGCATGGAGTCTGGACTCCTTGCTGCAGCCCAGCTCCCACCATCTCCCCTTCCCAAGGTCCAAATGCCATGGGATGGAAACAGGACCAAAATAACCTCAGCCCATGAAATGTGCTCAGCTGTCTCCAGGCCCGGGGCTCCTATTAACTCCAAGTGGTGACGCAGGCAGTCCCTTGGGCTTAGGCCCACCCTTGTCATTGCACAACTCCAGGGGACACCATTCATGGTGCAGACTACATATGAATGACCTCCTCCTTAGGCCAGGGAAGCTGTGCACCACAGCCTTACAGGCTAATGGGCGGTCACATCCTGGGGTGGCCAGTGACTCTACAACCAGCTCTCCCAGCCTCCAGAAAAGTAGCCCCATCCCTCAGGGGGAGGGATGGTCTCTGATCCCAGGAGCACCTGCAGCCCCCACCGTGGCCCCCTCTGTCACATTTCCCCATCAGATCAGGACTCGGAGGGTAAGGGCAGGGTCGTTTTCAGAAGCCCCAGCGGAAGCACTGTGCTGACACAGGCTGCATAAGGTCCGCCTGCTCTGGACGAGCGCCTCCTCCTCGCATCTAATTCACTTCATATAATTAAGAAAAATTCACTATGTAGTGGCCAGAGTGGGGGAAGCAAGTTACAAAACAGTATATCCTATATTATACTCATTTTGGTTTTAAATGATTAGAAGGACATATAGAAATGTCATAGAATTAAGGGTGATTTTAGTTTCTCCATTATACTTTTTTCCTAATTTTCCAGACCGTGTTCAAGAGCTGTGTGTGGCTTTTATGATCAGAGAGAGAGGGCTACGAAAGCAATAAAGATTTTTTTTCCCCTCAGAGAAACACTGAATAGAAGGCTCTGTGAGCCTGCCAGGTTTTACAAAGACTGAGGGGAAAAGTTGAGATGGGCTGGTGTCTGCCAGTGAGGACCTGCTCCTTGAGGCTCTCGTAAACCCCACACGTAGAGACCAAGAAACCATCTCCAGCTCTGTTATCTCAGGAGTGAAAACCTGAGGCCCAGAGGGCATGAGGCTGATAAGGCTGGCCTAAGGTCAGTTAGCCAGGGGCTAGTGGCTAAGCTGAGTCTGAACCCAGCCCCTTGACCCACAGGCAGAGGACATGGATATTTCCCGCCTCTGCTTCCCTCTCTGTGCCAGTTCCGCCCCCCCCATCTCTCTCTCTCTCTCTCTCTCTCTCTCTCTCTCTCTCTCTCACACACACACACACACAGTGCCCTTCTGCGTCCCACCACCTGCCCATAGGACAAACTATTTGGACCGTGGGGTGGGGAGGATACCAACATCCCCAGGGAGGCCACCATTGTCTCCCTCACCCCAAGTGGCTCAAGGGACACGTGACTCCAAATGCACTGGGCTTAGGAAGACTGGGAACTTCAGTCTCTGCATCAGCACACAACCAAGGCAAATGTGTGCGCCCACACAGAAACCCATGTTCCCACCACCTGAAACCTCCCCCCACCAACACACAGTGCGCCAACACCGTTGTCCCAAGAGGTGGAAAGGACCATGGGGTTTGGGAGTGGGACAGGCCTTAGTTCAAACCGGTTCACTCAGAACTCAGCTCTGTGGCCATGGGCATGTTATTCCTTTTCTCCAAGTCCTCATGTAAAATGAGGACAAGGACATTAACTCCTAGGGGTGTGGTGTCACATGAGAACGAGATAACATGTACAAAGTGCCCATTTAGACTGGCCCGGCCAGGTGCTCACGAACTGGCAGCTATTGTTATCACAAGCAGGGGCCCTCTGCAGACCAGTGCCAGACTCTAATTGCCCACCTCCATCCCAGCTTCCTCTCCACCCCCAGGTGCTGAGGACCCTCACAGACTACATACAACAACAAATTTTTAAATGGTAACGTTTTAAATCTGTTTTCTTAACTTAAAAAAAGTTGTTTTTTTTTTTTTTTTCGGGGAGTCTGGGTAGTTCAGTAGGTTAAACATCTGATTTCGGCTCAGGTCATGATCGAGTCCCGCGTCAGGCTCCGTGCTGACAGCTCGGAGACTGGAGCCTCTTTCGGATTCTGGGTCTCCCTCTTTCTCTGCCCCTCCCCTGCTCACACTCTGTCTTTCTCTCTCTTTCAAAAAAAAAAAGAATAAAACATTTTTAAAAATTAAAAAAATTTTTTCATTCACTTAACTCAATTTGATTCAAAATTTTTTTTCTTATCCAAATACAAAATAATAAAAAGATACTGCCTCTAATCCTACCACCTTAATAAATTGACTACTTTCATGTTCCCTTCTGGGGATCTGATGGTTTTTGAATAAAAAGAATGCGTATTTACAGAGGTACCTCATCCTTCCATAGTACAACTGAGAACCCAGAAATAAGCAAAAAGGCACCCCTATGGGACAAAACAGGCGTCACTTAGACACTATGCACTCACATTCCTGAACTTTACCCATAAGTGATAATCTCAGGTTATCACTAAGTACCTGATAACTGTTAGTTTCCACAAATTCTAATAATATAGTTGCCAAGCTCGTGCAGTTTAGAAATAGCAAATTAGAAGTGGAGGTGGGGTGGGGGTGGGAGAGGTGAAGAACTGCCTGGGCAGGCACTGTGATAACTTTGAGAAGTGACAAGTGACAGTCTATTAACGATGAAGAAGACGCAAAGTGATTTTTTTAAAGCATGCTTAAGTTATCCAAAAGATCCAGCAGCGGGGGCTATCTAGTGCAGGAGCAAACATCCCTCCCCCCGACCTGGCCTGCCCTGTTCTGCAGCAGAACATGATAATATACTCACAGGATGGCCCAAATCACCCAGAAAAGGTTATATCAGGGACTTCTTAAGGAGGTGGACAAAGTGCATATTTTAGGAAGATAGCATTAAAAAGTTATAATGATAAATGTTGGCATAAATTTTTAATTATCTGGGAAAAGGCCACACAGAATGGCGTGCTCCCTAAGGGTTCTGGGGGGCAGAGGGGTTACTGTGCAAACTTCATTTTTTTGTTTTGTAAGCGAAAATTGTCCTCTGCACTTTACCAACTTTCCCTGGGCTATGTGTGATGAGCAGAAGGGCTCCCCGCTCTCAAGGACATAGACTTCTCTCCACTCAGAAGGCCAATCAGGCCCGTACCCGGCGTCCAGACAGAAACCTCAGTCCCAGCGTCTCCTGGGCCAAACACGTGACAAATAGGCCACCCAGGACATGCAATGCCCCCCAACGGGTCTCCACTGTGGCCCCAGTACATACCCATGCTCCAACTCCTGGCTCCTTTCTCCCAAACACACACACCTATCTTCATGCTGCCTGGCCTCGTTTGCTCCTGGCGCTCCCTCAGTATGCCTCCTAGCACAGTGCCCGCTACCTCTCTCCGTTTCAAAACCCCATTCTGCCTGTTGAAATCTTCTTCACCTGGCAGGCCCCGCCTGGGGCTTCCCGTGAGCACCTCTCCATCCTGTATTGAGAACAGCTGTCCGCACACCTGCCTCCCCCACTCCGCTCAACGGTAAGCTGTGTGCAGACGAGAACGGGCCTGTGTGGTCCCTTAGTGGGCATTTGATAAACTTGCTGGATTTGAAAACCTGTGTCCAGGCCACAGCAGACCGGGGACTGCTTTCTAGAGCACACACAAGCGTGCACGCTTGTGCTGTGGGCACACTCCTATGCATGCTTCACCCTTCCCACCACTTTGGGGAAACTCACGTACAATGTGATCTCCCAGAATTAGGAAGGAAACAAGGAGGTCCAGCTGGGAAGGAATTCCCCCTTGCCCAACAAGGATTTTATGCTAATGTTTTTCTCCATAAACTCTAAAAAATAGAAGGACTAAATTTGTCTCTGTCCTGGTGTTCCTGAGAATGGGTGGAACTAGGTGGAAGGGAAAGGGGCCCTGCCAACAATTTCCTCTGTGCCTTGCCTCACTGACTTTTTCCTTACTCTACGTTGTGGCACAGAGGAGGGTGAAGCACAGAAACATCCAGAATCCCTAGGTCCTTCTTTTCTCGCAGGAGTCTCCCCTGTCCTCAAAGACTGCCGTGGAAAGGAATGGCTGACTCATCCATTCCAACACTTAATCTTCAGATCTGGAAGTTCTTCCTCACGTCTAGCTTAAATCCCTCCTGTTCTGATTGAAGGATCTTCTTCCCCACTCCCAATCACTTTTCCCGTCTGATCTTAAGCGAAGTGGGCTTTTTCCAGCCAGAGGGGAAAGGGAGGAAGAAAAGGGCTTAAACCGGTGCTGGCTCAAGCTTTGTTTTATTTTAGGGATAAAACAGTGAAGGGGACTGTGTGGGGGAGACGCAGGACCAGCAGTGCACCTGGCTCGAGAGGCTTCTGGGAAGAGTGAAGAGAGGACAGGAAGAGAGTAAGAAGGGAAATTTGAGAGTTAACTCTCCTGTGGCCAAGTCCAGCCAGCTGCTGGGCACTGACAAAGCTGCTCACAGGGGCTTGGGATTCAAGCACCCCCTTGTCTGGGGTGCCCCATCCCCTCGGCCCTGCAGTACCTAAGCAGCCATAGGCTGCCCTCCTCCTCAGAGTACCCACTGCCGTGGCAACCAGCTCTCCCAGCACCTCGCCAGCAAGGCCCCCAGGTGACCTCTAACAAAGCCCAGGGCTTTCTCCAAAGCCAAGGGCTCCACCAAGCCTTGGGCTGAGACACACCACCCAGCTACAGAGTGACGGAGAGGCTGGAGTACACCCTGATTCGGGCCTGTTGTCCAGGCCTTTGCACGGGTCTCGGGCGGGGGCGGGGGGGGTCTGCCTTGGTCCCAGGGCTGAGATGATACAGGGACACTGGAAGGTGCTCACTTCTTGAGATTCTGCAAGGATGAGTCAGTCCCTTATCACCTCAGCTCCACATCCCAGGCCAGGCTCCCCTCGTCTACACCATCAAGCTCACGGCCACCACCACCGGGATAATCTTCTTCAAATACTATTTTTATCCAATCACTTTTCAGTGCCTCAAATAGCTTGCTCTGGCTTATCAGATCTCATCTAAACCTTTATGGTATTTACGCCCCCACACACTCCAAATTCAACCCTAGGTCCTCACCACTGCAGTCATGCCAGTCTGCTCTGTACCAACATTTCCTGTTCTGCCCTTTTCTCTGCTCGTGCCATTATCCCTCCTGAAGGTCTTTGCCTCCTGGTTCACATTCACCTCCACAACAGGCCACGCTGTAGTCTGTCACTGTAACTACTTGCAACCGCCATGATGTTACTGTGAATGACCATCAGACTGTGGGCTCCAAGTTTATAACTTCAAGGCCAACTCCTCAAGGGGATAACTTTCTCTCTCATTGGGCTGCGTGACTGGGACCTCCCAGAAGACCCACAATGCAGCTTCCTCCATCAGACTAGGCACTCCCTAGGGACCAACAGCACAGTGTTCCCCCCCCCCCCCGAAAAGAATTCTCCAGGCACAGGGCTGGGGGCGCTATCTCTAAGTCTCACGCCTCACGCAGGGCCCTAGTCCCTCATTGGCTTCTCCATACCATAGCTGTGGCTTCTAAGGCAAGTTGAAGGATTTGAAGTCCAGGGCAGGGCTATCTGCTGGAACTTTCTGCAACACTGGAAATGTTCTGTAGCTGAGCAGTTCAAAATAGTGGCACTGGTTGCATGTAGCTACTGGACATTTGAAATGTGACTAGTCTCAAATGAGATCTACTGTAAGCATCATAGAGATACCAGATTTCAAAGACTCAGTCAAGATATAAAATATCTCACTGATGATTTGTTTTTTATACTGGCTGCATGTTAAAATGATAATCCTTTGCATATTTGGGGTGAGATAAAATACAGTGCTAAAAATAAACTTACCTGTTTGTTCTCATTGTTTTAAATGTGGTTACACTAGAAAATTTTTAAAGTATACACGTGGCTCACATTATGTTTCTATTGGACGGGCCAGTCTAGAGAGCTTTGGGTATATCCATCGGCTTGTATCTTTGAGTTAAAATAGTCCCTCTTTGACCTCTGAAGGATGTAATGAGTGTCGCTTCTGCATTGTCTTCATATGTCCCCTTTTATTCCCCTCCCTATTG
Source organism: Neofelis nebulosa (assembly GCF_028018385.1). Classification (NCBI taxonomy): domain Eukaryota; kingdom Metazoa; phylum Chordata; class Mammalia; order Carnivora; family Felidae; genus Neofelis; species Neofelis nebulosa. The sequence goes on along the minus strand of NC_080786.1, from coordinate 90,502,855 downwards.
CTTATTGTAGTAAAAACCGCATAACATGAAATTTACCCTCGTAACAAATGTTTAAGTCTACAGTGCAGGATTACTAACTTCATGCACATTGTTGTACAGCATCACTTTTCTTAGTCTTATTTTATCTTGATGAACGCCTCTCTGGTAGACGCCTTCAATGTTCTGTGGAACAAAATGTCATTACAAATTAGTGACTTAACTCAGACCTCAATGCCCTAATGCTGCATCTCCCATCCTGGGAGCGCTTTAAGGAATAACCACAATCAAAACAGCACATTTCCTTTATATCGTGCCTTACTGTATCATGGTGCTTTCGGCACGAGCTAGTTCACATACCGACCCTGCGAAGCAAGCAGGCCAGTCACTAATATTAACAGGTAAGAGAACACAAGTCGGCAGAGGGGGTGGGGCAGAGGAGGGTGAAGTGAAGCGTGCAAAGGCCGTGCCAGGACGAGACCCAAACTCTTAACACACAAACACTCCCCATTGTGCACATGCACACATGCAGGCAGGGCAGTGGATGTGGTTCAGAAGCAACTGAGTTCTGTCTATGATATCTTTGCCCCTACAGAGAGGCTGGGACACAGCTCAAAACATGACAACGTTATTAAAGCAGAAGTAGGTGGTAAGATAGTTCATAGCCTGGGCCTGGGTTCCAGAATCACCTCTGCTGCCCAGGAGCCGTGCATCCTTTCACATCCGTGTGCTTCGGTTTCCTCGTCTGTAACATAAGCAGCTGGATGCTTCGAGATGCAGCCGGATAGGCACCGCTTACCCAGCTAGCGGGAATGCGAACCAGCTCGATCCTTTTGTACAGCAATTTGGCAATATGTGTCAAGAGCCTTATAAATGTTCAAACTCTGACCCAGTAATTCCACTTCTGAGAATCCCAAGAAAATCAACCTAAATAAGGAAAAAGCTTTATGTGCAAGGACCTTCATCTCAGCACTACTTATAACACTAAAATACTGGAAATGAGCTAATGTCTAATAATAGGAGAATGGCTAAACTACGTATGGTAAATCCACTTAGTGAAGTTATACAGTTACATAAAAGAACAAAAGCATCAAGCAAAAGCATGCTCTCGGCTATGTGAAAACTGCAGGATACAAAAAGGCTAGTACTATATAAAAGTTTTGCACGCCTTTGGATGCGCTCACATACATATTCACAAAACTCGAAAGATAATGCCACAATGCCAATAGTGGCTGTTTAGAGTGATGGGACTCTACGCGCGCCTGGGTGGCTCAGTCGGTTAAGCGTCCAACTTCAGCTCAGGTCATGATCTCACAGTCTGTAAGTTCGAGCCCCGTGTTGGGCTCTGTGCTGACAGCTCAGAGCCTGGAGCCTGCTTCAGATTCCGTGTCTCCCTCTCTCTCTGCCCCTCCCCTGCTTATGCTCTGTCTCAAAAATAAATAAAGACATCAAAAAAATTTTAGAGTGATGGGACTCTGCATGCATATGCTTTTTTTCTACTTTTTGAAATTTCCAAATGTGCATAAATAATTTTGGAGAAAATGTATATAACGAGGATCCTGATTTGAAGTTCCCCAACATCACTTATGGCTCAAGCAGGTCTGGAGGGGTCAGAGAGATGGTAAAAGGGACACTGATGCTAAGGCCAGGCCCATGGCTGGGTTGGTCAGGGAAATGCCAAGCACATGAGGACTCCTCCGCAGGAAAAGCAAAATCCTAGGAGACCAGGGACGAATATAATTCACATAGAGGTGGGGAATGACCATGCCACTGCCCCATCCCTCTAATTAAAAAAAAAAAAAAATTGGAGCTTTTGCACTTAGGATAAAAATAAGCATACGTGTGACCACCATATATACATATATCCTAGAGCCTATGATTTTCAACCTGTGTTCACTGGAGCCCAGTTAGTGTCTGCGATCTAAGTGGGGAAGGTGGGAATGGCAGGGGAGACCACCTAAATGACTATTAACTGGCCCAGGGACACCTATGTAAGGTGTCACTGAGCAAATGGTGGAAAGATCGAGGTGACTGTTCTTGCAGGGTGGGGAAAAAAGCCAGGATCAGCCTGAGTCCTGACCTCAGAGGACCATAGTTAGGGAGAGTGTTCAAAGAGGACACTAGTCATGCCTACAGTACTTTCTTTTGGGCAAAGAACATGAACTTATGTTATATTTATTATATAATCAAAGACTGGCAATGAAAAGAAAAACAAAACCATTAAAGCATTTCTCCATACTGATGTGATGGACAGTGAAATCAAAGGGTCTCTTTACCAGTACCTTCACATCTTGCAGAGTCTTGAGTAGCACAAACAGCACAGATTTAGAGCCAGAAAGACCTGGGTTTGAATCATGACTCCACCACCTATGGCATGCGGGACCTGAGTCCAGTTTCCTTATCTGTGAGATGGGGATCTCACAGATAACATCACCTAATGTAATAACATCACCTAACATAACCACTCTGAGAAAAGTTCCAGCGTGTTCTTGAGTGGCTTAGCACAGTGAGCCATCGGGGCTCACCTCCATCTTCCTGAGGATGCCAGCTTCTCCCTCCCATCACTGCCACACCACTGCCAGACGTATGAACGAACCACATCAATCAAAAGCTCCCAAAGGGCTTCTGCTGACCATGAGATTAAGAACAAACCCCTGAGCCAGCCTTTCCCAGCCCTCCAGGGGCCTCTCCTCACACAATGCCCCTCAGAACGCTGGGTCCCTCCTTCCTCTCTGTCACTGTCTATCTCTTCTGCTTTCAATCCCATCTCTCTTTTGAATCCATACCCGTCCACAGTCCCTCTTCCATGAGGTCTTCTCTGACCCCTCCAGCCAGAAGGGAATCCTCTCTCTCTTACCACCTCCCTTACATGCTGCTTTGATGACAGTCAGCTGTATGAAGGTGTTCATACTCCCAAGTAAGCAAACATTTCAAGTTTGGTTAGTTTATGAGGACACGATTCTTCCCTCGAAGAATCTGGAATCTGGTGAGGAAAAACAGAGATATGCCCACCCAAGAAACACTGAAGAAGACAGAACAGCTGATTGCAAAGTACCAGCAAAGGGGCACAATCAGCACGGTGTCTGACTCACAACCTTGCCTGGGCCAAGCTCAGGGATGCTGCCTGCAGGCTTTGGACAGGGACTTTCAAATGCAGCATGAATGCTGGTTAACAAGCATCACCCACGCACCCTGGTGCTGAGAACACAAGACCCAAACAAAGACAGTTCCCCCTTCCCATTGCTTCCAATCTTGGACAAACACTGTCTCAGACACAGGGTATGGACGTGATTATCCTTGAGCTGCTGGCCAGTTCAGAGCATCAAGCAGAGGGCCTCCTGGTACCTCTGGCCTTGCCTCACCAGCCCCACCCAGGACTTCCTGCCCTGGCGTAGCCAGTGAGATGGGGCCAGAAGGCGGGTGGTTGGCCCATGTCCCTGCCTGTGTTCGGGGCCTGGTTCCTGCCTTGTCCCTTCTCTCCAGCTGCGTTCTGGAGAGAAGAATGTGCACTATGCCCAGAACAAACACTCACACAGGCCTCCTGGGTGGGAAGGCAGCTCAGGAAAAGAAATGGGAACCTTCATCCCCTGCCCCCCTCCCATCAGACCAGGGCTCCTGGCAGCTCTGTGGGCTATGTGTATGTGCCCCCAGAGCCACTCTGACTTCAACAACAGGGGATTTTCAAATCAGATGGAACATGGTGAGAAAGTCACAAAACCAGGGCTCACTACCCCGGCACCCTTGAAGGAGTCAAGCTGAGCACAGACAAGTCTGAGCATGATTCCCCTTGGCCGCAAGGGAAGATGGCTGACACACATATTTCTGTCTTATTCCATCTTTTCATGTCCTATCTTCAATCGGCTCCCAAGAGAAGCCCGGTCAGAATGCGCTGGTAAATGTATTAATTAACTTTGGGGTTTGAGCCCCTAACTCTGGCCTCAGAGCCTCAGTTTGCCTACACAGCACAGACAGAAGTTGACAGACCCTCCCTGCCTCTAGGGTGCTTCTGGGACAACACAGAGATGCCAGGGGGAGAGCAGTGGGAAGCGAGCATGCTAGAACCGCCAGGAAGGGTTTCCCATCACTGCGGCTGCTGTTTGGCAGGAGCAGCCCCTGAAAGCAGAGCAGCTCAGTGAAGGCCTGTAAGCCAACCAGTGCAGGCTCCCCAGGCCTGTCTTCTTGGCTGCTGTGGCCCTGATTCTGCAGCCAAAAGACCTGGTGACCACAGCAGCCCCACCCCTGCACGCTCCTCCCTCAGGCCCTTGGGGAAGCTCTGAGTGCCAGAGCTGACAGAGAGGGACAGGCAGACATAAGTCAACTCAGACTGTAGTCTGTCCACCTTCCAAGTCCTCCTTATCCAGACACAGAGTCCATGCAGGCAGAGAAGCTGAACTCCAACTGTTCTTCCCTTCAGGATCAGAGAAAGCTGAGCACAAAGCACCAGGAGGACCCAGCTGAAAACCAGGTCCTTGACGTTCCCCACCATATCTATCATGTCTTTTTATTTTTCTGTTTTTCAGATGCTTTGACATCTTGCAGTCCAGTCAATTCCTAAAGAGAGCAAATGACTTGCCTCTCACCTGCCTGCAGACCTTTTATATGCAAACCAACCAATCCAGGGCCCAAACTGCCAATCACCTCCTTTATCAAGCTTTTATGCACCCACACTCCACACCGTTACTCCCCTGCCCTAATCACCCCAGGGACAGGCACCAGGCCAGGGAGAGTCCCTACACCCAAAGCCCGCTGAAATTATTCAAACGAGCCCATCCCAAGCCTGCTTACTCTGCCTCGCCCATTCCTTCCCACAGAAATCCCAATAAAAGCTCTCGTCCACGAATCCCCCTCACTCTGTCTCTTGACCCACCACAGTGCTTCCGCACATGGCGCCCCCTCCTAGGGAAACTGTGAGGAACAACTGATCTCAATGGCAATTGGCCTCACCACACCTGGGGAATAATAATACCTACATTTTAAAACACTCAAAACAAGAGTTCTCCAGTCAGTTACAGAGATAATAACTGTCAGGTACCACTGACCAGCAAAGTGGTGTTTTCATTTGAGTTGGAGGCAGCAAAGAGGGGAGGAAAGGGATTTTTCCTCCTGAAATCGTGCTCTTGAGACTCAGGGTTGTTCCCTTTCCATTTCTCCTGTGATCACTCAAATGGCACAATGGTTTAATGAGCACTGACTGCTGTAAAGATGGGAGGGACAAGGACACTCGGGGGACATGGGGTTGAGCAAGCCAACATTCCCACCACTCCACCCAGCTGGGCTCCTTATAAGGCTCTGGACAGTCTCCAGGCCCTCTCCACCCCTGCCCCATGCCAGCTCCTCTCGGGGACACACGGTCACCCTCAGCCAGCCTGTCACTCACACACCCGCCCTGCAAGCCAGGCCATAGCTATTACTCCTGTTTCTCAGGAAATACAGGACCTTTTCCATCTGGGCACCAGGTCACCCCTTGGTATTGGATCAAAATTCCTCAATTTGAAACCATTCACATCCAGGCTTGGGGACATCTTTGGAGTTCAGCCACCACATTTCCCTGAACTGCCTGCTCCTCTGTTCCAGGAATGTGACACCCCCTCCCTGCCAGGCTTCCTCATCCAGCTCTGCCCACGAGATCCCTCCAGGCCACATACCCAGGCTCAACCCTGACCACCAACTCTAGACACCCTCCCACTCTCCCACTGTCCCAAGCAGTCCCCCATGTATAAACTCCTCTCCAAGGGGTGCCTGGGTGGCTCAGGTGGTTAAGTGTCCTACTTCAGCTCATGTCATGATCTTGCAGTTCGTGAGTTCGAGGCCCGCATCTGGCTTTGTGCTGACAGCTCAGAGCCTGGAACCTGCTTCAGATTCTGTGTCTCCCTCTCTCTCTGCCCCTCCCCTACTCTCTCTCTCTCAAAAATGAATAAACTAAAAAAAAAAACCCACTATAAACTCCTCTCCTAGACCCCTCTCTTCTCAAACATTAGCACCCAACATTGGCCCTTAGGTTTCTCTGGTCACCAACAACATGAGGCTGGACAGACAAAATGTGCTACAGCCATGTGACTGAATATTATTCAGCCATAAAAAGGAACGACATACTAATAAATGCTACAACATGGATGAGTCTCAAAGACATTATGCTGAATAAAAAGAAGCCAGACACAAAAAGACACACATTACATGATTCCATTTATATGAAATATCCAGAATAGAGAAGTCCATAGAGACAGAAAGCAGACTAGTGGTTGCCCAGGGCCTGGGGGGAGGGGAGAATTAGGAATGACTACTACCGGTTTTGAGGTTTGGTGACCAGAAATGTTTGGGACGAGACAGAGGTGGTGGTCGCACAGCACTGTAAATGTACTAAATGCTACTGAATTAATGCATGTGGAAATGGTTAGCTTTGTGTTATGCAAATTTCACCTCAATTAAAAAAATCAGATTGGATAATCCATCAATGATGTACGGTGGGCGCATAGAAATGTAAGAGGTGGCCTGGGATAGCGTTAAAAGCGCTGGACCCACAGTGACAATTCTAAACACCAATTCAGTCCTCTGTGCTTGGGAAACATTAAGCAAACCATGGAACATCACCTCCATGGGATGTTCTACGGCAGGAGTACAATCATAGTATGCGCCTTCAGTGCCACTATGAGAATTAGAGGAGATAATGCAGGGACGGCCCACAAGAGACACTCATTTGTACACTCAGCAGGAAAATTAGTATACAAATTGTTAAGTTTAAAAATTCCAACAGACACAAAGTCCTAGCTATACAGGCTACGTTTACACACACACAAATGTAGCCCTGCAGGTATAGGAAAGACCTGGAAAACTAGCTGGTGTTCTAAGCTTACAGAATTTCTTTCTATAAAATGGTCTATACAGACAGTATATAATAAGAGCCCAAGAAGCCAGGTTCTAGTTCCGGCTCTGCCCCTAACCGGCCTGGGAGACTTCGGTGAAACCTCTCGCCAGCTGGATCTCAATTTCCTGGTTTTGAGAATGGCTTAACTGTGACAATGGCCCAGCTGAATCAGACCCACTTGGGCCCTAGTTCCTCCACGTGCCAGGGGCTGTGCGAGGTGCCATGGGGCACCCCCCACCCCCGACCCTGTTAGTGAGAGTGACTCCCAGTCCTCAGGGAGTGTGAGCAGCACTATAAACCCAGGAAGAATGAGAAAAAAGAGGACAGATGGCCCAGCACACACAGTTCTCAGTGTGGCCACAGGGGAAGGTGTCCTTAGAGCCAGGGCGTTAAGGCAGGATGTGGCTTTCTCAGGTGGAGAGGACAAGCTCCAGACCACAGACCTGTCCAAGCAGCAAGGCTGGACGAAGGAAGAGGCACTACAAATTCTCACTCGATTGTCTAGCAAGACGGCTCTCAGGGAGGGATCCCCACACCAGTGGCAGCAGTGGCACCTGGGAACTGGCTAGAAGTGCAAATTCTTGGGCCCCATCCCAACCTTCTGATTCAGAAACCCCAGGGGTGGGGCCAGCAAGCCAGAGCACCTGCTTCCTTCACAGAGGCCCCAAAGGAAGAGTATGAAAACTGCCCCTGAAAGAGGCCTTCGGGGACCCACCCTGCCCACCCTCTAGGCCCCAGCCGGCAGAGCTAACAAAGTGTCCTGTGCTCAGAGGGGCTAATCTAGCATGTGGATAGAGATGAACTTTCCCTGTCTTCACCAGCCCACCGGCCCAGGAAAGGCAAACACCTAAAGCGAACAGAGCCTAAATAAATCTGCCTGCTGCTGCTGCTGCCGCCCCAGCTTTTTCCACACCCATTTCCCCTGCCCTGGAACCTGTGCTTCCCAGCCAGTGGCCCCCGCCCTGAGGTCCCCAGACAGCAGGAGTCCATGGGGCTGCACCGTACTCTCCCCACACAGCTGGGATCCCATCAGCCCAGCAGGAGGCCCCCATCCACCCCCAGTGCACCCTCCAGCGTTGAATGGATGAAGGAGGGAGGGATGAGGGCTAGAACACAGCTCATCACTCTTAAGCGTGGCAGAGCGATGAGGAGTTTCCTTTCTAGAACTCTCCAGGAAACAGCTCACAAAGACTCCCTCCAGGGAAGCTTCGCCCCTGAGGCAGTTCACCTCCCTTCCTCCTCCTCCTGGAGGGAGCACCCCCACCTCCCAGGTGTCAGGGGATGGCAGGGGCCAATCGCCTGGCCACTCCCTGCACCCAGTCAGTCTGGCTTTGGAATCACACTTCCACCTCTTGCTAGCTTGGGTGACCTTTGAGATTCGGGTTTTCTGGGAAAGCAGGATAGCGATACCCTCCTTAGAGGGCTGCAGTTGAGGATGAAATCAGAGGACATAACACATAAAGTACACACAGGAAGGGCTCAATAATGGAAGCTCTGATATTCAGCATCACTATCACACCCATCCTTTATTCAAACTCCTGCAGTGGCCAATCATCGCCCACCGGGTAAAGCCCAAATTCCTTAGCACTAGCCATTCTGGCTCCCACTCATCTCCAAATCAGCAGCAACAGGAAGACGTCCTTGATTTGTCAAATATGCCTTCCAACTACCAAGCCTGACCTCCACGACCCTCCCAGTCTATCTGTCAGAAGCTCTCCTTGTCTGCCCTGTGGCCCCCTCTCCAGACTCCCAGCGATCTGCCCAGGCCTCCAGGTGACAAGCGCCTGCACTGCAGAAGGCCTGTTGTCCATCATGGGTTCCCTCACAGAGGGCTGAGCAAGTCCAAGAGGAAAACAGATGCTTGGAAAACTGAATGGAATTCTTCCAGGTTCAGAAGAGGAAGCAGAGCCTGAAATCAGCAGAGAGCAAGTGGATGCCGGCTGACCCTCTCCCATTACTGTCCTAGCAGTCAGTCGTGCTTGGGGCCTGGCCTGGGCACTTGGAGCGGGGGGGTGTCACATTCTGAGAGGCTGTGTCCTCAGAGTTCCCAGTCTGAGAGAGAAATCTCCAGAGACAACAGATGCTGACGCAACTCCGAGGGGACAGAGGACAAAGGCCTGAGCTTGGCCCAGGATCTCAGCTCCTGCCTGCTCTCCTTAGCCTGCCTCCCATCCCTGGACCGAGACCCATCCTCTAGACATGCTCCAAGCCCTTGCTCCCACAGAATAAGAGCCCAGCACTACAAGCTCAGCCCAGGTCTTAAAAGTGAAGCAGGGCGGGGGTTTTAAATCTGCTCCTGAAGTCACCCTCTGGAGGCCAGGGCAGGCCGGGGACCCAGGCCTCCAGGCTCTGGCACACACACCTAAGAATGGTGTAACCTAATGGGGCAGCTGGGCTGACATGTCAATACAGGTGAGTGGGTCAATGCAGGGCTTTCTGCCTGTGTTGACTGCACAACAGAGTCCCAGGTGGACAGACTGCAGCCTTTATCACCCTTCTCCAAACACAGTCCAGTTCCTGTCCCCACACCCTGTGGGCCCACTTACCAAACCCACCCAAAGAGAATGTCCCACCTTCTGGACCATGCCCTCTTCCTGCAGGCAGAGCTTCAGAACCCCAGGTCCCTGCCCCTGTGTCCAGGAGTTCAGAACATCTGCCTCCCCCTCTAGAAGGTGCCAGTAAGGCTCCCATTCCCACAAAATCTTCACTCACATAGGGGAGGACCAGAAGAGACAGAAGGAAAGAAGGAGGCTAGCCTTCAGGGAAACTTCTTGGCCAAAAGGGGAATGTCATGGCAGGAGAGAAACATCTTCCATCATGGGCCTTACTGGGGCCCAGCCCGGGTGCCCTGTCTTAGTTCAGATTCCTGCCACCAGACTGCCCTTAGAGAAAGCATTCTCCCCACTAGGAAATAGGGGAGATGGGAGAGATAAGAACAGAGTGACAGAGAAAGAATCCAATAGGACTGTCCCCATGTGTCTCCCTCTAGCTCTGAGTAAATGTCAGATAATGCAACCACAACGTCCTCCAAAAGTCCAGGCACTCCTCAAACTGCGATTCCCAAAGGGGCCAGGCCTCATTCTTCGGGTGACACGTTAAGGGTATTAGGACAGCAATTCCAGTGCTGGTGGCAGAGAGTCTAAGAGAAGGTAAAAACAAAATCCCGAGAGGGATGTGCTTGAAGGTTGGTGGGCTCAGTGGGGAGGTCCAGCACAGAAGGAATCTGGGCCCCCATGGAGGACAGATTATCAGTTGGTTATCTGTTATGTGGAAGGCTCTGAAAACCACCTCCTCCACACCCGCTCATTTCCTATCTCTGCTCTTCGGCTTTACCACAAAAAAACATCTGGAGAAGTAGCAACATCTGGACCCTTCCTCAGGCTAAAAACAAAACAAAACAAAACAAAACAAAACAAAACAAAACAAAACAAAAAGGGCAGTCCTGGTTATTGCTCGTTTGATGAGTGCCCTAAATAGCCCTGTCCGTGAACACGCCTGTCATGATGGCCAGGGCCTTCTCTCACAGGGTTATAGACACCCAGCATGGCCCCACAGGGCAGGCCTCACAGCCCAGGCTTGGACTTTGTTTCCTGGCTAAATTGAGATTTGTAAGAAGTAACAGAGGCCCTGGAGACATCGTCAGCAGTAGAAGCAATCACAGGCAACACAACACAGGCTCATCCAGGAGACGAAGAGCCTTTCTCTCCTGCTCTGTTTTCCCATTTTCATCTTGGAAATGCTGCTGGTTTGCAGGAGAGGAGCTACAGACCCTGCCAGGCTGTTTGCTTAAGTAGTGTTTTCTTAAGTAGTGACCTTTCTGAAGGTAAGCACTGAGTTTGCCTAAAACACAAAACACTTCCCCGAACCCTAATCTCAGGCAGGCAGGAGCACTTCCCGTCCCTGACGAGATCTCTGAGCTCAGGCCCATGGGTGGGCTGGGGCCCAAGGAAGGATGTCCATTTCTGGGAGGCCTCTGATCTCAGCCTGAGGAGGGAGGGAGATGTTCCCTCCCAGACAGAATTTCTGGAGTCGAACCATAGAAAAATGCACTTGGGGAGGGCCTCCCCTGAGAAACCTGAGGCCTAAAGTGGGTCGAGACCTGCAGTGTATCCACTACACCCCACCCACATCCTAAACCAGTGTGGCTTTCACCAGAGAGGACAAATGATTACACAGCCTCCAGAGACTCGGGGCGGCAGGGCCACCGCAGGAAGCTGATCTGCCTGACCTTACTGTCAGTCTAACCTAAATCCCTCTGGCTGCAACTTGAGGCATTTCATGTTCTATCTTCAGAAAAGACAAAGCGAGGCAGTGGTTCACTTTCCCTTTGATTTGTTCAACAAGCATTTGTCGAACCTGATGGCACTGAGTCCAAGACACGAAAGCCCCGGTGTCTGCCTTGAAGGAGTATACAGCAGCAAAGATTGCGGGGGACCAAGTACGGGGCAGGTTGTGCCGTGGACAGAGCAATGCCTGGGAGTCATGTTCCAGTCTCACTGTGGACTGGGTGCCCCTGGGCAGGTCACTTCACCTCTGTGCACTTAGCCTCATTCTCAGAGCTAAGGGAGTGACCTCAAAGGTGCCTGCCAGCTCCAATTCAAATAAAATGAAACTCAGGGGGGAAAGGAGAGAGGGATTGAAAAGGTGGTCTAGGTAGTATGTTGTGAGCTAAAGGCATATGAACTACTGGGGGACAGGGGCACCTGGGCGGCTCAGTCAGTTAAGCATCTGACTTCAGCTTAGGTCATGATCTCACAGTTTGTGAGTTCGAGCCCCGCACTGGCTCTTGCTGACAGCTCAGAGCCTGGAGCCTGTTTCGGATTCTGTGTCTCCCTCTCTCTCTGCTCCTCCCCTGCTCAGGCTCTCTCTCTCTCTCTCTCTCTCTCTCTCTCTCTCTCTCTCTCTCAAAAATAAATAAACATTAAAAAAAAAATTTAAACTACTGGGGGACCTACCTAGATGGGTGAGTGAAGAATGACTTTGTGGGGACACTGAACCTTCAAAGGCTTGTACCATATATCATCTATCCCCAGCCCTCTCCACTCCGCACAGATCTCACCCACTAGCTGGTGCCTCACCCCAGCCCCACCTCCACACTTACTGTGCAACTGTGTAAAATCTTCTTAACTTCTCTGAGCCTCATTTTTCTAATCTGTAAAATGAGGATGACAATAAATACATCATTGACACCCCAATGAAATAATATGGGAAATGCTCCTCAGAAACTGTACCAACAATGATTTGTTTTGTCAATGTTCCCTGTGTCCAGAAGTGATGCCAGGGGGACACGGGAGCTCCAAGTCAGGAGAGAGAAAAGGCAACATTTCTGAGTACCGGTTCTGAGCTAGGTGCTTGGCCTGACAACTCCTCTTTAAAGCCACCCTTCTGAGGACTTACAGATGAGGAAGCTGAGGTTCTGTGGAGCTAAGTGACCCTGCCTGCAGGCGCACAGGCAGTCAAGGCAGGAAACAGGATTTGGGTGCAAGGCTGTCTAACTCCAAAGCTACTACTACATCAGCCTCTAGGACCCCCCAGAGAGAAGAGCCCAGAGGTGAGCCACAGCAGGGACTGAAGCCCCTTCTAGTGACCGGGGAGGAGACCCACGGGTTCCTCCACAGTCCCCACTGGCCCTGGGGTCTGACAGGAACTGTTTATTCTAGACTGATATTTTCTGTAAACATGGCTTAGTGTGCCAAGAGAGCGAGAAATTCATTTGTTAGAGAGGAATGAGACAGAATCATTACACTTCCCGTGGCTCAGCTGGGGACGGGGAGACAGCGTGGAACCAGACTTGGACAAAGCCCGAGCCAGCCTCCCCACCACCACCCCCCCACCCGGCCCCACCCCAGCCGAGCACACCTCCATGCCAGGTGCCAGTGCACCTGTAGTCTCGTGGTCATGGTCAGAGCACTTCTCATCAGAACCCTGGGGAGGTCTTCATGGTGCAAGATAAAATGACCCAGATTCTTTCCAAGCTGGGCCATTTGTCCTCCCGGGGGTGACAGCGGCCCCTGGGAGGACTAATGAGCCACTCTTCAGCGTCTGGGGGACCATTTAGAAAATGATTACTTTTCCTGCGACCAGGGAGAGGGGGCAGCATGTCCCACAGAGCCTTCGTGGCTTTAGGGAGGAGCTCCAACCAGGGAGAATGCAGTTTAATTACAAAACCCAAGCCTCCAGGTATAACCTGGTGCACCTTCTTACTACACCGATCTTCTTTTTAAGTGCTCCTTTATTTTACCTTAACACCATACCCTTGGGAAGAAATCACAGTGAAGAAACAGCATCGAGGGCATTAGTGACTGACCCAGGAGGGCACAGAGGCAGAGGTCAAGTTCAGGTGCAGAGAGAGTGTGTGTGTGTGTGTGTGTGTGTGAGAGAGAGAGAGTGTGCACATGCACATGCCTGCTCCAGTGGGGAGGGGGAGAGAGAGAGGGAGAGAGAGAATCCCAAGCAGGCTCCGTGCTCAGCACAGATCCCAGCATGAGGCTCAGACTCAAAAACCGTGAGATCATGACCCAAGCTAAAGTCAAGAGTCGGACGCTCGACTGACTGAGCCACCCAGGCGCCCCTCTTTCTCTGGAACTTTCAGAACTAGAACATTTTGTCCAATTGAGTTGGGGAAGACACCAGGCTGCCCCACAGAGGGACAGCCTCACAGACCTCCCAAAGGCCTTCCCTGGCCCTGACCTGACGGGAGAGGAAGAAGCTCTAAGGTACAAGGGACACTCGGACTCTGACCCTCATCTGAGGTAAATGATGGAATGTGACAATTTGTTCACAGAAATTTGTAGAGACTTCAAGATTTTGAGCAAATTTCCTACAAGACAAGACTTTCACACCCACAGAGAGGGCACCCTGATACTGGGGAAGATACAAACCTACAACTGTCATTCGCAAACCCTCTATGTTATGGACTGAACATATCCTCCAAAATTGCTGGGCTAAAGCCCTAACCCCAGTGTGACTATATTTGGAGATGGGATCTTGGGAGGTAACTGAGATTAACGGAGGTCATAAGGGGGGGGGGGGTGCCTGGGTGGCTCAGTCGGTTAAGCATCTGGCTGTTGATTTTGGCACAGATCATGATCTCACGGTTCGTGGGATAAAGCCCTGCACTGGGCTCTGAGCTAACAGTGCAGAGCCTGCATGGGATTCTCTCTCTCAATCTCTCTCTCTCTCTCTCTCTCTCTCTGCCCCTCCCACTTGTGCTCTCTCTCTCTCTCTCAAATAAATAAATAAATAAATAATAAACATTAAAAAGTTAGAGGAGGTCATAAGGTGGGGCCCTCATCCAGTAAGGGCTGGTATTCTAAGTAGAGGAAGAGACACCAGAGTCTCCTCTCTCTCTCTCTCTCTCTCTCTCTCTCTCTCTCTCTCTCTCTCCCTCAAAAGCTCATGCGCAGAGGAAAGGCCATGTGAAAACCCAGCAAGAAGGCAGCCGTCTGCTAGCCAGGAAGGCAGTTCTCACCAGAAATTGCATCTGCTGGCACCTTGATCTTGGACTTCCAGCCGCTAGAACTGTGGCAAAATAGATGTCTGTTGTTTAAACCACCAAGTCTGTGGTATTTTGTTACGGCAGCCCAAACTGACTAATCCTTCCCCTCAGAGAGAGGAGAGCCAAGAGTGCACTGCAGCTCTGTCTGACCCAGTAAGTAGACAGAGGTGCTGCCTCAAGCACCTCTGACTGCCTAGCATCCCCAAAGGTACAGGGTTCCTCCCCCTTCCCCACCCCACACATGCCTTGACCTCCTTGCAGGAGGCAAGAAAAGCGCACAGAGTTAGCCTGTCCAGGGAAGAAAAGGAATCGTTACCAGTGAGAGGCCCCCACCCTCTCCTCCTCCGCCCCCTTCCTGGGCTCCTCAACAAGGCAGTGATGGAAACAATCGCCCCATGGCCAAAGCTGGTGAGCCCTCCTCTCTCACAGGCCCTTGACAGCCAGCCCCCCAGAGAGGACACTTCCTTAAGCCCTTGCACCTGCCACTCCCCAACTGAATAAATATTTGCAAGTGCTAGACACTGTACTTCTTTTTATTCAGGTGACAAATTGTTATTAATGTCCACCTGGCTGAGTGGCAGGGATGGACATGTAGCTCCTGACTTTGAAGAGGCCGGAAACCCACACATAGGAAAGAGGACAGTATCTCCATTCAGAAGACAGGTCTAAATCCCAATCCCTTAAGAAAGGGCTAAACCAGCCCTGACTAGCCCCGTGACTTTGGGTGGTCACCTCGCCTGCCTGGGCATCCATTCATGCCACTAAAAATAAGAATTGGATATGGCAGCTAACGTTCTTGCAACTTCTGACATTTCAGAAACCTACATAGTGAAGCACAGAAAACAATCTAAATGAAGTCTTTCCAGGTAAGACAGCTTGAGAGGCCAGAAATGTGCTGGATAAAGACTCAGAGTGGCTCTCCAGCACAGGAAGACCCTGGACCCAGCCATGGCTACCAACTCTTTTGTGGGCAAGGACACAGCCACTGAAGGAATCAGAGCAGGCTCAGCTCCCTTGGGAGCCCTGGCCACCACACCCCTTGGCAGGTCTGAGCTACAAAGCACCCGGGGCCCCAGGAGCTGAGACCCACCCTGGCCGCTCATCCTGAGACAGCAAATGGCACATGTTCACCCAAGGATCCCACATCACCACCATCCCAGGTTCCCCAGAGAGGGCTCTGCATCTCCCTAGCCCCATGATGATTCCTCTCATCACATCAGAGGCTCCAGTTCTGACCCCAAGCACACCGGCCCCCTCCCTCCACATGCCACAGCCACAGCCCACCCACCTCCCTTTGAATGGCAGCACTGTTCCTTTACCCTGGCTCATCTTCCATGCCTCCTCTTCCTCGCTTGCCAAATCTTCAATTGCCCAGAGAAATGTGTCTCCTTTCACCCTTTCTTCCCACTTCCACTGTGCTCCCCACTCGCCTCCCAGACCTGTTTCAGCCTCTTTCCAGGGCTGCATTCTCCCCAAACCACAAACTCTCCCTGTCCAACTCCCCTCTAAAGTACAGCCTGAACCATGCACTCTTGGCCTCAAAAGATCTCCTCTTACAGCGATATTACACAGACCTCCACCGCCAGCATCTGAGGCCGTAATGGGTTACATTTTCTGCCTTCTCTCCTACCTGCCCCAGGGAGGACTCTGCACTTGGATCACCAGGAAGACTCCGTGTGCCCAGACACACCCTGCACACTCCCGCTTCCAGGACTTTGCTTCTGCATTTCCCCCTGCAGCAATATCGGGGCTTCAGAGCCTCCTTCATGAAGGCCCCATGGGCTCACCCCGCCCCAACATCCCCAACTTTTCCTCCTCCCCAGGCCCGCTCCCCACTCCTGACTCTCAACCTGCACTTCTCCATGCTCCTTTATTTTATTCTCCCTAGATTTGTGTGCTTGCCTTAGCCACTACCCACCCCTCCATCCTGCACAAATGACAAGCTCCCAGTGGTGAGGCCAGCACCTTCCTCATCGCTGGATCCCCACATCCTGCAGACAGAGGCACTTAAGACCTATCTGTTCCCTCAAGTGACACTGAACAACCCGTTCTCTGAAGGGAGAAGACAGGGGCGGGCTGCCAAGGTGGGCCGTGGAGGGCCTTGGCGCTGGCTGCTGCATCGGAAGCCGGCATCACCCACTCCGGGGACAGGTCTCCTCTGTCCAGTGCAGCTTGATTGTACGTTTATGAGTCATGGTCACGAGGCCCACAGCAGCTTAATGAGGGACATTCTTTATACACACACTCACACACACGCACAGACATACAGATACATCCCAGATAGGCAAGCCATTTCCCGCCTAGAGAACAGATTTAAGTCCCCAGGAGACAGGCGGGGAGAGGGGCAGAGATGTTCAGGCCCAAATCTTACCTTGGCTTGCCCTCTCTGGGGATTTATGACCTCCCTTCTCCATTTTCTCCTGCCTGGAGCAGGGGTGAGGTGGGGAGTGCTCTAAGAAGCAGAGGAGAGAGGCAGGAAGACAGGGTGGGAAGTGAGGGGTGGGCTATTTGTGTCTCAGGCCCTATAAATGTTTCCAACTCTGTTCACCTGCAGGCCAAGAGCCTGGGCCATCTGATACAGATTCCAGGTACCAGAGGGCAGCCAAACCTGTCTTCTCAGTGCCAACCCCATTCTTCTCCCCTGAGGGTAGCAGGTAGCTCAGGGTGGCAGTGGGGGTCAGTGGGCCATACCCTCCTCAGACCCTGCATTCGTTTCCTGGGGCTCTGCTCTAACAAAGCACCACAAACTGAGGGCTCAACAACAGAAATTATTGTCTCATAGTCCTGAGCCCAGAAGTCCAAAATCAAGGTGTCAGCCCAGGGTTCCTCTGGACTATGAGGGAGAATCTCTTCCAGGCCTCCCTCCTAGCTTCAGGTAACCGTGGACATTCCTGGGCTTGTAGATGAAATTTTCTGTGTCTTCAGACCATCTTCCTCCAATGAATGTCTATCTCTTGGTCCAAATTTCCCCCCCCCCTTTTTTTTATAAGAAAACCAGTCATTGGATTAGGGTCCTCCCTAATGGCTTCATCTAACTTGACCTTATTTTCAAATAAGGTCATAGGTACTGAGTTAGAACTTCAACATCTTTTTGGAAAATACAACTCAACATAGAACCCACAGGTGGGAGCTGTTGAAGGTATTTTATTGTCCCTCCCAAAATAATAATAACTATAAAAGAACTGACCCTCATGGGCTTACCATGTGCCACATACTATCATTAGCATGGATAACACCACTATGAAGTTACTTTTATTATTTCTACTTTCTGATGAGAAGGCTGAGGCTCTGAGAGGTTAAGGAACTTACCCAAGATCTTACAGCTGATGCATGACAAAGCCAGAATTACAACCTAGGCAGTCCTTAGCCACTGCACATCCTGTGATGTGAGCATGTCACTGTGACACCGACTCCTAAATCCAGGGCCTGGGTGTGGTCCACACTGGCCATTGGCCTGAACTATGGAAAGAGTTCCCACTGGGCAACTGCCCCCTGCTCTCAGACTCAAACTGCCACCCAAGAGTGGGCACAAGTCTACAGTGGGCGATGTCTTGGTAGGGGGCGTTCTGAGTGGGCAAGTGGAGAGCAGCGGGCAGGGGGTGCACAGGACAGATGGTGCCTGCTGTGTCTCTTTGTGGGACCTCCTTACCTACTCTGGGATGAGCACAAGATCATATCACACCAAACCCAACTACTATGCTATCGTGGAAGAGACTTATTGATTTGTCCAGAGGCTTTGTATTTAATGGGGGAAGACTGTGCGAGGGAGATGTGAGTATGAAAAACCTGAAAGCCGTTGCCTTCAAGCCCCATGGCCACCCCTCGTGCACTAACCACAGCTCTGGCCTGGAGCCAGGCCCTCAAATCCTGGCCTTCTCCATAATTATGTGTGCTTGTTGGTGTTGTTGCTGTTATTATTACTGTTGTAGTAATCATATTACTCGATGTTTCTTCCCTGGCCACTCCAGAGACAGCACAGACATTAGCTCATAATAATGCAGTCTTGCCTGGGAGGCAGAACTGTGTGCAGGCACGGGGACTGCCAGCTTCCTCCTGGGTAGAAAGGGGCCCTCAAAGGGTTCTGCTCAGCTCCTAATATGGCCACACTTTCTCCCCTTCTCTCAGCAAAGTGGCACCAAAGCTGAGAAAAGATTCAGATGAGTAGCTAAAGCAGCTGGAAGTTAAAACACACAAGACCAGGAAAAAACATTTAATTGACTGAACTCCTCCTCTCGGCCTATCCGTGGCATTTCCATGACCAGCAGGGAAGGTCAGAGTGCTTTACACAGATTAGTGCACAAATCCTGAGCCACGGCTGTGGAGTAGATAGCAACAGCCCCATGTGATCAGATGCGGACCCTGAGGGTCAGGCATTGTGGTCACTCTTCCAAAGTAACTTGTATACAGGTAGGTGGCAGAGGTGGGTTTCAAATCCAGAGCTGCCTGTCTGTAAAGCCCAAGCACCTGCCATTAAGCCACACAGCAACAGAGTCGTAACTACAGGTCAAGGGCAGTGAGCTCAGCTCATGATTGGGGGAGCTGCAAATCCCCCTCTCCTGTAGCCCCTACCAGGACAACCAGACCATATGACAATGATTTCCCTGCCAGACCCTCTGGCAGCAAGCTTGAACCCCTTCTCAATGAGCGCCCCCTCATGCTACTGAGAGCCCTTAGAAGCCATCGTACTCCAGAAGAGTCCAAGGGCTGTGGCTATTCTAGGAGAGAGACAAGCAAATAAATTAATGAGACAGTCCCTTCTCAAGTAGGGGAGAAAGATACAGACACACATAGATCACAATATGACAGGAGCCTGGTATAATCTGGATGCACAGAGCAGAGAGACCTCCCAAATGTCCCTCCCGGGGAGAAGCACCAGGGTTGAGTTCGAGGACACAGAGGGGACAGGACAGTTACTAGGGCTGTCCCAGCCTTGGGCTCAGGAGTAAATCATGTAAAGCAGCAGCTCAAGAGGGCACTTCGTCTTGCCCACCAGAGGCACCAGGCCAGCCCCCTCCCTGACTGCCCACCCATCCCACACCTGCACCCACCTCCCTCACTCACGCCCTGAGCTTAGCACAAACACTTAGTGCTCAATTGCTATCATACTTGTGAAATCCTGGCCACCCCCTACCCTGCCTGTAAAACCCATCCCTACCCTACCACCAAGGAGAAAGGAAAGCAGAGGGAAGCTTCTCTAAGGGGATGTAATTCTTGGCTCTGACTTCCTACAGAAAGGTGAGAAATTTCTCCTCCTCCAGCATCCCTGGCTACAGCTGTGGAGCCTCCAGCATTCCATCCTCTTCCCAGATTTTCCAGGTACCAAGGACTGGGTACCTTTGTGTCCCACAACCCCACTGGGTCCTGAAGTGGGGAAGAAGAAGTCTGATTCCATCCTCAGGGAGTTCCCAGTCTGATGGGGATGCTAACATCTCCTGTCCTCAGGGAGTTCCCAATCTGGCGGGGACAGATTCAGCCCCTGACCTCAGGGAGCTTCTAGTCTGATAGGAGATGCATGGTCATTGTCCTCAGGAGCTCCTAGTCTTGATGGGGGAGATGCAGCCCGTGCCCTCAGCTCCCAGTCTGATGGAAGGGGCAAGCCCCCTGCTCTTAGGGAGTTCCCTGATGCCATCCTGAGAAGGGCTGGCACTGGGTCCCAAGGCAGAAAAGCCCCCAGCTGGCAGTCCCTCTGCAGTAAGTATCCAGTCTCAGGAAGGCAGTGTCTTCTTGAGGCAGAGAAGGGCCCTGGGGAATGAGGAAATTAGATGCCACATGCCCTACGAAGGGAAGGGTGGGGCTGGCCAGCTGGGTGGGAGAAAACAGGGAGCTAGCCCAGGACTCGGGACTGGTCACCATCACTTACGGGCCCTGATGTCCTCACTCCCTGCTGTGGCAGGAGCGTCATTCGCATTTCTCACAGGTGTAAGCCAAGGCCCAGGACAAGACCCAGACAGACTCAGGCAGAAGGTCCCTGCTGTTCATTCTGTTCCCCCCCCGGCTCCACCGGAGCCATGGAGGGAAACATGGCTGGGGCCCCAGGCTCAGAGCAGATAGGCTGGTCCCGAAACAAAGAGACTGGAAGCAAGGGTGGGGATTATTGCATGGTGCTCTAGGTGCCCTTGTACCACAGGCAGTGCCCTACACCAAGGACAGGCTCACAGGTCTGTGTGGCTTGGGGCTCTGTTCTGCTGCTAGCAACCTGCTGTCAGAGGGATCAAACGGTAGACACCTGTGTGCACACCGCCCCTCAATTCCAGCCTGTTCCTTCTGATGCACGTTGTTATCAGGTGGTGGGCCTGAGGACTGTTCATCTCACCAGCACAGCCCAGCATCGTCCCCACCAGGCTGCGAGCTCTCTGAAGGCAGGTGCCAAGTTTCCCTCCTCTGGAAGTTGGGGGCTTGGTGGAGCTGGACAGAGAAGTCCTAGCAAGGGGGCCCTTAGTCCTCCCAGGCCCCCTGCTTATCTCTCTGGAAAGATGGTTCAGGCAAGACCCACAATCTTCTCCCACATGAGCCCTTCCTAGGACTGAACACCCCTGAAGGCGAGAGAATAGGAACAGAGATGCTTTGGGGGGTGGAAGGCATTTCTGGGGAATGATGAGCTTAGGGAGGCCCCTGCCTCCCATCAGCCCTTCCTCTACCCCAACCCAGCGACCATCCTTTTGATCCTTTCCCCCTTCTGCACACCATGTTCCACCTGGTGGGTGCAGGTTAGCTTTTCCAGTGGACTCTGGGTTGCAGGGCATGTGTACGTGCATGCACATGCATGTCAGTGTGTGTGTGCCCATCTGTCCTGGGGAGCAATAATAGTTAATAAATAAGTGAATGGCAAAAATAGCCTCAAAGGAGCTGACAGGCAGAAGGCCAGAGCAGCCGGGCACGGGGCCAGCACCCTGAAATGCCAAATGTTAATTTAGCCAAAAAGAAAAAAGGTCCATTTCAAGACCGCCTCCATTAGCCAGGGTCAGGGTCTGTTGTGGTTTCTGGTGCTGGCACAGCCCCTCCCCAGGCATTCTGAGTGCAGCCCAGGCACAGGGGGCCCCTTGCACAGTGTTAGGGTAGCAGGACTGGAGGGAAGGGGCCCAGTCTGGGGCACACGAGTGTATGAACAGGCAGGAAGCCGGCAGGCCACTTCCCAGCAGTCCTCCAACAGTCCACCCAGCTGGCCAGCCCTGCGTTCCACCCCCCCCCCCGGCCCCCCCTGCAAGGTCTAACCAGCTGGGGGAATGTTCTGGACTTCATCACCAATCTCTTGCCCAGGCATGGGCCCTACCCCACCTGGACACTCACTTAGGGGCAAGGGATGTGATTCAATGTCCTGGCTGTCACTCGCCCTCAGGCCAGATCCCTCGAGTGTCTCATTTGGCTTCTCTCAGGCCTTCTCCCCAACAGTCCTCACCAACCCAGAGCACTCTCCACGCTGAGGCCTCTGCTGGCCCGTGGGCGGTTTTGTTGTCCTTTGCTGCATGAGTACATGTCTTAATGAAGTTACAGAAAGAAGCACATCTGGGAGAAGCAGATGTGTGTCCCTCTCTTCCCCAGTGGCTTCTACTCTTTAAAAACCACTCTCAGTTTATTTACCGGCCTCTCTAGAACAGTCCTCAGAGGGATGCGAGTCACAGTCCTGACCTCCTTGCAGCCTCCCTCAGCTACAGTCACCTCTGAATTCAGGCAGGGGGACCTGGCTCAGCCCACGCCCCAGTTCACACTCACCCAGGAAGTCCTGTGCCAGCTCCCAGGCTGGTCCCAGTCAGTTCTGGAGGCTGCCTTGCTCCTAGTGGGTCTGCACTAGGCATTTGGTGGCCACCAGACAGAATAAGGATGGGGCAAGGGTGCGATAAAAACCCAGGACCCAGGGCCTAGCCCTCCCTCCACTTAGCCTTCCTTTTGGAGGTAACGCAATTTTCTTCTACCCTGTTTACTACCATCCAAACACACAAGCATCTGACAGAAACACTGGGCTCTCCTGTAATGTGTGGGAATTTACAAGTGCAAACGATACGCAGCCAGGACAGACCACAGATCATTCGTTCAGGGCATTTTCCTTGGCAGTCCCTGTGCAAAGTGCTTTGTATATATCGTCACATACAGTGTTCAACACAACCCTCAGGGGTAACCATTCTTACTATATTCCATCTTCTGCAAAACAGGCTCAGAAAGAGCGAGAAACCTGCTAAGGAGACACAGCTGGGGCATGGCAGAGTTGGGATTTGAACAGTGGAGGCATAGGACACACAGTCGTGAGCATGACGAGGCCCCGCCTTGGGAAGTGGACACTCTCAGCGGGCGGGGGGAGGCAGGCAATGAACAAGCAGGTTCACTCTGCACTCTGTCAGGTGGCCTCTGAGAAAGAACAGTAGGTGGAAGGTGGCATATAGGGCCTGCAAAGCACCAGGAGCTCTGCTGGGGGTCAGGGTGGCCAGGATACCGGGCCCCAGAGAAGAGTAGAGTTCTCTAGGGCATGAGGTCTCTGGGCACCTGACAGGGCTGGCTGGGAGCTTCCAGAGGGAGGAGAGGCTAGGAGGTTGAATGTTTGGGTACCTAACATCCAGATAAAGGCTGAGCCCTAGGGATTTGAAGGGAAGAGACTGACATGGGATATTTAAAGCCCAAGAAAAGGTAAAGAGGAGGGCCCCTGGGATCCATCCCAGGTCTCCCCAGGAAGGAGGTGATATCTCATTCCCCAGAGACTAGAGAACTGGTGTCCTGGGTAGAGAGCACAAGGGAACCAGTTTGGCACCACTGGTAACCAAGGCAAGAAGAAACTAATAGGTAAATGCCCAGATGCTCCCTGTGACCCTCCCCATCTTGTCTGAAGGCCCTGACCCTCAGCTACCCCCTGTCTTCAGTCTCACGGACAGGACAGGGCGGCAGGGTCCCCACTCACCTCCCACTCTTCCTCTCCCTGGAGGCGCTTCCCTTCAGCTCCATACACCAACATTAACACCACCTTTCTTAACACACACAGGGCCACATCCACTTCCTCTCCTGCATGTGAACCTTCCAGCGATCCCCACTGCCTCAAGAAAAAAAAAAAAAAAACTTGGCCCAGAAGTCTATATTCTTCCCAACCTAGTCCCACCTAATAGCCAGCCTCCCGTCTGCTGCAAGCATTCCCCATTCCCACCAGGAAGAAGCTGGCATGCGCCGTCTCTGCTGCTAAAACTGCTGTCGCCCTACTGGGCCCTTGGGGGTGTGAGTTCCTGACCGTCTGCCTGGACTTGACAAGTAAGAGCCCAGACTTGGGACCAGGTTGCCGTGTTCATCGGTTCAGCCTGGTCTAACCTATATCTCAATGTGCCCATCTGCAAAATGGGCGGAACAACGTCAGCGCTTACGTCGTAGTGCTGCTGTGGGGATTAAGTGAGTTAACACTACTCAAGTGCTTAGAAAGAGCCTGGTGCTCAAGACACGCTATTTACAGGTCTCCTCTCAGAGGCAGGGTCTGCGGCTTACTCATCCTGGTTCCCAGTGCCTAACACATGGGAGATACTTGCTGAACGGTCCCCCAAACATCTAACACCAGAACCCAGGCAAAGAGAGAGGTGACACTGACAAAAATAAAGCCAAGTTATGGATGATGATGAATTTTGGTTTAGGACATGCTGAGTTCAAGGAGGTGGAAGGAGACTGACCAGGAGGACTGGCAGACAGGGACCCGTAACAGAGGGTAAAGCAGGAAAGAAATGTCTGAGAACTGTACACTATTTGCTGAGTGACTTTTAGTCCCCCCACCCAGGGCTGTATCATTTCTTTGTCCCCAGAGTCACCAAATTACTTTAACAGCAGAGAGAACTACCTTCCTCCAAGACCACCCGAGGGATGGGGCTGGCTAAGGTGGGGGGAACGAGTGGGAGACGGCAGGGTGGCATGCTCTACCTGTGTGTGGCCAGCCTGGTAGCTTCTCAGCTCCTGGGAAACCCAAGGCTCCCAGCCTTTGCACTCTACTGGGGAGAGCATGACCCACCCTACCCCACAACCACACCAGCACCCAACTCCTATGGATCCTCCCAAGCTCACTTGCCCGCAGCCACTGTCCTGCTCCCTCCAGGCACAAGCTGTGCCTATTAGGCTAATGACAAGGGTGTGGGGGGTGGAGACCCAGTGGAAGTCTCAGAGTTGGCAGATCTCCATCGCCTGTGGTAAATGAGTAAGCGCCCCCCACCCCCATCATTCCAGGGCCAGCCTGGTGTGGGGAGGGGGCCGTCATAGCACAGGGGCCACATACTCTCTTCCTGTCCACAGTGGAACCTAAAGAGGACCTTAGGGGAAGTGGGGTGGGGCAGTCCACATCTTTTTGTTCCCTTAAGAGAAACCAGGTCTGTTCTTTAAATCTGGATTTAAGGTGATTTCCCTTTTACTTCCAGGAGAAGATACCGAGCAAAAGTAATGAAAGAAAAAAAAAAAAAAGACTGCAGGAGAATGCAGGCTGGAACCTGTCCTATAGAGGTAGACACAGCCTCACCTGGATGCCATTGCTTCTCCCAAGGAGAAGCCAAGAGCAGTCACCAGCCCCCTCCACCCCAGGATCAAAGCAGAGAATGTCACCACTTCAGACCCAGCAGGAGTTCCCCATAGAGAACTGTTTGCCAGTGAAATCTCCCCAGAGGCCTCAGAGGGAGAGGGTTTAAACCCATCCTGCAGAAGGCAGGTGGGAAATAGGCAGGGGCAACAGCACCCCACATGGGGAAGATCTCATATGGTGACTAACTGGCTTTTCTAGGCCATTGTCACCAATGCCGGAGAAATATTCCACTTTAAAAATAAATGTAAAGCAAAATCCAAAATTAACTCTCCCCAGATAACCCCTTTCCAAAAAAGACCACATCGTAATCCACATGTGGCCATTCGCATACAGTTTAACCCAAGGACATCTCTCTGTCCTGGATTGGGATACTTCCCAGGCCTCCACCCCACACATCTGGCACTTTGCAATCTTCTCAGTCCTCCCATGGACCCCAATTTCATGTCTTTCTTTAGGTGCCCCCAGGGCACGAGGGCTGCCACAGAATCCTTGTGCTTCTCACCCCAATCTAAAGGTGCTCGAAAACAAGTAACTTCAAGGTGTCCTTGCCACACGGACTGATAACAATAAATGCATACAGGGAGTCACTAGCGATATCATTCCTTGCTTTTCACGAACTTAAGAGTCAAAGAAAAAGTAACAGTAGTTAACAGAGCTGGACTAACATTGCTATTTACCTGCTGTGTAACTTGGAGCAAATTCATTCATTCACCCACCTAACAAATATTTATTGAGCACCTACTACAGACACTGTTCTCATTTACATTCTAGTTGGAGGGACTCAAAAATGATAAACACTGCTGAGGGTGTTAAGGCCGCATGTTGGCACAATTTCCACCCATTCAGAAGGGAATTACCAGGTACAAAGAGAGAAAAGAGTTAATACCCATCAAAAGGCACTTGTTTGTAGCAAGCAGGTCCGCAGAATGTTGAGTGAGATTCACTGCCCTGCTAAGATGGCTCAGTCGAGCACATGGAGTAGTAATCATCATCTAAAATATTCTTGCAGTTATTCTAGCACTGTGCTAAGCCATTTATCGAGCCGTGTTTGGGGCTAATTGCTGGTGATAAGAGCAACATAAATATACCGAGCCACAGCCTTGCCTGACAAGATTTTATATACCAACCACCAACCAAGTTATCTTCCCATTACACGCCTGCAATAATTTTTAGTGGCCATCACTCTTTACTGAATCACTACAATAAACCCTTTCGATATAAACAACTCGCCTTTCAATATAGCCATAAATCAGACTCAGTGTCATCCCCATGATCCCTGTGCTGATGGAGGGAGACTCAGGGCAGTAGTTCTGAGCGCTGGTGCATGTCAGACGCACCAGGAGGATTACAAGATGCGGATGCCCTGCACCGACCGCCCCCCCCCCCCGCCCACCCTCCCTTCCCCCAGATAAGCCTGGATACCAGAGTTATGTAAAAAGTCCTAGATGTGTCTTCACTTCCCACATATTAAGCTCTGTTGGGTTACTTGAGGTTAACCCACCCAGAGAGATGAAGTCTTAGCCCTGGGAGTTTGAGGTGAAACACGGAGCTGACACACGCACTGTAATGCACGGCAACCAGCTATAAGAAGTTTACAACGTGTTACGGGAACTGCTATTTCATGGGACTGCTCTCAAAGGAATGAAGAATAATTTTTGGAATTTGTGTAGTTATCCATGCCCATATTTATTACCCTTACAGTTATACTTGCTTCCTGGTGAGTCTCTGGGGTCTTCCCCACACGTTACAGCTGGAAAGGAAGAGTGAGGAAGGCTCGGGAAGCCGGAAAAGACACCAGAGGAAAGATAAGAAGAAGACACGGGATCAAGGATGGGGTCAGGGGGCAAATGGGTGCAGGGGCCCCACCTGACATCACCAGAGAGACCAGTGGGAAATCCAAGAGAGGGAAGAGGGTACAGATGAAAAGCAGTGTTTCCTAAGGCCACGACTGCAGGCACATGGTCCCCTGCCAGTGGAGGACAAGCCCATCCAGGTCCAGGGAGAGAGCACCATGAGGGACTCCTCTTGGCCAAGTCAGAAATCCCTGTGGGACCTGAGAATGGGAACTGTCTGCCTTCTTCCCACGATGCTGGGCAAGTAGGAATCGGAAAGTCAATAGCAGTCAGTAAGTATTCAGGTATTAAAACAGACCCCTGCCTTCAGAAAGCTGACTGTCAAGTAGAAAGATAGGTGAACACGCCCAGACACATTGCAAACCAGCATAAGTGTTACAGAGAAAAAGAAGAGGATGCTTCTAATTTAGATTCACAGAGTCCAGTGTTGCAAAGGCAGGGCTCCTGGAGGGGCACAAGCCTGCCCTGCTCACTGGGGTTCAGCTCTGGCACCGCTCCTTTGGCAGCCTCCTCAGCTGAGATGTCAAGGCCAAGGTACTGCCTGCCGGTGGTACCAACTGAGAGCCAGTCCGGAGCAGACGGGTCCCTCCCGTGCAGCAGGGTGAGTGAAATGTTTACAGGAAAAGGGACTTAGCCAGAGGAAGGCTAGGGACTTGGCTAAGCAAATAAGTACCTTTCCCATCCCTCAAAAGAAGATGTAAAAATAAAATCTTGAAAATCCTGGGGTGCCCGGGTAGCTGAGTCAGTTAAGCCACCTGGCTCTTGATCTCAGCTCAGGTCATGATCTCAGGATCCTAAGTTCAAGCCCCTTGAGGGCTCTGTGCTGGGCGTGAAGCCTACTTTAAAATAAATAAATAAACGGGTGCGTGGGTGGCTCAGTCAGTTAAGTGTCTGACTCTTGATTTTGAGCCAGGTCGTGATCTCATGGTTCGTGGGATCGAACCCCGAGTCAGCCTCTGCACTGACAGCACAGAGTCTGCTTGGGATTTTCTCTCCCTCTCTCTCTGCCCCTTCCTCTCTCTCTCTCTCAATAAACAAAGATTTAAAATAAATAAAATAAAATCTTGAAAGTCCACTTAGCAAAAAGTGGCACTTAGGAAGGAGTTAACATTTTTCTTTAGTCTTCTTGACAGGAGGGACAGGGAGAGAAGCGAATGTGAAGCAGGACGTCTGGGGTACTTTGGAAGGTGTTGATGGTTGTGAGGAGCTGGGCTTTGAAGATACACGCTAGTAAGCGCTAACCTGCACATCTATTAGATGCTCCTCTCCAGAAAGACCCTGGGTCTGACCTCCAGGGTGTATGTACCAAGAAGTGACCCTGATGTGTCCCCAGCGCCTCCTCCCTCCTCTCCACTGTTCCACTGACGCCACCAGAATAGTGGATACAAGGCAGCCTCACCCCCGACTGTGCTACTCACACATCCATAACCACTCAGGAGCTTTTCATTGGTAAACATCTGATCCCAGCCACCCCCTGAACACTTCAGGGCCGCCTTCCTTCACAGCATTGCAGGCTCAGGAAATGACAACTCACTGAATGCCCATCTGAGCCAGACACCATGAAGGAAGGACAAGCCATCACAAAGAAAACACCACGCATTCCAAAATCAAACCAAGACAACCGCGTGAGAACAGCTGTGCCTTCTCTAGCTTCTGCACGCACCACCAAGTAGATGCAGGGCCGGGTCCAATTGAGAAAAGAGCACTGGATTTGGAGTCAGAGATCCGAATTTATATCGCAACTCCTAAGCTAACTAACTAGCTGTGTAACCTGAATGAGGTCACTTAACCTCTCTGAACCCCTACTTCCCCCTCTCCAACACAATCACAGGTCTGTAACTATGAGTGCATTACCTTGTTTTGGCCACCAAACATCAGATCCCGTCAATCAGGAATCTATTATCCCCAGGTAACAGAAAGGAAACACTGGGAGAGGCAGAGCAGCTCGGCCAGGATCATATAACCAGGGTTTTCCCCTGGGCCTCTGGACCCCAAAGCTCACGTCTGCCCCATCCTAACCCATCACCTCCTTGGAACCCTCATGAGCAGCAAAGGAGATCACACATGGTAAAGTCCTTTGTTATCTATCAAATGCTGATCAAACGGAAAAGCGAGTCTTTTGGCCAGTGTTTGAGCCCACTGTCTAGGAAACAGAAAGCGATACATTTTTAAGAAGTAAAAATTTTAAAAATAGTTATAGAGCTAGATAGAGGTGTATATCATATATAAATTACATGTATATTTCTATAGCTATATTTAAAAAATTTTTATATTCCACGTCATTCCTCTACTCCAGCAACCACTCTACTTGTGACAAACATTATCAGATAAGAGTGAGGGACCCAGGCAGGACTAGGTTCTGAGCCTGCCATGCAGTCCTGCACCTGATGCATTTTTGCCCCAGTAAGCAGCCTCTCTCCCTCCCTGGTGTTCAAGTCAAACCTGGGTTAGATTCCCTGCTTCTCATCTCTCAATCTGGATTCCTCATGGGAAAAGATCCTGAGACAAAGATTTGAGTAGAAGTGGTTTGCATGAGAGGTAACCCCAAGAAACACTAGAAGGGGAATGGAGAAGACAGCTGAGGAAGGGAAATAAACCCAGAGAAAAGGAATGCTATCAAGCCCATTCCCACCGTGGGCAACTAGAGCTGACTGTTTCCTGGGACAGGGAGCCAATGGAGAACACACATTTCAGAGCTGGAATATTCATCCACCAGCACACAATAATCATTGGCTGAGGGCTGCTCTGGAGGTGGAAACCCCCAACACTTCTGACCTGCCCCACGGGCGAGCAGAGAGGCTCAGGGCCGGAGAAAGCCCTCAGGTCCTGACAGCTGGCAAGAGTGGAGAGGTACATGCCCAGGGAATATGGGCAGGCACTGAACCATCTGCTATGCTCACTAGCTGTGTGACCTTGAGGACATTACTTACCTTCTCTTATTTCCTTTTCTGAGCCTTGAAATGGGGATAAGAATGTCTTTCTCACAGGGATGATATTATAATTCAATGAGGTCATGTATGTAGGGGATGAGCTCAGTGTCAGGCGCGCAGCAAACACTCAGTACATACTCATGGTTTATAATCAATAATCTTTAAGGGCTTCCTCCTCTGGGAGGGTTGAAGTGGGGGAAGGAAACAAAGAAAATTTGGAGAAGGATGATCTGGAATGACCCACTGCTAACTCCCCTGTGGGCACCAATGCAATCAGTGCCTTAAGTGAAAGGTCTGGAAAGACATTCAATGGACCCCAGACCCTCCAAAGGTCATTATTTAGGAGTCCAACCTGATGCAATGTCTAATGACAGCAAAAGGCCCTAAAAGAAACTAAAACTAAATTAAAAGAGGCGTCTCCCTGGTGCCTTCCATCATTTCATTTCATAAAGGATTTCAGACCCAGATGGGGAATGAGACTTTAAAACAGGCAGCCAGCCAGTGCGGGCTGAGAAACCTTCTTGAGGGAGGAAAGGCCCCAAATAAATGCCCCTGTCTAGATTACTTTACCCAAGCCTATCCCAGAGGCCCATCCCTAAGAAATTTCTAGGCTGCTCCCAGCCCCCTGAAACAGTGTAGCCTAAAGTGAGTTCCAACAAACACTAATGACCCTTGTTATGCTCCTTAACGAACAGATTCAGGGGTCAAACATGCTTGATAAAGGATTCATGCAATATCCTCCTCTTGGCAAATTTTAGTGCCCATTAACATGTTCAAAGCTTTAAAGTCCTACAGTAAAGAATTCTGTTTAAGCCAGTATTTCCAGAGCTCATCTGACACAGAAGCAAATGTGTGTAGGTGAAACATCTATTGGCTAATGGCAGCCCTGGGTGCTGGGACGCAGGCTGGGTTATCTTTGAACTTCCATGGCCTCTCACAGTGCCTGGTATACAGTAGGCACCTAATAAATGGTTGCTCTCTGAATGAATGGGGAGAAGGCTGAAAGAATGACTTAATAATGGCTTTTAGATCTGTGAAGTGATATAGTATCGGCAGTGCCAGGCGACAGCTCTCTGTTTCCAAGAAGGCACACGTTTTAAATTGCAGCAGGAGGGATTTTGGAAGCCCTGCTCAGAGTTTAGGATTGCAATCCACCAAAATAGGCTTCCAAGCCAAGCTGCATCGCTTCCTTCTGTGGAGGTGTTGGTCTAGCACTTCGGCACAGCAGAGTCTGTGTGCAGTCGTCCACCCACCCCACCACCCATTCATTCATTCGTTCATTCATTCATTCAAACCCTCACTGAGCACCTACTATGTTCTGGGCACTGAGGTCCCTGAGGTCTCTGAGGACCCCTTCCAAAAGCCAACTGGGACAGCAGTGAGCTGTGGGATCAAGCCTCGAGACTCCTAAGGGGAAGGGAGAGGGGACCACCCAAGTGTGAGGTCAGGAAGCCTCAAGCCCAGAAGCAACAGCTCATAACCCACTCAGAGCAAGGAGGAGGTGGGAGGATTTCACGCTGACACATGAGGCTGGCCTGAAGAATAAAGCCACTACTGTATCCCCATGTTTGTTTGTCTTTCCCCCTTTTCTGGTAACTACATCCCATTGTTCCCAGAGAGCATCCCTGCCCCCACCTCCAGGCCTGTCCTCATACTCAGAGCTCTAATCTCTTCTTGCTTCCCTGAAGCCCTATTCCTCCTCCTTCAAATCATCTCCTAGTTCCCTACCTCTTGCTATGTTGCCCCACCCTCTTGATCTCCTCGTTCTCCACATTCTGTACATCCGTTCTGGACCAGGAGTGTCCTCAGTGTTTTTCGTATCCACTAGCAGACAAAGGAATGAATAAACCAGGACTCAAATCAAGGTCCATCTTTCTGCTGACCGCCCCCCCCCCCCCCACCAGCCTGCTTTGCCTCAAACTGGAGGCAGGGGATGGGGAAGTTTGGGAGGAGAATATGAGTCTGGGTTTGGGGCATCCCTCCCACCCTGTTTCACCATTACTCATCGCCTTCCAGATCTGCATCCTCACATCAGCACATACTCTCAGCCCCTCCTGAATGTCTCCCAATGGCTCACCAGGTCTGTAACGGTTTTGCTTTTTTCAAACAGAGCCTGAGACGGTCAGGATGACAGAACACCCTAACAGACTTTAGGAGATAGTCACGCTGATGCAAGGCACGAAACCACAACATCCTTGGGTTGAGGGTGACCTGGGCAGATTTCTTGGCCAATGTTCCCAAGCCTGGGAGTTGGTCAAGATCACCTGAAGAACTTTGAAAGGTAGATCCAAGCTGTTTAAAAAACAGATCCATTCTTGGACCCCACCCCAGACCTCTGAAAGCAGAATCATTTCCTCAGTAACAATCTTAGCTGAGGCCATCCAGTCTCTATGTGAAAACCTCCACTTACACAGCTGCCTACCCCGGGAGACATGTGGTTTGATGGCTGCAACCCCAAAAGCTAGAAAGGTATCTCCTACCTGGAGCTGAAATGTGTCTATTGTTTCCACCCATTTGTCACAGCCCTGCCCTTGCGAGCAACTAAAAAGAAATTCAGTCTCTCTTATAATGTCTGGCCACAGGGGTCCCAGCAACAATGTCTTGCCCAGCTGCTTTCTTACCCTGCTACAGCCTGCTCTCCTCCCAGCTAAATATCCCCTAGCCTTTCAATTGTTCTCTCAGAAGTCAAGGTTTCCAGTCCCCTTACCAAGCTGGTCACACTCCTCTGAATTCTGGAATCAACCACAGTATTTCAGAGGGGACCTGAATCTTCCTATGAACTGGGTATGCCTATCAACATACCCAAACAGCCTACTGGTGTTTTCCAACAGCCAGCCTCAAAATGCGGGTTCACCTGGGGTGCACAGTCCATTAACTAGAATCCTGATTTCGCTTGCAACATTGTATGTAAAGAGAGATTTTCCCTGTCCTCCATCTGGACATTGCCTTGAGAAACGCTGGGGGGGGGGGGGGGGGGAGAAGGAAGGCTTTCCAATTATCTCCATGAAGTTTTGAGTCTGGGTGAAAAAAATCATGCTGGGCCTGCCCTCTGTTAGCTAGCCATCCCCACCTGATAAGCACAGACGGAAGAAGGATATGCTAAAACATAACTTATGTAACAGCACCAAAGGATTTATGGGTACAATCATGTCAGAGTTCCTGGAGCCAACTATTTCCAATCCCAATACAGGCTGCCTTCCTGGGAAGTAACAGGCCAGGAGCTGGACTCCCCCCACACACAAGACAGGTACAGTTAACTGAGGCACCAGGCAGGCATCATGGACAGGAAGTCTCCCACAAAGAGGCTGGTACAGTCACAGGAGTCTCCCACCTGGCATTGCCCAACACTCACATTCTGTCTCTGGCTGGGACCAAAGTGGGAGCCCCAGCCACACCACTTAGGAGAAAAAAGGCCTGGCCCAGCATGGGCCACGGCCCTGCTTCTGCTACCGGCTGCACCTTCTCACAGAGTGACTTGTGGCCAGGGCCCATCAGCATGGGAAAGCCTTTTACACGGATTTTTAAAACTCTTCCATGAGGTTGAGCAGGTTCCTGTGATGGGGTTTAATACGTCATCTGTGTCCTCTTTATAGACAAACATGAGCATGCTGTTCCATGTTCCAAAGCACACAGACCTCCTTCTCTTGCTCTAGATCAAAACTTAGATTGAATTGTTAACACTGAACATTCCCACAAATACAGAAGCTGGTCATTTTGCTCCTCGACTGGGTCTGTGCCCTTCCTGAAGTCCTCTCCGTAGGAATCGAGGCATCCCTGGGATCTGGAAGATGACCCCCTGCCCAGAAGCCCTGCTTGACCCCACCCCCAGAGGCTTCTGCCCCCACCCCCAAAACAGCCCTGCCCTGTTGCACAGAGGAGGCAACATAATTGAAAATAATTAGCAAATATAGTTGGCAAAAAAACATTAGACTTTAGGAAGACAAGCAGACCCTACTCGGCTCCAAACTCAGAGCCAACCCCCCACCCTGGGGTTCACTAAGGCCAGATTTCTCCTGTCCAGAAATGTGGGTGACAGGGGGGAACTGGTGGTAACTCCCAGCCACTGCAGTAGAAGTGTGTCCTCCTCCACAGCACCCCAGCGAGCAGGCAGGGAGTGGCTGTAGGCAGTGCACATGGGCCAGCTATAGTGACCCACAACACAGGCCTCTGGGCCAAGCTCTAGAGCAAGGAGGTGGCTTTGCAATGGGGTTCACTGGGCAGCTGAGTGAGTGGGCAGTAGGAAGAGTTCTTGAAAGGGAAGGATCGGATTCCTGTATTTCAGGGGAGCTGACCACTCAAGTCGAGCCCTCAGCCTCATTATGGAAAGTGGGGGGGTGTGCATCCAGGGTACCTCCCTGAGGAGCCAGACGTCAAGGTCAGAAGGGTGATTAAGGCCCAGAATCAGAAAGGCAAACGGCCACGGAAGCCAGCCACCAGCCAAGAATAAACAGGACAGAGCTGCAATGATCTCCTTTCAAAGTCAACACAAAGGCTTCCTTAGGCCCACCTCCTCCATTGCCCTGGTCAGCCCAAGCCACAGACACACACACACACACACACACACACACACACAGACACACACACACAGAGACACACACACGTGTGTCTCTGTGTGTGTGTGCGCGTGAGCAGACATGCATGCACATGCACAGCAGTCAGTTCATGGTCTGTATCCCCATCCCCCTCCTTCCCCAGCCTCCTAGCTACAGACGCTCGCACGTGCACAGTCACAGAACATCACCCACACAGCGCCTGTGCCTTTCTGATCTCTGAAGCAACTGGTGACAGTTACAGGTTCAAACAGTCACAAAGGAAGAAATGCAGGAGATCACTGAGTTTCTCCAAAAGGTTTAGGGAGAAGAGAGGAAGGAGCTGAAACTCCGCTGGGGAGGAGGGTGGGTCATCCCACACCGTGACGGCAACTTCTAACAGCTCTCCCAAGCTCACAGGGACCCACATGGGGTCAGAATCTTCTCCTCTGAAACCATGGCAGGCAGGCTTAATGTGGTTGCAGAATAATAATAACCCACATTTGAACAGGACTCTCTACTTTTCAAAGAGCTCTTCCATCCATTATCACCTCCCGGAGTAACACTGGACAGTGGAGATGCTCATCCCCTCAGTCAGATAACCCCACAGGGCCCAAAGATATTTTCTCCAAAATAATCTTTAATAGTTTAGCATATGTAATGGTTGTGTGAGCGTGCTTGTTTGTGTGTGTGTGCGTGCAGAGGCTTTATGTAGCAGAGTGGGATACAATCAAACAAAAATGGGGTTGCTATGGCAACAGGCTCCGGCATCATTGCAGCCTATTAACACAAGTGAGGAATGTGTTTGGCAGATGCGAGTGTTATTTATGGTATGGGTGTAGCAGAGGGACTTCTAACAGGCCAAGAAGGAGAAAAAAACAACCTGTGACGCTCCTACTGTACCCCACAGAGGAGACAACGGTGAGACAAGAGCACAGGAGAAGCTGCAAACAGGCAATAAGAGATGGGGAAGCAGAACAAGGAGGCAGGCAGAGGAGAGGAGAAAGGTGGGCAGAGAGCAACAGGGGACTGGCAGGGGCAGAAGGAGAAAGGAAGTGGGAGAGGAAGAAGAGGGGGAGAGGGACGGATACCGGGGGAAGAGCTAGAGCAAAAGATGTAGGAAGGGAAGAAACATCATCCCCCAAAGGGGGATGACCTCTTGGTTATCTCTTGAATAAAAACCATCAGGAGGCACTAGTTCAGAAACCAAATATTTCTCCTCATAACTGGAGCAAAGGGCAGAACCCCAAACACAAGAGGGGCTGGGGAAGAATAAAATACCCAGGTCGGACGATGATGTTGAGGAGTTGAGCTGTGGGAGTGAGGGGGCCAGCCTTGCAGGAGGAGAAGCAAAGAAATGCCAACACAGTTTACCCAGGGCCTATTATGTGTCCAAGGCACCACGGAGGGGGGGATTTCCAAAGCCCCAACATTAGAAACCATGCACTGCTGTTCCATTTCCCTGGACATGTGTCTTTATCAAAGAAAAGAACAAGGCATCTAATGCAAGCCATCCTCAAACACCTGCTGCTCTGGGGTAATCTGAGGCAGAGGTTAATGCTGCACTGTCCCACTAATTATTTCCCAACCATCCCTCAGGGTTTGGTCAAGAAATAAAAATTCTATATCAGACATAATCAGAAAGGTAAATCATATACAAAAAAAAAATACAATTTTCTCTGAAACCAAAAGTCCCTTGTCCTGGACCATTCCTAACAAGCTTTGCTGTCCTCAACAGAGAAAAGTGTAAGAAGTTAAGTGTAAATCCACCCAGAAGCTTACAGCCAAGTCTAAAGACCACAATGCGGAAAAGCAGCATGGGATGGGAGGTGGTAAAGGTAGGAGAGAAGGGAGAGAGGTTTGCCTGAGAAAGAAGTCAGACAGTCACTCTGCTGTTGCCACAGCATTTTCATGCGAAGATGGGGTTGGAGCTCCGGAGGCCCAGCACTCCTTTCCTGGGAACTGACTCCAGTCTCATGAACCCATGCATCCAGGATTGCCTAGGGCTGGTTCAGAAAAATAGCCTGAATGATCCTGGAAATCTCTGCTTCTCCATGTGGATGACATGCCCTTCCCTCTGTAGAAAAACTACACCCATCCGAGCAACCAGCGTCCCATCCAAGCCAGGACCAACACCCAAAGATACAGCATCCATGATCGCCTGGGTCCTCAAGTCAGAAGGAGTTGGAGGTTTTATAAGCACTAACAATAGTAGTTAATATATATATATATTATATATATATATATATATATATATATATATATATATATATATATGTATATATATGCAGGTATCTCTCCAGCTCCCAAATCCCCAGCCTCAGACAACTGGCAGGGTTATCATTTCTCCTCCTTGAGACTGGGCAAGGAGGTATATGTGTGTGTGTGTGTGTGTGTGTGTGTGTGTACACACACACATACACCTATATATGTATATGTATATATACATGTATATGTATATGTGTGTATATATATATATCACTACCTCTCAGTAGGTTCCTCTCTCAAGTTCAAAGCTGATCTCTGAAGATTTTTTTCCTTCTGATCCCAGATCATAAAAACTTCAACTAAGCTTCAACTACCCCTCCTACTCCACTCACTGGAACACCACCAAGTTGGCAAGCAGTTATTAAATCCCTACTAAGTATCCTGAAATGTCCTAGACAAGGGAGAGAGGGTAGAAAAGAAAAAAACATACACAGGATTCCTGCATCCAAGGAGCTTACGTTGGATGGGGAGCAAAACCAATGGGCACTGGAAAGTAAGTAAGTGCTCCACTCTGTGGTTCTGACTCTGTCGTTAACCATGCAGTAGGGGGAGAGGCCAGGGTGCCTGGAATGGAAGGAGGAGCCCCTGAGCAGGAGGTGAGGGGTGAGGCTTGGCACAGAGGTTGCAACTGGAAGGGGCATACACATTTCTTTCATTTTCGAGAAAATATCTTGGGGCTCAAAGAGGTTGCAGATCCCCTTCCTTTCAGTCACAGAGTACTTTGGAGGTAGAGCTAGAGCCCAGCTCCCTGAAGCCCATACTGTGCTATTCCCTGTGGGAGAGTATCACACCCAGGAAGCTGGGGGCACAGGAAAACCCGTCAAGGAAGAGGCAGTACTCAACATGATCAAAGTCTGAGAAAAGGCATGAGAAGTGGGGAGAAGAAGGAAGGCAGTGCCAACGGAGTATGGTTAGAGGTTCTCTCAGAGGACACACACACCCAGAGAGAGGTATGGGGTACAGAGCAGGGTCCACGGTTGAGAGACTAGCCTGCATCAAGGGCCCCCTGACTCTCACAGCCAAGCTGCACTAAAACAACTAGGCTCAGCAGGGGTCAATGGATGAAGCCCCTGGAGCTCCAGACAAGGCAACTGCTACTGGGAGGCGTGCATGTCAGAGGGGCCAGTCTCACCAGCGGTCAGGAGAGCAAGCACACCTCTCTCCCAGAAGCCTTCAGTGGAGTCACCAGTTAACCAGGCAGAGGTTTTACTTCCTCCAGAGCCCACCATTCTGAGCTCATGGAACCAGTCTCAGCAGGGATAAAAAGCACCGCCCCTGCCACAAGCAATAACAAGGAACACCCAAGGGAAGGGGTCATGCCACCCAGCACTAGCTTTCCGCTCAGGCCAGAACACCGCCACACACAGAGGTTCCTTCCTACCTTTGCTAAAGGCAGCTTTTTTGGCTTTAGGGCACTTTCGTAAACAAAGCAAACTTGTCAGTCCTCCCACAAGTTCGGGTATATCTCCAGCTCCCAAATCCCCAGCCTCAGACAACTGGCAGGGTTATCATTTCTCCTCCTTAAGACTGGGCAAGGGGCACCCAGGGGCTCCCCTCCCCAACCCTCTATCCAGGAATCCTTAACAAACCAGGATGGAGAGGCTGCTGCAGGGTCCAAGCCACCTTTATGAGGAGCCTTTTCTACACAGGGACAAGGGAAGGAACGGGGACCTTTCCATAGAATTTTCTCCTCCAACTCTCCTTCCTCACTTGCATCCTCACAATGATGGCTACATGTCTTCTAGGGGCCAGGAACATTACAAATAATACAAGGACATCTTTTTTGTAAATGAACACGCTGGGGCTCAGAAAGGGTTAAAAGGCTCTGAAGACACCCCACAGCTGGCACAGCCGTGTCTCTCTGGCTCTTTTCACCACTTTAAAGGTGATGAGTTACTTCTCTTTGGCGTCAGGCCAAGGCCTGCCCACCCCACGATCTAGTCCCTGCGACCAGGTGGGCTCCTACCTGCTTGAGCAGGAACTGGTCCTGGGCGTTGGTGCGCAGGGCGATGGCCAGGTGGAGGGCAGACAGCAGCACCCCACTGAGTACCGCGGCCCGCATACGCACAGGCAGCAACGTGTAGATGGTGTAGATGAAGAACACGGTCCACCAGATGCCCTCCGAGGCGCTGCGCGGCTGGGGCAGCAGCAGGCCCACCACCTGGACAGCCAGCACCACGGCGATGAGCGCGTAGCAGGCCAGGCCCATGTGGTCCTGGTGGAAGGCGGCGCGGTTACAGAGCACAGCCATGACAAGGATGACACCCACCGCGGCCGCCAGCACTGCCAGGTAGGGCAGCTGGAGCGGGGGCCGCGCCGCGTGGAAGGCCAACATGACGAGGCACACGAGCACCAGCACGGCCATAAGCATAGTGAGGCTGCTCTGGTTCAGACGGAAGAAGTAGCGCTGGTACAGCCGCTCCAGTTTGTCCGACGGGAACTTCTTGGAGCGGAATATCTGCAGCAGCGCCAGGCAGCAGGCGCCCAGCGACAGCACTGAGCCGGGCCCCGCGCCTGAGCCGGCCGAGCTGCTGCCATCCCCTGACCCTTCGTCGCCCTCGACGGCACCGGCACCGGCCTCCAGCTCGTCCGCCGCGCGGCCCTTGCCTCGCCGCTCCTCCAGGCCCAGCTCCACCGAGCGAGGGCGCACCTCGGTCCCGCCCGCTGCGGCCGCAGCCGCGGCCGAGCCGCCACCGCCGCCCCCAGGGGGCGCCCGGGTGCTGCCCCCGCCGGCCGCGCCCCGCCGCTGCCGGCGGCTGCCGCGACCGCAGTCGTCGCCGCCGCGCTCCTGCCAAGCAGATTTGGAGCGGAAGCTGAAGCCGAAGCCCCCGGCCAGAGGGTCGTCACCACTCAGCGGAGGATCGTCGTCGTCGTCGTTGCGCCAACGATTAGCCAGGCGCTGCTGCTGCTGCTGCTGCGGGGTCACCGCCCCCCCGGGTTTCTTGGTGCAGCTGCGGGTCGAACCCCCGGGGGCGTGGGGGTAGCCATTGGCGCGGGAATCGGCCTCCCCCCACGCCGAGCGATGTTCCGGGCCTCCCCGGGACGCCGGCGCCGCCGCTGTCTGCGCCGCGTAGCCCGGGGGGCTTACGCTTTTGGAGCCGGACATCCCCCCCTCGGCTTCGTCGTCTTCTTCCTCCTCCCCCGGGGGCCGGGCCGGGGGTCTCCAAGGGGACGGCGGACGGCCGAGCAGGGGGACCAGGCTGGGGTCACACGTCGAGGGCGGCCCGGGGCCCTGCGCAGCAGCGGGGCATCTTGGCACCCCCGTCCTGAGCGGAGAAGCAGGGCAGCAGGAGGACAAGCGGGGAGGCAGGCACAGCCCCGAGGTGAGAAGTGGCTGAGAATCCGCGTCTGGAGTCCCAGGTCCGAGATGGAGTTGGCTCCGAGCTGGGGCAGCTGGGTCTGCTTGAGTGGCTGCGCCGCGCGCAGAGGGACGTCCGGACTCCTGGTTCGCGTCGAGCTCGACGAGGACCGGAGTTGCGGACGAGGCGGGACGGAGAGGTGTCCTTGCGGGCGGCGCCTCTCCCGGGCTGGCAATGCCGGGGCGCGGCGTTCGCAGATTCTGCCTAAGCGGGGCCCAGCGGCACACGCGGCGAGGCGGCGGCTAGGGCGGCGAGGCTGGGGTCCCGGCGTGGAGACCGAGCGGGCACGCTTTCCTCGCGGCGGACTAGGAGCGACTGGGAGGTGTGGGCGCCAGGCAGCATTATTTTCTTACGAGGGGTGGGGAGGTGGGATGGGGGGTGGAGAGGACGGGGGAGGGGGCGGCGGGCGGAGCAACAGCGCCGGGGCCCTGGGGGGTGGGTCCTAGAGCCCAGGGGGGCCGTCGCCCGCATCCCCCACCTCCCGCGGAGAGAGTGGGAGCGAGGCCCCCGCGAAAGCCGAGCCAAGCTTTCAGCGCGTCCGCGCAGGGGGCGGGGGCGAGGACCGGCTCCTGCGGCGCGGCCCTTCCCCTCTCGCCTCCCCCTTCCCCCCAAACGGAGCGGGGCTGGCCCGGACCCGCTGGCCCAGGAGGGCTGCCTCGCCGACTCCGCAAGCCCTAGGCTCCTCGCCGCCGGCTGCGGGCCCACCGCGGCCGGGCGCAGAAGGACCAGGCGGAGGGCGGAATCCGGCGCAGCGCCGCCGCCGTTCTGCCCCAAAGCAGGCGGGCTTCTCCCGGGGAGTACGGCATCCAGAGATCGAGGGCCGGGGCTCAGATGCAGCCGGCCGAGAGGGGTCCGCCCAAGAGCTGCTGCGGCCCGGGGTCGCTCCGGGGAGGCCCGCGGGAGCCGGGCTCAGGGCGCGCCATGCACGCCTCGGGCCCTGCGCCGCTCCGGCCGCTCGCGCCGCTCCTCCCTTCTCGCCCGCTTGCCGCCGCCGCCGCCGGAGAGCCCTCCGCATCCCCTCCTCCCGCCGCCTCCCCGCCCCCCGCGCCGCTCCGGCCTCGGCTCACAGCGGCGCGCGGCCGCCTCCGCCCCCCGCTGGGCCGCGGCCCCCGCCTCTGCGCCCCGCCGGCATCCTCAGGCCAGGCCCCGTGAGGCGCTCGGGGCCGCGGGGGCCCCAGTTCCCCTTCCTCACCTAAATTTCTCGCCGCGCCCCCTCCCTCCCTGGCTCCTGGAGCCTGGTCCAGCCCGCTGTCCCTACGCCGGACCTGGGTGGCGTGCGGTCCTCCCCCCCACCCCCGCTTGGGTTCTTGCGCCCCTAGTCCAAGCTCCCCTCTTTTGTATCCCCCTTTAATCCCCCTCCCCCCCCCCATTCAACCCAACTTCAGCCCCCGCGCTGCGCCCCCCTTCCCTGGCCGGGCTCGATTGGCCGCTTCCTGAGCTGTCAGACTTGACTCCCGCGCTCTTATTGGGCGATTCTCTGGCCGGGCGGCAGTGCCAAAGGAGGGCGCACCGGGCTGGGGGCGCCCCGACCGCGACTGCCGCTGGGAGCGGGAGACCAGAGTCCCCGGAGGGACCGGAGAGCCAGACCCGGAAATGGACGGGGGAGATGGAGAAATTGAGGATTTCTGAGACGCAGGAGGACGGTGACGGAAAAGATGGAGATGCAGTGGGTGAGGCTGATGCAGCCAGGGCGGGGCGGACAGGAACGCTTTGGTGGGTAGTTTCCGAGAGAGAGCCCTTCAGACAGCGCTAGGAACACCTGGCGTTTGTGAGGAGTTTTTGCCTGTTCACACATTTAAAAAATCTCAT
The DNA here is from genome assembly GCF_028018385.1 of Neofelis nebulosa. NCBI lineage: Eukaryota > Metazoa > Chordata > Mammalia > Carnivora > Felidae > Neofelis > Neofelis nebulosa. The sequence continues at coordinate 90,461,249 of NC_080786.1, read as the reverse complement.
TTGGTTTCCCTCAGTAGCCCTGGGATGTGACAGAGACCAGGAGGCATGTGACTATTCCCGATTTATAGATCCGAAACAGGCTTCAGGAGTGTCATCAACTTGCCGTGGCCACACGAGTTCCCTAACTTGCGACCGAAAGATCTCCCATCAGCACCAAACTGCCTCCCCTACCTAGCAAGCTGGTAACCCGGAGCAAAGCGGGGTTCCCGCTGGACAACGAATGACCAGATACTCCTGCCCAGCACTAGTCACAAAGAGGCAGGAGTGGAGAAAAGGACTTACTGCGGATCAAGGAGGATCTTGGTCTGTGGAAGATGTACCTACCCAATTCCCCTTGCCCCTAGGCTGTTCTAGTGGAAATTCTGTCAGTCCAGTGGGAGGGGTGGGAGACCACACCTCTACTGGAGAGAGAAACAACCTTCACTTTGGTCTTCTTCCTCCAGCTCTCTCTGCAGAGCTTCTGACAAGGAGCCTGGAATCTGAATGATCTTCCCTTTCTCTCTCTCTCTCTCTCCCTCTCTCTCTGTTGGTCATCTCTTTGCAGATTGCAAGACAAGCCTTGCCAGAGTTACAAATTGGGAGGAGAAACATTTGGAGAGATCTGAATAAGATAACCCTTGAGTAATTCAGCCTTTGAATAATCAATCCATGGTTAGCTAAGTCATAAAAAAACACCATGAAATTTAGTCAACAAACATTTGCAGAGCACTGCTATGTGCAAAAAGCACTGTGCTAGGTGATCCAGGGATAAAGAGATGACCTAACTCTGGTTACAATCAGGGAGGGAGAGGAGCTGGCCACTAACTTCGGTTTAGAGCTCCAGTTCAGTCATTTTGGGAATTGAGAGAGGGGGAGAAGGGGAATTACTTCCCATTGTGAAGGAAAAAAAAAAAAAAAAAGACTGGAGGGGCGTCTGGGTGTCTTCATTGATTAAGCATCCAGCACTTGATTTCATCTCAGGTCATGATCTCACAGTTTGTGAGTTCAAGTTCCACATCGGGCTCAGCACTGACAGTGTGAAACCTGCTTGGTTTTCTGTCTCTCCCTCTCTCTCAAAAAATAAATAAATAAACTTTTTAAAATGTTTTTTAAAAAGACTCTGGAGGCGAATCTGGGGCTAGCAGAGGGATAAGTAAGAAGAAAGGAAGAATGGACTGATGTTTAGTAAGCAACTACTACATATCTGTAAATATCAATAAACATTTTGAGGAAGACATTATTCTCCCCACTGTAAAGATGAGAAAACTGTGACTTAGAGAAATCAAGGCCTGTAGTCTGTAGCAGAATGGAACCTAAGTACAGCCTGCCCCTTATACTCTACCTCACTTCCTGCAGCATATATGGTATGAGAGACGCCCAGAGAGGCAAGTGCATGGACCGAAGCCAAATGGCCAGAGGTATCAAGGTGATTGGGTTCTGTCCTTGATCCTCTTATTCTCTGAAGCTCTCCCTAGTTCATTCCTTTGCATTTTATTCAAGTGTTTAAAAATAACCATCATCTTACCAAAAGAGCTATGTATGGTTAAAAGTAGAAAACCTGACCCCCCCCCAAAAGACAAAGCAAACAAAACACATTCATAATCATACCATGTAGATCTTAATTTTTTCCTTAACAAAAAATAGGGCTTTTACTGTGCAAATAGTTTTAGAATCTGCATTTTTCTACTTAGCTAAATACTGTGCTAAATATTGCATTTTTCATATTGGCAAGCATTCATCTATAATATCCATTTTATTGTCCAAACAGAATTCCATTGCATGAAAACAGCATAATTTAGTTAGCCAATCCCCTACTGTTGGACATTTTTCACTGTCACAACAGTTTATAAAAAGTTTCCACTCTTCTACTGTTATAAACAATGAGCATTTTTGCAGAGAAATCTTCACACCCATCTTTATATCCTTAGGAGAAATTCCTACAAGTAGAATTGCTGGGTCAGAGGATAAACATTTTTTTCCTTAAGGTATTTCTGAAATTCTTATCTTCAGCCCCTGCGTCCCTTGCCTATTCCAAGCTTAGCCCTGTCCACTGGAGAGCTCCCCGTGGATGCTCCTTGGTACCCACCAGGGGCAGATTCAGTTTGTTTAAAAGGTCAGGGAGTCTCCTAAAAAGTCTGCTCACCCTGTTTTTTCACCACTTGTGGAATGACCATCCCCCAATCTCCCTGGTCTTGGAGTGGCAAACCTCCTCGATCCCTATCCCTGTCCCAGAGTCCTGCTGCCCTACCCTCATCGTTACACATCTGTCTCTTTCCACATTCTCTAGCTACTATCTTCACCCACATCCTCCCTGCTCCTCGCCTGAACCATCTCCAGCTCTCTTCTTCCTCCATCCTTCTTGCCCTCAATCTCTTCCACTTTGTCCCCCACTTTGATCATGCCTGTCACACCCCCTAACTGAAAATTGTCCACAAAACAGCCTCTTCCTACCTGTCTGCTTTCACTGCCAACCACTTCCCCATGTCATCCAACCACCCTGAATTGCTCCTTAAGCCTCTGTAAAGATCACCTTTTCTACTCTGCACAAATAGCATTTATGGTACCTCTGTGAAACTCTCTCCAGTGCCTCACCCAGGCTGTTAGGCACTCCCTCCTCCTCAGCTCCCAGCACACCTTGCTTTTATCTCCATTATAGCACTTGTCACATTGTATCATCTTAAGTTGTTTTCAGAACTGTCTCCACTGTCAGCTGAACTCCTTGAGGGCAGAGTTGGTATCTTATTCTTGTGCCCGTGCTTAGCTGGGTGTCTGGCACAGAGGAGGCGCCCCATAACTGTTTGTTGGTAAACAAATGGTACATCTGAGGAATAGGGAGCGGAATGGAGTCTTCTGCAGGGGAGGGCAGGTTGCAACTGGCAACAGTGGACGAAGATGGAGAGGTGGGTTGGATTCTTGAATGCCTTGCAGAGGGAAGGTGGGCTTCAGTTTAAGGAGCCCCAGAATTTGGGGACAAGAGTGTTCTGACCCATTATGTTTCAGGAGGCAAACTCTGGCAATGATGTAACTAGACTGGGAAAACAAGATCCAAGAGCTTAGGGGCCCAGTAAGGAAACGATTGCACAGCACAGGTAGACTGAGCCCTGAAGTGATATGATGGGAGTGAGGTGCTGGTTGGCAGATACCTGTGGAGGGCTGAAACCCAGGGGTCAACCCCTATGAACAGGAGGAGTCCTTAAGGTCAGAAGAAAATCGAGAGAGGAACAAAAGACAAAGGTTTTGATGACCACTTCCAGGATGTGCACTCGGCTGTTGTCATCAGAGAGGGGCTGACCCAACGCCACTTTCTGAAATGAGTGCTTGGTTTGTAGAGGTGAGGTGACCACACACCTTAGGGCACTGCAGCTCCTTCAGGAGATCTGCTGACACCCCCTCCTCCCTCCAGCCATCTTCTCCTTTGTGCCTCAGTGACCCTTTAGGATTTCGTTCTTCACTCTCCCAGGTTTCTTTCTGGAAGAATATTTCTGTTTTGGACATTAGAATATTCATATTTTAGAATATTTGGAAATATTTGTAGAAGTGGGTATCAGTAAGACTCCCCTACCTAAAAACACCTTCCCTCACACTGCCTAAAATTCTATTAGATAGTCATGCTTTGGGATGACAGTCATTCTCTAAAAATGAAGGCAGGGGTGCCTGGGTGGCTCAGTCAGTTGATTTCGGCTTGGGCCATGATCCCACAGTTGTGGGATCTCAAGTGGGGCTCCATGCTGAGTGTGGAGCTGCTTAGGATTTTCTCTCTCTCTCTCTCTCTCTCTCTCTGCCCCTTTCTCCTGCTCATGCTCTCTAAAATAAAAAATAAATATTAAAAAATATGAATGCAAAAATCTAGAGACAAAAAAGCTGATCAATGGTTGCCTAGGCCTGGGGATGGGCGGGAATGGGGAGTGATGGCTAATGGGCACAAGAGTTTTTTTGGGGGGTTATGAAGATGTTCGAAAGTTAGATTATGGTAATGATTGTACAGCTTGAGAAATACATTAAAAGCATTGAATTTCACAGTTTAAACCACCAGGTGAACTTTATGGTATGTAAATTATATCGCAATAAAGCAGTTGAAAAAATGAATGCAGATACCTCTTGAAGACTGAAGGATTCATGCCAGGACTGTTCATTTTTATCAAGTCAATGTGAGTGAGTTTGATCAGAAGGCTTCCGCCACTAATGCCCAACCAAGGCTGGGGAGCACGAAGAGAATGGATGCTTGCTGTTTAGGATGAGTGAAGGAGAGAAAGGAGAGAATGCCTGGAACCACCGAGCATTTCCCAAGGCACGTGGAAGCAGAAAAGGGCTTGGGTGCCTGGGAGCAGGAAGAAAGAGGGCAGAAATGAAAGCCAGTTAGGACGTCAGGGTCAAAAATGAACTTTACCCTGCCCTGTAATGAGTTCTTCACAAGGAATTAAGGAACTCTAAGACCCCTAGGTCTCTATGTAGGGTGAAAGAATCTTAAAGATCACCCTTTCCCAAAAGCGTGTCACTCTCACCTGGATATTTGCATTTTAACAGTAAGCCCCACCCTTCAAACTAGATGATTTACCTTTACCACAAAGAGCTAACTCATCAACAAATCAGAGAGTCGCTAACAGGATGGAGCACTGAGTGTCTTGAGGGTAGGTCATCCTTGGAGGCTCAGGACATGGGTGGCTGAAGTCCCTGAGGTCCCTGGGAGCCATTCTCCACTCTGGCCCACTCCCCACCAGGAGTTCTGAGGAGGAACGGAGGATATCAGCCCTCTGACTCTTGACCTCCGTCTTCCTCGGCTTGGAAATCCAGGATGGTAAGAAGTTTGCAACTGGCTGTAGGGAACCAGGCCCTAGATTCTTCCGGACCCTACACTCTTCCAAACCTCTGGGCCTCAGGGAATAGGAAATATTCAAAGAGCTCAGATTGTAGCTGAGGTGGAAATGGCTGATAATAGCTCGATCTGCCACTCTTCCAGGTGTTGACATTTGCATTTTAATGGAGGCGGTTAATGCCTTCAGAGCTGAAGAAGTGACTAATACGTTCTTTTAGTTGCTACTGGAGGTAAGTGAGAGACCCTTTGCTGCCCAGGGCCTTTTAATGCCGTCCAGTCAATGCTAGATCACACTTGATGGGCAACTGCCAACCCTGTGGACTCTAATGCCCACATTTCACACTTTATCTTGGTTCCTGTTCTTGATTTGCTTTCTTTCTTGCACTTTATCCTAAATGTCTGGAAACATTCCCATGAGTCATTTATTCTTTCAACACACATAAACCGATTCTCCATTTCAAGCAGAAAACTGTGCTGGGCACAGTTGAGTGGGAGGAGCTCAAGTCATGGGCCAGCAAGATGGTACCCTCAAGAAGTCAAAGGTGAGGGAATCACAGAGCTGCACAGCAGGGCCACGTCAGCAGAGAGTATGTCATGCAGCTTGTGCCCGGTGCTTCTTGAACACTCCAAACAAGCGCTGTGAACTAATACGAGAAGAACATCCCTAGGCTGGGGGAGCAAGAAAGACTTTGGGGAGGGTTGAGAAGGACCTTAAGTATGCATAGAAGTTGGATATACAAAGACTGGATGGAGTTCTGAGGATTTAAAGCATTCCTCCAGTCACGAAAGACCCCCTATGGTATGATCTTATTTATATGGGATGTCCAAAAGAGGCAAATCTATAGGGACAGAAGAATAGACCAGTGAGTGGTTGCCTAGAGCTGGGGGCAGGGGAGAAGGGGGACAACTGCTAATGAATACAGCGAGATGGAGAAAGCTGTCCTAAGATTGTGGCGAAGGTTCTACAACTCTGTAAAGATATTAAAACTCACTGCATTACACACGTGAAATGACTGAACTTGATGGAATGCAAATTACATCTCAATAAAACAGTTAGAAAATGGGGGGAAAGGTGAGGTCCGGAAAGACCATTCCTTCAGTAACCCTGCTTTACAATTACAGAAGTTTCTAGTTTTTTCCTGTGTGATGGTAACTTTTTTTTTTCCTTTTGAAGGTCCATTTTTAAGGTAAAAACATTTCATGGACCCCAATTTTAATTAAGAAAATACATAATGGGAAAAGGGTATTATAAATTTAGTAATTGATTTAAGTGAATTGATACTTTATTAATCACAATAGCATCCACATGTTGGAAAAATGGTTCTGTATCTGTAGGGGAAACATGTTTATTATGCCTACAGACAGGGTTTAGTGGTCCTCTTTTAAGATCTCCTCAGTTCTTCATAGTCCTCAGCCCACAGGTTTAGAATTCTGATCCATGCTCTACCAGGATGTTTTGGGATCATCTTCACTGTCAGGTGAATGCTAATGGATTGGGACCCACTTGTAAAAAACGTGATACAACCATCACCCATTGATGTTTCTCCCTCTTCAAGTTCTCAGCCAAAATGGCGCCCTTTCTTTTCCCAAACCAATGAGCTTTGCTGAGAGCGGATCCAGCAAAGAAGATAGCCAGAGCCATGCTGGTTGGCAGACACTTGTCTCTAGCAAATGTAATTAAAGGCAGCAGCAAGTAAGTGCCTATTAATTTTTCATTAGAAAAGTCAAAGGCAACCTTCTTGGAAGACAGCATCATTGAACTTCAGCTTTGGTAGTTAAAGCCAGGCTTTCCCTCACTGTGTATACACCCTTTCCTATGAGTACACACACACACACACACACACACGCACACACACACACAGTCCATAACTACTTTATTGAATCTAAGAGAGAAGGCACAGAGGCAAGTGCCCCTATACCCTACAGAGGTCATTTTGTCCCATCTTGTCTTAAATTATCCCAATGGCTATCTGCACACATAATTGACTATGTATATGAACCTTATACAGTATAATGATATCTCTCCAGACTGTGTTTACATTCCACTTTTATAGTTTGAACCTTTTTCAGATGCCCTTGGGGAGATTACTATTCAGAATTCTCTATGGCAAATCCTTTTGTAAAGAAAGTACACTGCTTACTCCCTAATGTGCTTATTTTGTAAACCAGGAGCAATGTTGCAAGATAAGAAGAGGGCAGCTGAGGGCTGGGTGTGAACCCCCCATCTGGCCCTAACAGCTGTCTCCCTATTGGTTGGCAGACCCAATTCAACTAGGGAAGAGCTCTAAGCCTGGAGTCAGAACACCTGGAGGTTCTACACCAGTTCAACTAATTTCTGGCTGTGCTATATCCTATGGTGACTTCACCTCTCTGAACTGCAGACCACAGCCAGCAAGAATACCAATGCTTTCCTACTTCCCTTGATGACTTGTTATAAGGCTCAGGACGATGATGTGAAATTTCTTTTCAAATTATTCACCGTTATGTAAAATTGGAGTCATTCTTAATTTAGCCAAGTCATAAATTTATTCTTAATAAATAGAGAGGTCCATTTTAGAGGTAAGCATGGAATGAGGTACATTTCTAGGTCTCAAGTTTTTGCATACATTTATGGATGACTGTGATAAATATTTTTATGTCTGTACTAAGTGTGTACCAGTTCCTCTAGTAGTCTGGAAGATCTGCTCTTTCATCTCTGCTGTGTTCAAAGCAGGGCCCCCAGGGCCATGCAGATGAGGTCTCCACTCGCAAAAGACATTCCCTCTTGCAGGATTCTGACAGACCGCAGTCTGTCTGCTGGGCAGACTGGAGACCTGCGCCCTCCTGCAGGCGTGGGTGGTGATCACAGTGGCCCGTGAGGAGCTTGAGTGGTGCTGAGTGTTTTTTCTTCTCTCAGTGGCCACTCTGTATGGCCTTGGAGTGGTCTGGTCCCGTCTCTGTGTCACTGACTTTGGATCTGTGATTGGGGATGGCATGGCAAGCCAAGCTGTGTTAGAAATCTTGCTGGGGCTGGCTGACCTTCCCCAAGCTGGGATAATCTCTCTCCCTGGCAACAGGCAGAGGCACCAAGGGACAGTGACAGATTGTGAAATCCTGGGGTTGGGCTTTCTAGAATTACTTAAAGAGAGAAAATAGTAACAATACCTTGCATTTGTATAGTGCTTCTAAAAGACTGAAAGCAGCCTTTAAAAGCTATTCAAGGAGAAGGCAGCATTGGAATTGTCTGGTAAAGAATGAACCAGGTGGGTAAGAAATGTATTCTTATTCTTAACTACTCAATAACACTGAAAGTGTTAAGAGAAAGCTCCCCCCCCCAGCCCCCACAGATGCAGAGATGGGGAGGCAGAGGAAGAAATAGAGTGACTTGATCAATATCACACAGCATTAGGGGCAGAATTTGACCTAACCTTCTTGACTTTTTTGGTTAACCCAAAGCAGGCAGAGAGGATGAAGTTGAATGACCTGACAGTTTGCTTTGTTTGAAATCTGTGGACAGCTCTAACTGAGTCAGACATTTTGCCTGGTCCTCTGGGGGCACACAGGAATATGCTCTTTGTTATTGGTCAGAAAGCAATGAAGAAGTATAGAGATGGGGCATGAGAAGAATTGTTAATCTTCTTGCAAGGTACTACCTGACGTGAGGTCACTAAGGATCTTCAAGCAAGGCAGGACCAGACCCGACAGACAGGCATGGATGGAGCTGCTTCTGTTGCCTAGGAGTTTCACTGGTGTTTGAAAAGGGGGTCAGCAAGCTCTGGCCAGTGAGCCAAATGTGCCCATTACCCTGTTTTTATAAAGTTTTGGGGCGCCTGGCTGGCTTAGTAAGTAGAGCATGCGACTCTTTGATCTTGGCGTTATAAGTTCGAGCCCCATGTTGGGTGTAGAGATTACTTAAAAATAAAATCTTGGGGCGCCTGGGTGGCGCAGTCGGTTAAGCGTCCGACTTCAGCCAGGTCACGATCTCGCGGTCCGTGAGTTCGAGCCCCGTGTCAGGCTCTGGGCTGATGGCTCGGAGCCTGGAGCCTGTTTCCGATTCTGTGTCTCCCTCTCTCTCTGCCCCTCCCCCGTTCATGCTCTGTCTCTCTCTGTCCCAAAAATAAATTAAAAACGTTGAAAAAAAAATCTTAAAATAAATAAAGTTTTATTGAAATATAGCCACACTCATTTATTTATTGTCTCAGCTTGCTTTTCCACTACATGACAGAGTTGAGAGGTTATGATAGAGATCAGAGGAACCACAACACTGAAAATCTTTTACTACTTGATCCTATCATAAAAAGTTTGCCAACCTCTGCTTCACACCATACACGCAAAAAATTAATGCAAAATTTATTATAGACCTAAATGTAAAACCTAAAGCTATAAGAAGAGTACACAGGAAAAAATATTTGTGACTTTGGGTTAGAAAGATTTCTTTGATATAATACCAAAAGTAAAAATCATTATTTTTCAGATTATTCAAAAATGCCTTGATAAATTAGACCTCAATAAAATTAAAAACTTTCAAAAGACATTGCTAAATGAATGCGAAGATAAGCCACAAACTGGGGGAAATTATTTGCAGATCACATTTCTGATAAAAGATTTGGTTTCAGCATCTATCAAGAGCTCTAACTCAATCATGAGAAAATAATCCAATAAAAACGTGCAAAAGATTTGAACAGACGCTTCACAAAAATGGGTGAAAATATATAGATAATGTATAAGGACATGAAAAGATGCTCAATATCATTAGTCTTCAGGGAAAAGCAAATTAAAATCACAACAAGATACCACTACACATCTGTCAGAATGGTGAAAATTCAAGAGGGAGGGACCATACAAAGTGTTGGACAGGATGTGGGACACCTGGAACTCTCACACACTGCTAGTGCGGATGTAAAATGGTACAACCACTGGGAAACATCTTGGCAGTTTCTTAAAAAGCTGAGCATACACATGCCATATAATTATCTATTTCACTTCTAGGTATTTACCCAAGAAACAGGAAAGCATATAAGCATATGTCTGCACAAAGTCCTATACACTAATAGTTATAGCGGGTTTATTTAGAAACAACCCAAATACCCATCAACAGTTGAATAGATAAATTTGGTATATCCATGTAGTGGAATACTACTCAACAATTAAAAGGGATGAACCGTTGTTATATTCAACAACATGAATAAACCTCAAAATGATTACAATTATCCTGAGTGGGACAAACCAGACAAAAGACAGTGTATACTGTATTAATCCATTTATAGAAAAATTCTAGAAAATGCAAACTAATCTATAGTGATAGAAAGCAGATCAGGGGCGCCTGGGTGACTCAGTCAGTTGGGCATTCGACTTTGGCCTAGGTCATGACCTCGCCATTCCCGAGTTCAAGGCCTGTGTCAGGCTCTGTGCTGACAGCTCAGAGCCTGGAGCCTGCTTCAGATTCTGTCTCCCTCTCTCTCTGCCCCTCCCCCGCTTGTGCTCTGTCTCTCTCAAAAATAAACATTAAAAAAATATATATGCAGTTTATTTTATATCAATATACTAGCCATTTTAATAAATTCACTACAGCTAATAGTTATTTATAGCTAATAAAGCTATTTTTTAAATTGAGGTATAATTGACATAGAACTCTCTATATAAAACTTTTTTAAAAAGAAGAAGGCACCTGGGTGCCTCAGTTAAGTGTCCAACTCTTGGTTTGGCTCAAGTCATGATCTTGAGGTTCGTGAGTTCGAGCCTCACATCCGACTCTGAGCTGACAGCATGGAGCTTGCTTGGGCCTCTCTCTTTCTCCCTCTGCCCCTTCCCTGCTTGCACTCTCTCTCAAAATAAATAAACTTTAAAAAATTATTAAAAAAATAAAATAAAAAGAAGGGGGGAAAAACCTGAGGTTGTTATTTGTTTCTTTAACTGCTTTGTGTAGTTTGAAGCAACCAGCCTATACCCCAGGTTTTATATTCCTTATTCTCACCACAATGGTTTATCTCAGCAGTGGCTCTGTCCTCCAAAGCCTTACCTTCATCAAAGATGACCACAGAGGTTAACTGTATTATTATGTGATATAAACTACCAGAACGCTATCTCCTAATGTTAATAGGATCGTTGTTGCTTTCAAATCCAACTAGGTCAGGTATCCAATCTCAGAGAACAGCGTCCACTCTAAATAGTTGGAGCAGAAAGGAATGCATTAAAAGATGCTGGAGACAAGTTCAAGGAGGAAGGTCTCAGCCATTTCTGGATATAGGAGTTGCCTCAGTATGTGGGGAATGACCGAAGAATAATCAAATCTACATTAGAGATGTAGCTTCTTAACGGTGTTTGCCCCCTAATATGTCATGATTTCCCAAATCCTCTTCTTGCGAAACTGCTGGCAAAACTCAAGTTAGAACTAGGGATAAATGACTTATTCCAGGGATAATTTCATGGGGTATTGAAAGTACAAGGTGAACCTGGAATGCCTCGTTGGGCTAGAAAGCAAAGATGCCCTCCAAGATTAATGGGGACATGTCAAAAGAGCACAGGACACTGCACATCTATTAGAACAAAACAAAAATCTGGCAAGGCCCCAAGAGGTGACCCCATGCCCACTCCAGTATGGCTCAGGGCCCCAGCTGCCCACTGTACAGTGAGATACCTCTGAGGACCTGGATATGAAGTAGAGACATATTATCAGCTTCCCTGAGAAATTTTTGAGAAAGCCACCAAGAAAGTATGCTGGTAGAAATCAAGAGCCTTGGATTCTAGTCTGGTACTTCTGTTAACCTGTTTTGTACCTTTCCACAAGGGCAGGCCTTTTCCTCTTCTGAGCTTCTATATCCTTGTATGTTCATTTGGGAGGTGGGAGGGGGGACCCTAAGTGTTTTCCAACTGGGCTTCCTGGAATCCTAGTGTTCCTTGTATTGCCTTTGGATATAGCAACGGTGACCAGGATTGGGGGGCGAGCTCTGCCTAGAACAGTCCTTTCATCTGTTTTATGTTTGACAGATATAATTCTGAGTTGACAAACTCAGCAGGTGCAGATAAATTCAAATCCCTTATTATCTAAATTTCTAAATTAATCTCTGACTCCCAGGACCCATTCCCAGAAGGTGGATGAAATTTTCACCCCAAGTATTCTTGGAATTCTCCTCTCAGATAGTGGCTCACTTCTGGGACATGGGTGTCCACTCACAAGCCATGTCTCTGTCCATGTCCCCTGTGGGTCCAGCTACCTCTGCTGATTCTGTGTCATCCCTGGGACATGAGTGCCCTTGGAAGCTGACCGATGTCCCCTCTCTGCCTTTCTCTTCCTCATCCCACAGACCCTTCTCTCTAGCCCACCTCCCATCCCAGGAAAACCCTTCTGAGCCTGGAGAGAATTTTCTCTTGTGTGTGTGTGTGTTTTTTTTAAGGCATTCAGTCAGTCTATGCCAGTGAGTCCCCGTTATAGATCGAATTATGCCCGCCCCCCGCAACCAAAAAAGGATGTGTTGGAGTCCTAACCCCTATACCTCAGAATGTGACCTTATTTGGAGATAGGGTCCTTACAAAGATAATCAAGTTAAAATGAGGCCATTCGGGTGAGTCCTAATCCAATATGATTGGCATCCTTACAAAAAGGGGAAATTTAGACACAAGCAGGCATAGAAGGAAGATGACAGGAAGACACATGGAGAAGACGGCCATCTGCAAGCCCAGGCAAGAGGCCGGGAGCTAATAGATCTTGCCCAGCCCCCAGAAAGAACGAGCACTGTGACACTGTGACCTCAGACTTCTGGCCTTCAGGACTGTGAGAAATAAACTTCTGTTGTTCAAGCCACTCAGTGGATGGTATTTGGTTAGAAGCCCTAGCACACAAAAGCAGATTCCTTCTCTCTCTCTTTTTTTAAGAGATTTTTTTTTAATTTTTAAAAATGTTTTTATTATTTATTTATTGAGAGAGAGAAAAAATGGAGAAGGGTCAGAGAGAGGGAGAGAAAGAATCCCAAGCAGGCTCCTTTCAGCACAGAGCCCAATGCAGGGCTCGATCCCACAAACTGTGAGATCGTGACCTGAGCCGAAATCAAGAGTCAGATACTCAACAAACTGAGGCGCCCCTAAAAGATTTTATTTTTAAGTAGTCTCTATACTCAACATGGGGGTTGAACTTAAAATCCCGAGCTCACGAGTCCCCGAAATCATGAGTTGCATGCTCTCCCAACTGAGCCAGCAGGCGCCCTCCCTTTTACCTCCCTTGGAAACCCTTTAAGTTCTCCTAGGTGCTGCCAGTTCTCCTCACATCTGCTTGAATGGGAGAAAGGGATAGGGAAAACACATAAGTAAAGATTTCACAATTTCATTCAGCTACACATACATAAGAGAGCAGAGAATCAGAGGCTAAAACAGCTTAAAAATCACTAGGCTGACAAGTTGATGACTATTGTCATTGGGTGATGGGTCCATGGGGGTTCATTGTACTCTTCTCTCAACTTTTGTGTATATTTGAAAATTTCCATTGTAAACCATTAAAAAAGGAAAAAACAGAGAGAGAGAGAGAGAGAGAGAGAGAGAGAGAAAGCATCACTGCACATCACTGGGCCAAAAGATGACTAAGGTGCTTCCATTTCTAGAGTTCCATCACAGGAGCATCAACCCCTCTCCTTGTCGCTACAGCTGGACTCTGTTGAAAGCATCCACCCCCAACTACTGCCACTGTCTCCAGAGCCCATGCCCGACATTTAGTCTGGAGACCTCCTTCCCCAGCCAGGCTTCAGCACTGAGGACTTTGCAGCCCTGAGCAGCTGCAGCTGAGCAGAGCAAAGATGGCGGGCAGGTCCTCCCAGATCCCAAATAAATACCCAGCAAACCTCCTCCCCACTTCCGCTGCAGAGCCGGGTCCTCTTGGATGGCTCCTTACTCTGGCTCCCCTCTCTCCTCTCAGGAGTTGTTTCCCTCAAATCCTGTTATCAACATTTAAATTACCAAATAACCACTCAAATATCCCTAATGATCATTATCTTTTGGGACACAGCTGTAGTGGCTCTTGCCCTATGCTCCTCCTCATCAAAAGTTCTTCTTGACCCTCAACTCTGGGTCAGGGCAAAAGAACCCACAGGCACAGTATTCTTTGTGGAATTTCATTTATTATTATTTTTTAAATATTTATTTGAGAGAGAGAGAGAGGCAGAGGCAAAGGAAGAGAGAAAATCCCAAGCAGGCTCCACACTGTCAGTGCAGAGCCTGACCAGGGGCTCTGTCTCACGAACCCATGAGATCAGGACCTGAGCCAAAATCAAAAGTCAGACGCTTAACCAACTGAGCCACCGAGGTGCCCCGTCATTTCCTTTATATGTGAATTCATTTTATTAATATGTTTTGAAATAAACTCTCCCCCCAACGTGGGGTTTGAACTCATGACCCCAAAATCAAGAGTTGCATGCTCTATTGACTGAGCCAGCCAGGTGCCCCTATTTGTGGCATTCTAATTTTTTCTTAATGTTTATCTATTTTTGAGAGACAGAGCGTGAGTGAGGGAGGGGTTGAAGGAGAGGGAGACACAGAATCTGAAGCAGGCTCCAGGCTCTGAGCTGTCAGCACAGAGCCTGATGCGGGGCTTAAACCCACAAACCGTGAGATCATGACCTGAGCCGAAGTCAGATGTTTAACCAACTGAGCCACTCAGGTGCCCCTGTGGCGATCTATGAGTCCAGGATACTGTTTGTACCAGGGTCACATTACTCTTAGTGCTACAGTAAAGTAGCCAATAAATGGCAACCCAGTAGTTCTCAACTTCCTCGTGTCCCATTTCGGGGGCCACTCTTTATTTCTTTTCTTTAAATTCCTCTTCTAAACTCACTTCTTCCTTTAGAGCCCACTAGTGTTGAAATTCCCACTGGCAAAACAAGAGAACAGAAATGGACTTCTCGTGGGGCTGATTCAATGACACTTAAGAAACTGTTCTTTTATTTTAGGATTATGTTCTTCCTATTTTTTGGCCTTAAATTATCTTTTCTTTCAAGAAATGGTGGTATCAGTGTATCACAATTTATCAGAGTTTAATTGCAGGTAAAGCAAATCACTCTAGCTATCTGAAGCAGAAAATAATTTAAAACAGGGATTTAGGACTTCACAAAAATCGCTGGAAGGGCTGGTGGAGCAGAGGTAGGCTGGGCACCTGAGAGTGCCTTCCAGAAGAACTGACCTGACCAGAGCTCTGCCAATTCTGCCATGACCCAGAACCGGGCAAGTGGGAAGCCACTGGCCCCATCTGCCAGCTTCAGGACCCCATCACCTCGGCAGCGA
Source organism: Neofelis nebulosa (assembly GCF_028018385.1). Taxonomy (NCBI): domain Eukaryota; kingdom Metazoa; phylum Chordata; class Mammalia; order Carnivora; family Felidae; genus Neofelis; species Neofelis nebulosa. Next base: position 90,446,215 of record NC_080786.1, on the reverse strand, counting down.
TCCAAGTGATCCGCATCAGCAAATGGATGCCGCCTGTCCACCCCTTGACGCCCACGAAGCTAGAGCCCAGGCCTCGGGTCTCTGCCACTGGGACCCCAGGAGAACCAAACGTCCCCCTCATTGAGCCAGCCAGGAGAAAGGTGGCAGGAGTGAAAGCACATGCTTGGCCACACTTCTGCCTTCCCAATCTCACACCAGTGTGTGTGCCAGGCAGAGGGCGGGTCACGACTGACCTGGAGCTTTAAGCCCTGCGATGCGGGGGTGGGGGATGAAGCTGCTTGGAGCAGTCGGCAGTATCTGTCACAGATGGTAGCTTGTTTTGTTTTAATTGGCAATTCTGTGGCGGAACCACAGAAATCCAAAATCCCCCTTGGGAGTGAGGAAGGTCAGTCCTCTAGAGCAGCCCCATCAAGGACAGAAATTAAACTATTTAGATTCACACCCAACAATCCAATAAACATAGGAAGGGGTGCCCCTCCCCACTAGTCATCAAGAGAATGCACATTAAAATCAGTTAACTCATGATTAAAATCACCACTACATGCCCATTACAATGACTAAAACAAGAAAGTGAAAATACAAGTGTGTGCAAACACTTTGGAAAGCTGTGTAACAGTACCTACTAAAATTGCAAGTCTGGGTGACCTCTGACCCAGTAATTCCATCCTAAATCCACCAAATGAAAATAGGTGTAAGAATGTGCATGGCAAGGGCGCCTGGGTGGCTCAGTTGGTTAAGCGTCCAACTTCGGCTCAGGGCATGATCTCATGGTTTGTGGGTTCAAGCCTCCTTGGGTTCTGTGCTGACAGCTAAGAGCCTGGACCCTGTTTCAGATTCTGTCTCCATCTCTGTCTGCCTCTCCCCCACTCATGCACTGACTGTCTCTCTCTCAAATATAAATAAACATTAAAAAAAATTTTTTAATAAAAAAAGAACGTGCATGGCAGTGCTGCTTTTAAAAGCCCCAAACTGAACACAACCCAAAGGTCCATCATCAGTGGATTAATAAATAACATGGGGTATGTTCATACAGTGGAACACTACAGAGCAATGAGAACCAACAAACGACAACCACATTCAACAACACGAGTGAATATCACACATAATGCTGAGCCAAAGAAGACAGACACAAAAGAGGGCATACCATTTGTTTCTGTTTAAATAAAATACAAAAGCAGGATCTTAGAAGTTAGATGCATTGTGGATCCCCCAGCAGGTGGATAGGCATCGGAGGGGAACATGGAGCAGGTTTCTGAGGTGTCAATCATGTTTCGTTTCTTGATCGGGATGCTGATTACACCTCTGTGTTGTGAATTTTTGTCTTGCTGTATGTACACTTATGATACATACAGTTTTTAATGTTTTTGGCTTCTGGTTTTGTATTTTAAGTAGGCTCTGCATCCAATGTGGGGCTTGAACTTACCACCCTGAGATCGAGTCACATGCTCTACCGACTGAGCCAGCCAGGCGTCCCTCGCGCTCTTTTTAATTCTATGCTTCCATAGAATCTGCAAAGCAAAACAGACTAAACGTTCACTTTTGGTCTTTCTCTAAGCCCCTCCCATCCTGATAACAGTGATGGTTCCATTGATGGAGCACCTACCACCTGCACAGCTATACTGCTGATTCTCACTACCTCTGGGCGAGGTAGAAATTCATTCTGTGGATGGGGACCAGAGGTGAAGAAAAGTTAAGCATCCTGTCCAAAGTCATCCAGCAGACAAATGGTTGAGCCACGAGTCAAACCCATGACTCTACAACATGTGCCTTTCCAGCACAGCCCCATCTTCTCTGCGGTGCTCAGTCTGGTGTGCAGCCTGGTCAGGCATATGGTCCTCTGCTGAGGATTCAGCCACCTCCTCCCCATCCCCTTCCCTCTGCTCTCTGCCCTGAGCCCAGGTAGGTTATGGTGAACAGCTGCTGCCATTGCCAAGCATGCAGAGGGCAACATGTTGCTCCTTGAAGACAGGCCTAAGGGAGCCACAGTCACTGTCACCACACGTGGTCTAGCATTCTGGAACTTGTCCTTAACTTTGTGCCAGCCTCTCCTGGGAATGGTCTGGCCAGTGTTTAGGAATCTACCAAGCCAGCATGCACAGGAGCAGGGCTGGCAGATTCGCACCCAGGACCAGTTACCCTGTGGTAACCTGCATTACTCAACCATCTGTGAGTAGAGCAGGCTGAGAGCCAGCAGTGGTCAGAGCCCTTGGATACTCTCCAACCTCATGCCCTGGCTGGCTCACAGCGGACCTTCCCGATACCCTCCTGATTCCTTTCCCGCAGGCCTTGGGAATGCCATAAATGGCGTGCTCCCTGAGGGCAGGCCCTGTCTCATTCTTCCCCACTCCCACGCTGGCAGTCAGTGCCCGGCATCTGTGGAGTGAAAGGAAGTGCCAAGTTCTGAGAGATGTGATCAAGAGAGATGCAAAGTCTCTTCCTGCAAGTAGTTACAGCCTTGGTGGTGACAGCAGCTAATAGTTATGGAGCACTTGTCGTTTGTTGGCCACTGTTCTGGTCTCTTTATGGGCATTGTCTCATTGAGGCCTAAAGTAAATTCTTTGAGGTAGGAACTGTATGATTCCCATTTTGTAGATGAGGGGACTGAGAGTCAGAAGTGAGGGAGCTGTGTGGTATGCCCTCTACACTTGCCCACTCTTCCCCTCCCCCTCACACGCATGCTCCTGCATAATTCCCTACCAGGTGAGTGTGGCTGCACTTACGGCCCATTTCTAATGCATAAAATAGGGTACAAGTAATGGAAGGCTGCTTCTGAGACTGAGTTACAGAAAGACTGTGGCCTCCCTCCTGGGTGCTGTCTCTCCCTGTCTTGGATCACTCACCCTGGGGAAGCCAGCCTCTGGCCACAAGGCAATCCTCACATGTGGAGGTGTGCAGAGGTTCATGGGAGTGAACTTACAAGCAGCTCCTACCCCAGGTCAGCCTTGAGATGACCATGCCCTCGGATGACATCTTGACAGCAACCTCATGAGAGGCCCCAAGCCAGAACCGCTCAGCGAAGCAGCTCTCAGGTCCCTGATGCACAGAACTGTGAGATACTAAATTGTATTGTTTTAAGCAGCCAAATGCTGGGGCAATTTGTTATGCAGCAATAATAGATAGCTAATCCACTTGCCCATACTCACTGTCTGTGATAGGACTGGAGTTTGCCCTCAGGTGTGTCTGAGTCCAGCCCCCATGTCCTTACCCACTCCCTGAGCTGCTTCCCCTGAATCGTGGGAGGTGCACAAACAATGCTTGAGCTGAACTGAGACTTCCTGGAATTGACGATGAGGCTGAGAGCTGAGTACCCTTGGGCAAGATTCTCAAACTTTCTGTGCCTCAGTTCTCACATATATAAAATGGGGATGATAATAACACCCAATTTCAGAGAGTTGTTTTGAAGATTAAACAAGTTTATACAAGTAAGGCTCTTAGAACATAGGGAACACTCATTAAGAGTTAACCATTATTAGTATTAGAGTAAATAACACATGTAAATATTAAATGAAATAATATTTGGCTCAGCCCAAGCTCCTCTGAAAAAAAATCAGTGTTCTCATTTGCAAAGTGGAGAGAACAACATTATGATTACTTGTTGTCAGAATTAGGTGAACTAGCACAGTGCCTGGAATATGCTAGATGCATAATAAATGTCACCCACAGTTGGGGTACCTGGGTGGCTCAGTTGGTTGAGTGTCCAACTCTTGATTTTGGCTCAGGTCATGATCTCATGGATCGTGAGATCGAGCCCTGCATTGGGCTCTGTACTGACAGTGCGCAGCCTGCTTGGGATTCTCTCTCTCTCTCTCTCTCTCTCTCTCCCTCTCCCTGCCCCTCCCCTGCTCCCTCTGTCTCTCTCAAAATAAACTTTTTTTTTAATGTCAAAAAAATAAAATAAGATAAAAATGTCACCCACAGTTTGGTTATATTGACTAATATTCTAAGAGCAGCACATCACATGGAAGATGGTTGACCCGTAAGCACTGTTGCGGTCCAACTGTTTTTAGTCCTACTCACCTGAGATACGTCACACTCCCTTGCTCTGGGGCCTGAGAGCCAGCTGAAGGGGGAGGGCAGGGTGAGAGTGCGGGATAGAGAGCATGCGGTTCATGGAGGAAATCCAAGAGGAAGCCTAGACCTTCCTCCTGGTTCTTAGGAATGTGCCCCCTTGGAGCACTGTGATGGCCACTAATAGAACCCTCAATGCTCCAATTAGGGGATTATGTTAACAATCCCAAGAAGGAAATTGGCTCCATGAAAATCCCCAGGTCCCTGGGGCTGAGAGGCTTAATGAGTCCCAGCACAAAGGACGCCACCATTCTCGTTCCAACTGGATCTTTCTTGTAATTGCATGGTTTGTGCTCAAAAGGCACTCCAAAAGAAATAAATAAGTAAATAATACAAAAAAGATGGGCTTTACTCCGTAACCCTATGTGGAAATGTTTGAGAAAATGTGATGACCATCTTTGTTCAAAGATTTGGAGATTTGTGAAACATGTTTGTGTAACTTTCTTTGCCAATTTCTTGTTAGTTTTTTTTTTTTTTTTTGGCATATTTAAGTGCCAGATATCATAGAGGAGAAAACACAAAACGCATTAGCCCCCAAATGGTACTGGAACATACTTTTATTTTTTATATTTTTAAATTTTAGAAGTTTATTTATTTATTTATTTATTTATTCATTTTAGTAATCTCTATCCCCAACATGGGGCTCAAACTCACTGCCCTGAGATCAAGAGTCACGTGATCCCTTGAGCCAGCCAGTCAACCCTGGAACATACTTTTAAAAAGTACAAATGTTGGTGCGCCTGGGTGGCTCAGTCAGTTAAGTGTCCAACTCTTGATTTCAGCTCAGGTCATGATCCCAGGGTTGTGGGATCCAGCCCTGCATCAGGCTCTGCACTGACAGCATGGAGCCTGCTTGGGATCCTCTCTCTCCCTCTCTCTCTGCCTCTCCCCTGCTTGTGTCCTCTCTCTCTCTCTCTCTCTCTCTCTCTCTCTCAAAATAAATAAACTTTTAAAATAATTTTTTTAAAGTACAAATGCAGAGCACCCCAAATGTTGCCATTCCCACTAAGGTCTGACAATGTTGGCTGTGGACTTCAGGCAGGAAAGACCTGCATTGTGATCCTGGCTGGGATGGATTATGTCTCTTTTTTGGATTTTCTTGTCCACAAAGTGTCAGGCTTGGATCTATCATTGGTTTTCAAACTGGATTCCTTGGAGCTCCTGGGGTGCCCTGGGAGGGTTCCTAACCCCTATGTCAATCAGAGCGCTCCCCTTTTGTTGGCCTCACATTTTAGGATTTCAGATCTGAATTTTTTGCAAAAGGGATTTTCCTGTTAGAAAAGAACTTCAAAGCTCCTTTCTTAGATCGTCTCTAAGCTCCTGTCTAGTTCTGATATTGTGAGAGTCTGTGTTCAAGAGGACAGAGAACAGGCAGATAAGATGGCATAAGAGGGGCACCTGGATGGCTCAGTCAGTTGAGCAAGCGTCTGACTCTTGATTTGGATTTGCATCATGATCCCAGAGTTATGAGATTGAGCCCCACAGCGGGCTCCACGCTGAGCGTGGAGCCTGCTTAAGATTCTCTCTCTCTCTCTCTCTCTCTCTCTCTTTTCCTCTCTTTCTCTCTCCCTCTCTCTCCCTCCCTCCTTCCCTCTGGCCCTCTTCCTTGCTCACGCATGCTCTCTCTCTGTAAAAAGGACAAAAAAGGGTGACTCAGTCAATTAAGCATCTGACTTTGGTACAGGTCATGATCTCACAGTTCATGGGTTTGAGCCCCACATTGGACTCTCTGCTGTCAGCACAGAGCTCACTTCAGATCCTCTGTCTCCCTCTCTCTCTGCCCTGCCCCCACTCATGCACATACACTCTCTCTTTCTTTCTGTCTTTCTCAAAAATTCATAATAAAACATTAAAAAAAAGATAAAGATGGCATAGGAAACACAGGAGTCAGATTCAGAGAAGAACTTCTCTAACAGCAAAGAGCACACATCACTGTCACTAGTAACATGGGAGGAGAGCTAAGGAACTTGCAATTGCAGGGATCTCTGAGAACAGCGGGAGAGCTTGGATGCAGGCAGAAGCTGTCCTCCCCAGGACTGGGGGGTAGATGAAATGATTCCACAGCAGGAGTATTCCACGGCCCTGTGAAATTCCTATGTGGGCTGAGCAATTCCTGGATGGGGAAAGGCCTGCAAACCACAAGGTAATAAATTCTATCTTTCACATTTCTCTCCTCCTACCTGAGCTTACTCCTCCCAGCTTTCTACCCGGAGTTATACGTTCAGCAGATATCCACGAGTGCCTACCACATGCCGAACACAGTGCATGTGCTGTGGGTACAGCACAAACAAGGCCAGAATCCCTGCCCTCTCAGAGCTGACACTGCAGAGGGTGAGACAGAAGGTGACCTACAAACCGTGCAGTCATATAGTGACACCTGTACCAGGGCCCTGAAGGATAAGTGCAGAGCAAGAACAATCGCAGGGGCCTGGGACCTAGGGGTTACCAGGGTGGGCTTCCTTAGGAAGTGATGTTTCAGAGAAAGCCTGGAACCAGATGGAGCGGGAATGCTCCTGGTGGCAAGTGAGGACCCCTGCCCCAGGGAGGAAGCAACGGTGATGGCTTTTCCCTCCGATGCACACACGTGGTGACTGTATGCTTTTAGCTCATTTCCAAGTTCTAGTTAATGAATTCGCTCTCTTGGTAATCTCACTGACTGGCTTAGCGCCCCCGCCACATCCAGATTCAGTGTTGGTGAGGCGGATGCTGCCACCTCCAACCATACTTGGGAAGCGCTGCCTGCTCAGGGGTAACCTCCCTGCCAGAGCCTGGCTGGATCTCCACTTTCAGAGAGGTGGGGGGTTCCGGCCTGGCCGGGAGGCTGGGCCAGAGGTCCCTGCGATCCTGGGACTGTGGTTTGGGGAAGAATTGCCTTGAGAGCAGAGCTGTCCCCTATCACGCAGGATGGGGACGTGGTGGGGCTGTGGACCACACATGAGTCACCACCTGCTACGTTTTGGGGCCTGTCTCGCAAGGGGTCTTCTCTCCTTTTTCTCTCAGGAGAGAGGCCTCCAGAAGATGGGTTCTCCAGTCCCGATTTGTAAAGGAGGCTATCTGATGTGGTGGAAAAGGTGTCAACTTTGGAGTGAGACCTGTTAGACCCAACTATTGTTTGCTCTCTGTGTGACCTCAATAAAATTACTTCACTTCTCTGAGATTCAATTTCCTCATCAGTGGAATGAAAAGAAAACATCTCTGCTCCCAGGGTAAGTCAGGGGCCTGATACACAGTAGTTACTCTAGGACAAGTAGTTCTTTCTAGCTAAGTCCTCACCAGGACTGCGTCAGGGTCCCTCTGGGGAAGATGTCCAGCCTGGTGCTTCTCTCTCCCGCCCCTCCCAGTGAAACCTCAGGCTGGGTCTGCAGAACCATGGGGTCAGCAGAGAGAGCCCCCTGCCTTTCCGTGGGAGCCCTTTGGGCTGTACCAGGTGGTTCTCAGAGGGCAGTGGCATCCCATCCTTCCACCTGAGTCCCCTCAGCAACTCTGCAGGGATGGAGGTCAGGCTGCCTGGCCAGCCCCCCAACCCCCACATTTCTGCTTGCCTTTCATTAGCTCACAGATGTAGTCGTGGTGATTAGTGAGTTTCCATCAGGTGGGATGACAGCGAGTGGGGGGGGGTGGTCAGGTTTGCAGGCCCATTTTCTAGCTAGTCCAACGTCTGGCTGAAGGAGCCAAAGAGAAGGATGCTGGGGGAAGGGTGCCCCTCAGGAGGGCCAACCCAGCAGGAGGAAGGCCCAGGACGTGTTCAAGCTTAGGGTATGAGAGAGTCCCCAGGGAGGCCTTGAGACCCAGCATCAGCACCTTGCTTGAAGTCTGCTCTGTGGCACGCAGTTCATCCCAAATAACGTGCCTCCTTGGCTAGGAATGCAGTCGGTGCCACTGCACTGACCCCACCCTTGGCCCTTGGCAGGCCTCTCAAAGTCCCAGGAGAACAAAGCTTGCACACGGGTGCCAGGGGGCCCTGGGTGTAAGCCCCACAAAGGTTCATCCATCTCTGCCCTGTGTGTGGGTTCATCCTCAGTATCCAGAACATGGTCTGGCCTAATGGGATGTTCCGGAATATTTGTAGAATGAGTAATAGGACAGAAGGTGCTATAATGCAGTGGTTAAGAACATGGGATCTAGAGCAGGACAAACCTGGTCAAATCCCACCTCTGACCCTACCAGCTGTGTGTCAGAGCCTCATTCTCTTTATCTGTCCAACCGTGATGGTGATGACAACACCCACTTTGTGGGGCCCCTGTAAGAGCAAGTGAGACTAGGTCTGAAAGGGTTAGCCTAGCCCATGGCCACTGTGCTCAGTGAGTATTAGCTGCTCATATGGTTACAGGGACTGAGGACATGCGGTCTTGGTGTGCGGTGACTGGGGTCAGGGCTGGAGGCTGACCTGTTGTGAGGAGAGACCAAGGAAACCACCCTATAAGAAAGATGAGGCTATGGGAACCTGGGTGACTCAGTTGGTTGAACGTCCAACTTCGGCTCGGGTCATGATCTCACAGTTCATGAGTTCGAGTCCTGCATCAGGCTCTCTGATGTCAATGCATAGCTCCTTTTGGATCCTCTATCCCCCTCTCTTTCTGCCCCTTCCCTGCTCTAAATAAATAAATAAATAAATAAATAAAAGAAGGATGAGGCTTGGGGCGCCTGGGTATCTCAGGTAAGCTGCTGACTTCGGCTCAGGTTATGACCTCTCATGGTTGGTGGGTTTGAGCCCCGCGTCGGGCTCTGTGCTGCCAGTTCAGAGCCTGGAGCTTCGTTCGGGTTCTGTGTCTCCCTTTCTTTCTCTGCCCCTCCCCCACTCATGTTTTCTCTCTCTTTCAAAAGTAAATAAACATTTAAAAAATTAAAAAAAAAAAAGAAGGATGAAGCTAGATGAGAGAAAGAACTTCTACAGTGGGAATGGATTGAAGGGCTGGCTGGACCCCACAGAGGTCTGGTGGGGCTCCCACAGGTATCTTCTATGTCTCCTGGAAAGGTCAAGATCACAGGTTTGCTGCATAGCTTGCCTGGCTTTTCTCTCAGTGGCTTCCTGCCCCTTCCCAACTTGGCTCTAAGGCTGGAACCTGAGGAGTCCACGAGCATTTCTGTGGTACTCATCACTCAGGTACAGGAGAGATAGAAAAGGAATAAGACCGGGGCACCTGGGTGGCTCAGTCGGTTGAGTGTCCGATTTCAGCTCAGGTCTTGATCTCGCAGTTCTGGGGGTTCGGGCCCCACATCAGGGTCTGTGCTAATAGCTCGGAGCCTGGAGGCTGCTTTGGATTCGGTGTCTCCTGCTCGCTCTGCCCCTTTCCCGCTTGTGCTCTCTCTCTCTCTCAAAAATAAAAAAAATAAACATTAAAAAAAAGAAAAGAAAAGGAACAAGGCAATGTGAGGAAGGCAGGGGTGAAGAACCAGTGGAGTAGTGTCCATGCCTCTTGCCAGAGGCAGGGCTGTGAGGGTAGGGGCAGGACAGACCCCCTTGGAGTGAACTCACACCCTGTGGGAGCCCTGAGGCCATTCCAACCATCCCCAGGATGGAGCCAGATCCCCTCTCCCAGCCCAGGTAAGTAGAGGAGACTGAGCCCATCCTAGGCTTTTAGTCACACCCATGCAGTATGCATGTTGGACACAAGACCCTTAGCCCAGGACAGCAAGGGCTCAGCACAGGACAGTACCTTTAACAATAGCCATGAGGACAACTGTGGCCAGAGAACGGGCTATTGTGGAGGTGGGGCCAGGTCCTACCTACCTTCTCCAATCGTGAAAGCAGAGGTGAGCAACGGGCCTTCAAAGTTTGCTTTGTTTTGTTTTTGCTTTGGAGGCAGTGGAGACTCACCAAACAGAGTTTAGCAGTATAATTAAATAAAGCTTATAACAAATTAATCTGCCACATAATTATATACATAACTGCTATTATGTTACATGGTAATTAGTCATAAATAGTAAACAGTCTGCAAAAATAAAGGTAACTGCCGTGCGTTTTGTACAGCTGAGCCAGTGGATATAGTGAGCCTTTTGCTTGGTTAGTGCTCTGGGATGTATCATGGACCGGGCTGAGCTTCCTGGAGGTCAGGCACCATTCCATCAGACTCAACTGATGACACTCACTGTGCCTCAGGCACCCTGGAGTCCAGGCCTTCCTTCCGTTCTCCCATCACCCTTCGGGACGCCCGTGTCCCCCTTATACGGGGGGTCCTTGGGCAGTATATTCAGCTGCTCCTTCATTTCTGCTCTGACTTCAGGCTGCCCCCCTCCTTCACTTTATCAGCTGATAGCTGGGCCCCAGCCCCAGGTAACAGGCTCTGTACTGGCTGCTGGCAAGACAGAGGTGAAGGGGACCAGTCAAATGGTCAGGGGGAAACTGGGAAGCATTTGGGTTTAGGATGGCAAGATATGTTCTCTCTATGATGTCTCTATACACACATTATTGCTTGTGATCAAGCTATTTTCGTATGACTCAAAAATGGTTATTTTTTTTTTAAAAGAGCTGAATAAGATCCAGCTTTTTATAAACAGAGCCAATGGGCTGGCAGAGGAAACCAGCCTCCTCCCGCTCATACCAAGCCCTGGGATAAAGCTGGAGAGGTCTACCGAGGCCGTGGAAGCGGCTGTGTGGGCAAGGGCTTTTGTCTGGGTGAGGGGAAGGACAAGGGTACGGCTCAGAGCAAGTTCATGGGGGTAGCGTCTTGAAGAATGAGGAAGGATAGTAACAGCTAACATTTACTGAGCAGTTCTGATGTGCCGGGGGCCCTGCTCTGAGTGCTGAGCTTGTATTAACCTATGCGATCCTTACAGCCTTGTCCTATTTTATAGAGGAGGGAACTGAGTGTAGTGGGTTGGATGGTGTCCCCCAAAAAGATATGTCCAAGTCCTAACCCTGGGCCCCTGTGAATGTGGCCTTATTTGGAAATAGGGTCTGCAAATAAAATTAAAGCAGTTAAGATCTTACAATGAGAGTACAATCTCATCTCAAGATGAAATCATTTTGGATTTAGGATGGGCCCCAAATCCATGACTGGTGTTCTTTTGAGAGAGGGAAAGAGAGGATTTGAGATGCAGGGACACAGAGGCAGAGGTTGGAGCTATGCTGCCATAAGCCAGAGAAACCCGGAGCCCCCAGAAGCTAGAAGAGGCAAGTGAGGATTCTCCCCTAGAGCCTCCAGAGAGAGCATGACCCTGGCCATAGCTTGATTTCAGCCTGTAATACAAGAGGAGAACCACTGGCTTCAGTCAGGGCAGCTGATCTCTTTTTCTTCCCCCTGACACCCCCCACCCCCAGAGGTCACATCCACACCAAGGGGTGGCCATCAGCCAACACAGGGAACCTGGTCCCCTCTGGCAAATGCCCAGCTGACCAGCCACAGCCTAGCTTCGATAGTGAGCAGGGCCTGTGATCATTGCGTGGAGTCCTACAGGCCTACAGAGCCCCTAAGTGGAGAGTCTGGGCTCCTGCTTTGGCGAGGAATCTCGGTCGCTTTTCCTGCTGCTAGCAGCAAACCAGGCTGCCCGGTCCTGTTGGGAAGAAGGGAGACTCACTGGGCAGGCTTGCCTGGCCCTAACATCAGCGGTCAGGAGACTCCTGGGCCATTCAGATGGACTGAGCTTCTAGTGGGGCAGGCCAAGTCTTCTGGGGAGTTTGGCAAGGGACAGACCTCTGTGGCTCCACCATGTTTTTGTTCCTGCCTGTGTCTTGATTCTCAGAGAGGTCTGAGGGACTGGTTTGCTTCTTGGAGGGAAGTCAGGTCTTGCTGGAGCAGGAAAGGGACTGTGGTACTCTCAGGAGACACAGGAGCAGTAACCAAGGCCTGGGGAACCCACAGGATGGGGGGTGGCAAGGTTTTGGGAGGCTTGTCTCTGGGCCCCTGAGGGTGAGGGCTTGGGAAATAACACAGGGACACACTCGGATCAGGCAACCCTGGGTTCGCCAAGCAGCACCCCCAAGGCCCCGGTGGGAATCACTCCCTGGTGTGTAGAAGGCCAGCTCAGGGGCTCTGTAGGGCTCAGGAGGCCTGTCAACACCTAGCAGATTTTCTCCTATCTTCATTTATATTCCCCCTCTACTGGCTCCTGCCTGGGATACCTTAGTAGGGCGACTACCAAACTTCCTCTATGGTCTATGCAAGGAGACAACATGGCTCCTTTGGGTCAGCTTCTGTGAATGTTCTTTATGTGAGTGTAGGAGCCATATGAGTGCTCTTGGAGGCCAGAAGGAGCTGTCTCAGGCATTTGAGTGAAATCCTTTTGGCTAGGACGGAGCAGGAGGACAAAAATGGGGAAGAGAGTCATGGAGATGTTGTCATTTTGTGGGCACTTAAATGGGTTGTTTTGTTTTACCATGACAACAAAGGAAAGAGATTTCCTTGTTGGGCCCTTACTTTCTCTGTGTGGTGCAGAGGTTGACTTGAAAGAGGGTCCTTCACGGCACTTGCCTACTGTTGGTGTTGCTTGGCCCGCCATCACATGGTGCTCACTGGTAATCAGCTTAGAAATTAGGCTGGGTGGCTGCAGCTGGACATAATTTCAGATGGCAAGGGGGTGGGTGCTCAGCGAGGGGCACCCTGCAGCCTTGGAGCTCAAGCAAAAGCAGTATAATTAGTATAGTCACAAAGAGTGAGGGTTCTGGAATGCCCTCTGGGTGTATCTCCAGCTTATACCAACCCGGTAGGTGACCTTGGGCCATTACTTAAGCTTTTTGTGCCTCAGTTTCATCATCTGTATAATGGGATTCTAACAATACTGACTTAATAGAACCGTTGGGAGAAATACATGGGTTAATATATGTGAAAAAATATAAAGTAGTGCTTGGCACCTAGTGAGTGCTATGCAGTATTGGTTACTCCCGCTCTTCATGGGTCACTCTTGCATGAGAGGCTGCACGTGGGTGTCACTGTGCATTCAGAGGATGTGCCTGTGGGTTTCCATATCCCTGGGTCCCCTGGCATGCCATCAAAAACTTACCCTGGGATAGTGTTGCCTGAAGGCAGATGACATCCTGGGGAGACTTAGGGATGCTGGGAATGGACCAAATCACTTCCGTCCCAGACGGAAGCCTTTCTCTGTTGCCTTGAAGCCTTAGGTCAGTCTTTCTTGGTTGTACTATAGTGTCGGCTTTTACTCCTGTGCTGCGGATTTGAAATCACATGAGCACCCCTCAAACATCAGATTCCTCCTCTCTGCCTAACTAAGTCACATGGCATCGGGGCCAGGGGGTGCCAGAGAGGTTCCAGCACTCACCCCTTCATTGTTCTGAGGAACGAGCGAGTGGGGGCAGGGGCGCATACAGTGACACAGAGGGACTCTGTGACCTAGTTCTTTACCAAGCCCAGTGCTCTTTCACCATGCTGGTGCCTCCCAGAAGGAGGAGAGGTGGGGACCATCACCCCTGGCTTCCTCTGCTTGTTCCCCTCGGACCCCATGACTGGTGGGCTCCAGCTGGAAGGCCTGGGGTGGATGTGCCTGCCCTGGGCTGGGGCAGGCTCGGAGCCGGTAATTTAGGAGGAAGGAGGGGAAAGCATGGCCTGGAGAACCCATCCATGGAAAGGGAACAGCCTCCCTCCTTTCTCTCACCATGTGCCCTACAGGACTAGGGCCCAGGGTTACCAGAACTCCAGACCCTTTTTTTCAAGAGAAGCAGGAGATTCGTTTTTTAAAATGTGAACTCTCTTAATTTAAAAGTGTTAGTAACCAAAACAATTTAGACTATCATTTCAGAAAAAGAAAAAAAAAACCAACCGTGTTCAGCTTGCAGGCTGCTGGGGTACAACCTCTGCCTGATGGCGCTTGTTTCTATGAGGGACTTACCAACAGACTGTGAGCTTCTCCCAGGCCTCTAAAGACCACAGGAGGAGCAGCATGGAGTGGGGGTGGGATTGAGGGTTGAGGGCTGTGAGGCCATGAGGAAGAAAGTGTCCAGGTTTCCAGAAAGAAGGCAAACAGACTAAGATCAATGCATTGCTGCGAAAGATGCACAAAAGACATTCTGCCTCTGACCGTGGAGGCGCCTTCTGCCTGTCCCACCAGGTCACCGCGCTGCCGGAGCCTCTGGCTCCACGTGGGGCACAGGAGATGGGCACAGGAGGGCTGAGTGGGGCAGAGAGGGAGGGTTGCTTGGAGGCGGTGGGAAGCAGCTCAGCCTGGTTGCTGAGAAGTGAATCACATTTCCATGTGATGGGTGCAGTTCACACTTTGTAAGGGAACAGGGAGCAAGTGGAGCCTGACTTTTCTAAATATACCCTGCAAGCCAACAGCCGCCTGGCTCTGGATTGAGATTCCTGACAGGAGGCTGGGGGAGCCCTCGGATTCCACTTGTGCGGGCTGCATCCCAGGCTGTGCTCCTCCAATGAGGGGACAGGGGCTGATGCTGGGAGCTGGGACTTCCATTGCTGGGGAACTACCTGTAGGGACTCTGGGAAACCCTCCTAGGCCCAGGACAAGCTGTACAGGGCTTCTATGGCCTGGTGGGGGGGGAGGCACTTGAACCCCACTGCAGACTTCCCTCCCCGCTCACAGGGCTGCCTGGCACAGAGACCCCTGGTTGTGTCCTCCAGGCTTCCGGGTATAGGCAGTATCCAGGACACCCTCCCCAGGACCCTGATTCTCTGATCTCTTTGGAAGTGTACACATGAAATCACAGTGTGGGCAGCTGAGGGCAGAGTTGGCAGGAAGCTCAGGTTCCTGAAGGAGCATGAAGTCGTCTGATTGCACTCTCAGAAGTGCCCTGCACAGCTGTCCTTCGGGCTGGGGGATAGGGAATGAGGAGTAGCTCAGCCCTGCCACTGACCACCTGTGTCCCTTTCTCTGCTTCGGTTTCCAACTCTGGACAAGTGGAAGCTGGAGGAGACAATGGCAGTCTGGGGTCCCTTCCGGCTCTGACAAGTCATAGTTCCCTTGTATATGACGTGGGCTGGAGATGTGGGAAGGTATGGGGGATGGTATTTGGTGACAGTCTGCCCGGAGGCAGGTGGGGTTGCTCACCTTCTTACTTTGCATATGGAGTGAAGCAGCCCCAAGCTGTTGGCAGGCTGTGATCAGTGCCTGAGCTTTTGGCCAGAGCTGGGGCTTGTTCAGCCATCCTGAGGCTGGGGGAAGAGGCAGAGACAGTCAAGGAAATGCAGGCTGTAGGCTGGGGTCAGAGACGACCATGGCGCGTGGGCACACATCTGTATGCCTGGGGAATGCGGGCCCGGCCTGGCCCAGCCTGGGGAGGGGCTCGGGTCCTGGGCTGCTACACTTACGCAACCACCAGGCCTGTGGGAATTCCTTGTACCCAGACTCTCAGCTGTCAGCAGCTTTGCTAATGAGAAGTGCCCGGGGAAGAGGCTGAGGCTTCAGGAAAGTTCCAAGCTCAGACCAATGGTGCTCTGACTGGAAGCATGTGCAGGGTGGTGCCGTCTGGAACGAGGAGGCGGAGCCCTCCTCGGACCTCAACCTGCCATTGCACCTGCTGGGCTTCTCGGAGGGCACAGAGAGAACTAAAAGTCTCTAAGGAGCTGGCACCTGGGCCCTTTGAGAAGCTGTCTGGGCAGGGTCCCCACATGACATTCATCCTAAATGAATCCTCTGCACCCCGCCCCCCCGCCGCCAATGCCCCTGTGTTCCAGGGACTAGGGAGGCAGTGTTGTGGAGGGAGCCAACTGTGGGCTTTGGGTGTCTGTGTGATCGGGACCAAATCCTGCATCTATGGCTCCTCAGGCCACGCCTGAGTACACAGCCGTGGGTCCAGCCCCTTCCTACACATTGTCTTTTCTCTCAAAAAAACTTTTTTAACATTTATTTATTTTTGAGGTGGGGGGAGGGGCAGAGAGAGAGAAACACGGGATCTGAAGCGGGGTCTGCCCTGTGAGTGCAGAGCCCGATGTGGTGCTCGAACCTGTGAACTGTGAGATCATGACCTAAGCCGAAATCAAGAGTCCACCGCTTTTAACTGACTGAGCCATCTAGGTGCCCCTCCTTTTTCTTTTTTTTTTTTTAAGTTTATTTATGTATTTTGAGAGAAAGAGAGAGCCTGCATGTGCACAGATGTTCACACGTGAGTGGGGAAGGGGTAAAGAGAGAGGGAGAGAGAGAATCCCAAGCAGGTTCTGCGCTGTCAGTGTAGACCCTGATGTAGGGCTCAATCTCATCAACTGAGATCATGATCTGGACCAAAATCAAGAGTCAGATGCTTAACTGACTGAGCTGCCCCTTGATCTCAGGGTTGTGAGTTCAAGCCCCACACTGGGCGTGGAGCCTACTTAAAAAAACATCATTTGTTTCTAAGTTTCCCGCTAGTGTCCCAAACCCCAGTGGAAAGCGAGGACTGAGACTACAGGGGTACACAGGCTGGGAGGAGTCCCTAGCCTCGTGGAGCTTACCGTCTTGAGAAGGTGAGAGAAGGTGGCAATAAGGACCGCGAGGGGGAAATACAGACCCCGTCACAGTGATTTGGCAAATAAAATATCGCCTGAGACATACTAATAAGAGCTTCACCGTCATCTGAAATTCTAATTTAATTAGGTGAGCTTTCTTCTGGCACCCCGCACTGTGGGAGCGTCCAGGAGAGGCACCAGAGCTGTCCTAGGACCTCAGAGCAGGGGCTTCCTGGGGGACCGGCAGGAATTAGCCAGGTAGAGAGGGAATGAGTCTCCCAGGCAGAGGAAATGTGGTACACAAAGGCCAGGAGGTGGGAGCCAAGGGCACTGAGGGCCTGGTAGGCTTTCATGGAACATGGGGTGCACAGGCTCCCATCGGAGGGAGCTTGAAACCATGGCAGCCAAGCTCCTTCTCTCCAGCTCCTGCTTCAGATGCCAGGGGGGCATGGCTGGATGGGGGTGAACTGGAATCTCTGCCAGGTGGCCCTGGGGCCTAAGCTCCAACCAATGGGGCAACACTCCCTATTTCTCACTGATGCCCAACATATGGGAATGTGGATTCCTGCTGCCTCATCTTCTGGTTTCTTGTAGATGGCTTACATGACATCTGTCAATTTTAGTGTTGACAACTGATTCAATTTAAAAAAAAAACAATAGTGGGGCCACCTGTTGGCTCAGTCAGTTAAGCATCTGAGTCTTGACTTTGGCTCAGGTCATGATCTCAAGGTCAGAGGATCGAGCCCTACATCGGGCTCCACACTGAGCACGGAGCCTACTTGGGATTTTCTCTCTCTCCCTCCCTCTCTCTCTGCCCCTCCCCCACTCAAGTGCACACCCGCACTAGTGCATGTTCTCTCTCTCAAAAGAAATATTAAAAAAAAAAATTATAAAACAACATGGGCCAACCAGAACATGTCCAAGGGCCAGATCTGCTCCAGGGGCCTTGGGCTGAAGTGAGAAGGAGAGTTAGGGCAGAACCCTCAAGACCATCAGCCCTTAAGGCAATATTCTGCAAAATAAGCCCTGAGTCATCCTTGGGACTTGTGTAAAAATGGACCCCCAACCTCTGTCTCTGCCGATTCAGATTTGGTAGGTCTGAAGGAGCCCAGGAATCTGATCTTGTCAAGCTCCCAGTGTGGTTCTGGATGCACTCAAGCTTGAGAGCCTCTGAGCTGGGGGCAGCAGAGGAGACAGAGCAAGGCTGGCCATGGAAGCAGGAGAAAACCAGAAGCGTGGGTTGTCCAGAGCAGCGACGGTCTCAAGAATGATGGTGGCTTCCTGGGAATGGTTCCTAGGTCTGTCCTCATTCTCCCCCGGCACATTTGGCTCCTCCCCGAGAAAGAGGAACACTGAGCTTAGTGTTCGATTTGGAGATTCTGCTGAAGCTGAGTTTGCTAGTGAGAATGAAAAGGGTAAGGGGGCAGGAGGGGTTGGTATGCAGGGGTGTGGGTCTCTCCTCCGGCTCCTCAAGCTGTAAGTGGTAAGCAGGGCGGGATCTGTGTTCTCCCTGATGCTTTCCTGTCCTTCCCGGACTTGGCCTCCACCCACCGGAGCCAGCCTCCTGCCAAGTGTGATGGCACACGCACTCAACTCTGAGTGTTTCTTCACTGGAGCTGGTGCGGGCTTTGGTCAGCCTCTCTCCTTGTCACAGTGGGGAGACGGTAGTCTGGGGTGGAGAAAAGTGAGGTGGGCAGAGTGGGAGCTGAGTTGAGCAGGCCTCACAATTTCCTTTAGGCCCAGCTCCTTACTACCTCTTGCTAGTTTTTTTTTTGTTTGTTTGTTTAACTTTTTAAAAAATGTTTATTTATTTTGAGAGAGAGCACGAGTTGGGGAAGGACAGAGAGAGAGAGAGAGAGAGAGAGAATCCCAAGTAGGTTCTGCATTGTCAGTGCAGAGCCTGATGTGGGTGTGGGGCTCAAACTCAGGGGCCCAGGATTTGGTACTGCTGGGTCCCCCAGTCTACTCCCAAACCATACCATCATTTCTAACATCCAGAATGATGGCACCCCCAACTTCAGCCAAAAGACAAGGACTAACAAATGTACACTGGATTTCATAACAAGGTCACCAGTGGCCACCAACAGAGCTGTGTCATTGGCATGGTAGGAAGCACCAGGCGGTAGTGAGATGGGAAAAGAGTGGGAGGTGGGAAGTAGAGAAGTGCTTGTAGCCAAGCCTTCCAGGGAACAGGAGAGAGGGGAGTAGTGGGGTGCATGGGGGTCCAGGTCAAGATGGGGAGGCAGTTGATGGGAATTTTTGGCAAAGAGCACAGAGAGGGCCAGATGGCCAGAGTCAGGTCCCTGAGTGGGGGGGCGGGGGGGGGTGTGGGGGGAGAGGGGGCAAGGAAGAGATTGGAAACACCCAGAGCACAGAGGAGCGGTTAGCTTTGGTAAGAGGTTAGAGGGCCACCCCTTCCATTCTAACAGGAAGACACGAAAAGCCCTCTGGTACAGGCACATTTATAAATTTGGTGACAGAAAGTTACAGGAGTTGCTGTCTGGTGGCTGTTTTCTCTGTGAAATCGGGGGTGCTATCCTGGGTTGAGTGAGTCAGAGGTTTAAGGAGGATGGAGTTTGAAGGGAATCATGGACAGTGTGCCAGGCAAGCAGTCCCAGGCGTGAGAGGCACAGGCAAGGGTAGCAGCTGGACTGATCCCAGCTTGGGGTTTGGCCATGAGGGTGCAGTGGGAGGGCGGGAGGGCAGGGAGGTTTGTGATGATGGTGAGAACGATGGAGTCTGGCAGGAGGGGCTGATGACGAAGGTTGAGGCGTCATGGGCGGGGAAGCTTAGGGAGCAGGGAGAGACCAGGAGCAGAGTAAGAGCTAGAAGCTTCAGCAAAGCCACGGGAGGATGTGGGCAGAAGAGGGCAGGACACAGACCTGGAGGGGCCCTGGTGGGTGTGTGTGGGAGGGGAGGGCCTGAGGGCTAGTCCCAGCTCTGTGTCTCACTGTACAGCTTCTGTTTCCTCTGCACAGTGTTGAGTGCTGGCTTCTCGGGCTGCTCATAAGGGTCTACGTGGTGAGCTGACATGGGAGGATGCAACACAAAACAAAAGGAACTGGAAGGCTTTGTCAGGTAACAGTGCACACAAGGACAAAGCAGCCACCCCCTGGCAACATTCGGGAATGTGGGGGAAGTGTGGAAGACGGTCTCCTGACACCAGGAGTCTCAAGGAGGACACGAGCCTGAGTGAGAGGCTCTGACAGCAGGCACTTGAGTCTGCGTTCAGAAACCGGGGTGTAGGCGCAAGAGTGGTGGCTGGACTGCTCCCAGCTTGGGGTTCCAAGCCCATGTGGCCCTGGTCTTCTCAGGGTTGTTGGTCCCAGCCAGGTCTTCTCTGACACGTGAGTGCACGTCCACTGGCACCTTTGATCTTCACCGGAAAGCAGCAAACGGCAGCCTGTCCAGAGCTGCTGACACCTGGGCTTTCAAACAAGTCATTTAGCTACTTGATGATGGTGGATTATTAAAACAAAAAACGAGGAAGATCTTCCTAGATCCGTGGCTAAGCCCCCATCTCTTGTTTTGTTTTGTTTTTCTCCTGCCCCGTGGATGGGTTAACATTCCTCCACCAGGAAAGCTGCCACCAACCGATTAGTATTGTTCAAGGTGTTCCAGGAGCGTCAGCCCTGAAGATGGTTCGAAGATGAATGCTGAAAATAGCTCCGGAAAATCCTACATTAGCAACCCCCTCTCTTGGAGATTCACAAATTGCATTCACATGCAAAAAGATCTGAAAAGTTTAGTAGGAGAACACACTTTTTGTTTCAACTTTTTAAATCACAGACTCCCACCCTCCCAACACACTCCCCCTCCTGTCATCACTCAGAACTAATATTCCGTGCAATTCCCTTTGACATACGCTAGTTAAAGAAACCACTTGCAGTCGACTATCTCTATGGGCCCCGGCACAATCAACTAGTGTGTTTGTTGAGGATTACACGTACCCTTGGTTATCTATCTGGTATGTCCAAAATTGGTGTCACTTAAACAGCTCTCTCTCGAGGGAGACTTGAAGCCCGTTAAAGAGTGAGAATAACCCACGGCATGAATAGAAGCATTTTGCATCTGTGAGAAAACCCAGTCCAAGAGTCAAGTTAACTCACACCCACAGAGTGTACAGGACATGCTGCAGACAAGCATTCTCGGGGCCAGACGCCGCCTTATAAGGTGGCCTGACATTTTCTCATGGCCCAGGCCACCCTCCAAAAATATCCGGAGACAGAAGCAGAGTGGGAACTGACCTCTCCGAACGTTTCAAAGATGAACAAGCAGGCTCTCCGGCTAAACAGGGGCGCTCACACCTGCCTTACGACCAGCTCCAAAAGCCCCGCACAGTCCATGCTGGGGAGGGTTCTGCAGTGGGAAGAGAACAAATAGATGGATCCTCAGCACACACATCCAAGCTGGTCTGTCTCTTCGTTGGAAAAAGTACCCCTCCAGAATATGCTTTGAGACCTGCCTGTCTTTGCTCTGTACGGACAACAGAGATCCGTGACTAATTTTCATTAGTGCGCCTTTCTGCCCAACGGCGATGTCCTCTGGTGTCCTCGGGTTGAAGCTTAGTTCCAAACGCCTCACGCCAAGGCCCCGATCGCTTGTGAGGTGCTGCCCCCCAGCGGGGCAGCCCGGCTACAACAGTACGGAAATGGAGTTTGGCCTGCAACCAAGTGCAGTATCTGCACTTGTAGCCACAAAGGTCAAAAACAGATGTAAAAGCGCTGTTGTGGGAGTAATGCTCTGGACCTAGTGAGCAGAAAACGCAATTTCCAAACGACATAAAAAGATCTATGAAATGGCACTAGGTACTTATATACACAGCCTTTCTCGTATTTTATTTTTGCTCATCAAGTGATACTTTTAGGGTGAACTGCCTTTTGTGGGAGAAAAAGATTATTTTGGTAGCGAGATCTGCCCCAGTAACACTAAGGACTATCCTTCTAACTTTGAGAACTAAAAAGATTAGTCTCTCACTTTAAAAACAAAGCATTGGTCAAAAACTCATACAGCTCTCTTGTAACTCTGGTTCTCAGCTGCAGGCAGGGGAATGTTAATAGGTATGGCTATTTTTGGTAAGAGTTGCTTAGAACAGTTTCTTCACCACTAAATTGTATGACAATGAGCCAGTCCATTTGTAAGGCTGGGATTTTTTTTTTTTTTTTTTTAAATAATATGAGGAATCGCAAAGCTAGTCTCCATTCTTGTTAAAGGGAACAGAACAACACAGCGGTATTTTTGGAACAGTGTGTGTAACAGTAGGTCTCTTAATTATACCAGTGGTAATTCCTCAGGCTAGAGCTTATTATGTTAACATAGTACACATAATTGCCACAAAATAGGACAATGACAAATTAGAAAGCCCTGGTTTCCCATTACCACACTAAGATTGTAAAGGTTGGATTTTCTGGGTAGCCTCTACTATTAACTTTACCATCTGTTCCTTAGTGTTAGTGGAAATAATTCTTTTCATAAATGAAAAGCCTATCTGAAACAGACTAGACTGTACACAAGAGTGATTCTGTAACCACTGTGCTGGTAATGTCTAAGCCGTGACAGCAGGTAGGAAGAAAATGTTCCCTTTGGAACAGACCAACAGTGATGGTTAAGTCTGAGAAGGACCTGGCAGACCCAGCAGTGGCCACCTTACTGCTAGAGGCACATAAGAAAAGGTCACTCAGAGATCGCCTTCTAGAAAATACCCATCCCATGGGCACATCAGCACTTTCACTCGGAGGTGAAGAGGTCTGGGGTCTGTAACTAGCAGGCCAGAAGTGGCCAGGTAGGGCGTATCCTGTCAGCATCCCTTCCGCCACTACCTATTGTGAACTCGAGAGTGCATGAAGTGGTTCCTCGGATGGCTCTGCAGTTGGGGACATTTTCATGAGGCAGGTACTTGACCACATCTTGTTTTTCTTTCTTTGTCTTTAATGTTCATCTATTTACTTTGAGAGACAGAGACTGAGCATGAGCCGGGGAGGGAGAGAGAAAGAATCCCAAGCAGGAAGCAGGTTCTGTGCTGTCAGTGCAGAGCCCAGTGTGGGGCTCAGTCTCACGAACTATGAGATCATGACCCGGGCTGAAATCAAGAGTCGGAGGCTTAACTGAGCCACCCAGGCGCCCCCACATCTTGTTTTAATATAAGATGAACTTTGGTAGGCAACAATATTTCCCCTCTTATATTAGAAAAGTGAGATTAAAAAAATATTGTAAAAGAACCCCCAAACCCCAAAACACTGTAAGACAAGGATCCTCGATTGTTTACCGATTTTCTTAGACTTCCTGGTCACTTATATGTGGAATCCCTCGTGTCCCTCTGCAGCCAGGCTGAGAGGGGTTTGGTAAGCTTGAAGACGGCCTGGCAGGAAGAATGACTTTTTGGAAACCTCTTAATATAATCTATTTCTCCTGTCAAGTGCAGAACCATTATGAATAGCAGAAATAGATTTTAAACCTCTCAGAGAAAGAACTGGAAGCCGTGACAGAACGGAAACTGTTCCATATTCCTACAATGCCACGTTTAGGCCAACTTAATGTGAAAAATCACTAGACTCACTGGTCAGTATTTCAAATCCAGGCAGAGCACACACCAGTTTATTTTGAAATGCAATACAGATCCATATTTTATGAATACAACTTATTACTACGTTAACATTATCAGGTAAAAACAGCTTCCAAATGCATGCATAGAAAGTTAGATATAGTCTTTGAACTCCTTATTTCTAAATATACAAAAAATACATTTAAATTATATAATTTTAGTGAATCAAAGACTTATAAAATTACAATTTTGGTTTCCACAACATAGAAAAAATACAAAAATGACTATATATATGGTTGTATAATTTTTTACCCAAATTTCAAAGGAGCAGTATGTACTGGTTTTGAAGTTTTACAATGTTTTATCTAGAAACTCAGAGTTGAAAATAATTTGCAGGTTGTACCACGTCAACGCCAATCTTTTATTATAAATGAATAACCGAAACAAACGAGTAGAAATGAGGGCACAATCTTCATATGCCTCGTAATTTACCTCTACATCTTCTAAACCCTTCCCGTGGGAAGTCTGCTCCAGAGGAACAGCTTTCATCTGGAAGGACAGTGCTTTTATTCCATGACTAACTCTCCATGGTGCCTTTGATAACGGTCAGTACGTGTTAAGTGAGTGATCCTAACCTGAGCAAACAGAGCACAGCAGGATGCAGATCAGTGTCTACAAAGCACTACTGCATACCCCAAAGAATTCTCTGCTGGAAGGTGGTCCCTGAAGGGGGTAACCTGAGATACCCAATCAGGTGGGCAGCCGGGCAGGTGACGCCTTTGACTGTGTCCTGAAATGAAAACGGGAAGTCTGACAAAATACCCACCGAACACCACCTTCCTCATTCACACGTTGTTAAGGTGTGACAGTTGGTGGGGTTAGATGTTCTCAATTCATAAAAGAACACTGCCACTTCAAAGGAGAAGTTAATTCATGTTGGAGATAAAAGAAACCAGTTACGGAGGGAGGTGATGGCCGAACGCACGCCTTACTTATCTGCCATGAGCCTTTTGAACGCTGATGGACAGAAGCACACACAGGGGTGGAGACCCTTTTTGAGGAGGGAGTTGCGCGCTGTGTTCTTGCTGCCAAAGTTTAATTTGGTGCAATACCACTGTTTGCGACAGACCGTTCTTTGTAAATAGCGACAAATTATAACAGAGAGGCCCGAATAAAACCCCAGTCCAGCGATCCTGCAAAAATCTACATTTTTTTTTTATCCCATCTTGTGGAACTATTCCAGAAAAGACTGAAAAAATCTTACCCAAACTAAGTAATAAGACTAATGTAACTCAAATTGTTTCTGTTTTACAGTAGAAGTACATTTTGGAAAAAGAAAAAGCATGAAAAATAGTCTTTCCTCTATATTTAGTTTATGAAGTACAAGAACAGATTCTAATCTCAACATGCCCAAGTTAAGAGTGCTGACTTAAAGAAGCAGAATTTTAATGTTCAATTCAAAAATAATTTTATTACGCATCTGCCTGCATTAAATTTTAGGCTGCATACTTTCTTCTCATTTTCATCTTAATTGTCAAGCTTTTATGAAAATAACACTTAAAAAATTAGTTTTCCATTATGACATTCTTCTGACATTAGCAACTATATTTTAAATAACTACTCAGTAAGCTAGTAAGCTAGGCTTTTAAAATTTTTTAAATCAACCATTACAAAAGAAAGGTGGGGGGTGGAAGAAAGAATCCACAAAGAACATTCTGTGTTTAAAATCTAATGCACATCTGAACTTGGGCTTTACATTTTCATCAACCCTTTCTTGAAGAGTCTTAAATGCACAGCTGAGCAATTAAATGGCATGAAGATATGACAGTAATCAGCCCTTGTCCACAGGACACTATCTCTTGGCTGCTCCAACACATGGGGATGACACTGCTTTTAGCTCATGGCTGCCCAACGGGAACATATTGCTGCCTCTGGACCTACACTTGGTGGGACTTACACAGGACCATAATTGGGAAAAGTATCCCAACAGAAGAGTTGAATGAAATTTAAAAATAAAATAATAAGGGTGTATAAACCTGTCCCTGAATGTTCTTCGGGATTACATTTCTAAAGTTACACCTTCCATGTGCTTTCAGTAACAGATTCTCTAACTCCTTATGGGACTTGACCGGCTTTGGGTCCACAAACGAGAACAGCTATTGGTAAATACATTACTCAGGGGTGTTCTGAGAATGATACTGTGAAAGGTACTTGTCATTTACTAGCGACTGAGCTTTCCCTTTCTGAGAACTGTCACTGTGTTAAAATATGATTGAGGCTGAGCCCTGGATAAGATAGGTTCTCTACGATGTACACATACTAAGTTCAAGCACGTTTCTTAGTGGCAGGCAGTAATGACTCAACTGAAAACAAACAAAAGGGTTCTAGTTGTTTTCAGATTACAGGTACTACCCCAAAGCTTCACAGACATATACATTGTATAATTAATTCACCAGATATGAGGGGATAGGTCCCAGCCATAATCTCAGAACATTCCAGAGAACAAAGTTTGCCACTTCAAAAATACAGAGTTTCCAGCATGCAGTCAAGCGCTTTGAAAAGGGAATGCTAATAAACACACTGCAGACTGAAACAGAACTCTACTGCAAGCTGGGCATTCAGCTGGTACAACGTCATTACTCAGACTGTAACTCTCAAGTATTTAGTGTTACAGATCTTTATTTATCAGATACAAGAAGGAAACAGGAGGATATAAAATGCCAAATCCCTTTCCAGAGCCATCATAAATATTGGGAACTTCTGGTTGAAAAGCATGCTGAAATGGACCGGCCAGGAGGTTTTATGTAACAGTTTTTGTTCTTTGTTTTTTTTTTTTTTGTTTTAAATAAAATCCCAGGCCTGTGTGACACTGGATTTTGGTTCTTGTTTTTATTTTTTTAATACTTTAAAAATAGGTCTTACTTATTTTCTATGAAACGTATTGGGAACTCAAAAAGTCTGCAGCATTTTTTGTCATTGAAAAGTTTGTTTTTTAGGGGTGTGCAGAAAGCAGGAACTATTCAAATTTCTTGTGTTCTTCAGTATGAGAAAGGACCTTTCTTCTCTGGTGTATCATGTGGAAGTATAACTGGGGAAAAACTGAAAGAAAAGAGAGTATTGGTTAAAGAGATCACTTAGAATTGCTTAAATCTAAATCACTTAAAATCTAAAGCATGTGGACTTGAGGTCCTCTCTGACTCTCTACTTTCTCATCCCTTCCCGAGGAAGGGAACAAAGTACGCCTGGGGAAAGGGAAGAAAAATGCAGAGGGACTTACCTTTTCCGGCTTTAGCTGAAGGGAAAGGGTGGTGCGGACCAGAGTGACACAGAGTACCATACTACCATTACCCATCAAGATGCCACAGAGCTGCCAAATAACATTCTACCCCCTCTAATATTATCTTCACACTTATTCTCCGAATTGACATTTAGTGACAGACTTACCATTCCTGTTTACAGAGGAATTCAGGCCCCAGAGGGGGTAGGTGACTTGTCTGGTTTCACGGCAAATTCCTGGCAATCAGGACCAGTCTCTGGGCTCCTGACACTCAGCCTAGCCCCTTCTGTCACTGCTGTCACCTGAGGGGATCTCCCAAAAGTACTTCCTGAGAATGGTTGTTCTTTGAATGGGAAGACTGAGGAGGGGGAGGAGGGCTATGACATTTCATCTGAACGTGACGAAGTCAGGTTTGGATGTAGAAAGTCCTGATGAAAAGTAAGCTAGTATCTTAGGGACTGGAGATTCTGTTCTTGGTCACTTCATAGATTACTTTAAAAAGTACTGGTTCTCAAATAAATGGGGTGGCCCCTCCTCCCTTAGGAGTATTCGGAAATTGCGGGGAGGGGAGTGTATATTTGGAGGAGGAAGGTTACTGACATTTAACATACGAAGCAGGAATGCCAAAACCTGCAATGTGTGATAGTCCCCACAACTAAGAGGGGACTGTCCCACCCCAAATGCCTATAGGATTCCTGCTGGGAAATGCCAGCTAATCCACCTGCCTTCACAAGGTTACTGGGAACTGGGGGTTCAACAACTGTGTAATAACTCCAGTGGGATGGTCTTAAATGTACAATATGCTTCCTCCTCTTCCCTTCTCAACAGCTCCAATCTCTACTTTGTAGACAGTAACCTGTATTTCTGGGTGGGGGGTGGGGGGGGGTGGTAATTTCCACTATTCCCCTGACAGTTTCTTCCTTTTTAAATGGGTTCCACATTGGCCAAATTTCAAACGATCCTCCCGAAGCACTCTAAGACATCAGGGGGTGTGCGCACATGGATCTGGGAAACCGCAGAGGAGGCGCCGGTACCGACCAGGACTGCCATCCCCTCCACTCGCTACTTGTAGGCAGGAAGTTATTCGGAGAAAAGACCCAGCTTGTGCACAGAATTCAACAGGGAGAGAACTATTCTGGTACGAAAGCCAGAAAATTTGACAAGCTCTATAATCTAAAAACTGGAAGTAAAGATATAATTAAACCATAAGGAATGCTAATTGCAATCATTTAAAAATGTGGGGCCAGTCATTTTTCTATAGATATACTTTAGTAAAGGGAAACTTTGTGGCAAAGTACACTAAGGACTTTTGCACTGGTTGCAGGGCTGGCTAAAGCTTCCGCACTAGTTCAGAGGGGCTGAGGATGACCTGGAAGCCATTCGTTAGACCCTCAGTGGCAGCAGCAAGCCGGCTGAGTATCCTCCTCCCCATGGGTGAGGGCCAGAGGTCAGAGATGGGAGGGCGGATATGGCCGTCTCATTTCTTTGCAACTTCGGAGGTTTCTCTGTGCCCGAGCAAAGGAATGTGTGTGGAGGTGGCCAGGAGAATAGGGGCCCTAGGGCTGGTGGTTCTCTACAGTTCTAGTAATGATTTCTTGGTGATCAGAACTTGGGTGATGCTGTCTCCATCTGAATTACCCACATGTTTAGGCTGAACCCAACTATAAACGGCCAAAACAATTCCAGACACATGGCTACTATTTTTAACCATGGACTCCAAAGAAGAAACCCCCCAAGACAATCTCGACCTGACAATAGGCTATTTTGCATTCTACCTTCTTCTCTCCCAGTTCAGCACACACGGAATGGGGATGGTTGCTGTGCACTCGAGGGTTGTGGTGGGGGTAGGGGTTCCTCTCGGGAGAGGAACACTGGAGGCTGAGAGCAAACGGAAGTACGCTGCCTGGGAAAAGTGTCTTCTCAGTGTCTCTGAAAATCGGAGGTGTGGTTATGCTTACTGATGACCTGGAGGGTGCCCAACTTCTCAGTGTCCTCACCCTACATCGGTGTTTCTCATTTCTCAGCACCCCCCTTTTTTGTTTTGTAAATCCCAACCCCTACAGCCAACTTTTATCAATGTAGGGGGCTTAGGAAATGTAGACAGGACTTAAACATCTACAAGTCCCACAGATACTATACACGGTGCAGCTGCAGCAAGGTGGGAGAGGGGCACCTTGCAAGGGAGTGAGGGTGCTTCCAAAGCACCCCAAGACAAGAAAATTCCTGGGGTTACAATTTGGGTTATATGTGCAACAATGCAACAATAGGTCAGGACCATAAAGAAAGGGTGTTTTTTATATAATACACACATATTACCAACTTCCCATTAGAGAAGATAAAAAGAAACTGAAGTTGTAGAAAGAACACCAAATTTGGTCAAGGCTGGATGTCAACAGCAACCTCTCTTAACTGCATTTTCTTCTTATAAATACAAAGTTTTGGAAAGTTGGAAATGTGCTGTTGGCTGGAATGAACTGTACAAACTGGTCTCAACAACCTAAACAACTAAAAACATCCAGGGCAACTGGCTCAGGCCAAAACCATAATGAGTGCCAGCAGACACAAATGATTTATATCTGAAGATAGGGCCTGGGCTGTCATCTTGGCCCTGGATTGGGGCGGGGGGGGGGGGGGGCGTGTGTGTCAGGGATTTGGAGAAAATCTGTTAATCTTTATTTGAAATCAGCCCTTTTTCTTGGTCTACAGGAGTTAAGCCACCTTAAGAAAGAAGTAATATAGACTTTAACCAAGCTAAGTTGTTAGCAAAACGAGGCTGAGAATGGAAGAAGGGGAAGGAACCCAGGTCAAGAAAGCCAACTTCTGTGGAGAACCCCAACATACTCTTTGCGTTCTCTCCTATCTCTCAGTCTTAAGGCCCATAAGGACAATCCCACGGAACGGGGTTTGTTTTCCCTTGGGAATCACTATCACCTGTGCTTGACCAGGCCCCTTAACTAGATGAAGGGTTCAGTATAGGCAGAGGCAAAAGTCTGGGCACTGGTTGGCCACCAGACCACAAAAAAGACTAGGAGGTACAGAGAGACTCAGGCTGTCCTGGAATGAAGACCTTCCTTCTTTGGCAGACTAAGATCTTATAGCATCTCTGAGGTAGGGGCTCCATAATTTGATTTCATGATACTATCCCTGCTCCTCTGCCAGTTATCCAATCTGATACCTATCTCTTATTCATTCAAAACCTTTTGCTGATTTAAAAATTAAAAAAAAATTTTTTTAATGTTTATTTTTGAAAGAGAGATTGTGTGGGGAGGAGGGGCAGAGAGACAGGGAGACACAAGCAAAGCAGGCTCCAGGCTCTGAGCTGTCAGCACAGAGACAAAACCGGGGCTCGAACTCACGGACTGCAAGATCAAGACCTGAGCCAAAGTCAGATGCTCAACCGACTGAGCCACCCAGGTGCCCCAAAAACTTTTGCTGATTTTAAATAAATCCTGTGGTGCCCACTGGGATAACGTGTGCCACTCTGGGGGTGGCAACACTGCAACTAGGAACCGTGGCTCTAGATATTGGAAAATGGGGGGCACCTGGCTGGCTCAGTCGGTGGGGCGTGTGGCTCTTGATTTTGGGATTGTGAGTTCGAGCCCTTCGTTGGGTATGGAGGTTACTTAGCCTGGAGCCTGCTTCAGATTCTGTGTCTCCCTCTCTCTCTGCTCTTACTTTGCTCATGCTCTCTCTCTCTCTCTCTCTCTCTTTTAAAAACAAACATTAAAAAATATAAATGAAATAAAAAATATTTAGAGACTGGAAAATGAAACTTGAAGGGAACGAAACTAAAAAGATGAACAACCATAAGCTAATTTAGACTCTTCTCTATTTATCTTTTTTGTTTGAAAATCAACTACCTTTTTAATTTGAAGAGAAAGGGCCTTTGGCCACCACGGTTCCAGTACCAAAGAGGAGGACTTGATAATTAATAAAGAGTGGAAAATGAATCATGAAGCAGAATTACAGTCCAAGAATTTCTCCAAGATAAACGTTCACATGAAATCTGGATGTAGTTTTTGTTTTTTTGTTTTTTTTCTCACAACGCATGAAATGCAATTTTCCACAGAGGGACACAAACATGTCGCTTACGATTGTTAGGATGATTCAT
Organism: Neofelis nebulosa; assembly: GCF_028018385.1. Taxonomy (NCBI): domain Eukaryota; kingdom Metazoa; phylum Chordata; class Mammalia; order Carnivora; family Felidae; genus Neofelis; species Neofelis nebulosa. The sequence continues at coordinate 90,415,889 of NC_080786.1, read as the reverse complement.
TCAGTTCACGCTGTGGGCTGAAGAAAAATCCAACCTTCCTGTCTGAATTTAACCTGAGGTTTAGGGGAGAATATAGCATCTTACAGACTAAAATAAAACTCACAGTCACAATGGCTATAAAAATAGCTAAATGAGAAGACACATTAACTTTACATATCCTCGCCTAGAACAAAATCTTTTTGGATATGTGAAAATCAATCATAGGATTTCAAGTGAATATCAGAATTTGAGCAAAGGACTAAGCAACTCTTCCTCAGCAAACAGGATTCACTTCACAGAAGCCTCAAACATGGCCATTTCTCTTTGTTACCGAATATGCTGATAGGCACATCTGATTACCTGTATTTCAACCTTTAGCAGGATTATTAAAATAACTGGAAACCATCCTGAAGAGAACATATGTCCTGTTCAGATGATTTTAGTGATTATTTCCAAACAAGAAAATAAGAAATATAGAAAAAAAATATATTTTTATTTTGCTATTTGTTTCTAGTTAACTATCGGTTCCTTAAAAATGAAGTAACTATTTTGATACAATAAAAATGCAAAAATCTCTTTACAATGTTTTCCAAATACAGTAACAAGCAGTTCTCAAGAGACAGAAAAACTCACGGTAAGTCTTTAATGGCCTTTTTTGTTTTCTACTCAGCACGTTCCCTCAATAGGTAGTTAACCTTTCTCGGTATTCACTGTTCCAAACCTACACACTGAGAAGGGCTGCATTTTGGCAGCTATCTTGAGAACGGTTCATCTTTATTCAATTACTACCAGAGAAAATTCCCTCTAACAGCATTCAATAAAAACCAAAGCGTTCCCAATAAATCAGATTTACATTTATTTGGATATGGTATAAAAACATCCAAAGGCATTTAACTCTAGTTATTGTAGAGCCAGTTTTAAAAACATAAATAAATATATGTATAACTGTTTACTTACTTGGAATGTAGGAGATCATTATCAGAATTAGGAATGCATAATAGTCAAAGGAGAAATTGTACTTGTTAGGTAAACTGATGGAGTACAGGCCCGCCTGTCTGACAAAGGGCAAAGCAGCATATATTGTGAGCAGCTCTCCTGACACTCCCATTGGGTACAGCACAATGAAGAGTGTATACCTGAAACAAAACAGAATATTCATGACTGAGGCTCGAAGCCAGCACTAGTAGGATACATTCCCACCCTTCTAATCCGTACAGGTTTTCCAGGAAGCTACTGTTTCTACTTTTTCCTGTTTGCCCACTATTTAAATTCATGCTTTACAAGCCAGTCTTTGGAAAGGGCCTATAGCAGGTATGTCTCTGAATGTTCTAAAATAAAACATAATAAATGTGTTCAGTCAGCTTACAATTTGTTCAGTTTGGCCCAATAAACAACATTCAATACAACTCCCTAAAATAACAAGGATGATGCCAATCATTGGTGAAGTAGAGGCACTGAGTCACGGTTCATATAAGGATCCTGCCCTGTGGGGTAGAAGTGGAGCTGGGGGCTTTGCAGGGAGTTGGTGGGGGAGACGTTAGAGCATGTAGCTAGAATCCCTACAATGTATACCAAACTGGTCTGTGGACTGAAAAACATAGCGCATCCAGTGTGCTTTTAGTGCCGCTATTAGCCAAATGTCTGTACATGTTATTGTGAAAAATGAAATATATGCTAATTTCAAAAACCTTAAAAGTTCCTAACAGCTTTTGGTCACTATGCAATTTTTCAAAACCAAAACAAAACAAACAACCCAACCCTACAGTTACTATTACAGAGGAGAAGCCACACAATTTTTTTCACTTTAAAAAGGAATTATGTTTCAAAAAGAATTCAGAGAGAAGTTCATCCTGTGGAACTAACTGGAAATCATTCGGAGGTGTTAGTATTGCTAAGGAAACCATCAGCTCAAATTTTAAAGAGGCTTTGGTGTTTGTAGCTGACAGCGAGCACTCTGGGTTCCAAACTTCCAGGTGCAGAAGTTGTGCTGAGGAATCTGTGACAAAGAACGGAAGCCGTGTTCACCGTGTTCCCCGCTGCCAGCTTCAGCCATGCTAAAGAGGTCAGTGGAAAAGGAAGATTCTTCCATAGGCCATGGACAACCATGGACAAGAAAATCATTCTCCACTGATAAGTTCAGGGCTGGGCAGCCAACTCTCCCTGTAACAGACCAGACAGCTTCCATGATGCTTGCCTGGTTAGTTACTAATTGCTATCTTTTTCCATTCTTCCCTTTTCCTAATAAAATTGTGTACTGGGGGGAAAAAGGAAGTTTGCATACTTGAAACGTTGGAAACAACTGATTGATGTCTCTAATTTAACCATCAAACTCATAAATTGTCTAGGAAGCACCATTTTCCTTCTATGAAATGAGCAGTTGGGTCCCAAGGACAGTTTTGATCCTTTTGCTTTGTCACTCTCCCCACAGTCTTCTCCAACTCAGAACATTGCTCACAACCATCTCCTGAATTAGTTCAGATAAATGGATGAACTGTCAGCCCTTTACCCAATTCATAACAAATACTGCTGGCAAAAATTATCAAAGCAAAATAAAATTGCTAACATTCTAAAACCACATGTATCGTTTGTTATGAATTAAAAATTGAGTCATAACCTCTTGGCAAAACTGAGACTAGGAGAATTGGACTTGGTCCAAAAAACATAAGGGCAGGAGCTCATCAGTAAAATTTGGTATGAAAAAAAAGAGATGTTACATCAAATCTCTACCGAATAATTTAAATGAAAATAATTGATCCAATAAAAATAAATATATACAACTTAAAACAGTATTTCTAATAATCAGAGTTAAGGAGCATCCCTTATCCTGATGAAATCCGAAGACCAGTCTCGTATCACCAATCCCAACACCTGTCTCATACAATTAAAAAAAACTCTGAAGTATAGTTGACATCGTATATATATTTATTTTTAGGAGCTTGGAGACAATATTTAGCAAAAAAGGACAAATACAGTGATGGATCACTTCAAAAGTTAATCTTTATCCCATGTACTTTACCTGGCCCATTTGATGAGGTAAGGCAGATGGTTTAATAGACTGAAAGTATAAAAGGAGTAACGGATAATTTCTGTGATTGTCCAGGCAATAACAAACAGGAGGACACTGTCTTCACTCTGTACCTGAAGGAAAAGGAACAAAAGCAAAAGCAAACACATAAAACATTTTAACAAAGAAGCTGCACCAGTGTGCAGCACCAGCCACGCCCCCTCCCCCACCCCCACCCTCTTGCCGAGCTAGGGGACTGAACAACTGGACACAGCCCTGGTGTGTATCCTTGGGGGCCACAGCACAGCACAGGAAGAGCCTACCTACCATATATAGGAACACGTGCCTATCACAACAGCTGTGTAGAGCCGAGTGATTAAGGGCCAGTGAGAAGAACTCAGCTTACTGATGAGTAGGAGGGGCAGAAACAGGAATCCCACGAGTTATAGCCCACAGGAAAAAACAAACACAGATGAGTGTTTTGTCTGCTGGCCTGCTGCGGAGAATGTGAACTGATGTTAGTGGGAGTCAAGACTAGTTAGATAAGAAGGTAGCAGGGCAAACTGGTGGCAAGCTTGGGGTCTGTCCGTTAACAAGAATTTTAATTTGATCTGCATGACAGCTAAGAATCTGAGGAAACTTCAAAGGAGGGGAACATAGTGCCTGAAATACAACTGAAGATGAGGCTAACTCACTGGGTAGGATGAATTCAAGTGAAGGAAGAAGAGCCAGAGACTGTCTGAAAGGCATAGCCCATTTATTCTCTCCCATTGGTGATTTCTTCCCCTGAAGAAGCCTGGTTTAACTTAAAAATTATAGAAACTTCCATGCTGACCACAGGAGGCTCTGGAATTTCCAGCCTCTTCTGGATTATTTTCATGATGAAAATAACGATAAACTTGAACACAGCACCCCCCCCCCCCCCCCGAAGGTGGTTTTTAGGTTTTAGATGCCTTGGACTGCAAATCTCACGTGGAATGTATTTCTACCACACTGGCATTTGCTTTCAGTGCCTCCGCCATCCCCCCAGCCACATTTATAATGATCCTGGTCCAGGCTGGAAGACCAGTAACAAGAAACTACCTTGTACCCAATTCACTCATGGTTTCTTGAATCTAATACAGGCAGTCAGAGAGCTGGATGTGATTAAGAAATTCCACTGAGTAAACAGGACAGATTTGGACAAGATGGATGTTCTCTGCCTTATTCCTAACACCTAATACAACAAAGGTATGGCATTCTAACCTTAACTTTTCTTCCTTGCATTTGCAATGTGAATACTTTTTCGCACTTATATTCTTCCTCAGAGAGGGTACATGGAGCGATCCACCTACGCAATAAAATAACTAGTCATTTACATACCTATTAGCTAAATTGCTCTGACAAAGAATTTCATAAATGCATAGTTACTAATCCCTAAAAATAATAAGAATTTTGCACTGTCAAGAGCAAGAGTACTTTTTGTTTTCCTGGTGCTCTTGTATTAGCCCGAGTAAAACCTAAATACCTCTGAAGCTTTTACGTTTCATTTTTCAGTCTGTCCCCAAATCCTTGCTTAAAATCTACCTATACTAAAACATAATTTCAGAGCATTTTGCTTTTTGATGTATTTTGTAATCTTCCTCATCTGAAGATCTGTTTTACAGCTATGGGATGAAGGCTTGCCTAAAGATCTCTGGGTTGCAATAGGGAGCCCTTCCAATATTTTGCATTCTAATCATCTTGAAAGCAGGGAACGTGTTTTATTCATCTTCTGATTCCTAAAAGCACTTTGTGCTTTTTGCTAAGTGGAGCAAACAAATTCAATTCTAATCAGGTCACTCCAAGATTAAGTTCCTGCTTTGGATACCTGATATTAGTTTCTGTATAGTCTTAAGTGGCCTTCCAAAAGACAGGTAACAAACAACCCCCCTTGCACTCTGGTCCAGCCTCGGGGTTACTGGACTCATTCTCTCCAGGCCCAAGTTAGATTTGAACCAAAAGAACGGTAACAAGCTCACACTCAGGCTGGATGTGAAAGCAGGTGCTCCCAGAACCCAGCTGTGAAGACCATGTTATACAAATGGTACCTTCAGATTAACAACAAGGTACTTGGGTAAAGTCAGTGATCCAAGCTTATCTGATTTGTAAACAATTATCCAATGACACAAAACAGGGACAGAATGTAATGAGTTGAAGCTAGTAAGATCAATGAGACTCAAATGGCTATTTGTATACCTGTGTTCACAGGAGTGTGATTCACAATAGCTTAAAGGTAGAAACAGCCCAAATGTCCATCAACAGTTGAATGGTATATACATACAGTGGAATATTAGTCAGCCTTAAAAAGGGAGTTCTGACCCATGCTACAATGTGGATGAACCTTGAACACAATTTGCTAAGTGAAATAAGCCAGTCACAAAAAGACAAGAACTATATCCCACTCATCTGGTACCCAGAGAAGTCAAATTCAGACAGGAAGTAGGAATAGAAGGCTGCCAGGGGTGAGGGGTGGGAGGAAATAGGAAATAAATGTTTAATGAATACAGAGTTTTGGTTTGGAAAGATGAACAATGTTTTGGAGACGGACGGTGGTAATGATTGTACAACGACAGGAATGTACTTACTGCACCTGAACCATACACTTAAAAATGGTTAACATGGACAATTTTGTTATGTTTTACCACAATAAAAAACCCAGTAAGATAAAATTTAACCAGGCTAACTATTCAGCAGCAACAGAATGACTCCACCACAGAATGGAGAAGACTCAGCTTATGAATCTGGGAGATGAGCAGTTTTTAGTGAACTACAAACTTCATATGTGCCAACAGGGTGCAGGTGGTTGTTCAAACGACCAATCAGCCAAGCAACCAACCAGTATTTGGCCACATTAATAGTCTCATCCCAGTGATTCCATTCCAAATAGATTAGATCCCACCCAGAGGTCTGAGTAGGTTATGAGAACCCCTGAACAAGCAAAGCTTACTTTGGAAAAGGAGAAGGTTAACTACTTCAGAATATGTAAATGAATATTGTGTGCAACTGGCATATGGACACAAGACTAATGGCAAAGTTAACAGGGAGTAAAAATGCCTAGTTAAAATAAGAAGTGTGTAACAAACCAGTTGACTAATTAAATAGGCCGCCCCATGAAGCCGTGTGCTTCCTGACTCTGGACATAGTCAAACTGAGACTGCTCAGGAGAAAGTCCTGAGCAGGGTGGAAGGCTGACTTAGAAGCAGCCAATGAAAGCTTCCAGCTGCTGTTCTTTGTAGAGAGGGGTGGGGTGTGCATATAACCTGTACATGGGAAAGGCACAAGACTCTGGCTAACCCCAACCTCTTTGCATAAATGGAAATTTTTTTAACTGGAAAAAAAATGGGTAGAGTCTTTTAAGAGTACTTAAAAATAATTTTCCTTTATCAAAGAAGATGAGGGAGGAGAGAATGATTTAAAGACCTCCCTTCATTGCTGACTACTGAGGGCATACCATGGGAATAGTTCTCTGGCTCTTTATCCCTGACTCTAAGGTCTTCAGGGCTCCGCTTCTCCTCTCAGGTGGCTTTCTCGGGCCCTGACACAGGTCTGCACACAAGGCATGTGCGGGGTCAGTGCCCCTTAACTCAAATGATACCATCTATTTTCTTCCTTTCTGGTTTGTTTTTGTTTTTGTTTTTAAAGCAGGAGTTGGGAACACTTTTCTAACACATGGGGAGCCTTTCTATCAAAGGCCAATGACTCAGAGAAAAAGATCACTTAAGGTAAAAAAAAAAAAAAAAAAAAGCCAGTTTAGCTTTGGAGGGGTTTTTGGAAGGGCTAAGGCCTACAATTATAAAAAGTTCAACTTAGCTACTCTTTGAATTAGGAACTAGAAACACATGATTTTATTCATTATCACAAATAAGAGGTTTAATATGCCTACACAAAGATGTGCTGGCAATCGTCACACAGCATTACCCAGAACAGCTGAAAGTAAAAACGACCCAAATGTCCAGCAACTGGCAAATGGATAAACAAAATGTGATATAATCCATACAATGGACTACTATTTGGCCACACAAAGAAAGAAATATCGATACATGCTACAATATAGATAAACCTCAAAAACATGCTGCTGAGTGAAGGACGCCAAATGCAAACTATTTCATTTATATGAAACGTCCAGAAAAGGCAAATCTAGAGACAGAACGTAGATTACTGGGGCGCCTGGTGGCTCAATTGCTTAAGCATCTGATTTCAGCTCAGGTCATGATCTCACGGTTCATGAGTTTGAGCCCTGTGTCAGGCTCTGTGGTGACAGCTCAGAGCCTGGAGCCTGCTTCAGATCCTCTGTCTCCCCCTCTCTCTGCTCTTACCCCATTGGTGCTCTCACTCTCTCTCAAAAATGAAACATTAAAAAAAAAAGAAAGAACGAAAGTAGATTACTTGTTGCCATGGGCTGGGAGTGGGTTAGGAATGAACTTTAAAGGGCATGAAGGATCACAGTGAGGTGATGGAAATGCTCTAAAACTGGATTATGATGACGGTTACACAACTTGGTAAATTTACTAAACAGCACTGAACTGTACACCTAAAATGGGTGAATTTGATCGTAGGTAAATTATACCTCCATAAAACTGTCTTTTAAAAAAGAATATGACATTTAAGTTTTTTTTTCTTTAAAGTAATCTCTATGCCCAGCATGGGGCTGAAAGTCATGACCCCAGAGATCAAGAGTCGCACACACTACCAACTGAGCCACCAGGCACCCTGATGTTTACTTTAAATTATATTATTGCCTTTTAAGAGAAAAGTAGGTATGTGGGGGGGGGGAGGGGGGGAGAAGAAGGGAGATAAAGGAGGTTTATCAAGGTTTACAAAGGAAAAGCAGGGGACAAAGGGTTGGTTGCCAAAAATGTCCGAAAGCCATGTTTCAAAGTTGCACGTTTGCAATCGTGGCACAAATGGGAGTGGGAGTGGGGCGGCTCTGCCAGTCTGGAAGCCTTCCTCTGCCCAGTGCAGTCAGTGAGCTGTGTACCGGACCCTCCGTGCTGCAGACGGCAGGTTTCCGTCCCCTGCTCTATGGCGAGGGTGTAGGCGCTTGGGTGTGGGAGGCTTGTGTAATTTAGCCAAGGGAGTTTACATAGAAATTCAAGCTGGAGAAACAAATGGGTGCAAGAGAAAAACCTTTACACACAAATAGCATCATATGTTTGACTTTAAAAGGCTCAGGGAGTATCAGTACATGAAAAGCTGTCATTTTTATTACATTCAAAGGAAAACAGATGGTGCCACATAAGAAAATCACTATTGTAGAAACCCTATTCTTCTTAGCATTTCGGAACCTGCTGCTTCCCGCTCTGGTTATTTTAAAGAAATCCCAAGATCATGCTTTATGATAAGTGTTCTTTCTTCTCCTTAATACCCCCTTCATTTGTGAAGAGAGGAGATTTTGGTAAAATCTAGAAGGCAAGGACTTGAGTCTCTTGGCAGAGCTCTGAAGAGTATGTTTGTCTTAGTCTGCTGGGGCTGCTGTAATAAAATACCACAGACTGGTGGCTTAAACGACAGAAATATGTTTTCTCACAGTTCTAGAGGCTGAGATCAAGGTGCTGGCATATTTGGTTTCTGGTAAGGGGTCTCTTCCCGGTTTGCAGCTAGCACCTTATCATCACGTTTTCATGTGGCAGGGAGGGAAAGGGAGAACCTTCTAGGGTCTCTTCTTATAAGGGCACCAACCTCCTCATGAGGATCCCACCCTCATGACCTCATCTAAACCTAAGTACTTCTTATATGCCCTCCAAGTACCACAATACTGGGGGTTAGGGCTTCCACACACACATTTGGGGAGAACACAATTCACTCCACAGCAATGTTCCTGACCAGGTGTTGGCAAGCTTTTTCTGTAAATGGCTAAATAACAAATATTTTAGGCTTTGCCTCCAAATACTTTAGGCTTTGTCATGTATTCATCTTTGTTGTTTCTCACACCCTTTAAAAATGTAAAAACCATTATAAATTGCAGGCTAGATTTGGCCCACAGGTCAATCCCCATTCTAGGTTCATATGACCCCTCCCTCCAAATTTTCCCTTCATATGACCTGTGTACAGATATCAGTCTTCAGTCTTCCTTTGACAGACTGTGTGTGTGTGTGTGTGTGTGTGTGTGTGTGTGTGTGTGTGTGTTCAGGGAGGGGATCAATTGTTTGTGTGTGGTAAAATATACATAACATAAAATTTACAAATTTAACCATTTTAAAGTATATAATTCAGGGGCATTTATTCACAACACTCACCATGTTGTGCTACCATCACCACTATCCATCTCAAAAACTTTTCATCACCCTAAAAAAACTATGTACCCAGTAAGTAGTAACCCCGTATACCCCTCTAGTCCCTGGTAAGCACAATTCTACTTTCTGTCTGTAAGATTTTGCTTATTCTAGGTACCTCACTTAAGGGGATTCATACAATATATGTCCTTCTGTGTCTGGCTTATTTAATTTAGCAGAATGCCTGCACGGTTCCTCTATGTTGTAGAATGTACCAGAATTTCTTTCCTTTTATTTATTTATTTATTTATTTATTTATTTATTTATTTATTTTTTAATATATGAAATTTACTGTCAAATTGGTTTCCATACAACACCCAGTGCTCATCCCAAAAGGTGCCCTCCTCAATACCCATCACCCACCCTGCCCTCCCTCCCACCCCCCATCAACCCTCAGTTTGTTCTCAGTTTTTAACAGTCTCTTATGCTTTGGCTCTCTCCCACTCTAACCTCTCCTTTTAAAGGGTGAATAATCCATTGTTTGTATACATTATATTTTGCTTGTTAATTCAACTGTTGATGGACATTTGCGTTGTTTCCACTTTTTGGCTACTGTGAATAATGTTGCTATGAAAATGGGTATACAAGTATCTGAGTACCTTGTTTTTAATTCTCTTGTGCACATATCTAGGAGTGGAACTGTTGGATCATATGGTAATTCTATATTTAACTTTTTGAGGAACTGCTAAACCAATGGCTGCACCATTGTATACTCCCACCACCAGTGCACAAGGGCTCCAATTCTTCACATCTTCATCAACACTTGTAATTTTCTTTCTTTTTTTTGATAGTGGCCATCCTAGTGAGTATGAAGTAGCATCTCATTGTGGTTTTGACACACAGTCTCTAATGATTATTGATGTTAAGCATGTGGTTATTGGGTCATTTGTATATCTTCTTTTAAGTAATGTCTAGTCAAGTCCTTTGACCATTTTTAATTGTTTTAGTAATCCCTTTTTAATAATTACAGCGAGTAAATATAATTGTACTCAATAGTTACTGAACTCTTACTATATACAAAGTATGTTTTTATATATATTACCTCATTAAATCTCCATTTTGCAGATGAGGCAAGTGAGCCTTACAGAAATTGAACCCAGGTATGTGCCCCTAAACTCTGAACAGTTCTCTGTCTGTCTCTCAAACGTGTGCACGCACACACCCACCCACCCACACCTGTTGTTATGGGAAGAACACCTCTCTTACGAAATCAAGAAAACTTCAAAGGAATCCATATACAAGAGCCTAGAGAACAGATAAGGAATATCAAGAAAGCTATGACTTCTTCAAAAAATGTGGCCCACTTCTCAAAAGGAGATAATGGGCGGACTGAACGGAATAGGCTCACTGAAACGGATTGGATAAAGTATGAAAAATTCTAGGTCACTGCTGTCCAGAGATATCTTGAATATACCCATGAAATGAATTTAATCATGAATCAATTGACTTGAGATAGAAACCAACATAAGAAGTTGAAACAAACCCTAATGAATTCCCTACAATTAGTGTGAAACTTCTTCCCTGAGCCTTGCTTTTTGCTAATTATCTTCAATGCTTTTTTGTTTTAGCCTTGTTTTACTTCCTGAGTTTAACTTACTGCCAACACCCCTAAAAATCTATCTCAAAAGCTTGTTTCTCTTTTCTATCTCTGCTCTGCAGAAATAAAAATGCAAAATATTATTTGAATTCAAGATGAAAACAAACTTATAAAGATAAAAAAGAAAATGAGGAAAAAAAGAACAGAACACCTTTTGGGATAAGCCTCTAGTTTTCCAGAGAAGTGATCTTCCCAATCATTTCAAGTTTGTGTCTGGGTAGACATTAAGATTCACCTAAATGTCTCTTTCCTTTCCCCTCATGGAGGAGTCAGCATGGGGGATAAAAGCTCGATGTGGTGAGGGGTAGGGAGCCACATGGACATGGAAGACCAGTGGGTCTGGAGGCCAATGACAAGGACAGAAGAGGGAAGGTTGGGGGGGCTGCAGACAGGTGTGAGCCAGAGGCCTAGCAACTGAGGATAGGGAGGGGAGGGAGACACAAGAGGTGATGGGTAGAAGAGATGGCCAGTGTGGTTTGGAAATCAGTTACATGGAGTAAAGAGTAAGCTCAGCAAAGAAATCAACATGTTAAAAAAGGGTGGGGGGGCTTCATATTGTTTGAGAGGTATTTACAAACAGGGAGGGAGGATGCCAGAGAGAAAACTAAGGTATTGGATTGTAATTGAAGGAATCTGTATGAACTCATAATCAATCACAGATACATATACACACACCCACACAGAGCTATATACTTTTAGATGTATGTACAGTATGCATGGCTGTGTGTGCGCGCGCGCGCGCGCGTGTGTGCGTGCATGTATATCTCCTAGCTTCCTCCACTGAAAGGACCTAGAAGCATTAACACTCCAGTAGCATGAAGCACCTCAGCTACCCAGATCTTGGGTCCTTAAATACCATCTCCCACTAAAAGGAACCAGAGCTCCTTGGCAAAATGGCTGATTCCAAGGCTGGGCCAGGGGAAGTACAAGATAAGTCTGGAAATCTTTTTTGTCAGAAAGTAAGAAAATGCTCAACAAATGAAGAGATAAATCAAAAGGACAAGGAGAAAGGGCTCCCACTGGCCAAATCAGACAATTTTAACATCAAAGTAAGTAACAGATTACAATCCACTGAAATGCACAGGAATTCATGAGTCCAAACTAATGATGTAAGTGAAATAAATGAATAAATTGAATAAATAAATGGGAGAAAGGGAAAGCTATTCCTTACAGTAGGAAGCCACCTAATACATGTAAAAGGGGTGACAGAAATAGAGGATCATCATCTAGTAACCACCACAGAGTGGCTGACACAGGCAGGAGTCATTCCCACAAAATACACATCAATAAAAAGGGGAAGACGTTACCTGAAGGTGGGAAAAGACCAACAGGAGCATGTGACTGGAGTCAACACCACTGGAGCAGGATGGGTAGTCATGGCACACTGCCACCTCAGGTGATGCCCTGAGAAGATCACAGCACCATTTCTCTAGTATTCTTGCCAAGAATGTATGACTTGAACTGGTTATGAGGGAACACGGAATGGATGTGGGTGAAGGGTCACTCTACAGAAGTTAAGGCCTGTACTCCTTAAAACTGTCAAGGACATGAGAAACAGAGCAAGACTAAGAAGCTCTCTCAGACTGATGTGTCTTAAGAGACCTGACATGTATGTGCCATGTATGTGCCAGGAATACCGTAACAACCACTCCTTTCCCCGGGTATCCTAGTGTTTAGCACAATACCCAGAGCACAGAAATACTTAGTAAATATTTGCCATTCCAGAAAAGAAAAGAAAAAAAAAAAAAACAGAGCAAAACCCAACAGTGTTTGGGCAGCTAGTGAAATCCAAATGGGGCTTGTAGAGGAGGTGGTAGTGTTCGATCATTATTGGCTTCTTGATTGTAAGGTTGTAGGAAGCCATCACCTCCACTGCAGGTGATGTAGGAGAATGTCTGAAACATGAACTTGAGTGTCGAGGGGTGACAGGACAGAAAGTGCAGCTTGCTTCAAGGTTCAGAAAAGGACAGATGATAATGGGTATATAAAGACAGAAGAAAAGGTGATGGAACAAATGTAGTAAATGCCAACAGGTGGGGAATCTGAATGGAGGGAATCAAGAGCTTTTGTACTTTTCGAAGCAAATACAACTATCATTTAGTTTCTAGATATACTGTTCCTGATAGGAAGCCTCTGAATCAGCTGGAAGAGGCAGGCTGTATAACCACAAAAACATACAAGAACATCTACAACACAGCACATAAATAAGAGCACACTAAAAGAGGGTAAGTTGCAAAGGAGTAATAGACTTAATGCTACCTCTCAATTTGTATTGTTTCAGATGGCAAATACCCTGAAGGTCCACAAACTTGTTTTGAAGAGGTTAGCTTTAATTATAAGGCAAAATCTAATTTTTAATAAATGCTTTAGAGTAGGATAATAATGATGATTAAGATAATGATAACTCCCATTTGCAGGGCTAATTACTCCTTAAGTATGATAAAAGTAATTATGTGTAAATTTTCAACAGCTGTGAAACTATTCAAGTATAAAAAACATTCATTTCTATGTGAAAAATCAATTATATCTCTGTCTTGGACCTCAGGACATGGAAAATAATTCAAAACAGCTGCACAGAACTTGGTCACTAAAATTTTTTGACAAGTTTAGATTACATTACAGTGAATATGTAGCTAGCACTTACTGAGCACTTCCTAAGTGCCAGGCACTATTCTAAGTGCTGTGTATGTATTCACTGAGTCCCCAGGACCACCCCATGAAGAGAAACAACTGGGCAGAGGAGACTGGAACAGCTCCTTAGCAACCGAACAGGCTAGCACAGCCTTCAACTGGGGCAGCTGAAGTGACCACCTGGTCCCAGCAGCACCCTGTCCTCCCTCTGTCTTCTCATTTATCCCATTGTATGGTACTGCTGTCTGCTCAATTCTGCTCCTTGACTACGCGGGAAGCACTGTGAGGACAGCACCCATGTTCTTCATTCTCTCATGTATCCTAGTGCTTCGCACAACGGCTAGAGCGTAGAAAATACTGAATAAATATTTGAGTGAATAAGAATGAATATATGGTGACCCGTCTGCAGCCTGAGCCTGCATGTTCTCTGACTTGGTTGGAACAGCCCCAGGTGAGGAGGGCAGCTCCCTAATGAGAGTGAGGCTAAGGGCCACAGGGCTGGTGCCTGGTTGGTGATGTCAGCCGAGGGCTTGAGCAGGACAGTAGGACAATTCTGACGACAATCCTGGTCCTTTCCATAGCTTTATTAAGTTTTTGAACAAAAATATAACACATTTAGTTATCTACTTAAAAGAAATATCATGCTTGATAAGAAAAAAACCTGAAATGTACTAAATATGGTGGTTTAAAAAGTCTAAATCAGTATTAGTCTTTTCCCATGACAATTCATGTGTCAAGTGTCTTTCATGATTAAGCATTTATTAAAAATCCTTAATAGGGTAATATGGTAAACAAACCAGAAAATACTATTCCTTATTTTATGGAGAATGTGAGTTATGTTATAAAGAAATATTAATACATTTCCTCCTTACAAGAGAGAAAAAAGTGCATCCAAATAGATTTTCTTCAAACTTACAGTGACAAAGGAAACTGGTTTAAAGATTCTTTCTATTACAACACAATAACTAAGGGCTATTCTTTGATGTGGATGATGGCTAGTCAAACATTTTGGCCTACCAAAACAACTCTCAGTCATGAAATCAACTTTTCTGAACATGCAATGGAAAAAAATGTATAAGCATGCAGTCAACAAGCAATGCTCAATCAATTCCACACTTAGGACAAAGACATGCAGATCTGAATGCTAAAATGTCCCCATGAGCCCAGCTTTAATGTTACTATGTAGTCAGCCCATTTCCTAGAAAACATGAAGGGAGGGTGATAGCTTCCTCTTCTCTAATCATTATTGCTTGGGAACCAGAGACTTTCAGTCTTCCAGGCTGCATGTATCAAGGCAAGTTACTTACCCTCTCTGAGCCTCTGCTCCCTCCTGCAGAAACTGGGAGAACATTTGCTTTTGCATGGTTATTGTAGGGTCAGAAACACATAGCAAATGCTTAGTAAACTGCTAGCGATTTAATAAATAGCAGTTGTTACTATTCCATGAAAAGAAAATTCAATTCAACAAATACTTATTAAGTTCCCACTACTATGCTAGCCAATGCTGTGACTCAATGATGGCTGCCCTCTTTGGCTTAATTACCAAGGTAATATTTTGTTTTGTTGTTGTTTTGCTTTTTGTTGTTTGTTTCAGTGTTGTTTAGGAGATGTGGTAATATGCTTCTACCATCTCTGGGATGTCTAAGGACCTCACCAGCTGCTAGGCTTTCCCAGGATTCCTCCTGAGTTCTGTTTGATTCTCTCACCTCCAAAGAGAATGTTATTAACTGAAAATCTTTCATGCAACTATTTCCTCCACCCCAACTCAAGCATGGGGATCTCATCAGACGGGTCATAGGCAGTCCCAACCTGGATCACATATATCTAATCCAGACTAGAACCACAGCAGAAGGTGACTGTGATCCTATGGGGAGATCTGGGGCATACTCACTCCACACAGTCTGCCCCCAAACCTCCATGAAATGTGCCTAACTCAACACTCTAGAGGAGAGACGGGAGAGGACTTATCATTGTCAGAAACCTAAATGACAGGTCAAAAGAACATGAACTTGGCTATATAATATCATGAAATGTCA
Organism: Neofelis nebulosa; assembly: GCF_028018385.1. Lineage (NCBI taxonomy): Eukaryota > Metazoa > Chordata > Mammalia > Carnivora > Felidae > Neofelis > Neofelis nebulosa. Next base: position 90,400,349 of record NC_080786.1, on the reverse strand, counting down.
TGGTTCTTTTTGTTTTGTAACTGCTTAATAATTGCAAAATCTTCAAGAAGACAGAAAATAAAAATAAAAGCTATGAATACCATTTCCTGGAGTAGAAATATTAAAAAGGTTGGTCCACAGTCCTGGACCACAGATGTTCTGTTTGTCCTTTTATGGTGCTTTAAAAATATTTGAGCTAGTTTTTAAAAGCTGGGAGATTCCACATAAAAAATAATCTAGATTTCTACCTTTTCTTTAAAAAATCCATATTGTATAACACTGGATCCACTTGGCAATCACTAGCTGAGCTGAACACTGTTGCTCTTGTGAGACGATATGCCCTCCAGCCACTAGGTTCTTCTTGAACTTTCTCTTTAAACCCACCTGTGGGACAGACATCTGCTGCCAGTTCATAACCTCTAAACAGGTCACAAAACACTACACAAATGTAACATTCTTAAAAGCTAAAGTCTTAAAAACTATAAAATATTATTTAAAAAAATGGTTAGCTTGATTAGCTTTTACACTTGAGGTTTTGAACACAGTTTCCTCTGAGGCAATGACCTCAACAAAAGATTTCCTAAAGTTGATCTAACAATCCAGCACCAAATGCAGAATGCAAAAGAGATGGACAATTTTCAAGGTTTTGGTTATTCTGGTCTTTTTTTTTTTTTTTTTTTGCCAGAGCAAAATAAGGTAAAAGGGAGAAGATGCCAAAACTCCTCTTGTTAAATCAAACATTTATGGCAGCAATCTGAAGGAAAAAAGTTAAGTCTTTAATGCATTAAGCCTGGTAATTAGTTCTCCCCTCCTTCTAAAATGCAAAGCATACTCTCAGCATGCACCCACACACATCCGCACATGTACATCAAGTCACATCTTACAAATTCCCGCAGTGCACCAGGGTTTCACTTCAGACTTGAAAAGGATCCTCTCTCTGGAAAATGCAGACAACTTATGCTTTATTTTATCCGTGATGCATCACAGCTTGTAATGAGAGGGGCCTATCTAGTGCTTCTTGATATGAATAAATATAAAATGTTATTGATCCTTCTTCCCTGAAGAAACTAAACTATATTTTATATATATTTCACAGGAATAGGGGGGAAAGAGGTGATTTCTTCAGGCTGCCCCATAGTTGTCAAGATTCCCAACAAGACCAGTTACCTGCTGCATTCTCTGTGCAGGCCAGCTGTCAGAGGGCTGAATGTACTGAATAAATCCTTGTTAATTTATAGATTTTTAATTAAACTATCTCATCCTCCATTTTCATGCTTAAAAATAAAGTTATACTGCAAAAGCTACAGTATATAAAAGACCGATTTGGCAAAGGAGAAGGTAATTTAAGAGATAGTTCCTACTCCCACATATTAAAAGTTTTCAAATGAATATTAATCAATGCTTTAAAAGTGCCACTCATTGTACTGTGGAACACACCTGTTTAAAAGCAATTTATAGGTAACAATTTTTAACTTTCCTTGACTTTGCTGACATATTTTAGCAATGCTCACGATGCATGTCAATCATCTCACTTTTATAGTATGAAATGAGACTCTTCGAGCTCATTGGGATAATAATGTTGACTGTACTTCTATGGCATCTTTTACCTCAAATAGAATAGAAAAGGCTTGTGAAATGGTTTCAAAAAGGGCAAACCTGGGACGTGTTATCATGGGTGAATCTACTGCAGGGGCCAAGCTACAGGCTTCTGAAAGGTGGGGCTCGCATGGCCTTCCGCCTCACCAGCTAATCTACTGCTATCTCTGCAACAGAAATACCAGCCACACAACATCCCACATCTGCAAGTAGGATTTTTGTTAACAATTTAATCCCAAGTGTTGAAAAAAAAATCCCTGGATCTAAATAACATAGCATACCAAGTATCTTTCATCTATTTTTTTTTTTTTTTTTTTTTTAAATCACACAGTTAGGACTGCCTGCCTGGCTCGGTCTGGCTTGGTTGGGAGAGCTCGTGACTCTTGACCTCAGTCATGAGTTCAAGACCCACGTTGGGTGTGGAGCCTACTTAAAAAATAAAATAAAATAAAATAAAATAAAATAAAATAAAATAAAATAAAATAAAATAAAGTAAAAATCACACAGTCATGTGCATTGGAGATCAAATATATGAAAACCTAATTGACTGAAATCAAGAGAATGGTAAATAATATTACACTGAACATCTACAGCTGCACTAATACAGTAACCTCCAATCACAGGTAGCTATTTAAAATTAAATTAAATTAAATTAAAATTCAATTTCTCAGTCACACTTACCTTGTTTCAAGGGTTCAATGTGCTCACATATAGCTAGTAGCTACTGTATTGAACAGTGCAGATACAGAACACTTCCACTACTGTAGAAAGTTCTACTAGACAGTGCTGGGAAAGAGGAAATACCCAAAAGAAAAATGTTGGTAACCAAACTGTTACCTTTTTTGGCTTGGAATAAACAGTCTAAATAAGCACTTTACCGCATTTCATTTTCAAACCATGGTTGACAGTTTGAATGCCAGAATTCACTTCCTGGTAACTGTCCACTGACAATACAACTCTGCAGCATACTTCTGTGACACAGAGTTTTGCTTCCCCATGTTATTCTTTAATTCAAACTGATGCCGTGTAACCAAAGCTGAAACCACGTAAGCTCTAGCCCGTCAATCTCGTGGGCTTATTTGGGCAACTACTATTTTATACCCAAGGTAACTATTTTTCCTTCCTTCACTCTCATTCCTTCTCCACAAGTTCCCTAATGTCAAAAGTCAAGCATCTTTGTTAATCTCAGGACTGCAAGTAACCAGATTTGGCTCTAAACAAGCTACCTACTATTTGTAAAGAGCAGCAATACAAAGATTAAGATACTACCCAATAGCATAGAAATGTCTTATTCTTGAAGATGACAAATTCCAAGAGTAAGTTGCTTTATCAGAAATTTCATTATGAAAAAATAGGAGCAATGTAGGTGACCCTACTGATGCTTCCAGAACATCACTTACAAGGGAGCAGGGGACTTTAGCATAACATATAAAAAGACTAACTAACTGTAAAATATACTGGAAAACCTAAGATCTGGAAGCTCTGGGGTAGAGGAAAAGGAAGAAGCCAACACTGCTCAAGCCTGAAAGGGCTGGGTGTCTCCAGGACAGTCTGCAATGGGGTAGGCTGACGCAGGTCTGGCCCTCACCCCTTCTCTCCTGAGAGAGATCCCCCCAAATGAAAATAACAAACTGTGCAGCCTTCCAGGGCATTTGTCTGATGTAACTGTTCCCTCTCAGGCCGGAGTTGACAACTGGGAATGGTGGATGTCAGAGTTAGCCCTTAGGGTGAGAGAGCAGAAGAAAAGGTCCTGAGAAGCTTCAAGTGCAGGGGTGTCTGTGAAGCAGGGTCACCATGGGGAGGAGAGCCCAGAGGAGACGAAGATTAACATTAAAGACGAATGAAACCAATTTCCTGATTTTGTTTTACTTGGCACCTATTCAACAACTAATTGAGAAAGGGGGCTATGTTCTGTAGGAAGTACTGGTGATGCCGGTTTGCACGGTTTAACATGTGTGCTTGCTTCTCCTTTTAACACAACTGACTTAATTACTGAAGAATTATACTATATTTTGAACAGATGAATCCAGCGAAGTTTTTCAAGGGCTACAAAAGCACTAAGACAATGGGAGAAAGAAGCAACATGGGATGGCAGAAGTGAACCTACAAAAATCTAAGTATTTTTCAATATTTTGAAATAAAAATCTTTATACTTAGCTCAAGAAAATGTTGGAAAGAGACAGGCATAAAAACATGGAGAGAAAAATAGGCAATCTGTGCCAAAATCACCTATGCTAAGTACAGGCAGTGGCAGAATGAACCATCTATGAAAAAAGTAACACTATCTTTAAGTGTCCATTATTAACAGACGTGGAAGTGGCAATATAGTGTGGCTGCATTTGTCTAGGAGTTGTCTAAAGTTTGACAGTGTCTGATTAACAATCAAATGATAATGGTTCCTACCTTTAAGAGAGGTGCTAATTTTAAAAGTGAAGGTGATGCAAATCCACCTACAGAAATATTTAAAATAGAAAGTAAGGGAAGATGGAATCAGGTGGAGAATCTGAGACATTCAGCATTCAAGGGGGCAAAAGATACTGAATGTATCCCAATGGCCTTTGCTAAGATGAAATGTCACTGTGGAAAGGGCGCTGTGCTACAAGACAGAGTGGCATGGCTTCTGGTCTAAGTAGAGAACCAAGTGTGCCCCAGACAAAGCACCTCAGGTCCTGATCTGATTGATGGGGTAAGAAGGCGCCCTTCCCACCTCGCGGAAACACTGTGTGCACAGATGGCCATTAGGGACAACAAGAAGCATGTGCAGCCACAAGAAACACACTAACAGGAGAAGCAACCTCATGAGGTGACTAAGAGCATGCGCACACTGCGAACCCAGCAGAGGACCAGGCAGAAAAGAAAAACCTGTAATGCAACCAAAAATAGGATAAGGAGTGTGGGAGTTAGGGTGGTACTTTACTTAGTATTTTAGCTTCCACAAGAGTGAAGGAGAAGATAAGAGGAAGAAAAAGAAAACAGTTCATCGAGGAAACAAGGAGCATTCCTTCCGAGGTGGAACTGCTTTCTAAGGGCTTTCAGGAGCTGTTCAGCAAAAGCTGCATGCTCGAGATCTTGGTTTCTGAATACCGTTGTTTGTTTTTGCAAATCCTTCTCACTTCATCTTCACAAAACTCTGACATAAGCAGGGCAGATATTTGTATTACAGATGAGAAAAATGAGGTCCAGAATGTTGAAGTATTTTGTCATAAGCTACAGGATAAGTGTCAAAGTCAACACTTAACAACTCCTCACACAGTTATGGTTGCTAAGCCTCCAAGTTCTAGAATATTGAGTTCCAATTACCTAGAAAATAAAAAAAAACTGTCCAAGGAAGGTGACATTTCTTGATAAATCCCAGGAAGAGGAGTGTTTAGTGTGTTTGCACAGCATTTCCTCCGTGCAATGGCCTGCAAATGACCTCTTAAACGATATGTCTGGTGGTTCTGGCAAGGCAACATGACAGGCACATGCCCAGGACAGAGCCCTTCCCACAACCCACCCCAAAATGAAGCAGCTGGATTCCTTATCTTCTCTCTTAAAAACAAACCAATGGAAGTTAGTTTTGCTTCTTCAATGCTATGGCTTCTCATCTTCCTCTGCTTTCAAGTTGGGCCTCTCAAGTTTCTTCTTACATGCACACGAACTTCAGTTCAGCAGCTCTGGATTTCGGACAAGGCACCAGAAACTCCACAGTGCCTTTACTTAGCAGTGTAAGAGCACCCCATGGCTTTTATTCTTTAAGATCTGGTTAGGCTTCAAGTACATTAAGTAGAAATATGAAGGAAAATCAAGGAAAGAGAAGGTCAGGGGTGTTTGGATGGCTCAGTAGGTGGAGCATGCAACTCTTCATCTTGGGGTTGTGAGTTCAAGCCCCACGTTGGATGTAGAGATTACTTAAAAATAAAATAAAACAAAGAGAGAGAGAAAGCCAATCAATTAACATTACAGTGCAACAAAAAATATCTTGGAGTGTTTCTCCAATCTTAGAATTTGTAAAATTATCTGAGGAGCTTAATAACAATGATGATACTCTGGCTTCACTCCCAGAGATTCTGTATCAAATGTGGGGTGGGACTTGGAATGTGCATTTTTACTTTTTTAAAAGTTTATTTATTTTGAGAGAGAAAAAAAGAATGCATATGTGCAAAGGGGAGGAGCAGAGAGAGAGAGAGAGAGAATCCCAAGCAGGCTCTGCACTGTCAATGTGGAGCCTGACACAGGGCTCAATCTCATGACCATCAGATCATGACCTGAGCTGAAATTAAGAGTTGGACGCTTAACTGAGTGAGCCACCTAAGCGTCCCATGGAGTGCTCACTTTTAATAAGCTTTCTGGGTAATTCTGTTCCAAACAGTCCATAAACACGAATAGAAATACAGTCTTGAAACTTTTTTTAAAGTTTATTTATTTTTGAGAGAGAAAGAGAGGGAGAAAGAGAGAGAGAGCGGCAGAGAGAGAGAATCTCAACCAGGCTGATTAGCTCAACCACTGATAGCACACAGCCTGACATGGGGCTCAAACTCACAAACCATGAAACTAGCCTTTCATGACCTGAGCTGAAATTAAGTCGGACACTTAACCGACTGAGCCACCCAGGTGCCCAGTCTTGGAACTCAAGGAGAAAGGCTAGTTAATCAGAGGGACTCATCACAGAGCCACTGCAGCACTGAAATAACAGAGGAGCAAGTGGGCAAAGGGCCACAGATGAGCGCCCAGGGTCCACAGCTCACGCTGACGCTTCCCATTCGGATGATCTGACTGAGCATCCTACCTCAGCATATGCATGTGGCATGACAGAGCTTCTGGAGAGGCACGTGTTTTGGGGTCCGAGATGGGGCTTTTCCATTCCACACGAGATAGAGAAAGCATAGTCAGCACACAAAATAAGGTTGTGTTCACACCACAATTTAAACAGTGAGAAGGAAGCTCTAATACAGTGGGAAGACTTTGGAATCAGAAGTCCATCCCCAACTCTGCCATATGTTGGATATGTGACAGTCACTTTGCCTGTCTAGCTTCCAAACTCTAATTGGAGGCTACAGCCTATCTCAAGGGACAGCTGTCAAGAGTAAATGATCACAACATACCTTAATAAGGCCTTCTGTAAGCTGTAATGCATCAAAGATCAGTATGATGATAAAAAACGGGAGGTTACTAAGTTTCTTAAACACTGACTACAAGCTTCTTGTAAGCATCTCACTGAGAAGTTGGCAATAATGGCAGTTTAAGTGTCACAAAGCCCAGTAGCATGCCAAAAAGAGGTGGGAAACAGCTGACTGGTAAAATCAGGAGAACTCACAGAACATTCCAGAAGAATGCAGGAAAACATCCCTTTCTCCAATGGTGGCAGAGGGTAAGGAAGAAAGAAAAGAAGGCTCTGCACTCCAGGGTATAGTTTTATTTTATGCAAACTATCCCTAGCAGACCATAGAGGGTATTCATTACATTTGGGCTAAAGCCACAGTGAGACTCCAGCAACTTCTTTCTCAACTACTGTCCATGTTAGTGATCAGCTTCAAGAACACGGTGATCTTACACTGAGAATTCAGACGAGGATTTGGGGTGGCTTCTTCAAAGAAGGCTGGGTCATGAAAAGGGACAGTGACCTGTTTGCATATCTAGGAATGTGAGGCTCAGCTTAGCTACTTTTGGACAATAACAAGTGCCCCATGAACTTGTCTCCTTTGGAAGGGGGGTTACAGTGAGGGATAGAAGGTGGTATTTTCTGTTGCAGTTCACTTTGAAAAATGCCAATCTTGTTTCAGTTCAATGAAGAGACAAAGAACAGACTCAAACAGAGTGCAAGGGAAAAGCCCAGGGAGGTCTGATGGGGAGGCAGCAGTGGCCAGCCTGGCTAAGGGATGGCGAAGGAGTCAGTTCAAGTTGGGGAGACAAGGGTGAAAACTGGAAAGGAAAGAGGTCAGCTAGAAGTGCTGATTCCCATAGTCTACCTCCCACCCTGAGCTTGTTGTTTTTGTCAGAAGCTTTACTATGCCATATAGGTGCTCTCTTTAAAAGGAAAAACGTGGGAAGGTTATTTGCTATGCTCAGTTTAGAAACACCTGAATAAAGAGACCTACCAATTAAGATGTCATACCAACTGGTGGGTGGGTCCTTACAATCATAAAAGAAAGCCATCTAGTCACCTTCTGGTCCTATAGGATACATGGCAACATTTATGTGACTAGCATGGCATGGGCAGAGAATTAAAATGATAAGTGAGATGTGTGTGCTAGAAGGCCTCTTAAAAGGAAATACATCCCACATATTAAAAAAGTAGCATCTAGTCTTAAAAGCCATTACCTTAGTACACCATGTACAATTACAGAAAAACAAAGGGAATGAGTATGGAAAACCTAAGCAGGCCAGAGTGGGTGGGGGTAGCAAGAGTCCAAATGCAAACATAACGCTAGGAACAAGAAGAATTCTTGTCCACTTTATTTTTAAAAAATGTGTGTTTATGTATTTTTGAGAGAAAGAGAGAGGCAGAGAGGAGGGAGGGACAGACAGAGAAGGAGACAGAGAATCCCAAGCAGGCTCTGCACTGCCAGCACAGAGTCTGACATGAGGTTCAAACTCACGAACTGTGAGATCACGACCTGAGCTGAAGCTGGACACTTAACTGACTAAGCGCCCTCAAGGCGCCTCTCTTGTCCACTTTACAGGGGAATTGGATGTAAAAAGAAACTGAGAATGAAAGTATAGTAGTATGGGGCGCCTGGGTGGCGCAGTCGGTTAAGCGTCCGACTTCAGCCAGGTCACAATCTCGCGGTCTGTGAGTTCGAGCCCCGCGTCAGGCTCTGGGCTGATGGCTCGGAGCCTGGAGCCTGTTTCTGATTCTGTGGCTCCCTCTCTCTCTGCCCCTCCCCTGTTCATGCTCTGTCTCTCTCTGTCCCAAAAATAAATTAAAAAAAAAAAAAAACGTTGAAAAAAAAGAAAAAAAAGAGAAAGTATAGTACTATGAAAAGAATTTGAACATGACTATGAGAAAGTGAGATATGTATTACTACTTAAAAAAATTTTTTTTTTTTTTTAACATTTTTTATTTATTTTTGGGACAGAGAGAGACATAGCATGAACGGGGGAGGGGCAGAGAGAGACGGAGACACAGAATCGGAAACAGGCTCCAGGCTCTGAGCCATCAGCCCAGAGCCTGACGCGGGGCTCGAACTCACGGACAGCGAGATCGTGACCTGGCTGAAGTCGGACGCTTAACCGACTGCGCCACCCAGGCGCCCCTACTTAAAAAATTTTTTTAAAAATGTTTATCTTTGAGAGAGATGGAGAGACAGAGCACAAACGGGGGGAGGGCAGAGAAAGAGGGAGACACAAAATCCGAAGCAGGCTTCAGGCTCTGTGCTTACAGCACGGCTTGAACCCAAAAACCGCGAGATCATGACCTGAGCCGAAGTTGGATGCTTAACCAACTGAGTCACCCAGGCGCCCCAAGATATATATCATTAAGCAGTTATTTCTGGTATCAGTTTCCTTATGTGTTAGTTATGTGGTTCCCACCATCAAAGTAAATAGAGTTGAATGTAAAGAAAATAAGAGTATATTTTTTTAAAACTGTTTGTTTATTTTTGAGACAGCAAGAATGCGAGCAGAGGAGGGGCAGAGAGAGAGGGGGACAGAGGATCTGAAGCAGGCTCTGCGCTGACAGCAGCAAGCCTGATGTGGGATTCGAGCTCACCAACTTGTAAGCTCATGACCTGAATCAAAGTTGGACACCCAACTGACTAAGCCACCGAGGCGCCCCAAGTATATTTTAAAGATGTTTCAAGAAACAGAAGAATGGAAGTTTAGCAGGGAAGCTATAAGTAATGTTGTACAGAACAAAGTGAATTACCGCTAATACAAAAGTCTAAGGCAGGAAAAATAGCGTTGGCCTAGAGCAGAGACTGAGGAACAGGTGACAGACAGCAGACTGGCCTCTGAAATGCCACAGCAACAGGCTCTTTCAAGTTAGCTATCCATGACCTGGGGTGGGCCGAGAGGGCATCTACTGTGTAAACAAAATAATGGAGTTTTGTTCAAAGAAAAGGGGAACAAGGAGAAAGGAACTATGATCCCAGGATAGCAGAAACAATGAATCCTATTTATGTGAGAAAGGAGCAAGTCAACTAATAGGGTATATATGTGAAAAGAGGAGGACCCAACTGGTGGCAGAAAGACAACAAAATTTATTACACCATGTTCTTAATATGTCAGTGACAGTGGAAACTGGGTAAGTGTGGCTGCAGAGAAACAATTTTGAATATGCAAATGTAACAACTGTATAACTTACTGTAAAGTTCAAGTATGACACTGTATGTGAAACCATCTGAAACTGTCAAATCTATGCATCAGTCAAGCAACATGGTTACTGAGGACAATGGCCAGGCCTGAGCACCTATAATCCACAGAAACGTTTTTAAACCAAGTAGTCTTAATGATCCCCCAGGGAATTCTGGCAAATATTGCTAACAGTGATATAGCTAACAACTGCTTGACCTGAATTAAAAGCATTTTAGATTTACCTACAACCCGCTTTGCCAGAGGCTATTAAGGAGAAGAGTGATCACCGAGGCAGAAGAGAGAAAAAGCAGAAGCCATAAATAATCTATCAGCTGGGGCACTGGCACCTAAACAATTATTATCTGATTGGGTGGGCAAAGCTATCACACACCCCATAGTTGACAATACTCTGTCTTCATGTACCTAACATTTAATTACTTAAACTACAAAATTACCTATTTAAGAATGTAGATGAGTTCCTAGCAGAAAGAAATTTTGGGTCACTTGAGACTCTTGGAAAGTTAATGAGTTGTTCATTAAAACAAATATTGTGAGTACATAAAGAAGGAAGGAATACAGGTTAAAAATGATTTGTAGAAAGAATTTGAAATGAATGAAAAGGTTACATGGTATTATAAATAAAGTAACTTCCTCACTCTATAAACAAATCAGACTGAGAACAAAGGGTGATATGCTACATTAGGATTTATTTGCTGGTGGTTGTTTTTTTTACAGAAATGTGGAAATGTGATCACGTTTTATTTTTTTTTAATTTTTTTTAAAATTTATTTTTGAGACAGAGAGAGACAGAGCATGAACGAGGGAGGGGCAGAGAGAGAGAGGGAGACACAGAATCGGAAGCAGGCTCCAGGCTCTGAGCCATCAGCCAAGAGCCTGACGCGGGGCTCAAACTCACGGACCGCGAGATCGTGACCTGAGCTGAAGTCGGACGTTTAACCGACTGAGCCACCCAGGTGCCCCTGTGATCACGTTTTAAAAGTATTAAACAAAGAAAAAGGGGACAAACCAAAACCCAGACTCTTTAAAAAAATGTTTTTTTAAATGTTTACTTAATTTTGAGAGACAGAGGGAGACAAGAGGATCCCAAGCAGATTCTGGTCTAACAGCAGAGAGCCTGATGTGGGGGCTCGAAGTCACGAACCATGAGATCATGACCTGAGCCGAAGTCTGCCACTTAATGGACTGAGCCACCCAGGTGTCCCCCAAAACCAGACTCTTTTTTTTTTTTTTTTTTCAAAACCAGACTCTTAACCACAGAGAACAAACAACGGTTATGAGAAGGGGATGGGTGAAAGAGGTGAAGGGGATTAAGAGCACATTCATCATGATGAACACTGAGTAATGCATAGAATTGATGAATCACTATATTGTACCTGAAACTAACAGAACACTGTATATATTAACTAACTGGGATTTTTTAAAAGTATGTGATTGTTCTTACATTCTTCTTGCATATAAAGTTTAGACATCTTCAAGAAGTGAGAGAGGTTAAAAAAAAGCCTTTGGATCTGCAAAGTTCATAGAATGTAACAAAAATAATAACTTAGCTTAATCAGCTTTGATTAAAAACTCATTAGCCATGTGCATTTTTCTGTATGTATATCATATGCCAATAAAAAGTAAAAAAAAAAAAAAATTACCCCTCATTAGCTGAAATACAAATGAAACTGTCAAAATAAATCCTGAAAACCAAAATGTTTTGACAGGGATTTTAGAAGAATAGAAGAAGACAAAGAAAACATCAGAATAATGCTAATGGATAAGCACATTTCATGAACCCCAAAGATTCCAATAATGCTGGTGCTAGGTTATTGGGACTGAAAAACTGAAAAATGAATCCTCCTAGTGGCTACAGGTACTCTACCTGAAGATGATGTTAGCAAGAAATAATGGTCTTTCAAAAAGAGAAAAACATACAGAGAAATAATCCCCTTCTCCAAAACCAGAAAATGCAAGCTTAGTTGTGGAGTCACACCAATGGTAATGCTGGCTTTCTCTCAGCATCCCTGGGCCTGCCTGGGTACATACGGCCCCAGCCCTCTGCACAGCACTCCCCCCTTCCAGAACCACTTGGCACACTGGGAATTCCACGAGTCCTAGTGGGCAGTGTGGAAACAAGTTTGTTTCTCCTGGTCCTATAAAAAGCAGTGCTCTGGACTGAATTAATATCCCCTACTCCCCTAATAGTCCCACTATAAGGGTGCAGATGTCGAGTTTAGTGTGCTGGATACAAACAAGATACCCCCAAAATATAACTGAGTTGCAGACCACATCCACATCATCCAAATCTCTATGGGAAGTAAGACTGCAGGACTTTATCATTTAGCCAGTCTTCTCTTTAATAACACTGTATATATCTGGACTCTGTTTCCCACCAGTAACCCAACTGCTACAGCAAATACAAATTTTATTTGGGCTATGTTGACGTGACCTAGAGTTCCATCTTTAGCCATAACACACATGGTGAGAGAGAAAAGTTGACCAGCATTTGTTAGTGGTGATCGGATTTTATTCTAGTCTACATAAATGCTTACCTCTTTTACGCTATGTGTTACCGCCCATATTAGAAAAACTCTTGACATCACCTGGAAGGAAGTCAGGACAACAGAAGATGGAACAATTCCTGAAAGATATTTTAGGATGGGTAAATAAACGTATATTGTACCAAGTTTCAACATGTCATAAATTTTCTGAAACATTCAATTTTAATGTTTAGACATAAAACCATCTTGAACAACTAAAACTTATCTATATTGGCATATAAACTGTTTTTCAATATTAAAAACTTTTTCCCTCCAAAACAATAATACCGCTTTTTTTTTTTTTTCCAAAACAATATTGTTAATGGCAATAGCATACCATGGAATCTAGGTACCTTTCTCAAGCCTGTCAAAATCCCTAACCAAGTGCAATATATTTTACACTTATCATATAGAGAAAGCAAAACCATTGCTTACCCTCTAAAATTAGACACTGAAAGGTCATTTTACAATATGGGTTTCAAAAATGAACAGGCACCTATGGAAGGGAAACCAACTGTATTTATATCTAATGAATGTTAGCAACTCCTGATATCATATATACTGTCTATACTGTATTATTAGACACCGAACTATCTAATAGTTACCTTCTATAATTTACTCAAATATTTTGCCAATAAGCATACCAAAATCAAAGTTTGTAATCTATATAAGCCATTCCTCCTCACCTTGTTCATTACAGTAAGCATTGGTACAATTATCCTTCCAAAGTCTGAAAGTTGTAACACTGGAATCATCCTGAGTTATTTTAGATAATCATTAGATTCTGCTAAGTTTACATTTCTTTGGCTTTCCCCTTCAATTCTTACAACTACAACCCCTATAGAAAGATGAGCCACCACCATTACAAAAAAACCCTTGCCTCCTTTAGGTCATCTTAGACCCAGCAATAAGCCAGTATCTGTAAGCCTCATTTTCTTGTTGTAACTTTATACTGGCAAGGAACTGCCCCTCTAAAATAAAATCCAGAGGGGTGCCTGGGTGGCTCAGTCAGTTGGGCATCCAACTTCAGCTCAGGTCATGATGTCATGGTTTATGAGTTGGAGTCCTGAGTCAGGCTCTATGCTGATAGCTCAAAGTCTGGAGCCTACTTCGAATTCTGTGTCTCCTTCTCTGTCTCCTTCTCTTTCTACCCCTTCCCCACTTGTGTTCTGTCTCTCTGTTTCTCTCTCAAAAATAAATGATTAAAAAAAATTGTTTTTTAATTTAAATAAAATTGGAAACAGAAGTATATGGGCTCCACTACCCTCACCTCTGCCATTTCTCTCTGGCCTTACAGATAACAACAACTAGACTTACCAACTTTCTGCACCTTTCAAGTTACACGTGGGCCACCCTACACCTGACAGGAACTCTCATCATGGCTTCAGATCCTCCTTTCACTCTAAAACTAACCCATCTTTGGGGCGTCTGGGTGGCTCAGTCAGTTGGGCGTTCGACTTCAGCTCAGGTCATGATCTCACAGTTCGTGTTTGAGTCCCACATTAGGCTTTGTGCTGATAGTGCAGAGCCTGCTTGGGATTCTCTCTCTCTCTCTCTCTCTCTCTCTCTCTCTCTCTCTCTGCCCCTCCACCACTCATGTGCATGCTCTCTCTTTCTCTGTCTCAAAAATAAATAAACATTTAAAAAATTAAAATAAAACCAACCCATCTTCATTACATCCACTGGACCATCCCAGACAAATTTTCATTCTTCTAAGCCTTCTAAAACATACTCAGACTTCTGAACATTTATAAAACAAACAACAACTTGCCAAAACTCTGTGTACAAATCGAAGATAAAATTGTCTCTATGGGTGTAGCTATGAAAGGAAATCACTTCACAACTCATTAAGAAAAAGAGATACTATATCCTGTTAGAATGAGTTTCTTGGAGAAGATTTGGGCTTTGGAGAGGAATGATTTAGTTTCCAAAAGCAAGTAACATGGACATGTCAATAATGCTTGCCATATAAAGATGCTCAATAAATCTTTGTAGAATGAATGAAAAAAAAAAAAAAATAAAGGTATGGACTTGTAGCCCAATAGATAGTCTAGTAATAAACCCTCACATTTATAATTCTTGATTTTCAACAAGTATGCCAAGACAATTCAGTGGAAAAATAACTGTCTTTTCAATAAATGGTGCTGGGACAACTGGACAAAAAATAAAAAATATAAATAAAAAATAAAAACAAAAAATAAAGTTAGAACACTTCCTTATACCATATAGAAAGAAATTAACTCAAAATGGATCAAGACCTAAATGTAGGAGTTAAAACTATAAAACTCTTAGAGGAAAAAAGAAATGTGAATCTTTGTGATCTTGGATTAGACAATGGTTTATTAGCTATGACACTAAAAGCACAAGAAAAAATAAATCAGATTTCCTCAAAATTATGTGTGCTTCAAAGGATACCAACAAGAAAGTGAAAAGAGAACCCACAGAATGGAGAAAATATCCATGAATTGTATATAATAAAGGACTTATATCCAAAATAAAGAATTCTTACAATTCAACAATAAAAGAGAACACAGTTAAAAAATGGGCAAAGAATTTGAATAGATATTTCTCCAAAGAAGATATGCAAGTGGATAATAAAGACATGAAAAGATGCTCAAATCATTACTCAACAGAGAAATGCAAATCAAAATCATAATGAGATATACTTTGCTAGGTTGGTTATAATCATCAGATACATTATTACAGAGAATAGCAAATGTTGACAAGGATGTGGTGATACTGGAACCCTCACACATCGATGATAGGATTATAAGCTGGTGTAGCTACTCTGGAGAATGAACAGTGTGCCGGTACCTCAAAATGTTAAATATGGAATTACCATATGACTCATCAGTTCTACTCCTAGGTATGTATATACCCAAGAAAAATTAAAAAATTGCTCACACAAACACCTGCAAAGAATGTTCATAGTGGTATTCATACTGGCTTCAAATCGGAAACAATAAAAATATCCAACAACAGATGAATGGATAAATAGAATGTGGTAGAGTTATACAACGGAACATTAGAAATAAAGTAAATAAAAGTAAAACATAATGAATAATAAATAAAAAGAAATGAACTACTGATACATACTGTAATACTGATGAACTGTGAATACATGCTGAATGAAAAAGCCAGTGGATAAAAGACCACATGTTACATGATTCGGTATATATGAAAAGTCCAGAACAGACAAACTATAGAGACAGAAAGTAAATTAGTGGTTACCTGGGGCTAGAAGGTTAGGAAGGGAACTGGGAGTGACTGCTAATGGGTATTGGATTTCTTTTGGTGGTAATGAAAATGTTCTAAAATTGACTGTGGTAAGAGTTTGCACAACTGTGTGAATTCTGAATTGTATACTCTAAGTGGGGAAATTGTATATGTGAATTGTTATATGAGTAAAGCTTTTATAAAAAAATTAATGTGTGAATTAACTACAAAGCCTGGTGATATATGTAACACTGCTAAAGAAGTTAGTCAAATATTAAGTGAATATACTTAGCCAGATTATATTATAGTTTACATTACCAGAAAAACTAAAGATCCATAATCAAAGGCTTTCCTAAGTGAGTTATTAAGCATTTACTACTTGAGGAAAGACCACCAGTATTTCTAGTTTTTTTTTTTTTAACTCAAAGACTAGCTCATCACATAAAAATATTATTTTCTCTTTCATTTCTGCTCTTTCTTCTTTTGCCAATGAAACAAGGGGCTAGACTGCTAATGGTCTGAAAAGTGCTTCAGGGTTGTTGCTGTATTTTAGTGGGAATCAAGAAGTTCGGGATCTGGAACTCAGATTTCCAAGTTCAAAAACCCAATTTTATCCCATTCGTGAGCAAAAATCAGGCTCTGGGAGACTGACTCAAGACTAATCAAATTCATAAGAGTCTAGTTAATAAACCAAAATGTCACTTTATTTACTTATAAGAGAGGCACAGCCTTTGTAATAACTGAATGGTTGGGATTTCAGAGACCCTCATCTGGGGGCACTTTTTTCCTGCTGTCGAAATCAGAATGCTTATTAGTAAATGCAACTTCAACAGAGGGATCTGGTTGCCGTGAGGGGTGAATACTGAAATTCAGTAGGGCCTGGCTATAATTAATTACCCCTTCTTTACTATAGAGTTCTTTTTCCTAGAGAATACAAAGATTTATATAGTTATATAGGTCTTCCCTTTGAAAATGCTAATCAAAAATTGTGATTGTTTTTCTTAAAAGTAAGTTTTAATAACCAAAAACATTTATTCCTTAGGTAATAAATGTTCCTGGTAAACATTTCCTACAGTCTTTACTTCTAAGTGTATTTTTATTATTTTATTAAAAAATTTAATGTTTATTTTTTTTATTTTTTTATTTTTTTAAATTTTTTTTTCCAACGTTTTTTATTTATTTTTGGGACAGAGAGAGACAGACAGAGCATGAATGGGGGAGGGGCAGAGAGAGGGAGACACAGAATCGGAAACAGGCTCCAGGCTCCGAGCCATCAGCCCAGAGCCCAACGCGGGGCTCGAACTCACGGACCGCGAGATCGTGACCTGGCTGAAGTCAGACGCTTAACCGACTGCGCCACCCAGGAGCCCCTAATGTTTATTTTTGAGAGAGAGAGAGAGAACAGAGTGCGAATGAGGGAGGGGCAGAGAGAGATGGAGACACAGAATCCGAAACAGGCTCCAGGCTCTAAGCTGTCAGGCAGAGCCTGATGCGGGGCTCAAACTCATAAACCATGAGACCATGACCCAAGCTGAAGTAGGATGCTTAACCAACTGAACCATTTAGGTGTCCTTAACTGTATTTTAAAATACAGTTCAGGGGCGCCTGGGTGGCGCAGTCGGTTAAGCGTCCGACTTCAGCCAGGTCACGATCTCGCGGTCCATGAGTTCGAGCCCCGCGTCGGGCTCTGGGCCGATGGCTGGGAGCCTGGAGCCTGTTTCCGATTCTGTGTCTCCCTCTCTCTCTGCCCCTCCCCCGTTCATGCTCTGTCTCTCTCTGTCCCAAAAATAAATAAAAAACGTTGGAAAAAAAAAATTAAAAAAAAATAAATAAATAAAAAATAAAATACAGCTCAACTTCTATTATTTGTACTCTGTAATTTGCTTTCTCACTTAACATTTTAAGAAAATTTCTTACAACATATTCTCCAAAATATTTTAACTTGAGTCATAAGATTCCTTTGAATAGAATATATTTGTTTATCTATTCTCCTTCTGTAAGACATTTAAATTGCTCTAATTTCTTGATATTACAAATGAAGTAATGAAGTATTACAAATAATACTTAAAAATTTCTAAGGTTTAGAACTTTTTTTTTTTTTTTTAAGGATTATTTCCTTGGGATAGTTCCCAGAAGTAGAACTACTAGGTCAAATGCTATGAATTCCTTTAAGGCTCTTGAAATACATTGCCAAATTGCTTTCCAAAACGTTTGTATCAATATACACTCCCACCAGCAGCATAGAAGTGTGGCTGCTTTAGCCTACCCTCAATGGCAAATTTAAATCTTAGTAAGTTAGGGGGTAAAAAGCCAGTAAATTTAAATCTTAATAAGTTAGGGAATAAAAAAGCTGATTAACGCTTTCTAATTTGATGCAGATGCAGAGATGTTTATGGCTTTGCTAACAGGTGCTCCTAAATTCCCTATTCAGGAAACTGTCTATTTAGGCACCTGAATTTCCCTCAAATGATGTCATTCACACCAATTCTCACTTGGTTTCTATGGCATATGAACCTACCTCAACCAGTCACCCAGCAAACAGAAGTTTTGGTCCTAGCCTGACAGCCCAATCTCAAAATGCCTGCTCTACTGAACCAGATGGAATACCATTTTAGGGCCAGGGGCTCCAAGTTTATCCTTGAAGTGAAGCCAGACCAACAACAGAAGGCCACATAGATGGACCATATCATCTTTGCTCTGAACAGAACTGATATCACTGAGTTGGGTTTAATGTTATTATTAGCTGGATTTCATGAGGAACTGTTAAAAAAAATCATTATTTGCTGTAGGAATGGTATGCATTAGCACAATATACACTCTATCATTCCATGCCCCTTACATAAAGCCCTAGGTGGGAAATATATTTTAGAAATCAATGCTAAGAAATATTTACTCTTCTCCACTGATAGGAGTTATATAACTCAATTGCCCTTTTTCTTTTATTATTTTCGTTTAATTTTAGTATAGTTAACATACAAGGTTATATTCTCAGTTGCCCTTTTTACAAAATGTTTGTTTATTTTTGAGAGACAGCGCACATGCACGCGCGCGCGCACACACACACACACGAATCGGGGAGGGGCAGAGAGCGAGGGAGACAGGGAATCTGAAGCAGGCTCCGTGATGTCAGCTCAAAGTCCGACGTGGGGCATGAACCCACTAACAGTGAGATCATGACCTGAGCTGAAGTCAGACGCTCAACGGAGTCACCCAAGTGCCCTTCTCAATTGCCCTTTTTTAATGTGGTAGTCAAAGTTTCAAGCCAAATCTGAAGTATACCACATTATTATATTTTATGTAGAAGTTATCACAAATTCTTGTGGAATGAAGCACACAGACCAGATCCTCTTTCTTTTCTAGACTTCTTGAAGTCAATTTCGATGTGACTGCATTTACTATGCCCTTATCTCTTATTTGAACACATGACAGAGCATGTTAAAACTACCGAAACTGCAGATTTTTGGTTGTTGATTACTTAAATTGGCTGTTTTCAGACAAGGAGAGTTTCTTCAATCTTATCAGTAAGCCATCGCTAGGCCAAATTCATTAAAAAAAAAAAAAAGACTACGCATCTATTATTCATTAATTGAATTCAACAAATATTTTTGGAGTACCTACTCTGTGCCACATATTGTTTTCCATGATGGGGATATAATGGTAAATGAGACAATGTCCCTGCACTCATGAATTTACACTCTCAGGCTGTAATTGATTTGTTTTGGGATATGTCTTAATTTTAGGACTTTTGCCTGAAGGTGATGTGAGGCAACTAAACATTTGTAAACAGCAGAATGGCATGATGGCTTCTTGTTTCAGAAAAGTATCTCTATCAGCAGTGCACATCTTTGGCAAGCGAGGTTATAACTTGAGAAATAATTATGGGAATTTATGTTGAAAGGGCAATGAACTTTTGAAGCAAAACATCAGCAGATTAAAAGAAACACAAGTGTTTATATGTGTGGGGTGTGCGTGTGCGTGTGTGTGTGTGGGGGGGGGAGGTGTGTTAAGCAAAAGCTGTATAAAGGGAATCTGGCAATCAGTTTGATTCTCCAGAACCAGGGTGCTTTGAGGACAATCTGTGAGCCCTGCAGAGGTGGGCAGCACTGGAAATCCACCCTGCTTGGCACAGCCCTCAGATGGACCAGGTTAATGGGCTTAGGAGACCAAGACTGGATTGAAAGTCAAGTATAGCAAGGCAACGTAAGTTGGGAGCAGAGCAGAACAGTGTTCAGCTGGAGCCCACCACCAGAAAAGGAGCCAATCATCAAGGAATACATACATAATGGAGGCCAGACCAAAGCAAGGCAGGAGACATAAAGTTGGTGCCAGAAATTAAACTAAATGATGGCAAGTGCAACCAGGATCTCCCTACCCAAATACCGTATCCACTAAACTAAAAATAGTAATATTCAATAACAAAAACAACACTCAACAGTAGCAACCAAAAAGGAATGGGGTAACAACTGTATGCCATATATTTTTAAAAGCTATAGCCAAAAAAGGAAAGATTATTGCACACCTCCTACCCTATCCCCATCTCCCAAAAATGATATTGGTGAATCAACACAATCTTGAGAATTTTTACCAACAGGATCAGATTTGGAGAGAAACAAATTTCTGAGCAGAGTATGACAGACGTGGAGGCTGGAAGGTGATGGTAAAGTGGAGGATGTGACTAACCAGGAGCCACCTCATGGATGCCAAGCCTTTCCGGCCCCACACTGAGTTTGAGGACTAGCACAAAGTTCCCTGTGGGAATGGGATACACTTTTTAAGAAATGGCAGAATCCTAGCATGGAACAGTTATATCCCAGAAGGGAAGGAAGAGCTCATGTTTTTAAATAAGTCATTCATGCATTGTTCAAAATTTAAAAAGTATAAAAAGATACAGAGAGAAAAGTCTCCCTCCCAATCCTATCCTACTACCATTCAGGTACCTTTCTCACAGGCAACCAAATATTAATTCCTTATCTATCACTCCAGAGATATATTTTAGGCATATAATAGCAAATATGTAAGTGAATGTATTAAGATGTATTTATATGGATCCTTTTTTCCAACTTTTTACACAATGGCAGCACTTTATACACATTGTTCTATACTCGGCTTTTCTCCCCTTAAAAACTATCCTGAAAATCTTTCTTCTTCTGTACATATATACACTGTTTTAATTACTGAGACTTTATGCCTTAATATCCATGCACTCTCCTAAGCCCTACCCCTATGCCCTCAGTGTGTAGAAAAATATGTAAAACAGGAAAACTCTGGTTCTAAACTGTAGCTCACAGGGGAAAATAACTGAATATTAAATACTGTAGAAAGGCAGCCAGGAAGAATTCAGTAACATCCATATCAGAGCAAATAAAATGGTTGGACAGGGATGCTCATACTTTAGAAAGATGGAGAGGCATGGCACCCATACAAACATAATATAAGGAAAAAAAGCATGCAGTGAATCTAGGGAGAAAGTAAAAACTTAGAGCAACTGGAAAGAAGATAATCATTATGGACAACAAAGGCAATCCAACACAAGGATAATTGCTACCCCAAAGTAGAGAACCCAATATATGGAACAGAAAATGTATTCAGGCACAATCCAAGAAATATAAGAACAAAATTTCTGAGAAAATACACTATGTTCTGGGGGGGGGGGGGGGAAGAAAACATAGTGAATGAAAAAAAATGAGACATTTCTTGGTTACAAAAATACTTCAGGGATTCAGACAAAAATAAATGCATGAATGAATAAATGAATGAATAAACGAACCAACCAACCAACCAACAAGTTACCTACAAATTGGTAAAAAAAAAAATCAGCCTGCTTCAGACTTCAACAGCAACATCCAATGTCAGAAGACAATAAAGCAACATTACAATAGTCTGAAGGAAAGAATGTTCAAGAATATTATACCCAGACAAGGATGTCACTCTAGCACAATGACAAAAGGTAAACATCCCTAAATATGAAAGAACTTGCCACATAATGCCTATGCAACCAACCTTCTTAAGAAACACATGCTGTCAGAAATTCAGTCCAAAAAGAGATGAATCAAAATAAAGAATTCAGGAATGGAGAAGTCATGGTCAAAGGGCCCATAGTAGGCAATGAATCCGTTCAAATATAAAGCTAAGATTAAATAATTATGGTAATTATGGTCACAGAACATTGGGTAAATGTTTATAAGCCACAATAATATGTTGGTAATATAATTTTAAAATGGGAGCCAGGGAATAAGACATGAAAGGAGAAGTGACCATACTTATTTCCTTAATAGAATTAAGAGATATTGCTTGAAACTAAAATATAGCCAAACGTAATTCTAATCTAAGTTTTTATATCTTTTTGTTAAGCTTTAAGAGACTTCTAATAAAATATCTCTCATGGTAAGAGGATTTTATACTTATTTTTAATAAACTCAATAATTTTAAGGAAAAGTAGCATGTAAGGCAGGAGCTATTTATCTTGATTCTTCCATCCATCTATTTTTTTCTTCCTTATATTAATATATATGTGAAGAAAACCCTCTCTGGAATGGTGTTTACCTAATAGTAATGAAGATTAGTTCTAATGGTAGAATTTGGAGTCATTTTTAAACTTTGCTCTTTGTACTTTTCCACATTGCTTGCACCAGTAAAATACATGAATTTGATTTCAAAATTAATGAAATCATTACTCTGACAAGAATTTAAACGTCTGGCACCAGCAAAAAGATAATTCTGAAACTGAGCTAATTCCAATTTTAAACAGGAATTTTCTTAAATATTTTCTCTTACAGTACAAGCTAATCTCAGAGAAATAAAATATTTCTGGCCAAAATGAAGAAAAGTGTCAGAGTATGGTACTCAAGGAAGATGAATGCTTTTTTTTTTTTAAAGAAGGACTGACAGAAGGGCAATTCTCTTTTCTATTTTCCCAGAACCTAGAAAACTGGCCATGCCTCTTGGGGTTGCAGTACCTAACCGCCCTCACCCCCAAAGCAATTTTCAGTACATTTTACTTAACTACACTTACTTTATTGAGCTCTGACAAAAGAAATTTGTGTATTACACTGTAATCAATAGCAAAATTATGGTATTTATATGATAAGCTCTGGATTTATTTGAGGTTAGCATTTCTAAAAGATGTACTAAACTGTAAGAGGGCATTATATTTCTTTGTGCTAAAAGGATAGTGGGACTAAGTGCATTCTTGCTTACCTTTGACTAAACTGAAATGGATAAAAAGGGAGGGAGACATGAGAAAATCCTATCACCTATCAGTGATAAGTCATGTGTCTAACATTGGAAAGAAATGTACAGTTAGAATTAAATCTTTTCCCTTGATGTGACAAAATTTTAAGCACTGTAGTGCTTCTCAAACTGGGGCATGTATAAGCCAAAGATGTACAGCAGGGTCTAATCCAGGGACATCCTACTAGCAGTTAACTTACTCCAACTCAACTGTATGAACTCAACCCAAAGAAAATAAGATACAAAACTAGTGTAGATGACTCCACCCAGTATTTCGGTGTGACTGTGGGCACCAGAGTGAGTGGTGGTCTTAGGTCTCCTGGCTACTCACCACCCTGACTGTGATTTTACTGTTCAAAGATAATGTAAGAGTCACCCAACACAGGCCCTAAATGCAAACCAACTATTTCATCTAGTATTCAAATGAAGAAAGAGTAAACATTTTCAATAGTGGAGGAAAAAGTGGCTCTGTTCGACTTATTGAAAGTCAATACTAAGTTGCATTGTGTTGCATGAACAAGTCAAAGTATTTTTCATTGGAATTTTACCCCTACGTAAGCAATTCTACTTTAGGAGATAAAGCCATAGCATGCATGCACATATCATATATATATATATATATATATACACACACACACACACACACACACACACTACATTGTCTTGGTTCACTCATTTTCCCTGAAAAAAAAAAAATTTGGCGGGGGGGGATATCCATTTTTACATTAAAACATAAAAAAGGGGACTTCATAAGTATTTCACATTTATGGCAGGCTATTTCACCTTTACTCTCCAATCCCTGGAGTAAAACTATACAACTCTCCCCTCCCCCACCTTTACAGACATTAGGGAAACTTGAGAAGAGCTGGAAAAGCACAACAATACATAATAAAAATAGAAGGTAGGAAGCTAGGCTTAGAGGAAATAAGGGTAGGGAAAATATCTTGAAACAATGGAAGAAATTAACACCTAAATAGATGAGGAGAAAGCCTGTGTACTTGAGTTTGGGACAGACCACAAACTTGGCACTGAGCTCCTTTATGGCCAATGCAAGGAGAGAAAACAATCCAGTTGTAATTCAGTGTACACAAAAGAAACAGAACCAGGTGCTCGGTTTTTGAGCCATATCCCTACATATTAAATGGCTTTGACTACAGTAGTTTCTAGTTTACTAGAATGTCTTTCATACAGTCTACTGTTTTAGATGGCCAACTGTCAAAGTGTTTGCCACTGGCAGCTTGCTCTTCCATTTAATTGAGGTTCTCACATGTAAAAAGTAATTCTAAATTGGCTCCAAGAGAGGACTCAGAGGTCTTTGAAGGAAATGAGCTTTTTGAGGGCTTTATCAAATATCCAGAGGCTTTTCATTTGTTTACTTTTGGGGTCTCCCCTCTCTAAGAATAAGGTTACTGAAAGTCAAATCTCTGAATGATAGCAAAATACAGACCTGAAAAAAATGAGACCTATTTCCCACCTTTCTAAAGATAACAGAAAAGGGTGTCACATTTTGAAAAACATGAAAACATAAAAATACTAGAAACTGTTCTCTAAGAGAACACAATGAGTCAATTATAAGTCACAGAAACTCTTTCAAACTCTGTATTGTAGTTAGCATTTCAATAGCAAATTGCCATCTAGTTATTTTTATGGTCCACAGCATTCCAGGTGTTTCAGGCCAGATTGTTAATTGCAGCCTTGAACTATGGATGGCTCACATATATTTTACCATCAAGAACCTTGATGAACCTACATCATAAGCTTTTCACTAAAAAAAAAAAAAAGATTTAATAAAACTGTCAAAACCAAATTAAGATTGATAGTTGAACTCTTAGATTTATAGTCACTTTTTGCTTACTTACGCTAATAACCCATAAGTACTCTGGATATTGGGGATAAAAAATATTTTCTTGTATCTCTATCTTAAAATTTTATTAGATTTTGTCTCAATACACTCTGAAAATTCTTTTTATGTAAAGCTTTCTCAAAAGACTGAAGCTGATCCAATGGTCATTTACTTGAAATAACACAAGATCTAACGACAAGGTTGAAAAAGTAGAACCATTTCCTTATGACTTGAAAAAAACCAATAATCACAGGATTTCACTCAAGCAAATCAAGCAATACACTTCTTCCAAACCATGTTCTTTCTCGGAGTTCTCCCAAACCATATGGGCAGTGAAGGAAGACTGCAGAAGATGAAGTTTAACTGTACTCGGTGGTTGTGAAAAAAGACTTCCATGGGACAGATGCTCTATTAACGAGAGCAGGGAACCACAAGGGCCATTTAATATGGTGATATGTAGCTAAGAAAATCTTGGCTGTTAGAACTGGAAAGGATCTATGTATGAGAGCAAGTTCAACCCAACATCTGACAGATGAGGAAAGTGAGGTCTGGAGAGATACAGTGACTTGCCAAGCTTACATACCTAGTTTTGAACACAACATAATTATTGGTCAATATGTAACTAGAATATAATTAAAATATTTACCATCAATATGACAAAAGGTTAGCATTCAAAGTATACAGAATAGAAATTGCTTTTGTCTTTAAAAAAATTAAGATCCTATAAGGCAAATAAGCAAAAGGCATAAATAGATAATCTACGTAAGAATAAACATAATAAATATATGGAATTATATTTAACTTCATAGTTAGAAAAAAAGGGTAAATGAGAGTACCTTTGATTTTAGATGATTAACCCAGTAAGTATTAAAAGTAATTAGGGGCGCCTAGGTGGCTCAGTTGGTTGAGTGTCCAACTTCAGCTCAGGTCACCATCTCATGGGTTGTGAGTCTGAGCCCTGCATCAGGCTCTGTGCTGACAGCTCAGAGCCTGGAGCCTGCTTTGGATTCTGTGTTTCTTTCCCTCTCTCTCTCAAAAGTAAATAAACATTAAAATTTTTTTTAAAAAAGTAATTGTAATACCTAAATG
Organism: Neofelis nebulosa; assembly: GCF_028018385.1. Lineage (NCBI taxonomy): Eukaryota > Metazoa > Chordata > Mammalia > Carnivora > Felidae > Neofelis > Neofelis nebulosa. The sequence continues at coordinate 90,374,579 of NC_080786.1, read as the reverse complement.
TTGGTATTGTGCTAAAACCACCATACTCACTTTGCAATAGGGCACAATCCTTTAGTGACTCCTTAACTGACTGAGCCACCCAGGCACCCCGCCCTGCCTTTAGTGATTCCTTTAGCAATCTGGCAATATTTTTAAGAGTTAAAAGAATATTCATACTCTTCGAATTAATAATTACACCTGAAAATGTATGCAAAGGCAAAAACCCAAAGACTAAAAAAGTCTATATATCAACAGAGATACTGGCTGAAAAATTATTAATGGGAACAACCTAAACATTTTCCACTAGGGGAGGCATAATGAAACATCTAATTCAATGTTGTGTAGTGAAATTAAAATTTAAAAGTATCAATGAAAAAAAGATGAGCCTGAAATATCTTTTCATATCAGAAAGCAGGAAGTTATTTTTATGAAATATTTCAGTCTTTATTTAAATTGTTAAGTAGAATACGAAACCCAAGTTGTAGCTAGTACTAGGGAACGGACTTAACTGTTTGGAGAAAGCAAGGAAGTGATCAAAGATGATGGGAGTCCTGTCAAAAAAGACTTGGAAAACAACCTAACAATGCTGCCACAGGCCCAAGACAGCCCATTTAAGCATTAAAAAGCAAGTTGCTATGGACTGAATCACATCAAATATGTTAAAGTTCACGAGTTCATGATGATAAAATAAGAAGCAAAACCTTCAATGTCCCTTGGACATATGTGATTTTTGTTGTTTGGGAGAAGGGTTGTGTGTGTGTGTGTGTGTGTGTGTGTGTGTACGCAGTGTCTATCAATATTAGTGTCTGCCTGAGTTAGGAAAATTACATCTCTGGTTCTGTATGAGGAGAAGGGTGTATAAAGCAACATGAAATACTAGCCTTCATTTTGTTTTAAATTACAGACTAATATCAATTGTTCTCAGAACTGGATTTTTTCCCTCAAAACTGAAATGGCTTTTCTTTTGGATTTAATAAGGTATTGCTAGCTGAAGCCAGTCTGACGTGCTGAGAGAGATGTCAGATTGATGAGAAATGTTGCTGCCTGATTTAAAACCAAACCCTGAACCTTTTTAAAGAACGATAAAATACATGGGAAAAAGCCCCCAAAACTTTTACTGGTATACTTTACAGGATTCTGGGAAACCAATACAGTGTTCTGAAAACCGGTATATAAAGGGAAAGAAGCTAAAAAAAAAAAAAAAGTGTGTGTGTGTGTGTGTGTGTGTGTGGACACACACACACACACACACACACGAGTTATGTTATGAAAAAAAAAACAGGGAAAGCAGTTTTACCTCTAGGAAAGGGGATGGGAGCCTAGCAAGGAAACAAGGTGGGACAGGGACTTATTTTCCATTGTATACCCTTTTATATTTTTTGAATTTTGTATCACTTTGTACCATTTGAAAAACAAACTCATTGAAGTATTACTACAGACATTATGTAACAAAATGGAAAAATGATTATATTAAAAACTCTGAAATCAAATGATAGCCACTTTAACTATAACAATGTAAAAACTGCATATGCATATAGACTAGGCCTCTAAAAAAAAGAAAAAAATTGTTGACTAAAACTGCAGAATTTAGGGGCATTTTTTCCTTTTGATTAAAATGAATTCCAATGTTATATTTATAATGTTATTTGTCCAATAAATAATGTTAAAGTGGCATTTAAATGGAAAACATAGTATTTGCACTCACTCTGTTTTACCCATACTTACAGGAAAGCCTAGCTATTTGAACCCTGAGCCCATAATCAAGGCAACTAAGCACCATTTGGAGGTAACTTGACTCTTATTGTAGGCAAGAGATCTAAGAAGGATAAAAGAAAAGGTCTATTGAGGGCTGTTCATACAGTGGCTGTTAAAGTACAGTGACTCTGCCCAGCTCCGTTTGCCCATCCCTGCACTAAGGTGGGAGGCAGTGGTGGCATTCACTGAGTAGGAGGCCAGCGGAACATGGAAAGAGCCTGTCGACAGTGCATAAAAGACACACACTGAAAACACTGCTTGCAGGAGGAGTGAAGCTTGTCAAAGTACTGCAGAGGCTGGGAAAGTGAAGAGAAGAGAGAGAGCAATTATAACCTGAACCTAACAATTCCTCAGCTAAATTTAACTAGAGAGGTGGAATATATCTGCAGCTTGAAAATGATAGGCAAATGAATGCGCAGGTAACAAAAGGACCCAACCTACACAGACCTTTAAATGGTCACTGTTTAAAAAAAAGAATTATATTTTCCTGTCAATTATTTGCTATTATTCTGAAAATATTTCAACTGTAAGCCCCCAAAATAAATAAATGGCCTCAGGGAGGAATAAGGAAATCCTAGGCTCAGGGCAAAACCTTTTATTTCTTGTTACAAGATAAATCAAAATCAGTAATGATTTATTAATGTCAAACTTTTCCATCAACACTAGTTTAAAATTTTTCAGCTATGAAGAATGAAAATTAAATAGTAACTTTTACTTACCTTTTTAAGGTTGAAATACAGTTATTTATCCAAAGTTTTCTCAAATTTTTATGTCAAGAGATATCTCAGTTAATACACTCCTTTGTGCTGAACTATGTTCACAGTAATTCCAAACTATATTATCTAAATACCTAAAATGCATTATTCTAAAATGCAAATACTTTATATACATAGGAATGTATATCAAAAAGGTAACAATAATTATTTCTAGATAGGTAAAGTCATATCAGCTATAAAACAGAGTGCATATCTTAAAAAAAAATTGCTAGTATTTTATGTCCAAAAACAAAAGCAAAAAAATAAACAACAACAACAACAAAAACAAAACTGCTTTCTTTTGCAATTTTGACATGTGGTATTCATGAGCATCTTTTAAAAACATCTTTCTGGAGCCAAGAATGTGGCAATGCAATGCCAGGTCAAGATCTAACAGATATAAGTGAGTATTTACTGAAGTATTTAACTATCACAAATAGTTGATTGCTCTTTAATAAACCATTCTTTAAACGTGTTGGAAATGTGACTACCCCATTCCCCCTACACAGATTATATAAAGGAAAAACTTCAGCATAAGCACCATAGTCTCTATCGAAACAAATCAATCACAGATCTAAGATGAAATGTTATATGAAAAGAGGTAAACTCCAGAGAGCTAGAAAATACGTATTTTACTTGATTCTTCACAGTAAATAAACTACTATGAAGACTCACTTTGCTTTGAACTCCAAAGAAACATAATAAATATTGATGAGCTGAATATGTGAATGAACCCTAAGAGTATTGAACACGGATCCCATATCCCAGAGCAGGTTGCTGCAAAGTTTAGGAGAAAGCCCTTTACATGTCAGAATTTCAGCGTGGAGGGATACGTTTTCTTCATGCTGTGTCATTAGAAAGCTAAGGCCCTCACAGGCTGCTCTACAGGTGGACTCTACACTGGGAGGTCCCAGCTCACTTTGCTCCTATGATGTATCCATGCGTTCCTAAAGGACTTGCTAAGATAACCAGAAACTCTGTATTATGTGCTGTGGTTAGACCAAGCATTATGTTAGATTATTTGGAAATAAAGAGAGGAAAATACAAGGCTATGTTGTTGCCGAAACTGCAACAATAATACGAAATTCAACTATTTGAGAGTAATCTACACATCCTAGTTCTACATCCTCCTCTTATATTAACTAATTTACTTCTCACATAGTCTAATGAGGTAGAGACTATTATTTTCCCCACTGCATACAAGCGGGAACTGAGAGACGAAGAAAGTAAGTCATGTGAAATTACATGATGGGTAAGTGGTAAAACCAGAATCAGCCCTGGGCAGTCTGGCTCCAGAGTCCCTGCTCTTAACTGCTAAGCTGTACTACTTCCAACCACAGGAAGGAGAAAAATCAGGCAAAAAAGGCTGTGATGGTTTTTCTTTTTTTTTTTAAATTTTTTTTTCAACGTTTTTTATTTATTTTTGGGACAGAGAGAGACAGAGCATGAACGGGGGAGGGGCAGAGAGAGAGGGAGACACAGAATCGGAAACAGGCTCCAGGCTCCGAGCCATCAGCCCAGAGCCTGACGCGGGGCTCGAACTCACGGACCGCGAGATCGTGACCTGGCTGAAGTCGGACGCTTAACCGACTGCGCCATCCAGGCGCCCCAAAAAAGGCTGTGATGGTTTTTCGATACGCCCACAAATTCTTTGATACTCCTCCCGTCAAGAGGTAGAGACTGTCTCTTCCCCTTCCCACTGGACTTAGTGATTGGCTTCAAACGAACAGAAAAAATAGAAGTAATGGTGGTTGACAATAGGGACTAGATCATAAAAGGCGCTGTGGCTTCCTCCTTGCCTTCTCTCTAGGATCATCTACTCTGTAGGAATCTAGCTGTCCTGTAATGAGGGACACTGGCGCAGCCCTATATGGAGAGGACCAAGCAGTGAGGCCGAGGCCTCCAGCCAACAGTCATGTGAGTGAGTCATCTCAGCAGCAGACCCTCCAGTTCCAGTCAAGTCTTCAACTGACTGCAGTCCTGGCTGACACCTGACTGCAATTATGACACAGACTGAGCCAGAAACCCCCCAAGCAGCTCCTGAATTGCAGACCCACAGAAACTATGAGACAGGAGATGTCTGTGATTCTAAGCCGCTCTGTTTTGGGGTAATTTTTAAGGTATCAATAGAGAACATTTTGGCAGAATCACATTTTCAGTATAAATTTTATTTAGGTAAGCGATACCATTACTTAATTACTTAATGATTTATTTATTTACATACATATTTATTTTTAAAAGGTTTTATTTTTAAGTAATCTCTACACCCAGCGTGGGGCTTGAACTTATAACCCCGAGATCCAGAGTCACATGCTCTACTGGCCGAGCCAGGCAGGCGTCCCTACTTAATGATTTTGAGTGTTCATTCTTTGGAAGCAATAACCGTTTTGATCCCTGCAGAAGGGTGGAACAACATATCCCTCAGGTCCCTTCAAAAGCATAATGAACTGAGCTAATTATTTTCTGAGATTCTTCTCAACTTACTTTATCAAAAATTAACCAACATATGTTAAACATATATACATATAAAAAGATTATTCCTGCCTTAGATTGTCACAGGTCTTTTGCTTTTTCTATTTTCCTATAAGTCAATAAAGAAACAATATATTCCAGCTCGAAAAATCTATCTATAAGAGCAAGCTGTCTATTTGATTCCTGACAGTCTATTCAAGGTGCTAATCTGCCATTATTTATAGACCCTTGATTCCTTTCTGAGCAGCTGTCACTAACAGAACAACTTAGAAGTTCAAAACACCTTTATTCAACTCAACTGCCTCCTGGAATTATTAGTCAGGTTCCTCAAGGCTATGACTGTGATAAAAGCTAAAGATGAACCAGGTCTCAAGAAGGCTGTGGAAAAGAGCCACCATTAAACACACAAAGACTAGTTGTTGTTCACTGATCGATATTCCTTTCAAGTTCCCATTCCTGATCATTCAGGTCTCTTTTATCAGGATGAAGGCTTTCTGGGTGTGATTTTTGCACCCAAGTTTTAACTATTTGTAGCTTTCAAATAGCTACAAATAGCAGCTTTCACCACAGAGCTGTCATTTGGGAACATATGTATATGCTCCGAACATAAATATTGGCTATCTCTTAGGGTGGAAGAGGAAGGGAGAAAACAGCGAGTTGGCTTCTAGTCTAGAGGTATTTGATACTTTGCCAGCTCCATTCTCCTCTGCCCCAGTCTTTAGAAATGGCACTCTGGCCTCAAGATGTCCCAACCAAACTCAAATTCTCCAAAGGAAGAAGAGCAGAGGCATGAGTAAGGCTCATACCTGGCAGTGAAGGCTGAGGAGAGTCTGAGAACAGGTAATACAGAGGAAACAAATGGGGAAGGAAGTGGAAAAAGAGAAATGGAGAAAGTGAGCAAAAATGAAGTGGTAGAGGGGCGCCCGGGTGGCTTAACCTCAGTGTCCAACTTCGGCTCAGGTCATGATCTCATGGTTTGTGAGTATGAGCCCCACACTGGCTCCATGCTGTCAGCATGGAGCCAGCTTGAGATTCTCTATCCCTCGCTCTCTGCCCCTCCTCTACTCATGCTCACTCTCTCTCTCTCAAAATAAAAAAACTATAAAAAAAATTTTAAAAATGAAGTGGTAGGAAAAATAAATGGAAGGGAGAAAAAGCAAGAAGGAAGAGAAAGAAGGGTAGAGAGAGTTCAGGGTAGGACATGAGAGCAAAAAGAGGATAAACAGAGAGGCAGAGAAATAATGTTCCCTGAAGGGAGAAAGAGAGAGAGAGAGAGAGAGATTGAGAGGGCAAAAAGTCAAGGCTTATCTCCAGGTTTCTGATTCTGTAACTAGTAGAAACGGGTAATGCTACTAACAGATCCAGAGAAAAGGAGGCAGGGCAGGCCTGGCATACAGTGATGAGTTAAGCGTTACACATGTTGAGTCTGAGGTTTTTTCAGAGTAACCAAGTAGAGATTCCAAAACAGGCAGCTGGGACAGAAACTCAGAAGATAGATGTGGCCCAGAAGTGAATATGTGGGAGCCACTGAAGCCACAGAACAGATATGATGAAGTCAAACAGAGAGATTGTATAACGGAAGAAAAAGAAGGCTAAAGGTCAAAACCAAGGGAACACTAACATCTGAGAGGCACAAGGAAAGAGAAGAGCCCATGAAAGAGTCGAAGGACAGAGGCAGTCTGTGGCCTAAGGCACAGAAAGAGCTTGGAGAGAGACTGGGCAGGTGGATGAGTGAGCAGCTCCACCTTGAGGGGCAGCAGGGGAAGCGTGTCCTCAGAGGGAGCCAGCGTTCTATCAAGGTAAGAAAGCTGAGGAAGAATTCTGTGAAGATAGAGGGGAGTTTGTTTATAATGGAAAAAGGTTCCAAAAAGTACTCTTGCCTCTCCTGTGCTCATGTTATCTCTTTGGTGTTACCCTTTGGGCAAAACTTTTGTCCCATTGTGCTTCACGTCTGTGTCCTTAGCTCAAGAATACGACGGGGTATTTGTATTCTCCATGCTTAGTCAGTGCAGTGCCTGTGACCCGGCAGAGATGCGATAAATGCTTAGAGGTTTTCTAAAGGGCAACTGAAAAGTATGCATTAGGAGAAGTCTTAAAAGGAGATATTACTCTTAACCTATTTCTAGAAATTTATCTGTAAGGATTTATCACAGCAGTGCAAAGATTTAGCTACAGGTAGAGTTATAATTTGCACATTTTAGAACTACCTACACATTCAACAAACACTAAATAACAATCACAATACATCTATATAACAATACTATGCATCCTCCAAATATCTATACAGATAACAATAACCAATCAATACAAAATGTCTAGCCTCATTACAACCAAAAGATATAGATGACTGCGGGCTCTACTCACCTGGAAGTGGAAAAACAAACACCAAATTCCAACAGGGCAATCTTTTGAGCTGCCACTGCAAACCCTTGTGGAAAGTGAGGAGTTTGGACAAGAGGCATGGAAAAGAGAAGAGAGGAACAGAGGGCCTAAATCTGAAATAAATAATCACCCCAGAAAGAGGCAGTCCACTCTTCGTACGAAAACACTGAAAAATCACCCTGTCGGTGACAGCCAGCTAGAGAGAAGAGACTCATGTCTGTGGGACTCCTGAAGGGCAACCCCAAAAAGGCATTGCTTCTGGGGAGAACTAGGCAAAAAGGGAAAAGACAGGTACTTTCTAATTACTGGATGGTGAAAGAGAAGAGACAGGGGGATATTTAGACTCCCAAAACACAAAGTAAAGCTTAAATAGTTGATGGTCATACAATATCTCCCCCCAATAACCTCCTCAAATAAAGGAGTTCAACTGAAGGGGCTATACATCACTACATTTACACATAAAAGTTTTCTCAAACTAAGAATCTTTAAAAATGAACATAAACTTCTAACCCTTTCTACAAAGTGAATAGATGAAAGCAATTTACAACTATGCAAAGCTATTATCAGAAGAAAACAAACAAAAAAAAGATCAAAACATTTCAGCTAATGAAAATGCACTCCACAAAATCAATCACAAGGAAACTTAAACACAACACTCCAAACTGAATTAAATATGCTTAAATAAGCATTTGGGGATATGAAAAATTATTTTTAATAAGAAGTTCAGAAACTCAGAGAACAGAAATGGACAAAAGCAGGCAGAAGCAAAACAAAAATTGATTGATGCACGACAAAATGAAAGAAAAAGACAAAATCATACCTGAAATGAAAACTAATTTCAAGGTGATCAAAGGAGACTAGAATCAAATGAAAATTTAATAAAGGACACTGAAGAAAAGAAGAACAATGAAGAGAATGAAAATGAGATAAGTAAAAGGAATCAGAGAAACAGTGGTTGGCAGAGAGGCAAAGAAGATCCAATACAGAGACATACCTTACTTTATTGTGTTTCACTTTACTGTCCTTCACAGATGTTGTGGTTTTGCAAAATTAAAGGTTTGTGGCAAATCCTATGTTGAGCAAGTCTATTGGTGCCATTTTTCCAACAGCATTTGCTCATTTTGTCTCTGTCACATTCTGGTTATTCTCACACTATCTCAAACTTTGTCATTATGCTATATTGGTTACAGTGATCTGTAATCAGTCATATATTTTAGCTGTTTGTTTATTTATTTAGAGAAAATGCTAGTTGGGGAGGGGCAGAGAGAGAGGGACAGATTTATTTATTTATTGAGAGAGAGAGAGAGAGAGAGAGAGAGAGAGAGAGAGAGAGAGAGAGAAAGTGCTAGCTGGGGAGGAGCAGAGAGAGAGACACACACAGAGAGAATCCCAAGCAGGCTCAACACTGTGAATGCAGAGCCCGATGCAGGGCTTGGATTCATGAACTGTGAGATCATGATCTGAGTTGAAGTCAGATGCTTAACTGATTGAGCCACCCAGGCGCCCCAATTAGGAAGATTTTGTGATCAGTCATCTTTGCTGTTACTACTGTAATTGTTTTGGGGCAACACGAACTGTGCCCATGAACATGGCAAATTTAACTGGTAAATGTGCGGGTTCCAACTGTTCCACCGATGGGCTGTTTCCCTATCTCTCTGCCTCTCCTTGGGCCTCCATATTCCCTGAGACACAGTAATATTGAAATCAGGCCAACTAATAACCCCACAATGTCCACTATGTGTTCAAGTGAAAGGAAGAGTTGCACGTCTCTCACTTTAAATCAAAAGCTAGAGGGGCGCCTTGATGGCTCAGTTGGTTAAGACTTTGGCTCAGATCATGATCTCGTGGTCCATGAGTTCGAGTCCTGCGTCAGGCTCTTGTGCTGACAACTCAGAGCCTGGAGCCTGCTTCGGATTTTGTATCTCCCTCTCTCTGCCCCTCCTCTGCTTGCGTTGTCTCTCTCAAAACTAAATAAACATTAAAACAATTTTAAAAAAAAAATCAAAAAGTAGAAATGATTGAGGTTTGTGAGGAAGGCATGTCAAAAGCCAAGAGAGGCCAAAAATTAGGACTCTTGAGTCAAACAGTTAGCCAAGTTGTGAATGCAAAGGAAAAGTCCTTGAAGGAAATTAAAAGTGCTACTCCAGTGAACATACTAATGATAAGAAAGTGAAACAACCTTATTGCTGATATGTAGAAAGTCTGAGTGGTCTGGACAGAAGGTCAAACCAGACACAACATTCCCTTAAACCAAAGCCTAATCCAGAGCAAGGCCCTGACTCTCTTCAATTCTATGAAGGCTGACAGAGGTGAGGACGCTGCAGAGGAAAAGTTGGAAGCTAGCAGAGGTTGGTTCGTAAGGCTTAAGGAAAGAAGCTGTCTCCATAACATAGAAGCATAAGCAGCAGGTGCTGATGTAGAAGCTGCAGCGAGTTATCCAGAAGATCTAATTCAGGTAATTAAGGACGGTGGCTACACTAAACAACAGATTTTCAAAGTAGACAACACAGCCTTCTACTGGAAGAAGATCCCATCTAGGACTTTCACAGCTAGAGAGAAGTCAATGCTCCAAGGACAGACTGGCTCTTGTTAGGGTTAATGCAGCTGGTGACCTGAAGCTGAAGCCAGTGCTCATTTACCATTCCGCAAATCCTAGGGCCCTTAGGAATTGTGCTAAATCTGCTCTGCCTGTACTCTGTAAATGGAACGACAAAGCCTGGATGACAGCACATCTGTTTACAACATGGCTTACTAAATATTTTAAGCCCACTGTTGAAACCTACTTCTCAGAAAAAAGACTCTTTTCTAAATATAACTGCTCAATGACAATGCACCTGGTCATCCAAGAGCTCTGAAGGAGATGTACGACAAGATTAATGTCATGCCTGCTAACACAACATCCATTTTGCAGCCCACGGATCAGGGAGTAATTTTGACATTCAAGTCTTATTACTTACGAAACACATTTTGTAAGGCTGTAGCTGCCCTAGATCTGCAACTGATAGATCTGAGCAAAGTAAATTAAAAACATCCTGGAAAGGATTCACCATTCTAGATGCCATAAGAACATTCATGATTCCTGGGAAGAGGTCAACATAGCAACGTTAACAGGAATTTGGAAGAAGTTGATTCCAACCCTCAAGACTCTAGTGGAGGAAGTAACTGCAGATGTGGGAGAAACAGCAAGAGAACCTGAATCAGAAGTGGAGCCTGAGGATGGGACTGAATTGCTGCAGTCTCATGGTAAAACTTCAATGGATGAACAAAGAAAGGGGTTTCTTGAGATGGAATCTACTCCTGGTGCAGATGCTGTGAAGACTATTGAAATGAACAACACAGGATATAGAATATTATGTAAACTTAGTTGATAAAGCACTGGCAGGGTTTGAGAAAATTGACTCCTTTTGATTCTGTGGGTAAAATGCTATCAAACAGCATCACATGCTACAGAGAGACTGTGAAAGGAAGAGCCAACCAGTGTGGCAAATTTCACTTGTGTCATATTGTCAGAAATTGCCACAGCCACCCAACCTTTGGCAGACCACCCTGACCCGTTAGCAGTCATCAACACGAGGCAAGACCCTCCACCAGGAAAACAGATTACAACTGAATGCCCAAATCATGGCTAGCATGTTTTAGCAATGACATATTTTTAAATTAAGGTATATACATTATTCTTTTAGACATAATGCTACCACACACTTAACAGACTACAGTGTAGTGTAAACATAACTTTTATATGCACTGGGAAACCAAAAAATTCATTTGACTCTCTTAATTGTGATATTTACTTTATTGCTATAGTGTGGAAACAAACACAATACCCCTGAGGTATGGGTGTACATATATTTGGAGTCCCTGAGAAAGAAAAACAGAAACAGAACTAAAGTTTAAAATTAGAATCCAATAAAGCTTTCCAGAAGTAAAAGAAAGCCTGAATCTACATATCAAAAGGGCATATTAACTACCTATGAAATTGCCTTGCAATGGTCAACTCTAAGGCATATCTTTGTGAATCTGTTAGACTTTACTTATTTAATTTACTTATTTATTAATTTTTTTATATGTTTATTTATTTTTTGAGAGACAGAGAGAGACAGAGCATGAGCTGGGGAGGGGCAGAGAGAAAGAGAGACAGACAGAATCTGAAGCAGGCTCCAGGCTCTGAGCTGTCATGTCAGCACAGAGCCCAATATGAGGCTCGAACTCATGAACCGTGAGATCATGACCTGAGCTGAATGAAGTAGGACACTTAACCAACAGCCACCCAGGTACTCCTATTTATTTATTTAAAGATTTTATTTTTTAAGTAATCTCTACACCCAGTGTGGGGCTCAAACTCACAATCCTGAGCAAGAGTCAAATGCTCCCTCAATTGAGCCAGCCAGGTGCCCCTATTAGACTTCAACTACAGAGAAAAAATCCTCAGTGTTCCCAGCAAGTTAAAGTCTAATAGGGGCACCTGGCTGGCTCAATTGAGGGAGCATTCGACTCTTGCTCAGGATTATGAGTCTGAGGCCCACACTGGGTGTAGAGATTACTTAAAACATCCAGTACAGCTCAGAGAGAGATACTCTTTGTTGTGGGGTAAGGCAAGTGAAGTAAACACCCAACTTTATCTCAGCACCAGGCCTGCACCTGTGGCCCCACCTGTAGAACCCAGCACGAGACCAGTCCCTACTGACCTAGGCTCTAGAACTACTCCAATACTAGGCTAGCCTCCACAGATGTAGGACCCAGGCCAATTCCTAGGTCCATTCCAGTGCCAGACAGACCCCTGCAGCCCCAGTTTCCAAGCTGGCCCCATGGACCCACGTTCCAGGCTCGACACAGCAGTTCCAGGTGCTAAGCCCACCTCTCTGGACCCAGATGCCACGGTGGATCCTGTGGACCCAGATTCAGACCTCTCCTAGTGTACCCAGGTACGAGGCATACCCATTCACTAACCGAGGCACCAGGCCAGCCTGCCTGACTCCAGCAGCAAGCTGCCATGCAGACATCCACCGGACAGCCTGCCTAGAATCTCTGGCCAGGTTGACTGGTAGAGGGCTTTCCCTGTCAAAGACAGTCTATAAAGACCAGAAAGAATGACTATTTCTTCAAGTGCACAGACATTAATGCAAAGCCACAAAGATCACAGATAATCAGAAAAACATGATACTGTCAAAAAAGAACAAAATAAAGTGCCAATAATTGACTCTAAAGAAATGGAGATCTATAAACTACCTGGCAAAGAATTCAAAATAATCATTAAGTATAAATGGATCACAATCTACAATGAAAAGACACAGTGACTGAATGCACTTAAAGACCCAACTATATATTGCCTACAAGAGACTCACTTTAGCTTTAAGGACACATAGCCTGAAAGCGAAGGGATGGAAAAAGATATTCCAATGAAATGGAATCAACAGAGCAGAGGTGGTTAAATTACAACAGACAAACAGACTTTAAGTCAAAAACTGTCACAAGAGATAAAGATCATTATGTAATGATAAAGGAGTCAATTAATCAAGAAGATATAATAACTGTAAATATATACACACCCAACAGTGGAGCATCTAAATATATAAAGCAAGTATTAATAGAACTGAAGAGAGATATAGACAGGAATACAATAATAGTAGGGGACTTCAATATGCCACTTTCAACAATAGATAGATCATCCTGACAGGTATCAATATGAGAGAACAAAGGACTTGAACAACACTATTAGCAAACCAAATTCAACAGCAAAAATCATACACCATGATCAAGTGGGATTAATCTCTGGGATGAAAGAATGGTCAACACATGCAAATCAATAAATGTGATATAGCACATTAGCAAAATTAAGGATAAAAATCATATGATCATCTCAATAGATGTAGAAAAAGCATTTGACAAAATTCAAAACCTTTTCATGATAAAAACTCTCAACAAATTAGGTAGAGAAGAAATGTGTCTCGACATAATAAAGGAAATATATGACAAACCCACGCTAACACCATACTCAATTGTAAAATGCTGAAAAGCCTTTTCTCTAATATGAGGAAGAAGACAAAGATGCCCACTCTTACCACTTCTATTCCCTAGAGTGCTGGAAATCCTAGCCAGAGCAATTAGGAAAGAAAAATAAATTAAAAGGCATCCGAAACAGAAAGGAAGAAGTAAAATGGTCTCTGTTTACAAAATGATCTGTTAAAACCAATAAATGAATTCAGTAAAGATGCAAGATACAAATTAAACATATTAAAATCTGTTGTGTTTATATACACTAACAACAAACTATCTGAAAAAGAAATTAAGAAAACAATCTCATTTAGAACAGCATAAAAAAGTACTTAGGAATAATTTTTAAACACAGGGGTGAAAGCTCTATACACTGGAAACTATAAAACACTGATGAAAGAAATTAAAGACACAAATAAATGAAAAGGTATCCTGTGTTTGTGGACTGGAAGAATTAATAGTGTTAAAATTTCCATACTACCCAGATCAATATACAGATACAATGCAATCCCTATCAAAATTCCAATGGCATTTTTCACAGAAATAGAAAAAAATCCTAAAATTCACATGAAACCACAAAAGACCCCAAATAGCCAAAGCAATCTTGAGCAAAATGAACAAAGATGGAGGCAACACATTATTTGGTTTCAAAATATACTTCAAAGCTGCTGTAATCAAAACAGCATGTTATGGTCATAAAAACAGACATACAGACCAAAGTAACAGAATAGAAAGCCCGAAATAAAGCCTCACAGATATGGTCAAGTGATCTTTGAAAAAAGTGCTAAGGACTCATACTGTGGAAAGGATTCAATAATGGTGTTGAGAAAACTGGATATCCACATGCAGAAGAATGAAAATGGACCCCTATCTCATACTATCAACTTAGAATGAATGAAAGACTTAAAAGTAAGATCTGAAACTGTAAAACTGGTGGAAGAAAACATGGGGGAAAAGCTTCTTGACACCGATATGGGCAATTAATTTTTGGACATAATTCCATAAGTACAGGCAACAAAAAAAATACAGACAAATGGGATGGCGTAGAACTAAAAAGCTTCTATACAGCAAAGAAAACAATGATCAGAATGAAGAGATAACCTATGCAAGGACACAAGATATTTGCAAACCATACATTTGATAAGGGGTTAATATCCAGAATATATAAGGAACTCACACAACTAAATAGCAAGAAAACAAATACCTAATTAAAAAATGGGCCAAGGACCTGAAGAGACCTTTCTTGAAAGAACACACACATACAGCCAACAGGTATATGAAAAAATCAACATCACTATCATCAGCAAAATGCAGATCAAAACCATAATGAGACATCATCTCACACTTAAGAGAACTATAAAAAGCCAAAAGATAAGCGTTAGGATACAGAGAAAGGGAACCCTCGTACACTGTTGGTAGAAATGTAAATTGGAACAGCACTTATGAAAACAGTATGGAGGTTCTTTAAAATTTTTAAATAGAACTGCCATATAATCCAGCAATCCCACTTCTGGATATATATCCAAAGGAAATGAAATCAGTATCTTGAAGAGATTGTCTGCACTCCCATATTCACTGCAGCATCATTCACAACAGCCAAGATAGGGATTCAACCTAAGTGTCTATTGATGGATGAATGGATAAAGAAAATAACATTCCCTTCACACACACACACACACACACACACACACACACACTATATGTATATATGTGTGTATACACATATACACACATATATATACACATATATGTGTATACACACACACACACACACACACACACACACACGGGATATTATTCAGCCTTAGAGAAGAAGGAAATCCTGTCATTTGAGAAACAACATGGGTGAATCTGGAGGTCATTATGCTAAGTGAAGTAAGCCAGGCAAGAAACAAAAATACTGTATGATCTCACTTAAGGTGGAACTCACATAAGCAGATAATAGAACGATAGTTGCCAAGAGCTGGGGAGATGGGGAGATGTTGGTGAAAAGGTACAAAGTTTCAGATATGCAGGATGAATAAGTTCTGGAGAACTAATGTACAGCATGGTGCCCACTGCTAATAATACTATTGTACAATTGAAATTTTCTAAGTAGATCTGAGTAGATCTTAATGTTCTCACTCCAAAAAAAATAACTATATCAAGTAATATGTTAATTAGCTTAATTGTGGTAATCACACTTCAGAATGTATAAATATATTAAAACTTCACACTATACACTGTAAATGTATATAATTTTTATTTGTCAGTTATACTTTAATAAGGGTGGGAAAACAATCTTTAGCGCTTTCAGGGTAAAAGACCAAATATCTTAAAAGAGCAAAATAATTAGGTTGGCATCAGACTTCCCAAGAGAAACATATAAGGCAATGATGGAGCAAATGAACAAAAAATTCAGGGGAAGAAATTGTAAACTGAAGATTTTACCTCTAAATCAGTCCTTCAAATATCAAGGCTACAGAAAAAAGTCTTAAAAGCATGTGTGAACTAGGGGAGTACTGTGCCCACAAGCACTTCTTGAGAAGCTGCTTTCTGGGAAAGGCAAGCTGACACGGGCCCTGAGCATTTCTGTACTTTCCTGCTGGGCATGCCAGAAAGGCAAGGTGCTGACTGCGTTCTAACCAGGTCATTTCTTTTTTTTTTTTTTTTTTTTAATTTTTTTTTTCAACGTTTTTTATTTATTTTTGGGACAGAGAGAGACAGAGCATGAACGGGGGAGGGGCAGAGAGAGAGGGAGACACAGAATCGGAAACAGGCTCCAGGCTCTGAGCCATCAGCCCAGAGCCTGACGCGGGGCTCGAACTCACGGACCGCCTAACCAGGTCATTTCTTATGTTTGTGTCTGCATGGAGTAGCTTTAAGGGGTAAGGTAGCATCTACCCAAAAAAAGGCAAGTTGCTTCCACTCACAGTAAAAGCAGTAGGCTCCCAAGCTCCAGGTTTCTCCCTTCTGACACAAACCACCACACACTGTCCGCACCCACCAGTCACAGACTAACCTCCCAGCTTACACGTGGGGTAAAATCTCAGACAGCCCTCACAGTCCCTGACACTGCTAGAGGTGACTTTCCCTCAAGTACAAGGTGACAGGAAACCTCAGCAAAGGACAATGAGTATTTAACACATTTAAGTGTAGACTTAAGATTCAGACAAAGGTGAGGCCAGGGCAGAAGAGTAACAGAGACGTTACACGTTTGGACAAAGTGAAAAAAATGCAGGTAAGAAAACTGAGAAGAAAAGGGAGTGGGAAAGACAGAAGTAGAAGAAGCTCCTGGACTGCCACACAGGCCATGGGTGGGGCTCAAAAGAGATCTTCAAAAATTGACAAACTAGGTCACAAAAGTTTAAATAAGAAAACAGAGAACTAAGAGCCTTTAAAAAAGTATAAATACAAAGGTAACTACTAGAACAAAACCTTCTAAATACTAAAATAAATATAAAAAACCCCAACAACACAACAAACACATCATGTAGGTAAACATAGCAAATATTACATAGTATATGTAGCAATTATAACATAAATGTGACAGAGTAAGGTCAAACATCTGTCATATCAATAATTGTGAATAGGCTTAAGTCACTTATTAAAGGAAAGAGATTTTCAAACTGGCTCCCACAAAACAAGACTCACTTCTATGCTAATACAAAAGTGATTCACAAAGGCTTCAAATAAGACATTTTTTAGTGCTAAAAGTCACAGTTCATACTGAAGGTATAACAGTTACAAATAATTATCTGCTTTAGGGGTGCCTGGGTGGCTCAGTCGGTTAAGCATCCGACTTCGGCTCAGGTCATGATCTCACGGTTCGTGAGTTCGAGCCCCGCGTCAGGCTCTGTGCTGACAGCTCAGAGCCTGGAGCCTGTTTCTGATTCTGTGTCTCCCTCTCTCTCTGACCCTCCTCCGTTCATGCTCTGTCTCTCCCTGTCTCAAAAATAAATAAATGTTAAAAAAAATTTAAAAAACAAAAAACAAAAAACAAATAATTATCTGCTTTGCTAAAGCAGAAACTATGGGAGAAGGAAGGAGAATTAGAGACACATTAATAATTAGAGGCTTTAATATTCTCAATCTCAGTGCAAAACAGACCATACAAAGGTAAGGGTAGAAAAGATCTACAAAAAAAAAAAAAAAAAAAAAAAAAAATCCTGAGTGACAAGTGACCTTACAAATAAATATTGTTTTATACCTTGTTAGTAAATATGAAGCAGAAAGTATATATCTCTTCAGAGAACTGGTTGTGGAGAAAAACTGATCTGGGAATCACTTTATTTTATCAAGTAATGAACATTAGGAATGTCAAACCGGAAACCTGGCCACTGCAGTAAGAAAAAAAAACCTTGAAAGTTAGACAGGTTGAAAAGGAAGTCACAGATGGCATGACTGTCTATGTACAAAATCTACAAAATCACTACAAAGTCACTCCCAGAACTAAGAGGCAAGTAGAGCAAGGTTGCAGGATACAAGGTAAATATATAGAAGTCCACTGCTTTCCTATATACAAGCAGTGAACAATTAGAATTTGAATTTAAAAAGACCAATTATAATAACATCCAAAAAAAAGGAAATATTTAGATATAAATCTAACAAAACATTTTGTTTGAAGAAAACTGCAAAATGATGAGAAAAATCAAAGCTCTAAGCAAACGGAGAGCTCTTCCATGTTTGTGAATTGAAAGACTCAATATTGTTAAGATGTTCTTCCCAAGTTGATCTGCAGATTCAACACAATCTCATTCGAGACCCCAGGAAGCTATTTTGTAGGTCTTAACAAACTGGTTCTAAAGTTTTTATGGAAAGGCAAAAGACCCATACAATACTAAAAAAAAGAACAAACTTGGAGGAATTGCACTACTGGGTTTCAAGACTTAACTATAATCAAGACAGCATGGTATATGCAAAATAGTAAGACGTAGATCAACAGAATAGAACACAGAGCCCAGAAACAGACCAACACAAATATAATTGGCCAATATCCGACAAGAGCACAAAGGTAATTCAATGAAGAAAGGACAGTCTTCTCCATAAATAGTGCTAAACCAACTGGACATACACATGCAAAAAAATAAACCTAGACACATACTGGACTTTTTTTTTTTTTTTTTACAAAAATTAACTCAAAATGGATCATAGATGCATAGGGGCACTTGTACCCCAATGTTTATAGCAGCACTCTCAACAATAGCCAAATTATGGAAAGAGCCTAAATGTCCATCAACTGATGAATGGATAAAGAAATTGTGGTTTATATACACAATGGAGTACTATGTGGCAATGAGAAAGGATGAAATATGGCCCTTTGTAGCAACATGGATGGAACTGGAGAGTGTTATGCTAAATGAAATAAGCCATACAGAGAAAGACAGATATCATATGGTTTCACTCTTATGTGGATCCTAAGAAACTTAACAGAAACCCATGGGGGAGGGGAAGGAAAAAAAAAAGAGGTTAGAGTGGAATAGAGCCAAAGCATAAGAGACTCTTAAAAACTGAGAACAAACTGAGGGTTGATGGGGGGTGGGAGGGAGGGGAGGGTGGGTGATGGGTATTGAGGAGGGCACCTTTTGGGATGAGCACTGGGTGTTGTATGGAAACCAATTTGACAATAAACTTCATATATTGAAAAAATAAATAAATAAATAAATAAATAAATAAATAAATAAATAAAAAGAAGATACATAGCTGGCAAATAGGAGTATGAAAACATGTGCAACATCATTTGTCATTCCAGAAATGAATATTAAAACAAAAGATACCACTACGCACATTAGAATAGCTAAAATCCAAAACTCTAATTGCTGGTGAGGTTGCAGAGCAACAGGAACTTTCATTCATTACTGATGGGAATGCAAAGTGGTACAGCCACTTTGGAAGACAATGGCAGATTCCTACAAAGCTAAACACAGTCCCATGACACAATCCAACAATTGTGCTACTAGGTAAATACTCAATAGATTTAAAAATGCAAAATTATTTTTTTTGTCTGCATGAAAACAGCACAAGAATAATTACAGCATCTTTATTCATAGTCATCCCAAGTTGGAAACAACCAAGATGTCCTTCGATAGGTAAATGGATAAACACACCAGTGCATCCGTGCAATGGAATACTATTCAGAAATCAAAAGGAATGAGCTATCAAGCCATACAAAGACATGGATAAATCTTAAATGCAGACTGCTAATTGAAAGAACATAGTGAGACAGAAACTGTTATTGAAAGGAAAAAATTATCGGAAAAATGTTCACTATGAACGGAGAGTAAAAAAATCCTCTCCCAAGAAGGCTGTACAAGCTATAAAAAAAAGACATACCAGTGTCATACAAATATTCCTAAGCATTTTTGCTCCCTTTATTATTTATTTAACCAGTCAACTCCTCCCACAGAGTCATAAATCAAGTAATTCTTTTGCTAAAAGAGAACTCAAACTTTCCCCTTTTGGCTCAATGGAATTTACTCCACTCAGTCACTAGACGGTGCTTCCAGCTTCCTTGGACCAACCTGCTTCTGAAGCAAAGAACAGGTTTATTGACTTCAGGTTGCTACTAACCATCTCACCAGAGAACATTTGGGAAATAGATTTTTTTTTTGCCCAGCTTTTTAATGAAGCAAATTAATTTTATTCTTAACCTTAAAGACACTTTGGTGCCTTATAAAAAGAAATATAAGATAATTTCCTTTAGGGTAATGTAGAAAGTTCTAGTTTTCCATTACCTCCGATATTAATGATCAAATCATCAGACTTCACAGAAAAACATCCATTTCTCTTTTTTCTAAAAAACCTTCTCATTCCTCAGTTTCAGCTATTGATTCTTTGCTATCTATTTTTATTAGAAGTCTTCCAGAAGTTCTGGAACTTCCAAGATAAAAATCTCCTTACTAATACAAGGGTGCCACCTAGTGGTCACTGTGGGTAAGTGCATGCTACAGAAAATGTGCAAGTGCGCATCTCCCATTTCAATTCTGCTTTGTGATGTGGATTTCAAAATGCATCGAGAGGAAAGATTTACTGAAACTACCATACTTGAAACAAGTTTCCTAATACTAATACATAGGTATGTTGTAAGATCTATCCTATCCTCCTTTTCTATCACTACTCAGATAACTAAAATTCATCTCTGAAGCTGCCTTAGTTAATTTCAAAGAATGTCAGAACATCAAGGTGCAAGAACATTAATCTATTAGCTAGGCCAACCTCTAGCTTTTCAGATGTGAAAACTAAGGCCTAGCGAGAGGAAGCCTGACTTGTCAACAACTAGTTGTGTTTCCAACACACCTGGTTTGCCTTAGCTTGGTTCCTAAGGGACTGGACGGTACAGTATCTCATAGAGAAGACACTTTAAATAACTCAGTAACAGTTCTGCGTGCAAACCAACCCCCTAGCTGCTCCTACAAGGATGGCAGAGGGTAAAATTCCCCATCTAGGCTCTCTTCATGGCTTTCCCTTCTGAATTCTGACTGGAAACAGAAACTCTCAGAATTGAAGTTTTCCCACTAGTCACCAATGGAGATACTGCTACAGCTTACTGACTGCTGGCCAGGCGCCAGGCGGTACACATGAGCTCTGGGTAAGTCTCCAACCTTCCCTGCTCAGGCACTTGGGGCTCCTAATGAGCATGCTCTATTTATTTCTCCCTTCCCTTCATCTCAGTACATTCACACGGAGCAAGAAACAACTGACAGAGCTGGGTGTTCCAGGCAAAAGAGACTGTACGTACAAATTATGGAGGTGTGAAAACACAAAGTTTATTCAGAGAACAAGTGCTTTAGCTTTGGGTGCCAGGAGCAGAAGATGCAGGTGCTAAAACTATCTGTCCTTCCTCTTGGCTTCGTGTCTGAAGGGAGGACGCAAAATTTGATCAGGAGGCAACACAATGAACGAAGAGCCAAGGCAGGAGACTGAGCCTGGTTGGTGTGAAGGGCTTGACTGATTTGGGAAAGACTACGGTTTGACCATGGTCAGTCTTCACAGAGCTCTGGTTGTCAGACACTGGGAAATGACTGTACTTAATAAATGACAAAGGCAGAATTGCAAAAATGTGAAGATTGACTTTGGCAACTTCCTGCCCAAGTCTCTAACCCTCCCCCTGCACGCTCTCCAGTGGGAGCCTTGGAAGCCTCTGGGCAGGGGAGACAGGATAGCCTGATGGGAAAGGTTAAGTCCATTATCCCACCTCAAAGGGCTCCTTCTTCCCTCAGCCATTAGCACCACTAAGCAGGCCCCCCAGACAAAAAAAACAAACAAAAAAACAAACAAAAAAAACACCTGAATCTCAATCTGAAACATTTTTTATTCATTTTTGTGAGGGGGTTGAGCACACTAGGAACAGGGTGGAAGAGAGTCAACGAGGTCCATGTGAAGCTGTGTCAGCTCCCAGTAACAAAGGCGGGGGAGGAGGAGGTCTCAGAATCCAAAGTTTGTACTTTGGAAATATGGCTATTTTTATACTGTTTGTAGTTTGATACTCATTCCCTTTCTGCTCTTCCTATTTGGTAAAGTTCATTCAAAAAATGTCAACTAACCTAAGTGGAACTAGAGAAAGCAGTTTTTGTCCAAAGCCATACCCCTGAGGACTGGGCAGGTACAGGGGTGGAAACAGAATCAGGTAAGTGAATCCAGAGGAATTACCCCTTCCCTCCGGGATGCTTCCTTCCGGAGTTCTCTTACACTACAATTTGGAGGGTCCTGGGCCTGGTTTTAATAATATGTGATGACAGTTCCTT
This sequence comes from Neofelis nebulosa, assembly GCF_028018385.1. Taxonomy (NCBI): domain Eukaryota; kingdom Metazoa; phylum Chordata; class Mammalia; order Carnivora; family Felidae; genus Neofelis; species Neofelis nebulosa. The sequence continues at coordinate 90,352,522 of NC_080786.1, read as the reverse complement.
CACAATACTGCACTGTAAATGACTGTTAGCTTAAAGTGGGGGACAATAGCGTTAACGGTTTGGAGAGGAGCTAGTTCACTCTAATTGGTGGAAGGGAAAAGATTTCTGGCAGGAGATGTGGTCTTCTGGTGCTCATCTCCCTAACAGCTGCTCCTCTTCCTCCCTGGCACCATTTGTTACCTAGTAGAATCGGTTTTCAAGCCACATGCTACCTACTAATATTAAGGCAAATGCAAATTTCTTAAAATTCACTTTTTAAAAATAAGTAAAGAAAACGTACCATTAGTTTGAAAGAAGAGGGCAAGCCGGCACATAGAACAAGTATTTGAAACCAGAAATACAGAATATTTCAGGAAAAGGGGTTCTGTCCTTGTCTATCAAAGTGCTAATACTAAACTTTAGACATAGTACCCTCTGGGCTATGATTGAGCTCCTGTTCTACACTTTTCAATCAAGAGAACTTCCAAAGCTATTTATATTGACGGTATAATTTTCAACATGAAGGTTCACCAAATGCACAATGCCGCATCTTACCAAGAGTATCTTCAGCTCCAGTCCCTCTACCTCTACTTTCCATCCCAACAAAGAGGGAGAACCATACTCCGTAGTTAGCTGACAGCCACCCATGTCCCATATAACTCTTCCACAACCTAATTTGCAACACAATACAGGAAAACAGGTAATGCCTTCTTTCAGTACAAACTATATACCACATGAATAAAGAAATCAGAACCCTTCTTGGCAGTCTTGTGAAAGGTAAGTCTCAAAGTGGTTGTTTGTTTTTTTTAATTCTCATTTCCAAAAAGAAAAGTATTGCATAAACATAAAGCACTACAAATCTTGGGTTGAGGGCTGCAACCACAGCATTTACATCTTGTCCCAGAGAAAAGCAAATACTGCATTGTTTCACACATACATGGAATCTGAGGGAAAAAAAACAAAAAACAAAACCAAACTCACAGATACAGAGAACAGATTGGTGGGTGCCAGAGGCTGGGGGTGGGGGAAATCAGTGAAAGAGGTCAAAAGGTATGAACTTCCAGCTCTAAGATAAAGAAGTCCCAGGAATGTAATGTACAGCATGGTGACTATAATTAACACTATATTTTTTATCAAAGTTACTAAGAGAGTAATCTGAAAAGTTCCCATCACAAGAAAAAAAAATTTAACTATGTGAGGTGAGGGACATTAACTAATAAACTTATTGTGGTCATCATTTTGCAATGCATACATATATCGAATTGCTGTGTTGTACACCTGAAACAAATACGTTATATGTCAATTATATTTTACTTAAAAAAAGAAATACATTCCCAATACGTGTTCAAAATCATTCCCCCCAACCTCAAAAAGAACTCCTATCTTTACACTATCAATGGAGAACAAACAACCTACTTGGAAATAACTGGGGCGTGGGAACACTTCTGCACAGATAGAAGGCTTGACTTCTCAGAAACAAGCCCCTCATACAGAATTTTAGTTTATTGTTTCTGGAGGCTGTTTTTGCCACGTTGCATTGTCACAACCATGAATCAGAAGCAGCTCCAACCCATACTGAAAATAAACAGTCCTGAAGCACTCACTTACACAGAAACTATAATTTAAGAAAACTAGGAATATGGAAGAATTATACAGATATTCAACCTTACATCAGGGACAGAAACTTCTAACATTCTATGACATTACTGTTGTTTTAGTTAATAACAATAGCTCCCATTTGGGGCTGGGCAGTTTTCAGTATTACCATGTTTTAGACATCATGCTAAGTATTTCTCATGCATGTCCCCTTTCGTTTGCACAACAACCCTACAAGATGGGTATCATCCCCCTTTAACTGATGAGGAAATAAAGATGCAGAGATGGAGTTACTTCCTGGAAGTCACACAGCCGATAAACAACCCAAGACTGACTCAGGTCCAGACTTTCCATGTATCTAAAGGTATCTAAATGTAATCTAAAAATATCTCAAGGCTCCAAAACAAGTTGTAAAAGACGAAATTCTCAGAGTGAAAAGTTTTACAAAGCCACAAGAAAAGAACCAGCATTCTAAAACTAAACTTAAATTGTAGGAGTGAAAAAAAAGGACTGCCTTTAGATTAATGCCAGAAACAGCTTATTTATTATTATTTATTTTCTAAAAGAACTGAACACATTTTGAAACCATTTTTGGAAAATGTCACCGGAATTTGGTAAGAGTATGATCAAATGTTCACTGAGCTTCCACTAGACGGCCTGTATTGTGAGGTGGCGGGATACAGAAATCAGTAAGAAACAGTTCTCATTTCTCAAAGACTCAGTGGTGCTGGTGGGGGATACAGGTACAGTGACAGACCATAATACACAGAAGGTACAACAACAGCGAGGTGTCGGCTATTACAGAGAAGTGAGGAAAGGTACCTAATGTAGCCAGTGGCTGGTAGGAAAGTTTACTGGAGGAAAAGCGGCGAAGAGCTGCCAGCCGGAGGGGGTGGGCTGCTCATTCCAGAAAGCAAGGCCTGGCCACAGACCAGAGGCAAGAAGCAGTGGGGAGACCCACAAAAAGGCCAGGGTGGCTGAAGCATGGAGTGAGAGGCAGGGCACAGGGAAGGCTGGGTGGGCAGGCTCCAAATCATGAAGAAGTTTAAACCAGTGAACAGTTTTAAGCAAGGAAGCCACAGGCTCAGAATTATCTTTTAACTAATTCCCTCAAGGGCTGTGCATGGGCTTAGAGTCACACAGCCAAAGGTTCAACTTCTGGCTCTAGGGCTTATTAACTGTGAACTTTGGCAAGATTGAAAACCTTCTAAGCTTCAGTCTTGTCACCTGTAAAAAGGGAAGTAAATGAGGTAATGAGTCTAAAGCACTGGAACATAGTAAATGCTCAATGAAGGGTAGCTCTTATTATTACTGTTAATATTGCAAGCCTAGAAGTTCAGGGAGATCCAAAAGGGAGTCCAGATGAGACACACCGATGCCCTGAACAGTGATGAAAAACAGGACAATCTGAGAAATATTCAGGAAACAGAAATGATAAAATCTGATGACTACCAGGTTACGGAGATCGGCCCTGCATCACACTCTGCACTGACAGTGTGGAGCCTGCTTGGGCTCTCTCAATCTCTCTCTCTCTCTGCTCTCTCAATCTCTCTCTGCTTGGGCTCTCAATCTCTCTCTCTCTCTCTCTGCACCTCCCCTGTTTGCTTGCTCTAGTTCTCTCTCTCTAAATAAATAAATAAACATTAAAAAAAATATGGTAAAAGGGACAGAGAGGAATTAAGTAGTGATAAGGGAGAAATGCAGGGTCAAAGGTTAAGTTTATTTTTAGAATGGCGCACCCCTGAGCATTTTGCGAGCTGAGAAGGAAAAGGTAGATGACAAAGAATGAGGATGCAGGAGACAGAATCACTGACAGAGCAAGGTCCTTGAGGAATGAAGAAGGAATTTTTTCTTTTTAATTTTTTTTAATGTTTATTTTATTTTTTTTTTTCAACTTTTTTATTTTTTATTTTTGGGACAGAGAGAGACAGAGCATGAACGGGGGAGGGGCAGAGAGAGAGGGAGACACAGAATCGGAAACAGGCTCCAGGCTCCGAGCCATCAGCCCAGAGCCCGACGCGGGGCTCGAACTCACGGACCGCGAGATCGTGACCTGGCTGAAGTCGGACACTCAACCGACTGCGCCACCCAGGCGCCCCTAATGTTTATTTTTGAGAGAGAGAAATACAGAGCGGGGGAGGGGCGGAGGGGCAGAGAGGGAGACACAGAATCAATCCAAAGCAGGCTCCAGGCTCTCAGCTGCCAGCACAGAGCCTGATGCAGGGCTCGAACCCACAAACCGTGAGATCATGACCTGAGCTGAGTGAAGTAGGGCACTTGACTGACTGAACCACCCAAGCACCCTGAATTAGGAAGGTATTTTTAAGTATCTACGATGTGTCAAGTACCACGCTAGGCCCTGGGGACACTTGTCCACAAACCATCAGAACAGAGTGTAGCGTGAACACTAGTCTGCAGAGTGCATCCGACCAGCGGAGCTCAGAAGGCTGCCCATCTGACTGTGGGTTTCCTGAACCCAAGCTGGTGCCTGCTCACATTCTACTCTCACTGTCCAATCCACTGTCTGGCACCCACCACCTGCCAGGCATTCAGTAATGTTCTTGGTGCGAATAAATATACTGGTCAGAAACTTTATTTCTAAGGATAGAACTTTATTATAAACAGGTATGAAAATACATTGTAAGATAAAGGGAACTGGGGCATTAAAATACAGTGAAATAATAATAATTAAAGTGTAGCACACATGCTTAGAAAACATGCATCTAAGAGCTTTGTACAGGGGCAGCTGAAGGTTAAGAGAATGGGGAGAATGGGGCACAGGGTTCAATCATGTGGGAAAGGCCTAAAGTGATTCCAGAACTCTCTCGGGCCAAATGTGGCCCCTCATCTACAAGCTTATGCTTAAACTTCATTCAACCATCTAAGAAGGGGCAAAATTTTTCATCTCAAAATTGTAGATAAAGTATTAAAAAGGAAATGTGTGTGAAATTACATATCAGCTAAAACCCATTTACTGGCTATGTGACATGGCCCAGGTCCTACAACTTCTGAGAAAGCAGATCATGTGACAGATGAGACCCCCCTGAAAGAGCCCCTTTCAAATCTCTTGCTCAAAGGTTTAGCAAGCAATACTTGATAAAGCAGTATTTCTTAACTTTTTGGGGATCACACATTCCTGTGGGAATCTAATGAAAGCTATATATTCTATCCAGCTGCCCCTAAAATAAATATAGACACATGCACACAAAATTCTGCAAATCATTGGGACAAACTCCTGACTGTAAACCTCTGTCCTAGCGGGAAATTAGCTGAGGTGCAACTCTTTACAATGAAGATGCTTTGTCTTCCTTAAAAGTAATGGAGCCAGATATCAGAGTCACCGTGCAAGACCTAAGGTAGATAGCTTGCTGTGTGTCCACTTGTGTGTCCTTTTTATTTTTTAAAGTTTATTTTTATTTATTTTTGAGAGAGAGAGAGCGCACACAAGCAAGTTGGGGAGGAACAGAGAGAGGGAGACACAGAATCCAAGGCAGGCTCCAGGCTCTGAGCTGTCAGCACAGAGCCCGACATGGGGCTCAAACTCATGGACAGTGAGATCATGACCTGAGCCAAAGTCAGATGCTTTATCGACTGAGCCACCCAGGGGCCTCCACTTATGTGTCCTTTTGAACCAAGTCTCCTCATCTCTAAACTCCACAGTGCCAAGTGCAGTGCCCAGAATATAGCAGGTACCCACTTAATTTGTGAATCTGGATCCATGGTTCTTGAGTTTTCAGACCTGTGGCACTTTCCGAGGTCAACTGCAAATCCTCCCTCCCTTTCAGAGACAAATCCAGATGCACAGCAACAACTATGGGCTTACTCTACAGAATCTGTCAACTTTCCAAAATTCATTTCTTTTTTTTTTTTTTTTTTAATTTTTTTTTTTTCAACGTTTTTTATTTATTTTTGGGACAGAGAGAGACAGAGCATGAACGGGGGAGGGGCAGAGAGAGAGGGAGACACAGAATCGGGAACAGGCTCCAGGCTCCGAGCCATCAGCCCAGAGCCTGACGCGGGGCTCGAACTCACAGACCGCGAGATCGTGACCTGGCTGAAGTCGGACACTTAACCAACTGCGCCACCCAGGCGCCCCTCAAAATTCATTTCTATTTAGAGGGGTGTAATCCACCCCAGACAAGAAGTTATACCTCAGTTCCAAACCAGAATTTGATGACCCTCTCCTCCCCCGCAAAAGAAAACACACTGTATCTGCTTTTCATAGAAATCCCTTACATTTATATAACTTTATATTTATATTTTTCCAATCTCTCTCACACACATTCAATATTCATTTGGGACACAGGCAATATACCTGGTACTCCATTTTAAACATAAAGAAAGAAAATATAATATTTAAGTGGTCATAAAGAGGGCTTTCTACATAGTCCGGAACCAGGACTCCAAGTCACATTTTAATAAATATGCTAGTGTTTCTGTCACCCGTGAAACAAGACTGACAGAGTGAAATACTTGTGACATTTAGTAAATTGTTCAGTGATAACATCTAAATAGTACCTATCATTTCAGAAACCAAGAGCCATACCAGTGTAAGCAATTTTATATACAATGATTAAATAGTTTAGTTTTTCCAATATTCAGTAATAATCAAACCGACCTATTATTTATGACTTCAAAAAAAAAAAAAAAAGCAAAATCCACTGCATAGTAGGGGAAAAATTCCATACTTACCTACTGCACAATGTAAAATCTAGAGACAAAAAAGGGAGAGAAAAGAATTAGTAAAGATCAATAACAATATAGTTTATATAAACTAGCCTTTCAGTATTGAATTTGAAAAATAAACATTCCATTTTTAAACCTGGCTATTTAACAAAATGTAAATTCTTATTTATTTTTGTTTGTTCATTTTTAGTTTCTGTATCTGTGGAAAATTTTGTAAGGAGTATATCTGACCCAGTAGTCTACCAGATGTCAAGGATCTCTTTTTTAATACATGAACTTGTAAAAACAGTAGATGTACATCTTCCATGTCCCACATTCTACAGAACAGAACTGTCAGACTATAGAATACAGGGTTAGAAGAGCCTTTTTTGGCTCTTCTTATCCAGCAGGCCCTTCATTGCAGACATTCATTCAACCTACAAAGCTCCAAACTCAGACTCCATCTTGTCTCATTTGGTGACCTCATTACAGGCATATTCCCAGTCCAATCTGCTACCCTTGATCTCTTTATGCTCCAAGCCCACATTGCAAACTGCCTTTGCACCCCTCCATCTAGGTGCACCAGCAGTGGCTCAAACATGGCATGCCTCTTCAAGAAACTCATGCTTTTCTTCCTTCACGACTGCTATGCCTCTTGATCATCAACTTCTCAGTCTCCCAAATTCAGCTATTTTCCTTTCCCTCACCTACAAGTCCTATTGATTTCCAAGTCCTGCTAATACTTGTGGCATCTGCCTTCAGGGTTTTTATTTCCAGTGCTTTGGGTGTGATTGCTATCTCTTTTCCATCTCAGTGGCCATCCAAGTGGCCAATTTGGTCATTCTAAATTGCCTTCCTATTCATCCTGTATGTGGCATTGCTTTAACCCTGGTGATGGTTGTGGTAAAGAAGTAATCTGAGGAGCTGGGTTCAAGATGGTGGTGTAGCAAGATCCTAAATGTACCTCTTCCATGGACACAACAAATCTAAAACTAAATGTGGAATAATTCCTTCTGAAAAGGACCTGAAAGTTCAATGAACAGAGCCTCCACAATAAAGGATAAAAGGATAGCATCAAGATGGGAAAGAGGGGGCAGAAACACAGACTTGCTAGGGAATGAAACAAACCCTAGCTATGGTGATCATAACTGGGAGGGACATTAAAGGAACAGACTTTTTCCCAGAGGATCAAAATACCTGAGGTCTATATCTGGCACCAAATCCTTAGATCTTGAATAGGAGTGATGAGCCCTCAAAACACTAGGCTCTGAAAATCAACAGGGATCACCTTCAGGAAGACTATGAAACTGCAGGGAATAGAAAATCTGCTCTTAAAGGGCTGATATGCAGACTCACTCAACCCAGAAACCAGCACAAAAATACCAACTTGAATAGTACATGGACCATAGGTAAAGAAGAATCATTTGCTAACCTAAAACGGCAGGAACTTTCCCTGGAAACAAACACTGGTAGGAGGAATTTTTGCGATTCAAGTCTGCCTTACTAATATGGGCACTGGTAGGCACCATTTTGGAATCCTCTAACATACTAGTGACAGTAAACACAGCCAGCACAGAACCCTGCCCACAGACACACTGCAGCAGTTGTGGACACAACCTGCAGCCCAACCAAGTGCCAGCCCAGCCCACCAACATACCACAGCCCTGGGCCCTGCCACAACAGAAGGACAACACAGCCCACACAGGGGACACTCCTTGAACACCTGGTTCTAGTGATTGGGAGACTGTGTTTCTGGGCCCAATAGTGCATCTTCTATGTAAAGCCACTCATTCAAGACTGGGAGAGGTAGGTGACTTTCCTAATACATAGAAACAAACACAAAGAGTTAGGCAAAATGAGGAAACAGACTATGTATCCAAAAAGAACATGCCAAAATCTCAGGGTAAGAACTAAACAAAACACAGATAAGCAATCAACCTGATGAAAAGTTCAAAGAAATTATCATACAGATGTTCAGTGAACTCAGCAGAAGAATGGTTGAACAGAGTAAGAAGTTCAACAAAGAGACAGAAGGTATAAGAAAGTATCAAACAGAAGTTTGAAAAATACACTAGAAAGATTCAACAGAAGACTGGACGAAGTAGAAGAATGAATCAGCAAGCTGGAAGACAAAGCAAGGGAACTTACCCAGACAACAGCAAAATGAAAAAAAAAAAAAAATTAAGATAAGTGAAACAGATAAAGGAGATTAAGAAGTATAAATTTCCAGTTATAAAATAAATTAAGTCATGGGGATGAAAAGTACAGCATAGGGAACATAGTCAAGGTGATACTGTAATAATGTTGTATGGTATAACCGATGACAAAAGAAGCAAGAATATACAGTGTGAAAAAGTCTCTTCAAAACAGGTGCTGGGAAAACTGGACATCTACATACAAAAGAATGAAACTGCATCACTTTCTTACACCATACACAAGAATAAATTCAAAATGGATTAAAGACCTAAATGTGACACCTGAAACCATAAAATTCCTAGAAGAAAACATAGGCTGTAATCTCTCTGACATGTGTGGTAGAAAGATTTCTCTAGATATGCCTTCTTTGGTAAGGAAAACAAAAGCAAAATTAAACTATTGGGACTACACCAAAATAAAAATCTTTTGCCCTGAGAAGCAAATGGTCAACAAAATAAAAAGACAACCCACTGACTAGGAAAAGATATTTATTCGCAAATGATGTATCTGATAAGGGGTTAATATCCAAAATATATAAAAAGCTTATACAACTTAATACCAAAAAACCCCAAATGATTCAATTAAAAATGGGCAGAGGAGATGAAGAGACGTTTTTCCAGAGAAGATACACAGGTGGCCAACACACAGAATAAGATGCTCAACATCACTAATCATCAGGAAAATGCAAATCAAAACCACAGTGAGATATCCCTTCACATCTGTCAGAATGGCTAGAATCAAAAGGACAAGAAATAACATGTATTGGCGGGGAGACTGAGCAAATAGAACCCCTTGTGCACTGTTGGTATGAAGGTAAGCTCATGCAGCCACTGTGGAAAACAGTATGGAGGTTCCTCAAAAAGTTAAAAACACAATAGAATCACCATATGATCCAGTAATTCCACTACTGGGAATTATCCAAAGGATACGAAAACACTAATTCAAAAAAATATATGTACCCCCTGTGTTTATTTCTGCATTATTTACAGTAGCCAAGATATGGAAGCAACTTAAGTGTCCGTTGATAGATGAATGGATAAAGACGTTTTATATATACACAGTAGAATATTACCCAGCCATAAAAAAAGAATGAAACCTTGCCATTTGCAATGACATGGACGGATCTAGAGAGTATTATATTAAGTGAAGTCAGTCAGAGAAAGACAAATACCATATGATTTCACTCATATGTGGTATTTAAGAAACAAAACAAAGAAAAAAAGAGACAAAAACAAAAAACCAGACTGTTAACTATAGAAAACAAACTGGTGGTTACCAGAGGGGAAGATGGCCAGGGGAGATGAGTGAAATAGGTGATGGGGATTTAAGAGTACACTTATGATGAGTGTAATGAATAGAACTGCTGAAATATTATGTTGTACACTTGAAACTAATATAATATTGTATGTTAACAATACTTGAATAAAGCTACTTTAGAGAAAGAAAGAAAGAAAAGCCCAAAGGTATCTCCCTAGTTGGTTTAAAAAAAAAAAAAAAAGTTGTATGGTAAGAGATGGTAACCAGATTCATTGAGGTGAGAACTAAATAATACATAAAATTGTTGAATAACTATTTTATGCACCTGAAGTTAATATAATCGTATATATCAACTATACTTCAATAGTAAACATTGAAAGAAAAAGGTGATGCAATGGATAAATGTTAAGAAGCTCTGGAAGGTTTGGAGCACAAAGGAATCAAGGGCAGAATGAATAGCAAAGGAGCTGCAGCAGTTATTTAAGTGTGGTATAATAATGACCTGCACAGTATGAGAGTTGAGAACACAGGAAAGAAAGAATGTAGCTGCGAATTACTGATAAAGAAGTGGTGGGGCTTGGTAATGGGAGTAGGCAGTAGAAGGGAGAAAAATTCCCCAAACTCCAATCTGAATCAAAGAATTATAATGTATTGGCTCCCAGACACCTTAATCACAAGGCCTAAAAAAATATCCACAATTTTAAAAGGGGAGGGAATTGATATAGCTGTTTAATTTGTTAACTGCCCATTTTTTAACTAAATACCAAAAACTACCACAATCATTTAAATTTTTTTTTTTTTAACGTTTATTTATTTTTGAGACAGAGAGAGACAGAGCATGAACGGGGGAGGGGCAGAGAGAGAGGGAGACACAGAATCGGAAACAGGCTCCAGGCTCTGAGCCATCAGCCCAGAGCCTGACGCGAGGCTCAAACTCACGGACCGCGAGATCGTGACCTGAGCCGAAGTCAGACGCTTAACCGACTGAGCCACCCAGGCGCCCCAACCACAATCATTTAAAAAAAAATTTTTTTAATGTTTATTTTTGAGAGAGAGAGAGAGAGAAAGAGAGAGAAAGCGCACGCACAGGAGAGGGGCAGAGAGAAATAGAGACACAGAATCTGTAGCAGGCTCCAGGCTCTGAGCTATCAGCACAGAGCCTGATGTGGGGCTCGAACCCCCAAGCCATGAGCTCATGACCTGGGGTGAAGTTGGATGTTTAACCAACTGAGCCACCCAGGTGTCCCCACAATCATTTTTTAAGGAACAAAAAATTAAGGAGAACATACCTGAAAACAGTCTTTTGAAAAAAGAAGAGAAGATAGGAAATTAATTAGAATTCTAATTTTAGAAACAGTTCTGAGAATGTAAATTCAAGAAAAAAAAAAACATTAGCAGACATGTCTCTATGCTCTGACACTTTATCTGGCTACTTCCAAAATATCTTATAATAATTAACACTTTTTCCAGGTTACATAGCACCTTTACAAATGTGGTTTAAAAAAAAAAAGGAAAAAATTAAGAAAAGTGAAGACACTTAAGGGACCTTTAAGACAACATCAAGTGGGATAACATTCACATTGTAGGGCTCTCAGAAGGAGAACAGAGAGAAAGGGCAAGAAAATTATTTGAAAAAATAATGGCTGAAAATTTCCCTAATCTGGGAAAGGAACTGAACACCCAGGTCCAGGATTCCCAGAGTTTCAAATAAGGTATCCCCAAAGAGATCCACACCAAGATACATTATAGTTAAAATGGTAAAAGCTAAGGATTAAGAGAGAATCCTAAAAGCAACAAGAGAAAAACAACTTGTTATGTACAAGGGAAACCCTACAAGGCAATTATCAAATTTTTCGGTAGAAACTTTACATGCCAGAAGGCATATATAAAGTGCTGAAAGCTAAAAACTTCCATCTCAAATTCTCTGCCTAGCAAAGTTTTCATTCAGAATTGAAGAACAGATTATGAGCTTTCCATGTAAGTAACAGCTAAAAATATTCATCACCAATAAACCAGCCCTACAAGAAATACTAAAGGGACTTCTTTAAGCTGAAGAAAATTGACACTAATTAGTAAGAAAACATATGAAAGTAAAATTCTCACTGGAAAAGGTAAATACATAAACAAGGTAGTGAATCAATCACTTATAAAGCAAGCATTAATGTTAAAAGACAAAGTAGTAAACTTAACTGAAGTTACAATAATGAATTAAGGGACGCATAGAAGAAAAAGATACAAAATGTATCATCAAAAATATAAATGTGGGGGAGAAGAGTAAAAAGGTAAAGCTTTGAATTGTGTTTAAAATTAAGTTGCTATCAAATTAAAACAGGCTGCTATTTACACAGAATATTTTGTGTGAACCTCAAAGTAACAACAAGGAAAAAATTTAGAGTAAATATACAAAAGAAAATGAGAAAGGAATTTAAACCTAACACTAAAGAAAGCCATCACACCACAAGAAAAGAGAAAAAGAGAAGGAACAGAGAGGAATTACAAAGATAGCCAGAAAACAATTAACAAAATGGCAATAAGTTATTACTTATTAATAATTACTTTAAATATAAATGGACTAAATTCACCAATCTAAAGACACAGAATGGCTAAATATATAAAAAAATGAGACCCATCTATATGCTGCCTACGAGACTCACTTCAGAAATAAAGAAACAGAGTGAAAGGGAAGGGTTAGAAAAAGATATGCCATGCAAATGGAAATGAAAAGAAAGCTGGAATACCTATCCCCCTATCAGATAAAATGGACTTCAATACAAAGACTATAATAAAAGACAAAGAAGAGCATTATATAATGACACAGGAGTCAATCCAGCAAGAAAATATAACATTTATAAATACATATGCACCCAACATAGGACTGCCAAAACATATAAAACAAATATTAACAGACCTAAAGGGAGGACCTGAAATCATAAACACAGTAACAGTAGGAGATTTTAATACCCTACTTTCATCAATAGATAGATCATCCAGACAAAAAATCAATTAGGAAACACTAGCCTTAAACAACACATTAGACCTGATGGACTTAATAGATATATACAGAACATTCCATCCCAAAGCAGCAGAAAACACATTCTTCTCCATTGCACATGGAACATTCTCTAGGACAGATCACATGCTGGGCCAAAAAGCAAGTCTCGATAAAATGAAAAAGACTGACATCATATTATAACCATTTTTTCTGACCACAATGGTATGAAACTAGAAATTAATTACAAGGGAAAAAAAACCCACAAAAATATGGAGATTAAGCAGCATGCTCCTGAGCAGTCAATAGTTCATCCAAGAAACCGAAGGAGAAATAAAATACCTAGAGACAAATGAACACAAAAATCCACCACATCAAAATCTACGGGATGCAGCAGAAGTGGTTCTAAGAGGGAAGTTCAGAGCAAAACAGGACTACGTCAAGAAACAAAACACCTCAAATAAGCAATCTAACTTTGCACCTAAAGGAACTAGAAAAAGAAGAACAAACAAAGGCTCAAATTAGAAGGAAGAAAATAATAAGATCAGAGTGGAAATAAATGAAATAGAGATTCAAAGCATAATAAAAACAAAACAAAACAAAAAAACAATGAAAGCAAGAGCTGGCTCTTTGAAAAGAGAAAATCAACAAACCCTTAGCTAAACCAAGCAAGAAAAACAGAAGAGAGGGCTCAAATACATAAAATCAGAAATGAAAGAGAAGTTACAATTGAGACCAAGAAATAACAACCTAGAAGAAATGGGTAAATTCCTAGAAACATGTAATCTGCCAAGACTGAAACATGAAGAAACAGAAAATCAGAATAGATTGATAACTAGCAAGGAGACTGAAACAGTAATCAAAAACCTCCCAACAAACAAAAGTCCAGGACCAGGTGGCCTCACTGGCAAATTCTACCATTCAAAGAAGACTTAATACCTGTCCTTTTCAAACTCTTCCAAAAAACAGGAGAAAGAAAAGCTTCCAAATGTATTTTATGAGGCCAGCACCACCAACACCAAAATCAGACAAGGACATCACACACACAAAAGAAATTACCAGGCCAATATCCTTGATAAAAATAGATGTAAAATCCTCAACAAATTTTAGCAAGCTAAATCCAACAATGCATTAAAAGGATCATACACCATGATCCAATGAGATTTATTCTTGGGATGCAAGGATGGTTCAACAGCTGCAAATCAATATGATACATTACATCAACACAGTGAAAAATAAAAATCATATGATCATCTCAATAGATGCAAAAAAAAAAAAAAAGAGCACTCAACAAAATTCAACATCCATTTATGATAAAAACTCTCAACAAAGTAGGTACAGAGGGAATGTACCTCAACATAATAAAGGGCATAAATGACAATTCTACAGCTAACATATTTTTTTTTCTTGTATTCAGGAGTGAATAGTTGAAAGCTTTTCCTCTTAAATTTTTTTAATGTGTATTTATTTTTTGAGAGAGAGAGAGCAAGCACGAGCAGGGGAGGGGCAGAGAAAGAAGGAGACACAGAATCTGAAGCAGGCTCCAGACTCTGAGCTGTCAGCACAGAGCCCGATGTGGGGCTCAAACTCAAGAACTGCGAGATCATGACCCGAGCTGAAGTCGGATGCTTAACCAACTGAGCCACCCAGGCACCCCAAAAACTTTTCCTCTTAAGAACAGGAAAAAGACAAGAATGCTCACTCCCCCACAAAATAAAGAAATAAATGAGAAAAAAAAGGATAGGGGCACCTGGGTGGCGCAGTCGGTTAAGCGTCCGACTTCAGCCAGGTCACGATCTCGCGGTCCGTGAGTTCGAGCCCCGCGTCAGGCTCTGGGCTGATGGCTCGGAGCCTGGAGCCTGTTTCCGATTCTGTGTCTCCCTCTCTCTCTGACCCTCCCCCGTTCATGCTCTGTCTCTCTCTGTCCCAAAAATAAATAAAAAACGTTGAAAAAAAAATTAAAAAAAAAAAAAAAAAAAAAAGGATAAATCCACTTCATATTTATGCGAAGAATACAAAAACACTAATTCAAAAAGATACATGCACCCCTATGTTCACTGTAGCATTATTTATAATAGCCAAGATATGAAAACAACCTAAGTGTCCATTAACAGCTGAATGGATAAAGAAGATGTGGCATATTTATAAAATGGCATACTACTCAGCCATAAAAAAGAATGAATCTTGCCATTTGCTACAACATGGATAGACCTTGAGGGCATTATGCTCAACAAAATAAGTCAGATAGAGAAAGACAAATATCATATGATTTCACTCATATGTAAAAAACAACAAAACAAGTGAACAAAATAAAACAAAAACAGCTCACAGAGAACAGACTAATGGTTACCAGAGGGGAAGGGGGCTACGGGGTGGGTGAAAGGTGTGAAGGGGGTCAATGGTATGGTTGGGAACTAGACTTATGGTGACCACTTTGTAGTGTATACAGATATTGAATTGTAAAGCTATATACCTGAAACTTATATAATAATAAAAATGTAATCTGCACCCATCCATAATATTATTTAATGATCAAAGCTTTTCTGGATGATAAGACCTATCAGCTATTGTAGTACACTTTAGAATTCACATTTCTGTAGCAGTTTATTATTTGGTCCTAACAACAACCCTGGCAGATAGGACAGTTATCTCTACTTACAGATGAGAAAATCAAGGCTAAGAAAAGCTGTTCAAATTGCCCAAAGTAGTAACCAGGGTCCAGAATCTAGGCTCTATTTCTACTCTACTGATTTTTCTATCATATTATTTTATTGCACATTAGTTAGAAGATATCTGCTGAAGTTATAACTTGACAAGACTTAGCTCATCTAAAATATAAGACCATATACTCAAAAACTGTTATTTCACTAAATTGGGGTGGGGGGGAGTGAAGGAGGCTTGGATTAAAAAAAATCAAGCTTCACAAATTTGTTGATAATTGACAAGAAAAGCATTATTACACTGCAAATCTTATAATCTTTTTCAAAAGAAAACACTGCTAAGAATCTCAAATGTGTGAATATGACAAGATAAACTGGACCTCCTGCTGCAAAGTTGAGGAAAACTAAGATGTCTATAGATTTAAATGAGGAATGAAAGACATGAATAAAGAGCATGCTGAGACAAGACAAATGACAGTGCATAAATAGAAAACCTATCCACGTATGTGGTAAGGCACCCATCCAGGCAGCTGATTAACAATTGGACATTACAGCAAAGGATATACAGTTGATCCTTACACAACAATAGTTTGAACTGCATGGGTCCACTTACACTCAGATTTTTTTCAATAAACACATATTTTATATAGTGATTAAAAAGATAGAGGTTGCCAAATATCTAGAAGTGAAGAGAAGGTGGAAGAAACATATGGAGAAAGCTGGGACAGTAGGGCTCTCGCCTGCTCCTGGCACTCCTTACCATACCGCCCACGTTGGGGAAGCTGGGTTCATTGAAGTCTTCAACTGAGAGACGCAAAGGAACCAGCTCTGGGGAGGGATTCTCAACAAAGTGGCAGGGCCAGTCACTGGCCAGAGTGGTCCAAGGACCACAGAATGATAACCTGGAGTTCCAGAAGAACTCTGGGTGCAGGATAGCATCAGGCAGAAACCTAGGTTGCAGAGAGAAAAAGCAGGGAGGGGCGCTGTCCACGGTGCTGAAAACTCTCTAAGGCTGGGAACCAATACCCAAGGGGAACTGGCCTCTCTTGGCTTGCCAGCATTTCCCACAAGCAGAAACTGTATTAGAACTATGTAAAGGGGGGTCAGGCGAAGCAAGTGACCTACAGAGAAGGTCTAAAAGTGCTCTGCCTTTGCCAGTTCTCGGACTTCCCCTGAACTGTGCTTAGAATGAGGTTTCCTACATTCCTGGGAAGAGGAGCACAGAACGGGTATGACTCCAGGATCCAGCTTTGCTAACTTTGGGTGGGGATGAGGAGAGGTGTGGTGCCTCACTCTACTAATGTACTGTACAATAACTGCATTTTCTCTTCCTTATGATTTATCAACTGTTTATGTTATTGGTAAAGCTTCTGGCCAATAGTAGGCTATTAGGAGTTAAGTTTTTGGGGAGTCAAAAGTTATACATGGATTTTCAACTGCATAGGAGGTTGGTGCCCCAACCTCTGTGTTGTGTAAGCATCAACTGTAGAGTGCTTAAGGGCTATCACGTTTTCTTTGTGTGACAGAATACAAGTCTTAGTCCTAGTAGACTCTATCTCCCCTTTTTAATCACATATATTTTATAATACCTCTTCTATCCTGAAATGAAATTCACAGATGATATCATTTATCCACCCAAACATTTTTAAAAAGTACGATGTTCTAACTGATATGCAAAGATGAAATAGAAAGTAATTTACTTTTTAAAAAATGTATTTCAGTATACAAATGTTTGGGTACATAATGAAGCAGTCAGATGTATGAGACAATTTATGATAAATAAGTTTGGATTTAAAAATAAGAATATCAGGGGCACCTGGGTGGCTCAGTCGGTTAAGCATCTGACTTTGGCTCAGGTCATAATCTCCCAGTTCGTGGGTTCAAGCCCCACGTTGGGCTCTGTGCTGATGGCTCAGAGTGGAGCCTGCTTCGGATTCTGTGTCTACCTCTCTCTCTGCCCCTCCCCGGCTCATGCTCAGTCTCTCTCTATCTCTCAAAATAAATAAGTGTTTAAAAAATAAAATAAAAGTAAGAATATCAGAAAGCACTTTGAACTAGCACAGAACAATAAAAAAGCAGAGATACAGACCAACACTAGAATAAAAAATAGTATTAATATAGTAATGGACATAGAGAAGTAATCTTAACTGAAGTTAGAATATTCACCAAGATAAATAACAGCCAAAGTAAAAACATCAAAAGAAAAAAAAAGAAAGTACAGCATCATCACAAATGAGCCAGGTCTTATTCATTTGTAAATGTGGTGTCAAAATAACCCTCTAGGTTATGTCATGAGATAAGGTAGGAAGAAAGTATCACAGAAAGCCTATCCTTATGTCCACATTCTTTGAATGGTGCAACAAGGCAGAGATGGATTAGATAAAAACAAATAAACCAATAATGCAAAAGGCAATAAAGCAATTGTATAACAGATTGGATACTTTGAGGATATAACTGAAAAACTATGGTAATCCCCAAAAGACAATTAATAAGAAATATTAAAATAGTTATATTTTAAAAATCCAAGGAGATCCCTGTATTTCACGTACCTTCACTAACTTAATAACTGAAGTCTGAACAGGAATCTCAAATCCTGTTACATAATTTCAGTCCATTTCATTGCTTTTGCAATAACAACACTATCGCACTGAAAGCCTTTTCAACTAAATAAGCAAGTTGGAAATGGTGTTAATACTTACAGAGTACAATGGGCAGAGTGAACAAATTACTCTATTATTTTGTGATGATAGCTTTATTTCACTCAGGTTCACTTTTTGTATCAACTGTGGTAGACAAAATTCTAAAGATGATTCCCCATGATTCCTATTTGGTGGTTATCCAAACACTAATCTAGGTACTTTTACAAATGTAATTAAAGTCCCAAATCCATTGATTCTAAAATATGGAGATTATATGGATAGACCTGATCCAACAAAGTGAGCCCTTTAAAAGCAAAGCTGGTGGCAGAAGCAGGAAGTGACCTCCAGCTGACCTCCAGCTGACAGCAAGGGAAGCTGGATGCCAGACCTTCAACCACAAGAACTGGATTCTGCCAACAAGCTGAATGAGCTTATTAGCAGATTCTTCCCTAGATCCCAGAGATTAGAGCCAGCCTGACCCACACCTTAATTTAAGTCTTATGAGACTCTGTGTGGACAACCCAGCCAAGTCCAGCTTTTGGCTTACAGAACCATGAGTTAATAAATGAGTGTTATTTTAAAAGCAAGCTGCTAAGTTTATGAGATCTTTCTTTATTTTTTAAATGTTTATTTTTGAAAGAGAGAGAGAGAGAGAAAACGAGGAGGGGCAGAGAGAGAGAGGGAGGCAGAGGATCTGAAGCAGGCTCTGCGCTAACAGCAGAGAGCTTGATGTGGGGCTCAAACTCATAAACCGGGAGATCATGACCTGAGCCAAAGACAGACACTTAACTAACTGAGCCACCCAGGTGCCCATGAGATCTGGACTTTGAAGCAGCAATAGAAAATTAAGACAACGACCTTCTTCTAACTTAATAAGCTTTTTGCTTAATTTCTCATGAGGATATTTTAGTATCAATATGTACTACAAAACTATCAATTTATATTTACAGAGTGGTTAGCCTGGGGGATATACAAAAGTCAGGATAAATGCAAGAAAAATCTTTATGGAGTTGGACTCCCTCAGGTGTTGTAAAACATCTAGTCACAACTCTACTGACTATGGCAATCAAAATTTGCTCACAATAAAGTTTAGCAAATCTCAAGAGGAATCAGAACTGAGGCACCTTTGGAGACCTCAGCTGTAGCTCATAGATTTAATGGGACTAGGCTACAGTGGGCCCCAATATCTTTCAACTCAAAATTCCAAATTCTTGGGAGAAGAAAAATCTGGCGAGTGTAGTGTGGGCCAGGTGTATACCCCTGGATCAGCCAGTCATGGCCTGAGAGGCAGTAGAGATTTCATTGCTATCAAGAAACAGAGGTATAGCCATAGAACTGGGAGAATTTCCAGTGAGGACAAAATCTCCTGAGCAGGGCAGCTCCCCAAGAAATGTCTACCACATTCATGTTACTGTGGAGAGGTCCAGAACTAATCTGAGTTATGTTTACCAGTATCTGGTTAGTTTTGAAAATCATCATACCATATGTATGTATGATTCCATTTTCTTAAAACATTGATTCCATCCATTTTCTTCTTTATGCTTACCTGTTTTTTTTTTTTCTAAAATGAATATATAGAACTTATGACTAGAGGGAAACACCTTTTCATCTCTTCTGACTTCTATGAGAAGGGTTATCTCCCCAAATATTTCTGCTCTCTCTCCACCTGCTAATCACTTCACCCCAGGAAAGGAAGAATGACTCATCTGAGCAGTAAATTTGGGAAGAATAGGCGGGGAATGCTCGACTCAGCTCTACCCTGGGGTTTTCACAAAGAACTTCAAGTTCTCTATTTACTCCTCACCACCCAGGGCCGCTGCTGCCTAGGATAGGGTGGGTGGTGATCTAATTCTGGAGTTCAGTTAGCAAATCATTTAGCTTGCACACTAACACACAGCCTCCATCATAAAATCCATATTCTTCCCAATAGATCTACATGATCCTGATAGGGTCTTATAAAAGCTAAATGCTTTCTGGTATCAACAGGTGCAGCAGGAGACCCGGAGACTCTCAGCTTCCTCAGTATCTGCTTATGGGAATTGATTTTCTAATACACTTACAGTATATGTTTATTTTAGCAATTGTATGTTCACATTTCACTGTTTGAAATAGGACATCCTTGACTACAAATACTAGAAATTTGCCAAAAATTGACTACAACAATAAACAAATGCACTACATGCAGTAAGACAAGTTTACCTGTCTTACAGCTACTATCAGGCCTTTATTGCTAATAAAGTTTTTAGGATCCTGATTCAATTCCTTTGAGTTATTTCCCGATGTTCAGAACATAAGCAAGAAAAAGGGGGTATTTATTGGACTCCCTAAAAGACTCCAATCTAAACTTGTTTTCAAAACCCTTTTATGTCATTTTTAAAGGAGAAAACAGGTGAAATTTCCTTAATTACCATTATCTTCTCTTTGTCACTTAATTTTACCTTTCTTACTATACTAACCTCTATAATTTATCAATTCGTTACTTGCTTTCTTTTTTTTTTTTTTAAGAGCATGGAAGCAGGGGACAGAAAGTGAGAGGGGGACAGAGAATCGAAAGTGGAGTGGAGCTCAAACTCATGAATCGCAAGAGCATGACCTAAGCCAAAGTCAGATGCTCAACCAACTGGACTACCCAGGCACCCAATCTGTTTTATTTTTGTCATCTGATAATGAAATGCTGAAGCCTCACTGAACTTAAAACTGGGAAAACACTTAAGGTAAAGTCTCAGTACCCAAATTTCTTGTCTCCAGTGTTCTTTTACATATACCGTGACACTTCTTAAGTACAATTCTAATTTTACTTCTGTAACATTTCTGCCAGCTTTTCTATGATAATCATTTACCCATCAACTAATTCCACCAACATGTCTGCCATGTTCCTCCTGCATGACAAACTGTGAACTCTGCCAGTTTCCCTTTGGCTTCTGCTCTGCTATCAACTTTATCTTATGCTGTAACTGGGAGGTCCTGTTTTTCTTGTATGCTTGGTCACGGCAGGCTGGTTTGTCCTTCAATAAGCTTGTCTTTTATAGGCAACAGGTTGCTGAATTTTGTTTTTTAAAATGTTAACCATCACTATACCTTTTTATTTTGATAAAATTAATGAATCTATTTGTATACATAGTAGAAATGATACATTTGTGCTATACTTGGTTATCTTGTAGGTTTACTGTTATTGTTCCTTTTTTATTTTTTGTTCTTTTTTTTTTTTTGAGAGTAGGGGGAGAGGGAGAGAGAGAGAGAGAGAGAAAGAATCTTAAGCAGGCTCCACACCCAGCTTGAAGCCTAACAACCTTGAGATCATGACCTGAGCAGAAATCAAGAGTCAGGCACTCAATCAATTGAGCCCATCCAGGTGTCCCTTTCCTTTTTCTTTTTTAACAGCAGATGTAAAATTCTGTACATCATTTTAAGTCACAAGGTAATCTATCTAAGCTGCCTATTTTCTTCTTTTTTCACAAAATGTTTTAATCTTATTTTTCTCTGTTTCCTATTATATTGTATTACGTGTTACATTTATTTTTTATTTTTATTTATTTTTTTATTTTTGAAAGAGAGACAGTGAGCATGAGCAGGGAAGAGGAGCAGAGGGAACCTTAAGCAGGCTCCATGCTCAGCACAGGGCCCCATGTAGGGCTCAATCCCATGATGCTGGGGTCATGACCTGAGCCAAAATCAAGAGTCAGATGTTCAACTGACTGAGCTACCCAAGTGTCCCACATGTTATGTTTATTATACCTTCCCTTTTATTTCAAGAGTCACAGAAGTGATATATAAGCACACATTGAAGTATAGAGAGTAAAAAGGAGAAGTTCCCTTTTATTCTCCCCCAAATACCACACGCTTCCATGGGGATAAGCACCAGTAGCAGCTTCATACATACCCTCCCATACCTCTCCCATTATCTGCAATTTGCTTTTTTCCTATTTTTCCTAATCTAAACACATCAACATAGTCTAATAATTGTTCTTATTATTTTCACCTTATAAATTAGGAATTTAAATTCTGGAGTGACACAGAATTTACACTGTTAAGTTTGTCTCCCTTTGCTTCTTTACTCTCCTTCCTATTTCATTCTACTTGGGTCAGATATGAATTATCTTATCAAATGCCAAATGGACACCTTGCAATCCGGATCATGCTCTAAAGCTATGCTGTCCAGTGGAGTGGCCACTACCCACATGTGCCTATTGAAATTTAAACTAAAAATAAATAAAACTTAAAACTCAAGTTTCTCAGTCCCATCAGCCCCATTTCAAGGGCTCAACAGCCACATGTGATAGTGGCTGCTGTATCAAACTGCACAGATTCAGAACATTGCTACTCTAAAGACTTAGTTAATTTTATTTACATAAGAGCTAAATACCCTTTGATAAGGCTTTTCCAAAGTTTTATTCCTTTTTGTAGGTATTCTCAAATTGTCTCCATCTGTAGGAAATTGCAAGGTTACCCAGGAACCTAATGCTTTCTCCTAGCTTCATGTGAATTTTTTTATTTTTCAAAGTCTAGGGCCTTAGGCTGTTTTACTGTAACATTTTAAGATCTCTTTTCTGCTGGAAATTGCTAATCTTTGTTTTGAGTTTAAAAATTTAACAAATAGGTGCCTAAAAAGGGAAAGGATTTTTTTTCTTGAAAAACAGCTCCAATGTGGAACTCCAAATACTCTCAATAAGCATACTGAGTTGGTCTTTCAGTTTCAGAAAAGTTTTCTAGAATTTTTCCTGATTATGAGTTACATGTTCCAACCTTTTCTATTGTTGTTGTTCCAACCTTACTTTTTGAACAAGTTGTATACCCTCAATCCAGATACATCAGTTCTATTGCATTATTATTTGTCTGTTGAATTTCACTACTTTCTCATATATTTCGCTTTCCTATTGTTCAATCATTCACACATTAGCTAATCCACCAACACGTAGTATTTCTGATCTGCTTGGCACTACATATTTTATAATGTTCTTTTTTATATTTGAAATGGTGAATTCTGAACATTCTCAATGGCTTCTGCTCTGCAATCTATTTAATCTCAGCCTATAACTGGGAATTCTTGCCTTTTCTTGATCTTTAGTATCACCTACTTTCTCTGCACTATGGCCTCCTTCCTGCCCTGTACTGACACCACCTATATTTTTAGTTCACTTAAAAAAAATGTTCTGTCCATTCCTTTCTATAGCCATTAGCTGTCTCACCTGTTTGAATGTCGTATCAATTTTCTTCTATTTGCTTGAGTCATCAAGCAGGAAGGCCTGTGTGGGTGGGCTCCTGTTTCCCACAGGATCCCTCTTCCCTTCTAATGTTGTGACATTAATTACACCCAAGTTCCCTAGTTTACCTCTGGTTTTCAGTGTTTTTGAAGCTACTTTGTCTGAGGTTTGTTGTCATTTCTGTTTTTGTGAAATATCCCCACTATGACTGCTCTGTGAGCATTTCAGAGGTCTCTTTTATAGGTCTGTTTTCTCAAAACAAGTCTTCAGAATAAAGGTAGTCTAAAATGTACATTTAGCTTGTGTTTCAAAATTTCCTTTTTAAATTATTATTTGTGAGAAGTTAGCATGTTTTCACGAGGAGGAAAAATATTACAGATGGTGGTCATGTCCCCAGACAAGTACACAAAAGTAAACTTAACCAATGATGTTCCTGAAGCATACTACCATATTAATACTACCATATTAATAATGCCAAAGAGGGGCGGGCACCTGGGTGGCTCAATCGGTTAAGTGGCCAACTTTGGCTCAGGTCACCATCTCGCGGTTCCATGAATTCAAGCCCCATGTCAGGCTTTGTGCTGACAGCTCAGAGCCCGGAGCCTACTTCGGATTCTGTGTCTCCCTCTCTCTCTCTCTCTCTCAAAAATAAATAAACATTAAAAACATTTTTTTTTTTTTTTAAATAATGCCACAGAACGTAACCTCCAAGCATCCCTATGGGAAAAAAGTCATCTAGGGGAGCCTGGTGGCTCAGTTGGTCAAGCATTCAACTCCCGATTTCAGCTGAGGTCATGATCTCCCGTTTGTGGGATCAAGCCCCATATGAGCAGCATGGAGCCTGCTTGGGATTCTCTCTCTCTTCTCTCTCTGACCCTCTTCCCAGGCATGCACGTGCTCTCTTTCTCCCTCTCAAAGATAAATAAGTAAACATTAAAAAAAAAAGTCATCTACCATTTGAGGTAAACAGACAGAAAAACTAGCAGGAAGACAAGCTGGGAGCCCCCTTCTTATGGACACTACAAGTTCTTAACATTTTGCTTTATTTTAGAGAAATAATCAAAATCAGCTTCCTGAATATGTCATTAAAGGGTCTGAAGGCAGTTGAAAGATGAAGCACGATGAGTCAGAACAGATTACAGAGATGGGGCTTGGAAAATGGTAGTAGGGTAAGAAGACACAACAAAAACTATCCACTCTCCTCCACTGCTTCTCTGGAACTAGTTGTGCACTGCAGACTCAGCCCTAGACAAACTCTAAGAAAAGATCACAAGTGAGACTGGGGTGTTTTCTCTCTTTTTTTTTTTTTTTGTAGGTGAGGGGGTTCCAAACAATAGAAGGATCTGGAAGAGAATGGGAAGAAAAGGAATTCCTGTGGTCCAGTAGGCATTCCCAGCTGGACAGTGGTAGGTAAGTGATATATATAGTGATGTACATATGTTGATGATGCTCTATTTCAGTCTCAACAATTAATGTCTTTGCAGAGCCATTCTTAAACCACTGGAATCGCACTGCCAATCACTGAAGTATATCCAATCATGAGTATTTAAGTGTCTTTGCTATAATTATAGTCTTATGTTAACTGAATCCAAATTCTCTCAGAAATAATTTTAAACTGTCATAATATAACATCAATCTACTAAATTCTAACCTTTAACTCAACTCTAACAAAGGTGGAAAGGCAGTCTATCCTTATCAATAAATATCACAGATCAAAAACAGAAATGAAGAAAATTTACCCACAGCTTATTATAGATGAATTTTTAAAAAATTGATGCATAATTTACATACCACAAAATTCACCATTTAAAGTGTACAATTCAGCAGTTTTTAGTACATTTGCAAGGTTGTGCAACCATCACCACTAATTCCAGAATACTGTCATCACCTTAAGAAATCCTGTACCCATTAGCAGTCACTCCCTATTCTGTCCTCCCCACAGCCCCTGGCAACCACTAATCTACTTTCTGTCTCAATGGATTTGCCTCTCTGGACATTTCATATAAATAGAATCACATAATGTGTGGTGTTTTGTGTCTGGCTCCTTTCATATAGCATAATGTTTTCAAGATTCATATATGTCATAACATGTATCACCAATTCATTAATTTTATGGTATGGAAATTTGTTTACCCACGAATGACATTTTTAAAATACATTTTTCCTACATATGTTAATTAGCTCTCAGGATTACTCAAGATTCAGTTCAAGACACACTATATTCATTCACTGACCTCTTGGCTCACAAGATTATCAGTATATTTCATCTTCTGTCAATTTATAAATCATTTCAAACGTTATAATTTTGGTTGTACTGTGTTTCAGTGCCTTGGTAAATACTTACTGGGCTTTCCACCTCGTACCCTTTTTTCTAGAAATTAGCCCTTCCCTCCAACTTCTGTATGGTTAATATGACTAATTGCTCCTGTCTACCAGGTGACCAGGAATGAGAACCTGATTCAAGGTGGACAATTCAGGCCCTTCACTGGGAATGTGGAATTGGGAGTAGGTAGGATTCTATTTCCAATTAGTTGCTCCCTTGTTTGCAGGAGCAATAGTCTCAGAAGCTTTTGGCTATTACCATTATTTGCCATGTAGATTAAGAAACCAAGAAAATTAGTGTGCAAGATGGGAAGAAAGAATCAGAGACAATTAAAGTGAGAACAGCAGAGATAAGAGTGAAGCAAGAATCCCTGGGTTCCCTGAAGGGCTCTGGGTGCATCCTTGTCCTTGGATTCCATAGGACATCTTACAAACTTATAAAAAAGTCCCCTTACAGTTCAAGTTGGTTAAGGAGGTTTCTGTAATCTCCAGCCAAGAGCCCTAATATAATCATCTACCCAACAAGACTTTAAGCTCTCTATTAGTAAGGGCTCAACCTCCATGGCATACATTACAGCAACTCAAACACATACTTATTTAAATGATCACCTGTGGAATAACTTGCAAAAGTATCTATAAAATACACTCAAGACACTGTCCAACAAGCATGCAAAAAAATTAGGATTTGTGTTCATTTTATAAGAAAGATACATTATTGTATCACTGACTCAGTATATCTATACACCCATTTTGCAAGACATTATTTAATTTCTTCAGAAGCAAAATCGTTTACTTTATTATACTACTTCATCCCATTTGCACTTGCCTGGCATATGTTTTTAAACCTTTTGAAAAGCATAGTGTTACATTTTCCTAAAAAAATTTGAAGTTTGTTGCAAACAACAAGTAATCTCCGTTTGCTTTTTAAGCAAACTCCCACAAAATCTACTAACATTCAGCATGCAAATATACAAGTAACCTCATTTATAGTAGTATACATATACAATGATATATTATATATACATATTATATACATATATACATTTACGTATATTACATTACTCAGCCATAAAAAAGAAAGAGATCTTGCCATCTGCAACAACATGGATGATTTTAGAGAGTATTAGGCTAAGTGAAGTAAGTCAGGTAGAGAAAGACAAGTACCATATGATTTCACTCATATGTGGGATTTAAGAAACAAAACAAGCAAAGAAAAAAAAGACAACCCAAAAAACGGACTCTTAATTAGAGAGAACAAACTGATAGTTACCAAAGGGAAGGTGGGGGGGGGGGGGGGGAAGGGTGAAATAGGTGAAGGGTATTAAAAGTATACTTATCACGATGAGCACTAAGTAATGCACAGAATTGCTGAATTATTATATTGTACACCGAAACTAATACAACATTGTGTATTAATATACTAGAATTATAATTTAAAATAAGGCAAAAAATGCAGAAGAGATAGAGGAAAATAAAAGTCAAAGACACAGGATATTAGGAAATAAAAAAACCGCCAACAGACTCTTGAATATAGAGAACTGGTGGTTGCCGGAGGTTGGGGGGAGACGGGTGAAACAGATAAAGGAGATTAAGAGTACACTTATCTTGCACTAAGTACTGAGTAATGTATAGAACTGCTGAATCACTATATTTCACACCTGAAACTATTAACACTGCTAATTATCCTTCAATAAAACAAAATTATAATGACATTCAGCATACAGAGGTGTAAATGAGCAACCTCCCTGGGATCATTTTCTCCTTTTCTCCCCTTGCAAAAAAGATATATTGTCAAACACTAATAATTCCCATGAGGATAACTAATCTGTAATTCAACAACACTGTGCACACGTAATTATTCTAGGATGCAAGTGGAGTAGACATGAAATAGCCTTTCACCAACCACTCAGTAAATGCACTTTTCATAAGTCTGCTCTCTTGCCCCAGGCTGAGGGGTCTACTGCCGTGACTGACAACTACACAGCTAATTCCCTGCTATTCCTGGGAGCCCTCACTTCATTTTGCAAAATCCTTTCCCCAAAATTAAATCCAGGATTTGTCACCTAATTGGTTCTGAGTGAGGATAACAGAGATAAAACCAAAAATCCAAAATGTTTTCTTAAATCCCTGTTCAAAATTCTATAGGGATAAATGAGCTAATCCTTCAAAATGTAAGATTTGGTTCCTGAGTGGATTTTGTGTATAACATATTTAATGTCACTACCTTCCCTGAGACATACTGAAATTTTAAAAATTATACCTCTATTATTACAAAGTCTTACAGAGATAGAACCCCTTTAAATTAATGAAATATTCTTTTTTTTTTAATTTTTTTTTTAACGTTTTATTTATTTTTGAGACAGAGAGAGACAGAGCATGAACGGGGGAGGGGCAGAGGGAGAGGGAGACACGGAATCGGAAGCAGGCTCCAGGCTCTGAGCCATCAGCCCAGAGCCCGACGCAGGGCTCCAACTCACGGACTGCGAGATCGTGACCTGAGCCGAAGTCGGACGCCCAACCGACTGAGCCACCCAGGCGCCCCAATTAATGAAATATTCTAATTGGGCACACCTGCATACTGTGTCAAGCACTGGGGCAAGTTTCTCATGGTCCTGGCTCCAAACTTGCTTCTTTACAGCTTGAGAGAATTGTGCTGGCCAAAGCTCTGAGAGGCAAGGTAATACTTACTTTGGCTCTTTCCAAAAAAATTCAAAACTGGAAGTTTAACAAATGGCCCACACAAGGATTTGCTGAAGTTTCCTCAGACTCAAACTGTTAGGGCAGGAAGGGGCTTTGGAAATCGACTTTAACCTAGTTATTTCAAATGAGAAGAAGCTGTGGACAAGAAGTAAATGACTTGCTCAAAATCACAGAGTTAGTTGGTAAAACCAGCAGAGTTACAATACGGGTACTTGGATTCACAGCTGGAAAGCTCACTTTTTCATACCATCTGCCTAAAACATGTACATATGGACAGTATTGAAACCTCTGCTGAGAGGGAAAAAAAATGAAAACAACTTTCTGCTTTCAAATGTGAAGGTGGGAGCTTAAGGTGTTGCATGGCATTTCCTGGAGGTGAAAGGTAATAACCTTCCAAATGACATGATGGGCTTGTCCTGGAGGCTAAGTGAAATGAAACGGAATACCAGATCTTTGCTGCAACCATAATTAATTATGCGCCCAAAGCTACCCTATACCTCCTTTTCCATGAACAAAGCTTATAGTCCCTTTGGCCAGAAGGATGGGCTTATATCCTAGACCTGGCTAATCAACTAACTCACATCACAGGCAAGAGTGACTGGTCTAAGTAAGGTCAACCAGAACCCTTCCCTAGAACTTCTCCATGTGGAGAAAGCAGTCTACAGTAGGGGAGCCTTAGACCAACATTCAAAGAGAAACAGACATAAACACAGATGAGATGTGGAAAGAGTCTGACAAAGTCCAATCCAATCCTGGGGTCTCATAACTGAGCTGGTCCCTTTGATTCTGTAAGTTAACCCTTTATTTTTATCAACTATAAAGCCAGTAAATTCCTTTTTTGCTCAGAATAGTTTGCATTGAGTTTTTGTCACTCGCAACTCAAAAACTCTAACATATACTGAACACAGGAGACAGGACTAGATACGTGTTATTCTTCATACAGGGAAATTAATGAACATTTATTTTAAAAAAATTTTTTTGATGCATTTATATAGGCTCTACTGTTTCTTAGATCTACCATTCCTAACATCCTACACTTACCAGCTTTACTGTTTCCATCATAAGCTGGCTGCTGAGAGGATCTGAGTTTGCTAACACTTCCCTAGGATTTCCCTAGAATTAAAAACAATCCTCTTATAAGCTTGTTTCATTTGATTTCCAATAGAAGTTGGATGTAAAATATATTCCAGGTAATATAAATTCAATGAGAGTTTGCCTTATCCAGAATGTCACAAAGATAAATCTGGTCATCAACATTATAGTATGCTATGAGGCAAGTTCTCAAATTTAAAGGAAATCCAACAGAGTTATGGCTCCTTCAATATAATTCAGTAGCGTGTTTCTTATTTTATCACGATAGAAACCAGTAACAACAACAAACCTGAGTACCTACCTCCAATAAGGCTCCAGTTTGGAAGAATTTCAAAGGCTTTTCAATGGAATAATAAAGGCTATGATAGCTACCCTTAGCCAGGTATGCTCTGACCAGACCAACTGCTATAACAAGCCACCTGTGAAAAAGAGGGGAAAAAAAAGAGCCATTAGAGAAAAAAAAAAAAAAGTGGGGATCTGAGGTAATTGAAAATTTGGCAACAACAGATACTGCTAAAGGCGACCTGAAGAATCAGCATCCTGGATTTATCAACTATGGCCCTCAAATGCCAAGATGTAATGCACCACCACCAACACCCAACCAAGAGCGCTCTGCAAAAGCACAGTGGCACCTCACCCATCTGGAGCTCAGCTTTCTGGCAAACTTGCCTGTTGAGAACAAGGCCAAAATGAAGAGAATAAGCTAAATTGGTCCTTGAGCAGCTAAATTAAGTGCCAGAATGTCTAAGACAAGAGAAAAAAAAAAGCTGTTAAAGGAAAATTTTAAATGGCCTGTGCAGTCAGAGGGTCTGTAATAATAATAGGGAGGAGAAAAGAGGTTTTAAACTATTGTCACAAGTATCTCACAGAAACATACCTATACCCTATTCTTTTAAAATTGCAAATGAAATAAGAATAAAAGGTGGGTTTTTTAAAGAAAAAAGGATTTTTAGCTCAATTTCCCAAAATCAATTAATCCAGATCAATACAAAACACAAAACAGGGAAACACTTAGGCCTATCACTGGGAATGTTACATTTCTGTTGTGTCCTTCTCAAAAATGAATTTCTCAGGCCCTGTAGTTTTTTGTTAAGCTCCATAGTGAAACAAATGGACGTTTATTATTAAGGTATGTCTCCTTGAAAGCAACAATAGGTTTACCTAAATAATGTACAATCTCAACCAGGCAGTGGGATATATGATCTATGTTATTTCCAGAAACTATCATACAAAGACATCAAATAAGAATTTGTAAAAGAAATGAATTCTTGAATGGTGTAACTGTCTCAACATTAGCAGCCTACAAAAAAAAAAAAAAAAAAAAAGCCTACTTTATTCTCAAAATCCCAATTTCTCTTCTTGGCTTAAGACACCACTCCCTACTCTCTATCACCTAGGAATAAAGGCTTCTTTCCTTTTTCCCCAATGAACCTTAAAATCTCTTTCCAGTCCAATGCTTTCATTATTGCCCTTGCTGATAAGAATTTACATATAGATATAAATACACACACATTCCAGAATGTTCTTTTAAAAGTCACTCTGTGACGATTTATGCGATAAAGAAAACTTGCATCTGTAGTATTTCTTCACTGGCCTGTGAGTCAAGAGAAATAGGTTCTAGATATAGATCTCTGGCTAACAAGTTCCATGATCTCAAGCTAGTCAAGCAAGTCACCATCTCTTTGAAATTACATTTCAACACCAGCCATTTCTAATAAAACAATCAAGTCCACAAACCTCTCTCTATATATATTTGGGTGAAAAATGCAAGGTGCTGAAATGCTAACAAGACATTAGCATTTTTAAAAAAGGGTGTGTGTGTGTGTGTGTGTGTGTACATATTTGCTTGTATCAGCATGTGAAGATGTGAAAGCATCACAAAATTAGCTGCCTCCAGGGAGGGGATCTGGGTGGAAATGAAGGGTGAGAGGGAAGAGTTTCACTGTATGCTCTTAGGTAATATTTTGAATTACGCACCTGCCAATGTAGTACCTATTTTAAAAATAAATAAAACTAGATGTTCACCATAGAGTTCTTTAAACTTTTCTGCATCTTTAAGTATTTTCATAATAAAATGTTAGGGAAAATCTTTTATAAATGAATACGAATTAAAAACACGTAACAGGGGCGCCTGGCTGGCTGCTGGCAGAGCATGCGACTCTTGATCTTAGGGTTCTAAGTTTGAGCCCCACCACGTTGGGTGCAGATCACTTAAAAATAAAATCTTAAAAAACAACAACAACAACAAATAGTCTGATCCTGTGATCTTCCACACCAAAACTATGGGATCAAAGAATTGGAGGAACCTTGGAGCCCACCTAACCCAAATTCTTTAGTTTTACAGATGAAAAACAGAGGACAAGAAAAGCAAAGTGATTTATCCAAGGTCACATAGCTAGTTAGTGTCAGAACTAGAACTAAACCTGCTGAGGCAAGGGATAGGCTGAAATGAGGGAGAAACAAGAGAAGGTAAAACCAGTTTGGAGGGTCTGTTGCCCTCCTCCCCAATTCCTTCTTCCTTACCCCAATCCCTCCTAAAAAGTCTCAACTCATCTAAAGCACAGCTCTGCTCATGTCACTGGTCAAAAACTTTGAACGCTTTTCCACTGCCTTTCAGATTAAAGCTCAGTCTGGATTTTGAAAACAGCCGCCTAAATATATGGTCACTCTGCAGCCACAGCTCCCTCCACTCCCCTTGGGGGAAATGGCTCGCATTCGTGACTTGCCGCCAGAGCTCTCCTCCGCGCTGCAGGATGGCCGACCCCTGGCCAGCCCACCCGTCCTTCCAAAGGCCCTGGGGACCAGCCCCAGGGCGGCTTTCAAACCCGTACCCCCTTGGTGCCCGGGAACTCCAGCTCGGGCACACCCAGTCCCTGAGAACTTGCTCGGCCCCTCGCCCAGACGGGAGTTCCGGGCAGGCACCCGGGCCGGCTCAGCGCTCGGCTGCCCACAGTGCCCCGGAGCCCGGACCCAGACACCCACCGCCCGGGCTGCGCTTCGCGGGGGCCCGGAGGCCCCGCCGGCCGCAGAGCCCCCTCCCCGGCCAGGCTCGCTCCCCGCCTCCCCGAGCCCTGGCCTCACCCCGCCGTCATCACCACATTGTAGATGACCAGGTACGCCGTGGCCAGAGGCCCTGGGCCCTTCTTTTTCCGCGCGCCGCCAGCTTCGCCGGCTCCGGCCCGTCCCCCCCCACCCCCATTCCCCTTTGTCGCTGCAGTAGCCGCCGCTGCCGCCATGTCAAGGGCCCCGAGCACGCTCTCCCTGCGAGAACACCACCGCCCGGACTCTGCACTGAGAGGAGGCGGGGGGAGGGACGAGGGAGGGGCGGGGCCGAGACCGTGGGGCGGAGCCAGAGACAGCGCCCACGACGGCCGCCATCTTGGAAGAGGGCAAAGACACTCCTGGCACCCCCCCGCCCGTCACCTCCCTTCAGTCGCCAGCGCCATCTTTGATCACCGTAATCACCGCCTCTTTTTGCGCTGCCGGTTATAACCTCTGGAGCCATTTTGGGTTAGGTCAGTGTCGCCTATGGCCTCCCTTGCCAAGCCCGCAGTTTCTGCCATCTGGATGCTTCCTCGTCCCTATTCTCTCACCTATAACCTCTGCCTCCATGGTGGATCAAGAAAATGATGCTTTCTTTCTCCCTTCTCATCTTGCTTCTTCCAGTGGCTCTAGCGTCACCGCTATGCACGTGATCTAATAACCTGCCATTTTGTGTCAGGATAATACATACAAATATTGCTTCCCATCAACCCCAGGGACCAGTAGAGAAGAGCCTTTATGGCGAGTGCGCTCTGCTCTTTCCCCAGAAGCCAGCTTGAAGGTTCAGTCTCTGAAGGTTTCTGCCCTGGCTTTTAAATTTCAAGTTACTGGTACAGTGAAAGTCAACGAGAAGTGTCCCTTTTTTACTATCCGACTGAAGTCGCACGTGTGGCCAAGGATCCAGTGTCATTTGTGAGGGTCTGGAAGGTTCAAGTGCATCTTCCCACCCAAGCCATGTGTGCTCACCTGTCGCCAAGGCGGGACCACGACGAGGTGATTAGGCGGTCAGCTAAGGGTGAGGTGCGGAGTGGAGCGAGAAACTTTCCACCCACAGTGGTCAAGAACAGAAGGGTGTTGGCTTAGACAGAAAACCTGTCCGCTGAGGGAAACAGGGAAGGCTTATGGAAACTGCTTCAACCATCTGATCCCACTCGCTCATTCATGGCTTTTTTTATTTGTAAAAGGCTCCTACAGCTAATTTTCACACAAACATCTTAAATGAATTGGTGTGTCTGTGGCTCCATTCTAGCAAGTGGAGCGTCAGTGAGGTTGCATTGAGGGTTCATGGCACTAAATGAAAGAGATAAAGTCTTCTGTCTCCCAGAGACCATGTAGAAGGAGCTAGTGGAAAATAAATATTTATTAGTTGGTGAAAGGTGTTATCAGGAAGTTATTGCAGTAATCAGGGTCATAGTGATAATGGTTTAGGCTGGAGTGGTCGTGATTGAGATGATGAAAACTGAATTGAATTCTGGACATATTTTAAAAGACCTGATAAGATTTGTGTATATATTATATGTGGAATATAAAGTGAAGGAGATGTTGTGAGCACCTTGGAGGAACTGAGTTACAAAGGAAACTGTTATGAAGGCAGAAATCAGGAATTTTGTTTTTTATACATTGAATTTGAAATTTTTATTAGACATGCAAGTGGAGAGGTTAATTAATCAATTAGATTTAGATAGGTGCAGGCAGAGCTGTTCCTTTTGGAAGTTCCAAGGGAGAATCCATTGCTTACCTACTCCAGCTTCTAGAAGTGCTGGCATTCTTTGGCTGATAGTTGCATCACTTCAGTCTGTGCTTCTGTTACTGAATTTGCGCTCTCTCAATTTCCACTTGCTGTCTTATAACAAACAACCTTGGTTTTACATTGGGCTCTAGTGGATAATCTGGGAAAATTTCCCCATATCAAGATCCTTAACGTAGTCATACCTGCACAGCTTCTTTTGCTATATAAGTAACATCCTGGGGATTAGAATAGGGACCCATTTGGGGTGCCTGGGTGGCTCAGTCCATTAAGTGTCAGACTTGGGCTCATGTCATGATCTCACGGTTCGTGGGTCCAAGCCCTGCATCGGACTCTGTGCTGACAGCTCAGAGCCTGGAGCCTGCTTTAGATTCTATGTCTCACTCTCTCTCTCTGCCCTTTCCCTGCTTGCACTCTGTCTCTGTTTCAAAAATAAACATTAAAAAAAAAAAAAAGAGTAGGGCCCTATTTGGGGGGCCATTATACAGCCTACTACATTCCATTACCAAAAAAAAAAAAAAAAGACAAGAAAACCCCCAAAGACTGGAGAAAAATGACATTCTTTTTAAACCATTACTAAATATGCAGGAAAGTAAGGGATCTCCAAAGGGGGAGCTAGAAATGGGGAACGAGCTTCTGTTGGTAGTGGTTAAGAACAGGACATTGAAATTATAACAGTGATCAGTTAGCAAAAGCCAAAGCCAGGATTTCTCTGAGGGTAAACTCTAGTACCAGAGCTAAGATTGAGAGACTAATGATGGGAACTTTCTAGGGCCTCTCTTATAAGGGTGCTAATACCGCTCCTAATAACCCCCAAAGGCCCCACCTCAAAGTACCAGTGTGTTGGAGATCAGGATTTCAACATGTGAATTTTGGGGGGACACAAACGCTCAGATATAGGTGTTATTTTCCTTAGCAAAAGGGATTTTGCATGTGTGATTAAATCAAGGACCTTGAGATGTAGAGATTGGCCTGGGTTATCTGAGTGGGCTCAGTGTAATCACCAAGGGAGGCAGAAAAAGAATCAGAGTCAGATGGGGATGTAACTGTAGAAGAAAGGCAAAGAGAGATGTAATGTTTCTGGCTTTGAAGATGGAGGAAGGGGGCTTCTAGCATCTAGAAAACATAAGGAAATGGGTTCTCTGTCTAGCAAGAAACATAGTCCTGCCAACAACTGACTTCAGCCCAATGAGATCTGTTTTAGACTTCTGACCTACAGAATTATAAAATCATATGTTTGTATTGTGTTAAGGCACTAAGCTTGGGGAAATTTGTAATAGCAGCAATTGGAAACTAATACAGCAATTATATCTATATTGATATTAGTCAAAAGGCATTACTAGAGATAATCATGATAAAGGTTCAGTTCATAAGGAAAACATAACAATTTAAAATATGTGTACATAATTACATGGCCTCTGTGCTAATGTTCCAATTCTATGTAGAGAATAATAAAACATTGGGTGACATTAAGGAAGAACCAAAATAAGTGGGGACATTCTGAGTTGGTTACTGGACAGGGAACTAGTTCTGAACTCAGACTCAGCTGCTCGCCACTCAAAAATCAATACTTGAGACAAGTGATGGTGGGAGAGGAAAGGTTTCTTGACTCAGGAAGCCAGCAACTTGGGAAGATGGTGGACTAACATCTCAAAGACCATTATCACTGTCCACATGAAGTTGGAGGGTTTTAAAGGGGGAAGGCAGGAGAAAAGGGAGTGAGGCTATATGCAGGAGCAGCAAGTGCCCAGGCCGTTAGTCCTATGTTGACATGACACTGAACAGACTTGTTGGGATCATCAGCAGCTGTTTTCAGGTGTAGTCAGGCATTATCTTCTGGGAGATTTGGTCCTTCACTCCACAAGGCCAGTGGTCTGCAAATCCCAAGGAAAGTAATTTAGTTCT
Organism: Neofelis nebulosa; assembly: GCF_028018385.1. Classification (NCBI taxonomy): domain Eukaryota; kingdom Metazoa; phylum Chordata; class Mammalia; order Carnivora; family Felidae; genus Neofelis; species Neofelis nebulosa. The sequence continues at coordinate 90,316,532 of NC_080786.1, read as the reverse complement.
GCTATAGACCAAGGGACTTAGGTCAGCAAGCAAGAAGTACATAAGCTTGAAGCAAGTTAACCCTTAAGACTGGTTTGAATGCTGTTATAAGTCATAAATTGAAAGACCCAATATGGTAAAGATGACAGTTCTCCCTAAATTAATTTATAAGTTGCATGCAATCTCAGATCAAAATTTCATCAGGTGGTTTTGTTATTTGTTAATTTTTGTTTTTGTGGAATTGGATAGGGAAATTAAAATTTTACATAGAAATGTGAAGGTTGAAAAACTGTCAAGATATTGGGAGAATTTGATCTATATCAAGATTTATTATAAATTATAGTAAATAAGATAGTATGGTAGTGGCAAATGGATGGCAAATAGGCTGATGGAGTGGAATAGAGAGCCTACGAACAGACCCAAATATACATAGACACTTTGTGTATGACAGAGATGCTGTAGGGAAAAGATGGGTTTTTCTTTTGTTTTTCTTTCAACATTTTATTTAAATTCGAGTTAGTTAACATATAGTGTAGTATTGGTTTCAGGAGTAGAATTTAGGGACTCATCACTTAAATACAACACCCAGTGCTCATGCAACAAGTGCTCTCCTTAATGCCCATGACCCATTTAGCCTATGTCCCACCTGTCTCCCCTCCAGTAACCCTCAGGTTGTTCTCTGTAGTTGAGTCTCATATGGTTTGAAGATGGGCTTTTCAATAAGTGCTGCTGGAACAGTTGGATATCCACATGGGATATCCCTTTCTCACAGCAGAAGCAAAAATCATTTATAGGCTTAAATGTGAAAGACAATATTTAAAGCTTTTAGAAATTAATATAGGAGAATATCCTTATGACCTCAAAAGTAAAGAAGAATTTTAAAACAAGAAAGTACCAACTATAAATGATACTAGATTTGACTAGATTAAAATAAAGAGCTTTTATTCATCAAAAGATAGCATAAAACCAACAAAAGCCCCCACAAAGTACAGAGTGGATGAAGATATTTGCCACACACATAATTAATAAAGGACTAGCCTTCACAACATATGAAAACTCTTGCAAATCAGTGAGGGATAATCACATTGAAAAAGTGAACAAAAGACTTGTATAGGGACTTTACCAAATAAAAAATATGATGAATAAACATATGTAAATATCCTCAAGTTCATTGTTAATCAGGGAAATGAAAATTGTAACTGCAGTGAGATGCTATTTGTCATCCTCCAGGGTGGCTAAAATGAAACAATTTGATAAAACCAGTTGTTAGTCACAGCTTAGTGCAGGAGAAACTCCTGAAGCCTGCTGATGTGGTGAGTTGGTGCATTCAATTCAGAAAATAGTTTGGCATTATCTAGGAAAGTCAAAGGTACACATAACCCATGATTGTTATTCTGCCAAGTAGATGCCCTTGAATGCCACTTGGGCTACATATACCAGAATATTCAAAACAGTTTTGTTTATTTTAGCTTCACACTGAATACATGTCTTATACACAGTAGAATGAATAGATAAATCTTGATATGTTCTTACAATAGGTTACTTTATAGCCATGCAAATGAACAAATTGGAGCTGTACTTGAAAACTTGGATGAATCTCATAAACAAATACTGAGTGAAAGTAAGGCACAAAAGAACGTATACAGCATAATTTGGGATATATACACAGGTAGTAAAACTATAAAGAAAAGTAAAGAAGAGATTAGCACCCAAATCTTAATAATGGATATTTTTGGATTAGAGCTGGCCACCTGACTTAGGAGCAATTGCTTAGGAAGCACTTCTCTCCCTCATCTTTTTATCATAGAAAAGGTAACTTCCACACAAAAGGGGAAGGTATTAATCATTTCCAGGTTCCCACACAATGGAGACCAACTTAGGTTAGTTAGAGAGAAAAGAATGTATGGTAAGATCAATGGATAGCTCACAAAATTGATGGAAAATCTAATGAATGAGGTTTGGAATATGGACAGGAAGCCATGGGAAATTAGGCAGCCAAAAAGAGAGACCAGATCAATACACAGGAAGAATCTAGTTAGTATCCAGCAGCTTCTGTCATTGGCCTGGCCACAAATGGACATTGAACACCGCCATTACTGTTTCTTCTACTACCCCTGAAAGATTCAAAACTGTCATTTGCTTCCTGTGTTACTCCAGGGTCAGATTTTTAGGTTGCGGCACTGCACTGATTGGAAGGTCAGGTTCTCCTGCACTGATTGGAAGGTCACATTCCCAAATTCTAGGGAAAGGGGCTACTTGCCTACATTTGAGCTTCTTTCTCTGAATAGGAAGTGTGTTTAGAACCGGATGGCCAGAAATGAAAAACACCTACCACAGGAAATATCAGAAATAAACACATCCGGTCCCCTCTGGAAAGAGGAAAAAGAAATGTAATTAGTTAAGATCTGTGAAACTCACTGGGACATGTTTTTACTGGGGGGAAAGACATTGTGCACAGTCATTTAATTGAAAGGAAGCCAGACTTTCTCTTCCTTCTGCTTTGCAGTATACCATTCTCTCTCTTTTTTAAAAAAAAATTAAAGGGGCGCCTGGGTGGCGCAGTCGGTTAAGCGTCCGACTTCGGCCAGGTCACGATCTCGCGGTCCGTGAGTTCGAGCCCCGCGTCAGGCTCTGGGCTGATGGCTCAGAGCCTGGAGCCTGTTTCCACTTCTGTGCCTCCCTCTCTCTCTGCCCCTCCCCCGTTCATGCTCTGTCTCTCTCTGTCCCAAAAATAAATTAAAAACGTTGAAAAAAAAAAAAAATTAAAAATTGAGCCTGAGTGGCTCAGTCAGTTAAGTGTCCTGCTTCAGCTTAGGTAATGATCTTGCAGTTCATGAGTTTGAGCCTCATATTGGGCTTTCTGCTGTCAGCTCGGAGCCTGGAGCCTGCTTTGGATTCTGTGTCTCCTTCTCTCTTTGCCCTTCCCCTGTTCACGCTTTGTCTGTCTCTCTCAAAAATAAATAAACATTAAAAAAATTTTTTTTAATTCCAGTAGAGTTAACATATAGTGTTATATTAGTTTCAGGTGTACAATATGGTAATTCAACAATTCTATGCATTACTCAGTGCTCATCATAGTAAGTGTACTTTACTCTCATGCACTTCTTATGGTGAGAAGGCAAGCTGGTGCAACCACTGTGGAATAGTATGGAGGTATCTAAAAAAAATTAAAAATAGAATTACCATATGATCCATTATCCACTACTGGGTATTTATCCAAAGAATATGAAAACACTAGTTCAAAAAGGTATATGCACCCTATGTTTATTGCAGCATTATTTCCAATAGCCAAATTATGGATAAAGAAGATGTGGTGTATACACACACACACACACACACACACACACCATGGAATATTACTCAGCCATAAAAAAGAATGAAATGTTGTCATTTGCAACAATGTAGATGGAGCTAGAGAGTATTATGCTAGGTGAAAGAAGTTAGAGAAAAACAAATATCATATAATTTCAATAATATGTGGAATTTAAGTAACAAAATAAAAGCACAAAGAGAAAAATAAGAGACAAAAAAATAGACTCTTAACTCTAGAGAACAAACTGATGTTACTGGGGAGGGGGGCTCTGGGTGAAATAGGTGAAAAGGATTAAGAGTACAGTTTTTCTGAAGCACACTTATCTGCTTTTCATATCAGGGCAATGCTGGCTTCATAGTATTTTTTGGTTACCGATTCAATTTCATTGGTAATTCAGTTTGGGGAGGGTAATATGTTTCTAGGAATTTATGCTTTTTTTTTTTTTTTTTTTTTTTTTGATGAGTCTGGCTAAAGGTTTATCAATGTTGTTGATCATTCTCAAGAACAAGCTCCTGATTTCATTGATCTGTTATACTGGGGTTTTTTGGGTTTTTTTTTTTGAGTTTCTATTTTGTTTATTCCTGCTCTAATCTTTATTATTTCCTTCCTAACACTGGTTTTGTGTTTTATTTGTTCTTTCTCTAGCTCCTTTAGGTGTAAGATTAAGCTGTTTATTTGAGATTGTTTTTTGCTTCTTGAGGTAGGCCTGTGTTGCTATAATCTTCCCTGTTAGAACCACTATTGCTGCATCACAAAGATTTTATTTATTTTTTAAAAATTTTGTAAGCCTGTTTGCTTGTTTGTTTGTTTGTTTGCTTATTTGTTTATTTATAGAGCACAAACTGGGAAGGGGCAGAGAGGAGGACAGACAGAATCCTAAGCAGTCTCTGTGCCATCAGCGCAGAGCTCGATGCGGGGCTTGAACTCACATACTGTGAGATCATGACCCAAGCTGATATCAAGAGTCAGATGCTTAAATGACTGTGCCACCCGGGCGCCCCTGCATCACAAAGATTTTAGACTGTTGTGTTTTCATTTTAATTTGTCTCCAGGTTTTTTTTGATTTCCTCTTTTATTTCTTGGTTGACCCATTCATTGTTTAGTAGCATGTTATTTAATCTCCATGAATTTGTGGTCTTTCCAGATTTTTTTTTGAAGCTGATTTCTAGTTTCATAATGTTTTGGTTAGAAAAGATGCATGGTATGACTTCAGTTTTTTTTATTTTGTTGGGACTAACTTTGTGGCCTAATATGTGATCTATTCTAGAAAATGTTCCATGTACACTTGAAAAGAATGTATTCTGCTGTTTTAGGATGGAATGTTCTGAATATATCTGTTAAGTCCATCTGGTCCAGTGTCTCATTCAGAGCCACTGTTTTCTTGTTGGTTTTCTGTTTAGGTGAGTTATCCATTGATGTAAGTGGAGGTTTTAAACACCCCTACTATTATTGTGTTACTGTCAATTACTTCATTTTTGTTATTAGCTGCTTTATGAATTTGGGTGCTTCTATGTTAGGTGTCTAAATAGTTACAATTATTATATCTTCTTGTTGGATTGTTCCCTTGTTAGATAATATAATGTCCTGCTTTGTCTCTTGTTACAGTCTTTGTTTTAAAGTCTATTTTGTCTGACATAAGTGTTACTACCCTGGCTTTCTTTTCACTCCCATTTGCATGGTAAATGCCTTTCCATCCCTTCACTTTTAACCTGCATGTGTCTTTAGGTCTCAGGTGAGTCTCTTGTAGGCAGCATATGTGAGGGTCTTACTTTTTTATTTTTATTTTTTAAAGTTTATTTATTTACGGGGCACCTGGGTGGTTCAGTCAGTTAAGTGTCCAACTTTGACTCAGGTCATGACCTCGTGGTTCATGAGTTCAAGTCCCACATCAGGCTCTGTGCTGACATTTCAGAGCCTGGCACCTGCTTCAGATTCTGTGTTTCCCTCTCTCTCTGCCCCTCCTCCACTCATGCTCTCTCTCTCTCTCTCTCACTCTCTTTCTCTCAAGAATGAACATAAAATTTTTTTTAAAAAAATGATCATATTTATTATGAGAGAGAGAGAAAGCACAAGTAAGGGAGGGGAAGAGAGGGGAAGAGAGAGAGAATCCCTAGCAGGCACCACATTGTCAGCACAGAGCCCAATGCAGGGTTCAAACCCATGAAATATGAGATCATGACCCGAGCCAAAGTTGGACACTTAACCAACTCAGCCACCCAGGTGCCCCTGGGTCTTGCTTTTTTAATCCATTACATCACCCTAGGTCTTTTTATTGGAGCTTTTAGTCCATTTATATTCAAAATAATTATTGATAGGTATGTACTTATTGTCATTTTGTTATTTGATTTTTGGTTGTTTTTGTAGTTCTCTGTGTTTTGTTCTTCTCTTGCTCTCTTATCTCATGGTTTTGCTGGCTTTCTTTAGTGATATACTCAGATTCCTTTCTCTATTTTTTTTTTTTTTTTTGCATATTGCTGGTTTTTGATTAGTGGTAACCATTAGGTTGATATATAATCAGGGATGGAAGTCTGGTTCAACATCCATAAATCAGCCACTGTAATATACCATATTAATAAAGTGCAGGGTAAAAATCATGATCATTTCAATGGATGCAGAAAAAGCATTTGAAAAAATTCAACATCCATTTATGATAACTCAATGAAGTGGGTATAGAAGTTACTTCAAAGTAATAAAGGCCAAAAAAGGCAAGCCCAAAACTAAAATCATTCTCAACAGTGAAAAGCTGAAAGCTTTTTATCTAAGATTGGGAACAAAACAAGGATGCCCACTCTCTCCACTTCTATTCAACATGATATTGGAATTCCTTGTCAGAGCAATTAGGCAAGAAAAAGAAATAAAATTCAATAAGTGGGGTTGGAGAAACTGGACAGACACATACAAAGAATGAAATTAGACCACTGTCTTACATGATACACACAACCCAAAATGGGTTAAAAGCTGTTGAACACAAGATCTGAAGCCATAAAGCTAGAAGAAAACATAGGCAGTAAGCTCCTTGACATAGGTATTACCAAAACAGTATTTTTTTTAATCTGACACCAAAACAAATGTAAAAATAAATAAATGGGACTACATTAACCTCAAGAGCCCCTGCACAGCAAAGGAAAACATCAATGAAATAAAAAAAGGAACCTATTGAATGAGAGAACATATTTGCAAATCATATATCTGGGTAGGGGTTAATATCCAAAATATATAAGGAGCCCATATAACTCAATAGCAAAAAAATAATCTGATTAGAAAATGGACAGAAAATCTGAATAGACATTTTTCCAAAAAAGATATACAGATGGCCAATATGTACATGAAAAGACACTCAACATTGTTAACCATCAGGGAAATGCAAAACAAAACCATAGTGAGATATCACCTCACACCTGTTAGAATGGCCAGTATTAAAAAGACAAGAAATAACAAGTGTTGGGAAGGATGTGGAGAAGAGGGAACCCTTGTATACAATTGGTAGAATGGAAATTGGTGCAGCCTCTATGGAAAAAATTTTTTGAAGTTCCTCAAAAAATTAAAACTTAGGGGCGCCTGGGTGGCGCAGTCGGTTAAGCGTCCGACTTCAGCCAGGTCACGATCTCGCGGTCCGTGAGTTCGAGCCCCGCGTCAGGCTCTGGGCTGATGGCTCGGAGCCTGGAGCCTGTTTCCGATTCTGTGTCTCCCTCTCTCTCTGCCCCTCCCCCGTTCATGCTCTGTCTCTCTCTGTCCCAAAAATAAAAAATAAAAAAATAAAAAAAAAAAAAAAACATAAAAAAAAAAAAAAAATTAAAACTTAAAACCACATGATCTAGCAATTCAACCTCTAGGTATTTATCTGAAGAAAATGAAAACACTAACTTGAAAAGATATATGCACCCTATGTTTATTGCAGCACTATTTATGATAGCCAAGATGTGAAAACCACCTAGTGTCCATTGATCTATGAATGGATCAAGAAATTATGTCACAGATAAACAACAGAATGTTATTTACTCATAAAAATGAATGAGTTCTTGCTATTTGCAACAAATGGATGGGCCTGCAGGACATTATGCTAAGTGAAATAAGTCAGACAGAGAAAGAAATACTGTTATGATCTCTCTTGTATGTAGAATCTTGGAAAAAACAAACAACAGCCTCGTAGATACAGATTGGTGGTTGCCTGAGGTGAGGGTGGAGAATGGGAAAAATGGGTAAAGAAGTTCAAAAGTTTAAAAAAAAAAAAGTGAGTATTACATCTTGGTAAATTTGCAAATCTACCAAATCAGATCCGGAAATTGAATTTAATAGTTTAGGGAAGAACTGGGTTTTAAAATTTGCAACATTTACAGGTAAAATATTAATTAAAAAAAAACAAAACAAAACAGAATGGGGCTCCTGGCTGGTTCAGTTGATGGAACATGTAACTCTTGATCTTGGGGTCATAAGTTCGAGTCCCACATTGGGCATAGAGCTTACTTAAAAAGCCAGGGGCACCTGGGTGGCTCAGTCAGTTGGCCATCCGACTTCAGCTCAGGTCATGATCTCACAGTTCTTGAGCTTTAGCCCCACGTTGGGCTCTGTGCTGACAGCTGAGCGCTTGGAGCCCGTTTCTGATTCTGTGTCTCCCTCTCTCTCTGGCCCTCTGCTGCTCGTGCTCTGTCTCTCTCTCTCTCTCTCTCTCTCAAAAATGAATAAACATTAAAAAAAAAACCCAGAATGGTTTCCAGTGAATCTTTTTTTCCACACAGAAATCACCCTCAAATGCATAAAATACCCACATTGATAGTTGGATGAAAATTGGGCTGTTTTATTGAGAAATTCCTGTATGACAGCTTGTGTGGGTTATTTCTTCATGCTGCCCAATTTTCAAAGAAAAATGTTCCAACCTCTTGCCTGTGCAGGAATACCCTGCAGCAGGGCTGGCTTCACGGGTGCACACTTGTGTAGTCACCTGGGCCTCGTGCTCAGAAGGACCTCACACTTGTTTAAATGCCCTGATGTCACTGTCTTGAAATTCTTAATACTTTTTTCTAGCACTGGGCCCTGCAAATTATGTAACTGGTCTTGCCTGGCAGTCAGAGTACTGGCAGCCACACAGGGGGAGAGGGCTGGAGTTTCAAGGTTTAGTGTGTAGCTTTCCCCTGAGCCCTGTGTTTTCCAAGTTGCTTCACCCCCATCTCACTTGGGCCAGTTGTCCATGGCCTCTCTAGCCTAACTTTAGAAAATCCTCTTTTCTGCCAGGGCTGTCAGAGGGCCATATGGGCTAGAGGAAGAGATGAGAGGGAGTCAATCTAATTCCTCTACTTTTGCCTAGTTCTGTGGTAGGACTCAGCTTCCTCTTTGAGGCTTGCTCTCCTGCAGACAATTGCAGAGAAGAAAAAGAGCAAACATAATTACCAATTAGTCTATCCCCAAATTTTGTCAACACTGATGTCTACCGTCTCACCTCTTTTCTTTGCCCTTGTGGGTTTATGCCTTTGTCCTTTCATCTTAGTGGGGTTTGGGGAGGCAGGAAATAAATGTTGAGTGTTCAGTCTGCCATGTATGGCCACTAGTCTTAATTTGCTTTCCATAGCAGAAACTACTTTTCCCTTTATCACTCAATTTTTGTTGGTTTATATAATAATCAAATTATGTGATTACGGTTGCAAGTAGAACTGGCTAAGTAAGTTTAAGAACAAACCCAATTGACTGCTGGTAAATGTACAACTCAGAAGTGTGTGGGCATCTAATTTATTTTACAGAGGAATGAAAATTGTGGTTAAGTTGGGCAAGTTGGATTAAATGGAAATTAGTTAACTGAGCTTCTATTGTAAATAAATGAATATAAGGCATCCGTTAAGAAGGTTCATTATGGAAAGTCTAAACGATTTGGCTTCTTGGACAAACAATTTGAAGAAGCTTATCTGTCTTTAAAACTGCTTGAGCAAGAAAATGTCTTTCTAGGATCGGCCTCATTTCTGCACTTTTTGGGTATTAAGGATGTGTTCAGACTGACCTGGACTCTCGACCTTGGTCTGTCCTAATTCATAGTTATTCCATCCCACCTGTCTCTTAGTCTTCTAGTTGGACTTTTGACCTTCTTTGACCTAAAAGACCTTGGTTTCCATCTGTGAGTTGATACCTTATATCCCCTTTAAGGACCCCCTCATAGGTACCGGGTTCCTCCAGTCTTTAGCGTTTTAGGAATTCTTGAGGACAAAACTGGCCTGCTTTCTATGGCTTCCTTCTCTGTAGGAAGTCAGGTTTCAGCTTCTGTGCTCTAAGTCAGGTGCCCATTTATCTTTTTGCTTTCTGTCTTCCAAAAATCTGTTATTTTCATTTGTCTTCTCCCATATTTGTCTGTGAAGGGTTTAGAGCTTTAAAAAAAAGTTACTATCCTTTTACTCTCAGCTTAGTGTGGGTTCCAAAGAGAGCAGAGCTACTGCTTATTTTCAGTAGGTCCTGTTTGGCCCTCACTCCTACTATGGTGGCTTCTCATTTTCTAAGCCCTTGGTCTTCTGATTCTCCAGAAAATAGGATCCTCCATTTTGAGCTTTCTAGACACTTTAAAAAAGATATCTACCCAGCCTTTTCCTGGGACTACCTAGCAAAGCCCTATTTGTTCTGTAGTTAATTTGCAGTCAGAAACAAGTCAATGTGAATTAACTTTTGTAAACATCAATTAAAAGTTAGGAATTTGGGGTGCTGGGTGGCTCATTTGGTTAAGCGTGGGGCTCTTGAATTTGGCTCAGGTCATGATCTCATGGTTTGTGGGTTCAAGCCCTGTATTGGGCTCTGGGCCGACAGCATGAAACCTGCTTGGGATTCTCTTTCTCCCTCTCTCTCTGCCCCCCTCCCTCTCTCACTCTTTCTTCCTCAAAAAAAAAAAAATTAGGAATTTATCCATTTCTTCTGAGTTGTCCAATTTGTTGGCATATAGGTTTTCATAATATCGTTACAATTGTTTGTATTTCTGTGGTATTGCTTGTTATTTCTCCTCTTCCTTTAGTAATTTTGTTTATTTGGGTCCTCTGTCTCTCTTTTTTTAATTGGCTAAGAAGTCTATCAATTTTGTTGATCTTTTCAGAGAACCAGCTCCTGGTTTCATTGATCTGTTATACTGGTTTTTTTGTTGTTGTTGTTGTTTCTTTTTTTAGCTTCTATATCACTTATTTCTGCTCTAATCTTTATTATTTCCTTCCTTCTGATGGTTTTGGTTTTGTTTATTCTTTTTCTAGCCCATTTAGGTATAAAGTTAGGTTATTTGAGAATGTTCTTGCTTCTTGAGGTAGGCCTGTATTCCTGTACACTTTCCTCTTAGAGCCACTTTTGCCATATCCCAGATTTTGGACCATTGTATTTTCATTTTCATTTGTTTTCATGTAATTTTTGATTTCTTCTTTGATTTCTTGTTTAACCCATTCATTGTTTAATAGTAGGTTATTTAACATCCATGTATTTATATCCTTTCCAGATTTTTTCTTGTGGTTAATTTCTAGTTTCATAGTGTTGTAATCAGAAAAGATGCATGGTATGACTTTAGTTTTTATGAATTTGTTGAGACTTGTTTGTGGCTAATATGTGATTTGTTCTGGAGAATGTTCCACGTGTACTTGAAAAGAACGTGTATTCTGCTGTTTTAGGATGGAATGTTCTGAATATGTCTGTTAAATCCATCTGGTCCAGTGTGTCATTCAGAGCCACTGTTTTCTTGTTGATTTTCTGTTTGGATGATCTGTCCATCATTTAGTGGGGTATTAAAATATCCTGTTATTATATTATTATCGATTATTTTTTAAAGATTTTTTTTTAATGTTTATTTACTTTTGAGAGAGAGAGAGAGAGAGAGACAGAGCATGAGTGGGGTAGGGGCAGAGAGAGAGGGAGACACAGAATCCAAAGCAGGCTCCAGGCTCTGAGCTGTCAGCACAGAGCCCGACGCGGGGCTCGAACTCACGGACTGTGAGATCATGACCTGAGCCGAAGTCGGACACTCAACCGAGCCACCCAGGCGCCCCTTATTATTGGTTGTTTATGTTTGTTATTAACTGTTTTATATATTTGGGTGCCACCATTTTGGGTGCATAAATATTTACAATTGTTATATCCTCTTGTTGCGTTGTCCCCTTCATTATTATATAGTATCCTTCCTAGAAGGAAGTATTAGCAAGGATGTGGAGAAAAAGGAACTCTCTTGCACTGTTGGTGAGAATACAAATTGGTGCAGCCATTGTGGAAAACAGTGTGGAGTTCCTCAAAAAGTTAAAAATAGAATACCCTACAATCTAGAAATTGCACTACTGGGTATTGACCCATAAAATACAAAAAACACTAATTCAAAGGGATATATGCACCTCTGTTTATTGTAGCATTATTTACAACGGCCAAACTATGGAAGCAACCCAAGAGCCCATTAATAGATGAGTGGATAAAGAAGATGTGACACACACACACACACACACACACAAAATGGAATATAACTCAGCCATAAAAAAATAATGAAATCTTGCCATTCGCAACAACATGGAGAGAGCTGGAGAGTATCATGCTAAGCAAAATAAGTCAAAGAAAGACCAATACCATATGATGTCACTCATATGTAAAATTTAAGAAACAAAACCAATGAGCAAAGGAAAGAGAGAAACCAAGAAACAGACTCTTAACCAATTTTTAAAAATTAAAAAAAAAAAGTTGATTTATTTTTTAGAGAGAAAGAGTGACCAAGGGAGGGACAGAGAGGGAGACAGAGGATCTGAAGCAGCTCTGTGCTAACAGCAGAGAGCCTCATGCAGGGCTTGAACTCACAAACAACGACCTGAGTCAAAGTCGGATGCTTACCGACTGAACTACCCAGGCGCCCCTAAATCTTTTTTTTAAGTAGGCCCCATGCCCAGTATGGGGCTTGAACCCATGACCTTGAGATCGAGTCACATGCTGTACCAAATGAGACAGCCAGGCCCTCTAAGAAATAGACTCTTAACCAGAGAGAAAAAACTGATGGTTACCACAGGATATGTGGGTGGGAGGATAGGGGAAGTAGGGGATGGGGATTAAAAGGGACAGTTATCATGATAAAAAAAAAGATTAAATGATTTAAAAAAATGAAAGGAGCTATTGATTTTTATAGAGGAGCACTCTATAAACTGGAAGGTACCACCCAAAGATAATGCTTGTTATATCAAAAAAAAAAAAAAAAAAAGGTGACCTTAAGATTTTTTTTAGTAATTATCAATCTATGTTTATCTCCATAACATACTCATTTAGCAAATCAGACTGTAGTTATTTTGCCACATGCTTCCCACCCTCCCCGTCCTGCCTGTATAGAGCTATTGACGTTCACAGTTTTTTTCATGGGAGTTGGTGTTATTTAAATGGCAGATAGATCAAAGATAAAGAAAAAAATTAGGGAACTCTTTGGGATAAAGGTATTCAAGTGAAGTAACTCTGAGAAATTTCCTCTTAATTGTGAAATAAGACTCATAAGGTAGATGAGTTTTTCTCTTTTGACTATGAAGAGGAGAGTAGCGACTGGGAGTTAAAACTTTCCCCTTAAGAACAAAAGGGCAGTTGTAGCATTTCCTAAACTCACAGCAATTATTTTTTGTACAATTGCATGGGCACTTTCGGATTCAAAGGTCCTTTTTGTGGGAGGTAGGTGAATTTAGATCGTTCTTTTTTTTTTAATTTTTTTTTCAACTTTTTAAATTTATTTTTGGGACAGAGACAGAGCATGAACGGGGGAGGGGCAGAGAGAGAGGGAGACACAGAATCGGAAACAGGCTCCAGGCTCTGAGCCATCAGCCCAGAGCCCAACGCGGGGCTCGAGCTCACGGACCGCGAGATCGTGACCTGGCTGAAGTCGGACGCCCAACCGACTGCGCCACCCAGGCGCCCCAAGATAGTTCTTTTCATCTTTCATTAGTATATAACTTTTTCACATACGTATTTTGTTTCTGCAGGAGTACAATTTCTTGAGGGTAGAGCATGTTTCTGACACATCTTAGCATCTCTGAGTGCCAGAAAAAATAGGTGCTTACCATCAGGATCAGGTAATGTGCATAAGTTCATTTAATTAAAAAAAATTTTTTTAAAAACATTTATTTTGAGAGAGGGTGAGAGCGAGCAGGGTAGGGGCAGGGAGAGAGAGAGAATCCCAAGCAGGCTCTGCACTGTCAGCACAGAGCCCAATGTGGGGCTCGAACTCACGAACTGTGAGATCATGACCTGAGCCAAAGTCAGGAGTTGGATGCTTAACCGACTGAGTCACCTAGGCGCCCCTCATTTAATTTTTGTAACAACTACTAGAGAAGAGCTATTACTCTCATTTTATAGATGAAGAAACTGAGGCACGAGATACAGCTCCAATAAGAAGTCCAGCTGGAACTGACTTTACTTGGCTGATTAACCAGATTAGGTAAATCCTACCCTAGTATCCTGCAGCATCTGTCTTCAGTGAACAGGTCAGGTACTTTCTGGAGAGAGATCTGCGACTTCACAGACCTTGCAGAATAGGTTGTAGGACTACTTGCTAATAAATGACGAATTTGGACCGAGGCCATCTTTCACTTTAACACACCATCTGAGATAAGATGGTGGAGGAGCCCTGTAGCTCAACTTATCTCTTAACTATTGGAGGCTACTTCTGTCTGCCCAAAAGAAGCTAATAAGTGTGAATGACCAAATTGACAGGTTACTTTATAATTTCCTTCTCCTTAGTTATCTCCATCTAGAAGAAATCTAGTCTCAGAGAGTCTAATAATGTCTTGTGAAGATTTATCATACATTTCCATGTGGTCGCCATTGGGGCTATGGTCTCTGACGTGGAGCCCTTGCTGCAGAATGTTAGCCTTTGGAACACAGTGGGGCCTGTGGGCTGAAATTTCAAGGAAGCAGCAGTTAGAAATTTAATGTCTCCAAACACTGCAGATCTCCTGGATATTTCCAATATCAATGAACGAAGCCACTGAAGTTAAATGATTGCAGCTGTTGCAATGGCCCCTCCCACCTTCCTTTTGGTCCACTGTCAAGGAAATCCTGTGTTAGCGACCCTGTCTCTCCTGTGCATCTATCTCATATGTCCCCATTGCAAGCTCCCCTATCTCAAGTAGCTCCATGTTCCAAAAACACTGGAGATTTTTGTCCTAGCTGGTTGTTCGGTATCCCAAGTAGTCTCGTAATTGCTTGTGAATTACAGGTCTATTTAGATTTTGTGGTGAGAAACACAGAATTGGTACTTTTAAAATGTTTTAAAAAGTAAAAAAAAAATATATGAATATAAGCAGTGAATCAAAAACTATAACCTAGGTATAAAGTCGATTATTCAATATAATTGGTGAAACTATGGACCATGCTCTCCAGACTGATTTCATACAAACATTTAAGTTTTCATTTCACAGTAATTTGAAAAGTAATATGCACAGTTAGGGTAAAATTTGGAGTTCTTGTTTATTCCTAATTCATCTAGAACAGTGCTGATGGAACTTTACAGAAAGTTTTAATCTGTGCTGTCCAATAAGGTAGCCACTAGTCATACCTGATTATTGAGTACTTTATTTTTTTAAACATTTTTAATGCTTATTTATTTTTGAGAGAGAGAGCAAGCAGGGGAGGGGCAGAGAGAGAGAGGGAGACACAGAATCTGAAGCAGGCTCCAGGCTCTGAGCTGTCAGCACAGAGCCCGACGCGGGGCTCCAACTCACGAGCTATGAGATCATGACCTGAGCTGATATCGGACGCTTAACTGACTGAGCCACCCAGATGCACCGACTATTTAGTACTTTAAATGTGGCTAGTGCAACAGAGGAATTTTTAAATTGTTTAAATAGTCACTTGTGACTCATGGCTACCTTATTAGTCAGAACAGATCTAGAATACAGTGATGACCTTGTAACAGGATAGTCTGTTATGCTGCAGCCACAAAGAACCCTAAAATCTTGATTTATAAGAACAAAGATTTATTTCTTACTTGTGTTATCTGCCCATTTGGGGTTGGCTGGGGACCCAGGCAGATAAAGTAGTCACCATCTCACATGTTGCCAGTCATCATGGAGAGTCTTGCACTAGTACTTAAATCCTCTGGCTCAGAAGGGACGCACATCACTTTCTACTCACAGCTTACTGACCAGGACTAGTCACAGCCCCATCTAGCCAGGGAGCCAGCAAAGCTGTGCCAGGGGGCAAAGAGCCTCAGTAGTGACTGACACAGATATTAGCCTCCCTTTCAAAATACGGAGGAGTTCCTAAGGGGTAAAGAAAGTAGTATTACCTTGTGTTTTCTTAAAAAGTGGGAGAATTGAATTTCTTTAGAATTATCCTTTATCTCCTTGATACTCATTAGCATAGATTTATTAAAAGCAGGTAAAATGTGAAAAGTAAAAAACTCAAACACTTTGATTAAAAAGAAAAAAAGACTCAGGACACCTGGATGGCTCAGTTGGTTAAGCGTCCGACTTCGGCTCAGGTCACGATCTTCAGGTTCATGAGTTCGAGCACTGCATTGGGCTCTGTGCTGACAGCTCAGAGCCTGGAGCCTGCTTTGGATTCTGTGTCTCCCTCTCTCTGTGCCCCTCCCTCACTCATGCTCTGTCTCTGTCTCTCTCTCTCTCAAAAATAACTTAAAAAATTTAAAAAAGAAAATGGCTTTTAAAAAGAAAAAAAGACTATATAAAGTTAGAGCTGACAATAGCATGTTTTTTTTTAAATTTTTTTTAACATTTATTTATTTTTGAGACAGAGACAGAGCATGAACAGGGGAGGGGCAGAGAGAGAGGGAGACACAGAATCTGAAACAGGCTCCAGGCTCTGAGCTGTCAGCACAGAGCCCGACGCGGGGCTCGAACTCACGGACCGTGAGATCATGACCTGAGCCGAAGTCGGACGCTTAACCGACCAAGCCACCCAGGCGCCCCAATAGCATGTCTTTTTAATTACACACAGAAATATCATTTAATATGAAGTTCTGCAATGTAAGCAGCAACCAATGGATTTTTATATGTTTGGGATGAAAATGGAATGGGAGAAAATGTATTTATTTTTCCTGGTGCAGAACACGTATGGTACATTTTTCCCTAGCAAGGAATAAAAAATCCTTGTCTTTAAAACTAGTAATTTCCTCACTAGGAACATTTGTGGATTGTAAATGCCTTTAAAAAATGAAAAAAATTAAATATTAACTGACCAATGGATTGTTTCCTTCCAGACTATACCATAGCATCATAGAATGATCTAGTCCAATATTTATTAGCATGTCTTGATTGTTTCTAGAGTATCTATAATATTGTTTGAACACTCAAGACATAAGAGGCTCACCATCTGATAACAGATTTCCTATAAAGTGGGAGCATTATCAGGAATTTCCTCCTAACAAATGTTTCAATGTCAAGACACGGAAAGATGGAACTTGGTTGCCAGTAAGAAACTGCACCAATGTTACAAATGCAAACCAAGCCCTGGTAAATAACATTAATGATGATAATGATTTTGTCACATGCCAAAAATGTCATATAGGTTTTAGCATTATGAGGATCCTATAGATATTAAATACCTGTAGAATGTAATTGAACCAAATGACACTCAAGAGAAATTTTGAACATGTGCAAATCAAGCTGCCTATTAGCAACAAGAACTACGTCAGTCATCCTGTTCCTTAGTGAATCACAACCATCTAAGCCATTCATGCAGCACAACATTTGTTTGTTTCCAGGATCCATCAGGGTAGTCTACAGCTGGTGACATGGCAAGAAAGAGGAGGCTGCAGAGACTGAACAAACAGCATGCACTGTGGTATCCTTTATTTAAAAATTGTGAGCTAACTACAGTTGTAGTGTTCTCATTTACCATTCTGATGGCATAATAAACTGCGAGAACATTAACACAATTTCAAGACATTAAAAATCTGTAACAAACACACCACACATGCACACACACACACACAACATACATGCACACAAAGGTTATAGTCTTCTAAACACAGTTAAGTGAAGAAAAGCTTCAAAAGCTCTAAATCAAATTTTAAAACCCTTTATTATAAACCGTGGCAATACTGTGGCTATTATGAAAAAATTGTAACTGCTAAAAAAGCAAAAAGAAAAAAATACTGGCAAATTTGAAACTAGCAGCAAAAAGCAGATAAAAATAGAATGGAAGGTAACATAAGACTACTATCAAAGTTCTGAAGTTGATCCTGTGTAGGGTTGCACTGAAGTCATTTCAAATTGGTTCTTGAGGAACTATTAAAAAGTCCCCTCAAATATTAAATTGCTGCACTTTACAAACAGTGGAAAAGAAAAAATATTTGGAATGTTACACACACACACTCAGAGGAAATGTATTAGGCATATTAGTTTATAGTCTTTGTTTATGACCTTCAAAAAGTTTATAAAGAAAAATTTAAGTGCCAATGTAGTGAAAGAAAAATTTCTAAAGATGCAAGTCTGAGTGCATTTATCAGGTCTAAGAATACATTTGAAGGCTGGGGGGCAAGGCATGACTGATGCACATTCAAGAAGAAAACATCGTGGAACCCATAAGGTAGGTAGAGTCCTCTGGAGAGTGTTTAGAATTGAAGGCGTGTTAAACTCAGACTACCCTGAAGGAGATTCCAAAGTATGTGCAGTTCTACAGCCCTTCATCAGTTGAAATCTGTTTCACAGCGGCCAATAAATAATTAAGACTAACTTTTTAGGAAACTGGTTTTTCATACATTCAAACACAGAAATCTTTACCACACATGCAGAGCTGATCTTCTATAACAGCACAAATACGAATCCTGGTTTCAGAAGAAAAGCACATTAGCAAGGATTTTTTTTTCACAGGTTCTTACAAAAATGTCTGAAGCTGCTAGACATCTGCAAAGAGGGGATAAGTTTAGATTTCCTACTGATTTTGGAAGAAAAGAGATTCTATTCTCCTAAAGAAGCCAGCCACCCATGAGCAGGGGACCTGTCTTCAGAATCTAAGAAGCATAATGTCCTTAGTGCTTAAACTCATGGCAAATTCAGATCCAGAAAAACGGGTAGATACATCAGGGGAGAGAAATGAAGTTTGAATGTGTACAGTATACTTTGGAATAAAATGTGCCTCATATGTTCCAATGGCTCAACTGCTCTCAGAATGGCATGCTGCAGGGCTGGAGGAGACTCGGTTCTCTGCAGTTAGGAGCCGGGAGAGAGAGATCTCTGTCTCCAGGGACCTTCTGGGCTGTGACCACAGGGCCTTATTTTTCATGAGTGCTTTCAGTTAGGGAATTTATGACCTTACCCAGATAAAGATTTCTTTTGGTTACTTTCTCTTTAAAATCAACTGATCAGGCAAGTTACTGGTAGTATCTTAAGGTGCCAGCTAATTCAAATTAATGCCCATCAATAACTGCTGCTAGGTGTCAACTGCTGTTGCTGAACAATCAACCCCCAAAAGACCTAACTAAATAATCTATCACACTAGGTGCTTTTACTATCTTGGATTTTTTGAGCTTTAGAGAAATAGTCTTTGTAAGACGACTTAGAAACTGCTTCTCTCTGGCTTTCACTCTTCCTCTTCTTCCTCTTCTCCTTCCCCTTCCCCTTCCTCCATGGTTTCCACAATGAGCTCTGCTGTGCAGGTGGCTTCTCCGAGACTGTTGACAGCCTTGCAGGTATACTTGGCATCGTCATCCCCGCAAACATCACTAATGATTAAAGAGCAGTTCCCATCCTCGTCGT
Source organism: Neofelis nebulosa (assembly GCF_028018385.1). NCBI lineage: Eukaryota > Metazoa > Chordata > Mammalia > Carnivora > Felidae > Neofelis > Neofelis nebulosa. The sequence goes on along the minus strand of NC_080786.1, from coordinate 90,297,572 downwards.
AATCTATCTGGAAGTGGCGGGACTCCCGGATTGACTGGTCATCTTTGAACCAGACAACTTCAGGGTCTGGGTATCCTGCAGCACAGGGAGGGAACACAAGTTTCTTATCAATTCATGCAAGCAATTCGTAAGCAATCTCTATTGATTAGTGGGGTACAGGGAAAGTATCATGATGTTGGCTTTTAGCATCTGTTTTGAGATTTACATTTGGATATGGGCATATATTGTAAATACTGATATCCAAAACCCTGCAAAAAAAGGTGTCATATAGTCATGTCACTTACCATCCATGTGGGGCTTGTACTGCCTCCCACCTTTATACAGATCTAGAGTACTACCTGGAACACAGCCTTGACTCCAACTGCACACCTAGAGCTAAATAAATAGGTCCTTGGACGAAAAGAAAATTTCTTGTATAATAGTTAAATAATTTTTTTTAATGTTTAGTTATTTTTGAGAAAGAAGGCGAGAAAGCACGAGTGGAGGAGGGGCAGAGAGAGAGGGAGACAGGATCTGAAGTAGGCTCTGTGCTGACAGCAGAGAGGCTCGAACTCACAAACCATGAGATCATGACTGGAGCTGAAGGCAGACACTAAACTGACTGAGCCATCCAGGCGCCCCTGTTCTCTTATTTTTTATTTAAATGTGTTTAAGTTCGGGGTGCCTGGCTGGCTCCGTTGGTTGAGCACGACCTTTGGCTTAGGTCGTGATCTCATGGTTCATGAGTTTGGGCTTTGTGCTGATAGGGCAGAGCCTGCTTCGGATTCTCTGCCTCCCTCCCTCTCTGCCCCTCCCCTGCTAGTTTGGGCATGCTCCCTCTCCCTCTCTAAAAAATAAATAAATAATTATTAAAAAACATTTTTTAAATTAAAAAAAAAAAGCAAATAGGCACGAGAGATCTTTAGAGATGATGGAAATATTCTAAAATTGGTTGTGTGATTGCATAATTCTGTAAATTTAACAGAAGATAATTTAACTGTACACATAAAATAGGTAAATTTTATGGTATGTAAATTATAACTCAAAGCTAATAGCTCTATAATAAATTAGAGGAGCTGATAATATTGCTTAAAAGAAAAGCCATTATTTGTTTTAGTCTGATCCAAAGACAGATAAACTACTTATGGATAACTGGAAATTGGCCACATGGGTTAGCCTCATTTTATATATTAGTCATGTTTATGCAAAGTTCAGCATTTAAAAAATATTATTTATATATATATATATATACACACACATACACACATCATATGTATGTATTATATATGATATATATACACACACACATATAGGTCTTTACAAATATACAGGGGCGCCTGGATGGCTCAGTCAGTTAAGCATTCAACGCTTGATTTCATTCAGCTCAGGTCATGATCTCATGGTTCATGAGACTGAGCCCCATGTCCAGCTCTGTGCTGACAGTGAGAAGCCTGCTTGATATTCTCTTTCTCCCTCTCTCTCTCTTTACCCCTCCTCTGTGCTCTCTCTCTCTCAAAATAAATAAACTTAAAATACACACACACACACACACACACATATACATATATATATATATATATATATATATATATATATATACAATCTGAGTTGTTCTTAAATTTGGGAGAAATATTTTTATAGGAAAAAAATTACACATAAGGACTTAAGAATTCTAGGGGCGCTTGGGTGGCTGAGTCGGTTAAGCGTCTGACTCTTGGTTTAGACTCAGGTCATGATCTTGTGGTACATAATTTCGAGCCCCGCATTGGGCTCCAAGCTGAAAGCACGGAGCCTGCTTGGGATTTTCTCTCTCCCTCTCTCTCTCTGCCCCTCCCCTGCTCACTCTCTCTCTCTCTCTCAAAGTAAACTTAAAAAAAAAAAAAAAAGAATTGAAGAATTCTAACATTCTTTTCAAGTAGAATTTTGTTTTTATCAAAACTGCCTCCATATGCTTTAATTCCTTCTCAGTGTTCCAGTGGAAGTTATGCAAATATGAAGGAATAATCCCAGACAGAAAAGTACAAAGATGATAATCATTATGTTGTAATAATGTTTAAAAAGGAAAAAAAGGAAAAAGAACTTCAGAAGACCAAAAACAGTGTGGTGATGGAGAGAATTTGGAGCTTCTTGCAGCGCCCCCCAATCTGCACACTTCCACACTAGCAAAGGCAACACATCCACCTTTTTTTTTTTTTAATTGAATGAGAACAGAGAAAGATTATGATAGGCACTGCATTTACAAGGCAGTTTGAGAATATAATGATGCAGGAAATAAACTGTTTCCATTCTTCACTTTGGATTGCTTTACCCAAAAGGCATTATCTAGGCATACTGCTGGAGAATTTTAAACTGTAGGAGGCACGATTTGTTCTGACTGCTGTCCTGTGCTATGCAGCCTTAGTAAAGTTGCTTAATGAACTTCTGTGCTTTATTTGGTCAGACTCAAATGGGAGATAACCCTCCACTTGAGTTGGCATGCAGTAGTCACAAACTGGAAGCAAAGAACCTGTCTTTTTTTGCCCTTATCTTTCTAGAATGTTGCAGTCTGTGGAAACTGAAATGCTTTGTGTCACCAACATTGCTAATTTCTCAGGTGCTATGCTAAGATCCCTTAAGTTCTCTTGAGCACTGGCAACTCAATTCTGCTGCCACATTATTCTTGGCAGGCGGAGCAGCATGGGGAAGATGGCATAGGTGTCTGGATCCCAGCTTCCCTCACATTGAATGTGAATGAAGTCACATTGCATGCTCAATCTCTGCACTTGCCAATCCCACACCTTTTTCCTGGACTCCATGACACCTTGAACAGACGTAAAAGGTTTCCTCCTTTCACCTATGTCCTCTCCCAGCATCCCCAGAATGACTCAGGCATTAGACATCATCAGGTAAGGGCCAGAGGCTCAGAAGAGTTAAATCACCACCCAAGTTCACACAGCCCACAGCTGAGCAGAAGGGCCTCCGACTCCACATCCTCTTCATGCCAGCCTTCCTTTGAAGCTTCTTGTGGGCAGTTCACAGGCTTCCCAGAAGCCTGCAAAGCTCATTTCATTAAGCCTCTTCCATAGCCAAATAGGTCTGTGATGAGCCACTCACATCAGTGGTTGATATGAATACGTAGAATATCAGAGGCGCCCTAGGTGAGTCACTGAACGGCACCAACCTTCAGGAGGCGGAGTGGGGGCAGTGGGCCAACTCCTCCTGACCCAGTTATCTTCGCTTGCGTCCTGGCTGCCCAGAACTGACATTCTGCCTGGGGCACACAGCAGGGCCCACCCGCCCACCACGCCACACTTTTGTGTGGTCAAAGTCAAGGGAAGAACCGCTACAACTTACCTTCAATCTTGCAGTCAAATCTAGCAGCGCTTCCCTCCACAACTTCTAAATCACGGATGGTCTTAGAGAAATAGGGTTTTACATGGGGCTTTTCCTCAGCAACAGCCTCAAGGAAAGCTTGGGACACATCTTCTAGGAGACAGGGAAGGAAACACGGTCAGTTCTTCATTTCCTGTTCTCTTCCCTGGTTTAAAAAAGTTGATTTTTTTTTTTAAGTTGCTGTAATTCAGCAAATAATGTGGCTTAGGGGACTGAGTCAAGTACACCTTTCTCCTGGGGACAGGTTGGCCTGCCGCCACATGGTTTTGGCAGAAGAGAGAACCGTGACAAAACTGTGGAAATGTTTGAACTCCCTCCTTCCTTTATGCTGACACACTGAAAAAGGAAATAATCTTTAAAAAGGATTTTTGGCTGCATTCCATGCTGTCTCAGGATTCAGTGGAAGGGATCGAAGAAGGACAAACCACACCAGCTGTCCCGATCTCTGTCCCTGCTTTGCCCTCCCTCCTAGAGCAGCAGGCCCTTCACCTGCTCCTTGGAAAGGGGGTCCTAGACATGCCTTCGATTTACCAGTAGTTCTGTTCTCCACACTCACCCTGCCTTCACAATGTATGACTACGGACGAGGATCTGGGATTGGTCCAGGGAAAAGCTGTGACTTGGAGGGGCTCCTATATACTCTCCCTTCCCTTCAGGCTATTTCTGGGTCATCTGGGGAGTGCGGATCAGGAGGGACCAGGCCCACGTGTTGCAGACTCTGCCCCCAGCTGCATCAGAGCAGCCCAGCAAGCAGCCTCGCCAATTACCCTGCTTTTATGCACAAGAGGGATCTAGATCTAGCTTCTCACCTTTGGATGCCAAAAACACCAGGCAGCGGGAGTTAGGGGGGTGTCTTTGGCCAAATGAGGCGCCTCAAGAAGGTAAAGGCCAGACCCTGCATGCACCTGGAGCTTGGAAGAGGCCAGAGCCTTCACTGAGGAGATGGTCGGGGCAGCATCTCAAAGGCGGTGTGCAAACAGCTAACTAGCCCTACTGGTCTCCAGGAGGAGCCCCGTCACGCGCAGTCTACCCCATTCAAACGGCATGTTTCAGCATCGTGACAAGTGCCAAAGGAATATGGACTAAAGGTCATTTTTAAAAAAAAAAAGAAAAACACAAAGGCAGTAAGAATATGGAAGGATATTTTTTAAAAAGATACTACTATATGTGATTTTTATGTTTACCTATCAGTATACAAATCTCACTTTTCTAATGAGAAAAAAGGAAGCTTTTAATGAAGTCTTCACTAATTCTTATGTAAAATATAGGGAAAAGAACAGCGGAGGTCACCTGGTCCTATGAGACAATAACTTTCCCTCTGAAAGTAGCTAAACTTATCGTTGAACAATTAAAGAATAACTAGCAGACTTAGTAATTTTAGGGCAACCTAAAAGTAGTTCTGAATTTTATCCTTATAGTTTATATTATCAAAAAAACCCCAACCCCCCTTAAAACCTCAAAATGTCCCTCCATCCCTCAACCCTTCCTTTCTTGCCAACTAGAGCAAATCTTCCTGGAGCTCCTTACCTTCAGATTCTAATTTTTCTGCATTGAGCGGGCTGGTTGGTGATCCTGTTGAGGATTTCCTGCCACTGAGCCCTGAGATCATTGCCATAGAGGACAGTCTTCCAATGGCTCTCACAGCATTGCCCGTTTTCTGGAAAATAGACACTGGCGTTGGACTCAGGCGGTGTCCCTGGTTCCCGTTGGGCAGTGGGGCTCGGGGAAAAGAGCCTAGCCCCAGAGGTGCAGCTGTCCTTGAAATGAGGACCTCCCCAGTGCCGAAGTTCTGCCAGAGGAGTGAGCCCAACCTTGCTCTGCTCAGCACTATCAGCGTGTCAGAAGATGTTCAGAGAATGGAATGGGGCCTGGAACCAATGTGTGCGTTAATGTGACTAAACAAGGTCAACATGAGACAAAAACCCTTTTCATACTGTGCTTCAACTCCCATAAAAGGGATAGTTTATATAAAGCAACTGCAGGCTGAGACAGCTCCAAAGACTTATTGCTGACGAGGCCCAGTGGGGCTGTTTCTCGTAAAACAATACTAGCAATAGGATTTTAATTGGTCCAGAGAAAGTTACTACGGATCCCACAGGTCCTGATGCAAAGGGAAAAAAAAAGCATTCCATTGACCTTGGGCAAGTCGCTTAACCTCTCTGGGCTCCAGTTTCCTTCTCTGTATAAGAAGGGGGTTGGACAAGATGATCTCCAAGGTCTCATTAGTTCTGTTTATGATTCAGATACTTAAGAGATTTCCAGAAACACTCTGGCTGGCCCCAGCACAAGTCTGTGAATGCACAGTGAAGTTCTGGAGGGGTGCTCTTCCCTGACGTACACCCAGCCATCAAAAAGAAGCGCCCGAAGAAATGAAAAGCAGCGGCGCTTTGCTTTTCTGAGATGAGGAACCTTGGAAGAAGAGAGAATTTCTGCTGAAAAGGATGCCAGAACTTGAGATGAAAATTTTCTTTGTATTATGAAAATTCTACCAAGCACAGGATTTAGATCAGGAAATCCCCAATAATACACAATCGTGTCTATGTTTCTCACCTTCAAGTGAAGTTTCTTGCCCCTTTTCTAAGGTCAGTGGAAAGACAAGGTGAGAAACTAAGGCATAAGCAACTCTTTCCACCCCTACACCCAAAACATCTTTTTAGGCACCCAGATACTGTATGTCCAGAGTGTAGACGTTACCACAGGCTGGCTGCTCAGAGAGAAAAGAAACAGCCTGTACATAGGCCAGTGGCTAGCACTCATCTACTGGACTGTAAACTGTCCCTGCAAAGCCATCTCCTCCTGAACTAACTTCATGCGCTCAAGTATTTCAGTAAAGTCTCACAATTTTCGACTATCAGGAAAACCAGTATATCTCCAGAAAAAAAGATTATTTTGAAAGTAAAGGATTACAGGGCACTAGAGACTCATAATGGGGTGTGTGTGTGTGTGTGTGTGTGTGTGTGTGTGTGTGTGTGAGATTTAAGTGGAGATCTGCTATGACCACAGCCACTTTTCTGTTTGTCACATGCCATCCTTATTGCAGACTATTTTCATGCACTTTGGACATTCAATCCTGCTCTGCCCTCTGGCCATCCACCCTCTTGCACACATACATCACTGCAGTGTGGTAATGTTTATGGCCCTCTGTCACCATGGTGAAGCTGGGTCACTCTGAACAGAGCACAGAAAGCCCCAAGTGGAGGTGATACAGTGGGTGGGGGAAGAAGGTGAGAGATGACAAATGACCAACTTAACTGTGTGCACAGGCACTGTGGCCTTGCAGGCAAAATACCTGCAGACTGAGCCCACTTGGCAGTCTTTTCTGCTCTTCTGGGAGAAGAGGTTACTGGTGACATCACTGACCTGTTTGTTGTGCTAGCTGGAGAGACCCAGCTCTTCCCCTGGGAGCTTATCCTGACCTCAGGAATGGGTAAGAGGAGGTGCCAGCCATGGCAGCCCTCCCTATGGAGCTGACGTCAGACCAGACTATTTCCTGGTCAGCCAAACTCTCAGATCCAGCCCTTCTGGCTCTTGATTCCCTTTATCCAACACAGATTGGTTTGCCTGGGCCAGGAGTCTGTCAAATGAGAGGGTTCATTCTCAACAAAGGTATGGTACTGTGTGACTCTGGGCAAATCAGTTCCCCTCTGTGCATCTCATGTTCTTGGACCAGAAGATTCAAATCTCCCTATAGCTCTAGTCTTTTGCAGAAAGACTAGGATTCATACATGTGACTGTGTAGCCCACGGGCTCCCTAATTCCAAATGCCCAGATTGTGACTGATCAGGACTGTCTTTAGGTGTGGAATAAGGAAGTCTTTCCTCTTCCACTAACAAAATGACTAACATGACGTTACCAGAACAAGGCAGATAAAAGAGAATATTTCAGAGAAGGGATCATATACACATTAACAAATAGGCTATACATAGGAAATTTTCCATCAGATGGAGTGATACAGCATATAATTTCTAAGACAAGGACAAAAGTAAGAAGTGCTTAGTAACGAAAATCTTAAAAATAATCTCCATCAGAATTCAATCTTTGGGAACTAATTTATGAAAAAAAAATCAGTAGGGAAATTGTCAGAACTAGAAAAGAAATATATATCTATATGTTCTAGTCTTTAAGTTTCATGACTCTGAGCTGAAAATTGGTTGCTGCTTTATTAAGACTTCTGGAAATTTTTAGAATACCAAGAAAGAAAGTTTCAGTTCCCCAAGTTCCATCCTTGTTTGGAGGAAGTCTTTTTCTTGTCTGAAGGCCATTGCCAAGGCTGGGTTCCTGTGCTCCAGGCGGGCGGTGTCTGTACTGGCCTCCCTAATGCCACTCAGACTCCCTCCCCTGGAAAAGCCAGCCAGGGTGACTAACCGGCCTGGTTTGCCCAGGACTGAGGGGTTTCCCAGAATGAGAGTCTTTCAGGGTTAAAGCCAAGACAGACCTTGGCACACTGGAGCAAGTTGGTCACCCTGGAGCCAGCCAACCATCCTAGACCGTACATATATATCACCAGCTCCAAGACTCCAGTTTTCTCTGAGAAGTGCATAATATCCAAATGTGATGGCCAAGAGTACTCTCTGCTATCCTGAGTCAAAAGCTTTCTTCTCTATGGCCCTGTGGTCCATACTGCAGAAGTCTTTGTGGTTCTCAGAAAATAAAGATGGCTGCCCACAGGCCTCTACTTCCTAGTCCTTAGCTTCCAGGTTTTTTTTTTTTTAATTATTTTTAAATTTACATCCAAGTTAGTTAGCATACAGTGCAACAATGATTTCAAGAGTAGATTCCTTAATGCCCCTTACCCTTTTAGCCCATCCCTCCCCCCCGCCCCCAGCTTCCAGTTTTACAAGCAGAAGCCCTGTTATCCTGCTCAACTCACCCTCAGTGCTACTGCTCATCACATCTTTTGAAAATTCTTTTCATACAAATAAAAAACATACCCTCTTTCAGAATAACTTCATTCTAAGATCAATAATATGATTAGTCATCTAGATGTTGCCCCACTTGTAGGGATTTGCTCTCATGTTAGTTCCTTCCTCCTGGGCCTTTTATGGAAACCACATCAGGATGATAGCAAGGAACCTTCTCTTATGCAACTGTAGAGATCTCTGGGCCACCCGTATCTCGCCTGGCCCTCTCCCTCCACCACAGTCTACCCCATTTTATTCCATGGCACTCTGCTCCCGACCACACAGAACCTCAGCTGCTCTGAGAGGGAACCCCCTGGTCCAGGTGTGCTAAGGTCCTGATATCTGGGGTAAAAAATGTGGATGGTCAGATGCTGCTGAACCATTATCAGTGAAATTACACTTCAGGGACATCATGTGCCATGTGGGATTCTATAGACTACTTTTGTGTATAATTTTGTGAAACCTAACCACTATTTTTGTGGAAAAACCATTTCCAAATGCTCCTACCTATGTTAAGATATGAAATCAGGGGTGCCTGAGTGGCTCAGTCAGTTGAGCATCCAACTTTGGCTCAGGTCATGATCTCACAGTGAGTTTGAGCCCTGCATAAGACTGTCTACAGTCAGTGCAGAGCCTGCTTCAGATCCTCTGTCCCCCTCTCTCTGCCCCTCCCCTACTCGTGCTGTCTCTCCCAAAAAAGAATAAACATTAAAAACAAAAAGATAGGAAATTAAGGTTTCTCCTCTGAATTCTATCCTTTTCTTTCCCTTCTCACTTCCAGAAAACCTTATGGCCAATAGCACTGTTAACAACAAGAAAAAAATTTAAGCAATTTAAAATATCAGCACAATTTATTGTTCCCTGACCCATTAGATTAAAAAATTTCATTTATTTCCTCTCCCATTTCCTTTTCTCTGCTCCTGTCCCCTGCGTTTAGGCCCCCCCTGGCTTTGGTTCATCATTCAAGCAAACCCCAAAGAGACTCACTGCACTGAGGACAGCCCCACCCCCACACCAGCCACCCTATCCATGCCAGAAGTACCACTATTTCTTTGAGATCTGTCAGCCATTCGATCATTAATAAAGCCAACTTAGGTTTTGTGGACCCCTTTTTGTTTTTAAGAAACTCAGCTACTCTGATTTCACTGGATTCAAATGACACTAGAGGGTAAGGTAAGCGGCACAGGTGTTCCAACTCGCCTGGCACTTGAGGGAGCCAGGAGGTCCACCTAAACCTTCACTGGGGACTAACCAACAACGGACTCCCATCGTGGGGGAGTCCTGGCCGAGCCACTCAGGGGAAGTGGTCCCTTAAACCCACATGCCCAAAAGCTGCCCCTTTGCCTCTGCTCCTCTCACCCTCCATGTGAAGTTGTACTTTTTGAGGATTTAGTCATCGCGTATGGTAAATTACCAGCGTCCCAGTTGCCCCTAAAACAGAGATCTCCTTTTTCTCTGCCACACTGACAAGTTTTACATGCCCTAGTTCCCCCGACTGCCCAGCTAAAGGACTCTGCTCCTGTCAGGGTGAGTTCCTCTGTGCTTTCTCCTCTGTGCAGTTATGCCCTCTTCTCTTCTTCCAGCCCATTTTCCATGACCACTTTCAAAGTTCTGCCCCTGGCAGCATTTCCTCACAACCACATCCAGCCTCTGGTGTGACTGGCTCCATTCTCCCATCTACACTCACATATATGGGTATGGTAGGCTATACTGATCGTTTATGATTCTTGGTGTGCATGGTGTCCTTTTATGTCCATTTGCTTCAGTACCCTACTACACTATACATTCCTTGAGTACCGAAACCATGTACCCTCCAGTAGCCCAGGAATTTTGTAATACTAATAGTGATAATAAAAATAAAACAGCTAATGACAAATTCTCTATGGTTTTGGATGACAATTTCATGCATCTGTTAAAAATCAGAGGCAATTTTACATCATTGTTAAGACTGTACTTTGGAACCAGGCTCTGGGTTTGAATCCTTTTCCATTTACTAGCTACATGATCTTCAGTAACATTCCTAACTGTTCTCTGCCTCAGTTTGTCTGAAAAGTGGGGATAATAATAGTACCTGCCTCCTAGGATTAAAAGACTCACTGCATAGAAAGTGCTTTGAATGTTCCCTGACATATGGCCAGCCAGCCATAATATTAGCTACTGGTGTTATTTTCAATCACTTACTATGTGCCACGCAAAGTGCTCAAAGCCAGATGAAGATTATCTCCCGTATTTCCCACAATAATGCTGTGTGATGTTGGTGCCACTATTATTCCCCACTTTACAGGTGGGAAAATGAAGGCACAGTAAGGTTGTCACTCGCCCAAGGACACATAGTAACATATAATCTCCCTATGGAGAAGGGTGGGGACCGTATCTCTCTTTGTAGATCATACGCCCTCCTCCTTCACTATAAAGAAATATAAGCCTATCCCACTACCTTTAAGGAGATCACATTCTCCAGGGTTGCCAAAAAGTCTTAAAGATGACATTGCTCATCCCTAGCCACGAAGACATGAAATGTCACTCTTGGTCCCAGACTATTTTAAGATAGACGTAAACACTGTTGGATTGAGGGTAGCTTGAATAAGCAAATGTAAAGGGCAACATCCAAGTCCAAAGTGACTCCCTCATTACCTGCCATTTCCTCCTTGCCATGTACTTCTTCATCCGGTCCTTTGAGAGTTTCTTGGCCTCCATGTTCTTGGTGTCTTTCATTAGCCACGGATGCTGAAGGCACTGGGTGCAGTTCAGGCGGTTTCTGATGGAGGCAGAGATCAGAGGATTTCTGAACAGGAGGGGACCTCAGAGACTGCTGGTTAGATCAGAAATGGGAGGTCACCTGTCCTCGGTCCATCCACCATGATCAGGGTTACTGTGCTCCTGGCATTTTTCCTCTCTTGGTCTGGGTTACACTGACTAGATCAGAATAGGTTAGTGTTAAGGCCTAACCACCAAGTAAGCAGGTGGAGTCTCATGACCTGCCCTTGGGTCTAATACTCGGGCACCTGGGTGGCTCAGTCAGCTAAGCGCCTGACTTGGGTTCAGGTCATGATCTCACAGTTTGGGAGTTAGAGCCCCTCATCAGGCTCTGTGCTGACAGCTCAGAGCCTGGAGCCTGCTTCCCATTCTGTGTCTCCTCCTCTCTCTGCCCCTCCCCTGCTCATGCTTTGTCTCTCAATAATAAATAAACGTTAAAAAATTAAAAAAAAAAAAAAAAGAAGTCTAAGTGCTGGAGGGCAGATATTCTAGGGTGGGGTCATTCTACTGGTCACGTGGGGAAGGGGCTGTAGAGGCCTAATCCTTTAGCCTTCCTATCTGGTGGAAAGGAAGGTAAAACATGAAGCCTAAATCTCTGAGAATCACTGAGTTTTCATGTCTTGTGATGTGGTTGAGTATCAGATTTTTCTTGTTAAAACTCAGAAGTATGTCCTGCATACAATCTATGCATTATGACAACCTTCCAAACTGTACTCAAACTCATTTAATCTCTCTGAAAGCTCTGGGAATCTAGAAATAATTCAGGGCCATCACCTTAGTTATAATAGGACTAATAAAGTCCAAAGAACCAGATGCTAACACACATAGAAAAAAGAGTATGAGGGGTGCCTGGGTAGCTCAGTCGGTTAAGCGGCCGACTTCGGCTCAGGTCATGATCTCGCCGTCCGTGAGTTCGAGCCCCGCGTCAGGCTCTGTGCTGACAGCTCAGAGCCTGGAGCCTGTTTCAGATTCTGTGTCTCCCTCTCTCTGACCCTCCCCTGTTCATGCTCTGTCTCTCTCTGTCTCAAAAATAAATAAACGTTAAAAAAAAATTTTTTTAAAGAAAAACGAGTATGAGTAAATTCGCTAAGTATAACAAAATGTAGTGATCTTTAGATAAAAGGATCATGGATTATTTTAATTTTCCTATATTCAAATTTTCTACAACTTACATCATTAATTTTATACTAGATGAATATTTTTCAAAGGGCTGAAAGGTGGAGATTTCTGGTTAAAGAGATGCTAAGTTCAAGAGTTTATAGGAATCGAGTATCTTGACATTTGAAATCAGTTCTTTGGTGAATCCATTTTATGAGCACAGAGGGTCTAGTACAGCTCATTACTGAATTAATTCAAGGTCAGATGAGAAAACAGATATATCCATATTGCCCCATTTACCAAATCTTCAGTGAATGAAGCTTGGTGGACAAAAACCATCCTGGACCAGAGTTATTAGGAAGGAGGTCTGCATCTCTGCAAAGCATCTTGGGAGCAAGGATTGCTCACACTGGAAGGGAACCTAGGTCCCCACAACATCCAGATTCTACCTGAGTAATGTCTATTTCTAACAAAGGCTGTGAGAGCAAAACACTAAGACAGCCTCACTGAAGGATTGTGGATGTAGCCTCTGGAGGAGTTTGGCCTGAGGTAGTTACAAAGGACTGAGAGGTGGACACATATCGAGAAAATCAGAGCCATCTGAGAGACCTTCCAACGCTGTTTTTTTAGCAACTGTGCTCTTGGTCCCAAACAGGGTTTCTCCCAGAGGGGAACAAGATAACTGGTAGCCTCCAGGGGTCTGTGGGCCAGGCAGACAGGGCAGAGCCTGCACCATAATAAAGTCACCTGGTGAATGCAGTCACCTACCTGTGGAGTCGGGCAGCCCTTCCCCTTTTTATCCTCTGGTGTCTGACCTATTTCAACACCACCCTTCTTCTAGGGCAAAGTGTAGAACTGCTCCCTGGTGCCAAATGCTACTTGGGTTGGGAGGTGGGGTGGGGGGGTGTGGGGGCTGGAGCCACACCCTGCCTCATCTGGCCACCAGTTTACAATGGGCCAGGCACCCAATAGGCCAGTTACTCCCACCTGACAGCCTGCGGCTCCCTTCCCCCAGGCAGGCCAGCTTTCCCCACACTGGCACAGCCTCCAGCCTACCTGCTGTAATCCCGCACGTTCCCTCAAGGGGAGAGTGCTCACCTATGGATTCCACTCTAGCCTCCCAGCTGCACTCTTCTCTCATGGGGACACTTACCGAGCACCTTATGCAACTGTTTTATGTGTTCCTCCACCAACCACAACGGCAGCTCCCAGCAGCCCCCAGGGTGGAGGTGGGGAAATGCACAGTCTGCGTGGTGAATGGGGGAAAGGGCACAGGCTGGGACAGAGCTGAGCCAGAGGTCTGAAATCACGGCCTCACTCTGGCCAGCGGGAGAAGGTACCATGTTCAGGCCGTCAGTTGTTAAGTAATTTAGATATGGAAAAGACATCAAGCCAGAATAGCCTGGGGGTATGAGTAGGTCCACAATAGGGTACTTGCAGAGTCACCCCTGAAGAGGGGCTGAGGTTTCAGCATGGCATCCCCAGCCACAGCACACAAGAAAATAGAGGTTGTCAATATTCACAAACACAAGCTGCCCCTCTCCCTGCAGCATCCATGAAGTGTTGCTTTTCAAGTGGGGTTTCTATGCTTCTAAAGACCAGTGGAGTGTCTGGAACCAGGGAGCTGGGGGACCTAGGAAGACCCCCTTCGCCTCCCCCGTTCTTACAGTGCCCGCCCTCCACTCCTCAGTGAGAAGGGGCCCACGACAGGCAAATGAGGTCCCTGCTTCTGGACACCAGTCCAGGGAGTGGGGAAGCTGTAAAGATGGAAATCTCAACTCATTACTTCATATCTTTCTTCAGTAAATTGCTGATAAAATCTTTGGCATCATCAGAGATCTCATCGAACGCTTCATCGTCGAAATCCCAGGTGGCTGAGGTCACGTTGGCTAGGGTTTCATTATCGTTGTCACCCATGAAGGGGGAAAGTCCACTAACCCTGGAAGATAAAAGCAGGACAAGAGGTGAATGGGGAGTGGCTGATGGCAGGAAAGGTAGGGTGGTAGGATCCCCCCAAGTGAGTATTGAGGTCAAATGTGAGGGCCCTCAAAGCCCTGTACCCCTAATACCCCTGTGCCTGCCTCTCCTCCCACCTGAGGAAAGGAGAGAGGGTGTAGCTCACAGGCTTCTGTGGCCCAGCCTCTTCTCAGTGCTCACTGTACTTCTGGGGTGTCACCTGCCTCTTGTCACCACCTGCCTGTGAGGCTAAGGGGAACGAATTTACTTCAGTTTACAGCTTCCACAGTATACAGCAGGGCCCCTCTCCCTGTCCTCTGTTTTCCCCCAAGGCCCAGAACCTTCTCCACGGCTCCCTTTATCTCCGTGCTGTGGCCACCCTCGTCAGGGACTGGTCACATGGTACAGCACTCACCACTGCACCCGCTGTCCCTGCCCCCTTCTACCTCTCATCTTCATACCCGTCAGCACCAATGAGAGGGCCCAGCACACTCAGGACACTTGGCAAGCTCGGACAAACAGTAGACTTTGAATCAGCAACATGGGTTTGGTGATCTGTCTACACCAGTAAGCCTGAGGCACTTAGGCTAAACCAGAAAGCTTGCGTTAAGAGATACCAAAGCTGAGGAAAGAGCACAGTGTTTTCATTTGTGGGTGACCTTGGACATTTTCCTTCTCTGTATGATGGAGAACCTACTACTTAACTATACAGTAGTCACCACTTGTACGAATTCTCCTTCTCGTCTTCCTCTTTCTCCTCCTCCATCAACATCATCATGGCAGCAAACATTAACCAAACATTTACTATGTGCCAGGCACTAGGCAAACAGCTTAAAGTAGATGAACTCATTCCATTTTTTAATCTTTTTTTTTTCATTTGAGAGAGAGAGAGAAAGTGAGCAAGCATGAGCGGAGGGGAGGGGCAGAGGGAGAGAGAGAGAGAGACAATCCCAAGCAGGATTCACCCTCAGCACAGAGCATGACATGGGGCTTGATCCCACGACTGTGAGATCATGACCTGAGCTGAAATCAAGAGCTGGACACTCAACCAACTGAGCCACCCAGGCGCCCTGAACTCATTCAATCTTAACACCACCCTATAACACAGGTAACTCATTACTTTAACAGATGAGGAAATGGGCATTGATTGGGGTTAGGTAACTTGCCCAAGGATTCAGTCAGTGAGCTCTGAACCCAGGCATCTAGAGCCTAAATCTTCACTGCTCCTCTATATAAACACCCCTGTGACAGTGAAGTAAACCATAGTTTACAGCTCTGGCACAAGGCCTGGTCCATAGGAAGGGGCTCTGTCTGTGACTGTGGATATTGCATGCTTCTTCTGTGTACAGTTCACCCCCATGGGCTCACTAATCTGTGACCTTGGGAGTGACACATTTACCAATAGTGTAAGCCAAATAAAATGTGTAAGACAAAGTACCTCAAAGCCAAGGAGAACAGATTTATAGCTTACTGGCCTCGCCTCTTACTCCTGTGTACCTCCTCTTCATTCCAGCCATCCCCCTGCCATTCGCCTTGATCTGGGGCTGGCCGCATGGGAGTCAGGCCTATGCGGATGCACAGAGCCCCACCCTTAGAAGGCCCCACTGTTGGTTTAATACTCTGCTGTCATACAGAAACTTGTAGTAATATTTGAACAAGTCATTTCACCTTTTTATTTTGCCCTGAGCCCCACAAATTATGTAGCTGGTCCTGCCCTGATCCCACCTGAGTCCCATGAGATAGATCCAGGGCCCTCATGCCATCAGTGTTCCAAACTAAGGCTTCACTAATGTCCCTGCCTCCCAAATCCATATGAATACATCGTCATAAACAATAACACAAACCCTTCTGGAACTGTCTCTACATTCATAAGGCCTCAGCTTATGAAATGTAATAGCACCTGAAAACTAAGTTTTGTAAAACAAAACCCACTGAAATATTGTGAGGCAAGCTTGCCATGGGGGGAACCTTCTGGTGAGACCTTTTGTAAAAAAAAAAAAAGAAAACTTTTGCAATGTGAGTGATCTTGCCCTGGTCAATATATTGGTGTTTTAGAATAACAGTTTTGCAGATGGCATTAAAATGTCTTATTTCTGTTCTGCTTGAAGAAGGCACGGGGCTAATTATTCTCGATTGCATGACAATGAAGAAAGGGTGGGAGTGTACCACTCCCGAGTCTGTGGGGTTATATGCTACTCCCTCCCCCATCTCTGGGCCTCAGTTTCCCCTTTTTACACCAAGGGTACTGGGCTAGAATTCCTAGGAGCTCCCAGCTGTCCCCATCTCTGTGATCCTGATCCTGTGTGACTTCAGCTAGTCCCATGGAGAAGCAGCCTGACCCTTGCTTGTCAGCTATCTGCCTCCTCCGGTCTTTCCATTTTCCGTTTGAAATGAAGAGGGGTAAAGTCCTGCAGCATTCCAACCACTACAAGAAGGGCAGACAATCCTGCTGTGGAATGCTGAAACGTCCCCTTCTGTAAACTTCCTTTCCTAATTAGGGACTGCAATCCTGCAAAGATAGGGCTTAATCTCTGTAAAGTTCACAGCTGGGGAGAGCCTCCTCGCTCCTCCTTCCTAGCAGCCCATCCATCTGAAATACCCCCAGCCCTGGCTGGCTCCTTGCCGGCAGAGCTCCCACAGAATTCCTCCTGTTAAAGAGTATGTCTCTAAAATAAAACTTGCAATATACGCAGAGCATGATGACAAAGAGAGTGTTGGAATTTCAGTCATGTTTCTTGGTGGTGGAATTTGGCAGGATCTTAACAAATTTTTTTTGGACTTTTTATTTATTACTAGAATTTGCATAAGGATCATGTATGGTTGGGTTGATCAACCCAATCAACAAACATAATAACATTAGCATTCAAAATACAACTATCCACCTCTCTTCCTAGTTTTATCTCATTTTTTAACTGAAGGGGATCAGAGTATGCCACTCCAAAATATGCCACTTTGGCATAAAGATTGTTTTGAGCTGAAGGCATTAGCTCTTTGCCCTCCCTTTCTGTCTAAAAGCAGGACAATGATTTCTTTTTTATTAAGGTGACAAAATTTCCGGGGCACCTGAGTGGCTCAGTCAGTTAAGTGTCTGATTTCAGCTAAGGTCATGCATGATCTTGCAGTCTGTGAGTTAGAGCCCCAGGTCAAGCCTGTTTCAGATTCTGTGTCCCCTCTCTCTCTGCCCCTCCTTCACTCATTCTCTCTCTCTCTCAAAATAAATAAACATTAAAAAAAAAGTGACATAAATTTCCATTTGTAAAAATGTTCTCTCCTTTACCAGAAACAGACTCATCTTAACAGACCTTGCAAAACAACCTTTATTTACTACACATTTCCTAGTCACCTTCTCACAACTTACCCCTCCAGAAGCCCCAAACCCCTTTCCTTTGTCTAATAACAACAATAATCGCTTGTTCTTTGTTAAAATAGTATGAAAGCCCCCAAATCTAAACAGCTCTTGGATCACATTTCTTGGTGAACTCCTATGCATCTTTTTTCCCCCCTCGTGTTAATCTGTCTCTTGTCAGTTTGATTTGCAGGCCTCCAAGAAAAGAACCTAAAAAGGTGGAGGAAAGTTTTTTCTTCCTCCCCAACATAACCAATGGATTCATCTAGTTTTTACAAAACTATAGTCAGAGTGGGCAAGTTTTTAGATGCTCCACTTTTCTTGTCACTTGACATTGCTGTTCACAAGTGTGTGCACAGTCTTCACATTCATTTTTAATGGTCGCTGAGAAGTCACAAAGGTCATGACTGCAGGGTGTTCTCATTTAATTCTTACTCTCTCACTGAAGCAAAATGTCACCCACGGAATCTGATGCCCACGACTGTTCTGCTTGCAGGACAGAACATCAGAACAGAGAAAGGTACAGAAATGCCTCTTGCACTATACTTTCTTCATGGTGTTTTTCAAGCAGCAGGTGACCCCACTGCACGAATGGCCCATTGAAACAGACCACACATCTGCCGGCAGAACTACTGAGTGCTTGGGAAGGTGTTAGTCTTTTGTCCCATTTTAGCCTTCAGATACTCATTCCCTGGTGCGGTGGGAAGATTCGAGAGGGCTGGGCAGGTCCCAGAGGAAGAACTGGGTATCCTTTTGTGCAGTGGCCTAGAAAGTAGACACCCTGGGTTAGTCACACTAACCAAAGCCCACGTCTCTGGAGAGAAAAACCTGCAGTTGTGGCTGGGACTGGCGTGGGCTCAGGGCACCTGGAGGATGCAGAAGCTGGAATCAGAGGGCATGTCTGGGAGGGCAGGGGCAGCATTTAGTGGGGCTGTCTGTTCCCTCTGAAGAACCCTGCACCAAACCCCAAGTCTGAGTATGTACCTGATGCTTGGGCACTGGGTCTTCTCCCTCGCTCACTGGGCTCATGTCCCCAGAAGTTAGATTTTGGTTGGGGATGGCCCCAGCTCTCTGGACCACAGTAGGTGCTCAACAAATGAGCTGAAATAGGAAATCTGTCGCTGAGCCCAATAGGAAGACGGTAGGAAGAAAGCAGAGGAGTAACTGCCCTCTACCTTGGCTTGAAGCAGGAGAGGGAGAGAAGGAATTCTGGAGTAGGGGTGAGAGAAGGGCACACAGAAGGTTTCTGGTGTCCCCACAGGCAGTAAGGGGATGCTAAATGCTCAGAAAATAGGGGAGAGAAAAGCAAGAAAGGAAAGGAGGTCTTAGAAAAGGAGGCAAGGCTTAGAATACCTTCCATGTTGAAGTGTGGCCTAGAGCACTCCTGTCCTCTCTCCTCCTGCCAGAAACCAAATGGACATTACTAACACCAGAAGAATCTCCAGGAAATTCAGAGAATCTACCATCTCCCTCCAGAATCAGGGATGCGAGGGTAGGGGGGCCCATAACCCCAGCCACAGCATTTATACTCTGCCTGGAAAACCTGGGGCAGGCCACGAGGCCAGAACAGGATCCAGTGCCAGAACAGGATCTGCCTTGATATCCCTGAGGGGTTTCAGGAGCTCCTCCAACAAAGTCAGAAAAACCTACAGGGACAGAGCTCATGGCTCAGGGAGCGCTCACCAAATATGCATTGAATAGTAAATGAGTTATCACTTATTTCCACAACTCCCTGGCCTCTCTCACTGGCCCCAGAAATGAGATGGAGGGGTTCCTCTGGTACAAATGTGGAAGGTGGCCCTGACAAGGGTTGTCAGACAGACAACCAAGCTCCAAAGAGAGGGACAGAGGACAGAACCTCTTCTGGGGACTTCCAGCAACAGCTCCAGAATTTTGCAAAGCAGGGTCTGCAAAAAGCCATTTGGCTGGCTCCACATTTTGTTTTGGGTGCCATGTGCTCTGCTGAGAGCCCTCACTCAGGAGAGGAGCTCCCAGTCCTCAATCCCCACTGTGAGAGCCAACAGGAAAAGTCCCAGAGGGCAGGGCAGCCCACAGTGGGGTGCGCAGGAGCCAGGATGTTGCAGGAGGCTTCGCAGGGCCGGCCTGTGTCCATCATGTCTGGCCCTCACCTGCCTCCCTGTCACACACATCTCTCCCCTCTTCTTTTTTTTTTTTTTTTTTTTTTTTTTTTTCATTTTAAACAAGAAGTTTATTTAAACAACGAGACGTTTGACTTGAAGGGAAAACTATCTAGGATTCATTTCTTTTAGAGTAATTTATCCCTACTTAAAGACAGATTGCCCTACATGTAACAGCTACGTACAAAAAAGTTATAAAATTGTCCTTGGTTTTACAATGATAAATGAAAAACATTAAAATTCTCCAATCGAACAAGGTATGCAAGGATTTTTATGTTGTTCTTTTTTTGTTAAACAGTGAGAGCAAAATAACTTACTGGAATATAAAGATAAGAGCTGAATGAGCATGCCACTAATGGAGAAAGGGGGTATTTTCACAGAACCAGTATTTTTCCCCATCCCATCTCCATTTGATGTCGGTCAAAACATACCATTGGCCATTTAGTTAAAAAAAAATGCAAAATGCTTGCGCACATACACAGTTACTTTATGTACAATAAAGGAATGGGGAAGGGGAAAATGAAAGAATAGAGAAAACTATACTGTAGTAGTCAGGATGTGGTGGAACCAAATTGCGGTTTTCTAATTGAGAATGTCTTCTTGGTCTGGAGGAACAGAGTTCTGGAGTAAAGTAGCAGGTTCCCTTTTTAGTAGACACTTCCTGTCTGCTGCTGGAACACATCAATTGTATCTTCATCCTCCATTTCCAACCATTGTACATAAAACAACCATGTTTAGAGTGGAAAGGTCTTGGTACCTATGGCAGTGCTGTGCAGGTGTGTCTGTTTCATTGATTGGCTGCCCATCAAATCGGAATCTGATCTGCCTCATTGACAAACCCTGTCGTTCACAATAGGCTTTCATTAGTTTACTAAGTGGTGTATGCCTCTTAATCTTAAACTGCACCACAGAACCATCCTGCCCCGCCACCTTCAAATTAATATGATCGTTGTTCTCAGTCTTGACTCCTTCCTTGGGCTTTTCGTCGGCCATGGCGAGCGCCGGAGTCTCCTCAGCTGCCGCTTCACAAAAGAGGTACCAGGTCCGCACCGAACGAGCACACAAGCAGCACCAGGAGCCTCTCTCCCCTCTTCTTGCACTCTGCTGCCCAAACACCCTTAGGATGGTGCCCCAGTCATCAAAATTATTTTCTCCCTATTTCAAAAAGCTCTCCCTTATTTCTTGGTCTTAGCTTTAAAAGTAATCTAGTAAAGCAATAGAACATATTATCTAAATTATTATGTTTCTCCACCTGAAATAATTTGCATTTTATTTATTTATTTTTTTAACTTTTTAAAAAAATGTTTATTTATTTCTGAGACAGAGACAGAGCATGAGTAGGGGAGGGGCAGAGAGAGGGGGAGACACAGAATCAGAAGCAGGCTCTAGACTCTGAGCTGTCAGCACAGAGCCCAACGTGGGACTCGAACTCACAAACCGTGAGATCATGACCTGACCCGCAGTCAGACGCTTAACCAACTGAGCCACCCAGGCGCCCCTGCATTTTAAAATAAAGTACTCTTATGACTCAATAATTCTAGTTCTAGATTATACATCCAACAGAAACGCATAAATGCATTCACTAAGACACATGTAACAGAATACCTGAAATATCCCGAACTGGCATCTATTAAAAACCCATCAGGGGCGCCTGGGTGGCTCAGTCGGTTAAGCGGCCGACTTCAGCTCAGGTCACGATCTCGCAGTTTGTGAGTTCGAGCCCCGCGTCGGGCTCTGGGCTGATGGCTCAGAGCCTGGAGCCTGCTTCCGATTCTGTGTCTCCCTCTCTCTCTGCCCCTCCCCCGTTCATGCTCTGTCTCTCTCTGTCCCAAAAATAAATAAACGTTAAAAAAAAAATTAAAAAAAAAAACCATCAATGTGAAATGGATAAATAAACTGGATGATGTTCCTACAGTGGAACACTACATAGCACCGAGAATGAACAATCTACAGCTACATACAATAAAATGAATGGGTCTCACAAACAATGTTGAGCAAAGGAAGCCAGATATGGCTCACTGTATGATTTTGTTTACGTAAAGTTCAAAAACAGGCAAAACTAGCACGTGACATTAGACATGATGATGGTTACCTCTGAGGGATAGTGACTGGGAGGGGCACGGGGAGGGCTGCAGGGGCCTGACTAGTGTGGGGGTTCTTCATCTGGGTACAGGCTACACAGGTGTGTTCACTGTGAAAATTAAAGGGCAGTCCAGGCCCTGCCCCATCCCTGACTAGTTGGACCAACCGTCCTAATTTCCTGGACTATCCTTACTTTAGCACTGAAAGCCCTATATCCTGGGCAATTCATCAGGAACTGGGAAGGCACTGGGGGAACTGGGAAGGCTGGTCACCCTCTAGGACCGTGGGAAATGGGCAGTCACGTGTACTTCCTTGGCCCCAGTCACCTCCGAGCCAAACAAAGATCAAATCCCTGCCCCGATTCACTCCCAGGTTTGTTCTGAGGATCAGACAGGAACCCAGGTGAAAATCTGTGGGAGCAGATGATCCCAATGTGCAGCAGTGGGAAAACCAATGGAGACAGTTATGCAAATCTTGATGGCTGCAGAGGGACCCAGGGACTGAGCCAGGATATGAGACAACTAGATCTGGACATAATAAACTGACTGAAGACTGTTTCTCAAGTGCCAGGTGTCTCCCCTGGGGCCAGACATCCAGTGTGAGCACCGTGCAGCCTGGGGCAGCCCCAGAAGAGGTGACTGGGCCCACTGCCCTGATGTTTCTTATTTACCAAGGGAGCTAGGAGTACAGATTGGATGCAGTTTTTGTTACTCATTGCTCCCTTACTCCTGGAGTGAGGCTGGGGTAGGAAGACACAGGTACATGCACTACTGGCCAGGGAGTTTCTTCTCCGCGGCTCTGGGGGAGGAGGTGGTGGTGGTGGTGCTGGGGTAACCCTGGGCCGGGAAGAAGCTGACTCTCTGGGGTACGGAGTCCATGACACAAGTTTAACTGAGGGAGGCTATCCTGACACACCACAGTGAGACTAAAACTCCCGAGCATGTGGAAAAACCACAGGGCACACACACAAGATCACTCCATTTCTGCTAAAACTTTTGTAACGGTGGCTACTAACTAACCCTGGCTGTGCAGCAGAATAACCTAGGGCCATTTATCATACTGGGGTCTAAAAAAGCATTCTTAGGCCTTCCTCCAGTTTTCTATGAAAACATAAACATTTCTGTTTGCCTCAACAATGAAAAATATTATTTTCAAAATGAATGCATGTGTATCTGCATCTTCAGAGGGACCATCCCATTACTGCGTGTTGCTACATAAGATCAGGGGCTGCCTCTGCGGCAGGTGACTATCGGCAGCCGGGGCTTTCAGAGACTCAATCACTAAGATCCCACCAAGGTGTGTTCCAGAGACTGCTACTTATAAGTGTGGTCCTTGGATCAGTACCACTGGTGACCTGGAACCTGTTAGAAATGTGGTTTGTAGGTCTCCCAGACCTTCTGAACCAGAACCTGCAATCTAAGGAGAGGCCTAGGTGATTCATGCATATTATTGTTTACAAAGCACTGGTCTACATTACTGGCCTCCCCTCTTCATTTTTTGTTTTGTTTTTTAAGTTTATTTTGAGAGAGAGAGAGAGAGAGAGAGAGAGAGAGAGAGAGAGAGAGAATCCCAGGCAGGCTCTGGGTTGTCAGCGTGGAGCCCAGTGCAGGCTTGATCTCAGGAATGAACCGTGAGATAGTGACCTGAGCTGAAATCAGGACACTTAACCTACTGAGCCACCCAGGCGCTCTGGCCTCCCCTCTTTTTCTCCAGCATTGTTAACTGAAATGGCTTCATATTTTCTACCTGATTTCCCAGTTCTAATTTCTGTGTGGCTGTTGTCTGTTGACCCCATTTAAGGCTCTACCATCAAAAGTGCTTATTAATTGGCCCATGCAATAGGCTCATGGATGAGGCTTGCAGTTGGGGTCCCCCTGCCATGAGGATGGGGTGCTATCTTCTGAAGATAATGATGACACCCACAGGAGACGTGCACCCGGGCTCCCTGCCTCCATGGACCCACCTACACAAGTGAGGGTAAATTACACCAGTCACATTCCATCCTCTTGGCCAAAGGCCCCAGCCTGGCCAGCATTAGGGACAGTAAAGGGCCCAGAATGGGGTCTCAGTGTCAGAGCTAGCCACTTCTACAGAAGTGCGATGTGGGCTGCTGACTTCCTCGGGAAAAGAGGAGTCGGACAGGCTGGTGGGAGGGGAATAGGAGCTGCCGCCCTCCTAACTCTGGGGTGGGCTACCCACCATGACCCATCCTGGCCCCTTCAATGTCAGGGCACCCTGGGGGCCCTCCTGTGGAGCTCTCTGCCCCTCCCCGACGTGCCCTGAGACTCACAGGATGTAGCAGATGACGCCGATGCTCCACATGTCCGTGGCATAGCCGATGGGCTCATAGTTGATCACTTCAGGTGCCACAAACTCTGGGGTGCCAAAGAGGACCTTCAGAGATCCTGCATTCTCTGTAACCAGGATGGAGAGGGATCAACTGCCAGAACATTCAGGAGCCAACCAGTGGTAAGCAAGTGCTATCTGTGTGCATGGGAGGGACACAGACAAGGCCTGGCCCTCAGCTGCTTTCTGGGACAGAGACACTCAGCCTCTTTGTAAACAGAGGCATCAATGTACCAGTGAAACTGACAAACTGCACACTCACCGGGGTGGGATGGGGAGAGGAGGCCTATTCGTCCCTGCCCCCAAGTGAGTTTCCATGTGTCTGTCTCTTCCATGAGTTCCCTGAAGAAGGGACTGTGCCTTGTGCTTGGCAATAATCTCTCACATTCACTAAGTCCTATGTACCCTGCTACCTGTTTTATAAGGACTTTCCTATTTAATACTCTCGACAGCCCTGAGGGAGGTATGACCCTCATGTTCCTGAGGAAGAATAGGATACCCAGGGAAGATGCGTGATTTAGCACTTTTCACATGGCAGTCAGGACCTAAACCCAGGTGGTCCCACTCTGAGCCACACCCTCCTGCCCCCACCTTTCAACCCATAGCGTCCTATCTCCTCCCAGAGCTGGCAGGAGGATAGCCAGGAAAGACCTTAACCCCTTGGTCTCCCTTAAAGGACCAGAGATGCCCAGTAGGATGCACATAGATACCATCTCCTGGGGGATCTATCAACAAAGGGGTGGGTGGCACACCTCTGGCCTGTGGGCCACACCTGGCCTTGTTCACGACAGAGCCCACAGCAAATATTCTAAGACAAACCATTTAATGGCCTTCAGATTGAAAGCTCTGCTCCAGCTCCCAGCTGAACCCTTCCTGCCTCATTTTAGCTCGTCCCAGTTCTCAAGGCCATGGTAGACACGACTATCCCCACGTCTCTCACCAAGGGAGCCTGCACATCGTGTCCCTTGGGCTCTGACTGCCAGCTCCTGAGGCCAGTGGTGCCCTATTCATTCAAATTGGGAATGCTTCCTGCCTGAAGGCAGGCCCTGTACACCAGCTGTTGCCCCCTCAGCAGGTGGAGCAGAGCAGGCTCGCGTGCCCAGCATTGGCACTGATTCCCATGCAAGTCACAGCCTGGCAGAACCTGGCTCCCTCAGTATCCTCTTTGTAACAGGGCGCCCTGGCACTCACTCCCCTCAGGGTGGTGAAAAGCCAGTCTGTGCCAGCTCTCAGGTTCCTGTTGACAGGGAAGTGGTCAGGAGGTAGAGGGGGAGGCTGTTGCTGAGACAATGAACAGCTACACAGGCAGGGAGAATGTGGGCAGGGTATGAGGCAGCTGGTTACGGACCGAAATGGCTTCAGGGCTGGGTACGAAGGTCCCTACCACCTTCTCCCATCCAGCCACCTTCCCAGGGCAGGAATAGCAGAGAGGCCTCAGAGAACCCCAAACTAGGTCTGGGGTCCTTGTTCCAGCCCCAGCACCTCTCCTGGCCGGTCCAGGTGGAACCTGCTGGGCAAAGCTACAGTTTCCTAGTCTATAAACCAGGGTTCAAAATCTGCCCTGTTTCTCTCACAGGGTTGCTGTGAGAACCAAATGCAAGTATGAGAAAGTGCTCTGGAAACTGTAGGGTAGGATGCAAATGGGAACAGGCGCCATTGCCAAAATGAGGTGCTGCTGCACCAGAGTGGAAGCTACAAGAGGGGACCATGACAACAGCCACAACAATAACGAAGAGCTAACACCTACACAGTGCTCACTATGTGCAAGGCACTGCTTGCATCACCTAACCTATATTAACTCACTTGACCCCATAATAGCTCTATGAGGTGGGTATGGCTCTTATCCCATTTTACAGATAAGGAATTTGAGACTCTCAGTCAAGTCTATTTAGTGACAGGGGCAGGATCTGAGCCTCAGCAGCTGCCACGGTTTCCGATTTCAACTCCAACACAGTGCATTCCCTCTCGTGCCCAGTGTGTGGAACACAAACGGCCACTGCCACTGCATGTGGGTGACAACAGGACAGGCGGATGGCCTTACCCAGCTTTCTGGCCAGACCAAAGTCGATGAGCTTGATTCTGGTGCCAGTCTTATTGACACACATGATGTTCTCAGGCTTGAGGTCCAGGTGGACGATGCCCTGCTTGTGGATGTACTCCACCCCCTCCGATATCTGCCTCATGTACTGGATGCATTCCCGCTCCGTCAGCTCAAAGTCCTCGTCAATGATGCGCTCGAACAGCTCACCCCCTGACACACTGCGGGAGCAAAAGGGATGGTCAGATCACAGGATTGTGGGGCCCAGGGCTGGCAGGGGGTCTGGCCAAGAGCAGGCTGGGAATGGGGTGGGGAGGATGGTAGGGGGACTGGCAGGAAAGCCTAGGCTAAGAGGGGCCTGGCATTTCTGCAGCTTCCTGAATTCCAGTCCCCTGCCTTGTTATGTTGGTCCCAGTTTCCATTGTGTGAGGAATCCCTGGACCTCCTGGTTTCCCTGCTCGGGGGACCTTGTTTGTGCCCATTGAGCTGCTGGGGGATTCAGGGGAGCATCTGGGCTGGGCAGTTTCAGAGGTGGTCATGAACTGAGAGATCTAGACATCTTCTCCTCGACACAAAGGGTAACCACCAGCCAGGGTGTGTAATGACGACAGACAGGTGTGTAAGGAATCGCTCTTACAAGAGCTGAAGCTTGAAATACTCACGGCACCCATGAGCATCTGTTTTGCATAGCCAGGATCAGAAAAATATCTGCAATAATAAGGAGCCTTGGCACATTTTCTAAAATTCACTGGCTGTAACCCATTACACTCACAGTTGTGATCAGTTGGCCTCCTCTGGCCAGGCCTATAGTTCCAGTTACTTCCTCCAGGTAAAACTGTTACACCTGTTCCCTTGCCCAGGCTGGAAGTATAGTATACCCTCCTGTCTGGATAGACTTTGGATCCTGACTGTGGTGTTTCTGGAGCTCACAGTGGGCATCTTCTGCTAAGGACTGGCCCAGAGGCTATAGCCAGCCAGCACATCGCCCTTCAGGGCAAAGGCATGGCCTTGCCTCCTGAGTTGCATGGGTCCTTTCTGTTCCCCTGTCCCAGCCCTCTGACCCACCTTCCTTCCTTGCTGCTCAGAAAGTTTAAAGCATCTCCCCAGTGACTTTTATAGCATCCAGATATCAGTAAGCTCTGTTCTGCAATGGCCTATAGGTCCACCAGCTGAACACGGCTGAGTAGGCTTCCTTCTGGGCCTGTCCTCTTCCAAGGGACTTCCCTCTTCTTTTTTGCAGGGGAGGGGGAAGGGACATTTCCTCTTCTAAGGGGAGCCATCATGAAGAAGGGAAAGAGCTGAGTGTGGATCCTGTCCCTGCCTTTTATAAGCTGTGTGACTTTGGGCACATTACTTAACCTTTCTGAGTCCTGGTTTCCTTACCTGTCCCTACCTCATAAAATTGTTAGGAATGAAGGAACTTCTGGAAAGCATCATTCCTGACACACAGTAGGTGCTCAGCACATATTAATTACCATTTGACAACCTGTAGTGAGTCAGGTGGATCTTGTCACTGACCCCTGCTGGAGGGACAGACAGGGATGCAGCATGGGGCCCAGCACACCACCGCCTCCATCACCAACACTTCCTGGGAGGGCTGAGCCAGTGGCCACTGGGGACGCTAGAACTGACACTCTAGCAGGAGGTCCCTGGGTGGCCAGCAGGTGGCGCCTTTGTACCAAAGCCTTCGATTTCTATGGCTCTCTACCAAGGCTCCAAGTCAAATTCTAATCTACATTCCCAGGTCTCTTGGGAGCCTTACTGTCTCTGTTCCTCAATGTCCTCATCTGGAAGATGCACATAAAAATAGCACCACCTCACAGGGTTGCTGTGAAGACTGAGTGGATTAATACAGGTAAAGTGCTTAGCAGAGTGCCTGGCACATAGTAAGTGCTCAATAATGTTAATTACCCCCCCCCCCCCCGCCCCTGCCTAAACCAGTTGGGACCCTTATTGAAAATACAGACTCCCAAGCTCTTCCCCTGTAGATTCTGATTTAGAAAATCTTGGGAGGATCCAGATGTTAGCCAGATAATTCTTATGATGACACAAGCTTGGGAAATACCGGTTCCAGCTTACCCAATAGCTGCCCTTGGGATGGCAGCTGAAATTCAATTCACCAAGAAATTCCTTTGAGAAAGCACTCCCGATTTCCCCATTTGAAATGATCTTTCCCTCCCTGGGTTTTCCACAGTCTTGTCTCTGAGCTTTTTGTATCAAGTCTGCCTTAGCTTATGTTTGTTTGCAAGTATGCGTGGAAAAGGTCTGGCTCATCTCTAGACCTTTATTTACACCTGGCCATATCTGGCACCGACAAGGTACCCCAAAATGTGTGCTTTTAAATTTAAAATATTCTGGAAAAGGAAGCAACCATTATTTTCAGTGCCTTTGGGAATGTCTGAGGCAATGTGTAGTGGAAATCTGAGCCACGGAGGTAATTACTACTGCGTTTCTAGAGGTAACCTATTCAGTGTAAGTTCAAATAGGTCCAAACCTATTCAAATATACTTAATGTATTTTGAAAACTGTTCCATGGTCCATTTTCTAGGATGGAAGGGATTACATAAATAGGATTAATGGTTCTGTGTAGGTTTCTCTTCAAAATACTCAAGGTTAGGGTGGAAAGAAGCTGCCACCCACAGAGATGACGCCAAGGGCCAAGGCTGGGCCAGAGGGAATGTGCGCTTAGTAAATGGACAGTGAGCCAGCGAGCCAGTGAGTGAATACCTACTACCAAGGCTACCTAATCCCAAGGGATCAAATTCATTCCCCAAACTGTAGACCTTGGCCAGCCCTCATTGGCAGCCAGAAGGTATGGAGTTTCAGGGGACTCCAGACTCCATACCCAGACCTTCTACTCCTTGCTGAATATTCTTTGCTAAATTTTGCCAATGGTAGCACAAAAGTGAGGTGGGCGGCGGATGACTTGGTCTAAATTGCACTTCTGCTTCAGTGCTGAGGGTCCCACCGCCCCTTGGAATGTCCCGAGCACACCCAAAGGACAAGCCCAGATTGCAGGCCAGGAGCCCGAGGGAATCTCCATGTCTGGGCAACACTGCTATAAAGGTGGGGGCTTGTCCTGTGATCAGAGGTCAGAAAGGCTGAAGGCACACATTACTTCTGATTTCTCACTGTGTCTGAGGCAGCTGAACCGACAGTGAAGCCCCTGGAATACATTTTCACTTTTCTACATCACCAGGCATTATCTTTCTCTTCATCTCAGTTTCTCCATCAAACAAGGAGAATAGCAAATGGTACCCTCTGCAAGCTAGCCTTTGCCCTCTCATGGCTGAGTCTGTTTAAGCTGGAAGAGAAGTACAGACCGAGTGTGAATGTGCTCCCACTTCTTTGGTTGAGCTCCTATCAAGGGACAAGCTCTTTACCCCAAGTGCAGAAGAATCATCTGGCATCTGTGCGTGTCAGATTGCTCCTGCCCCTGGGAGAGACGTGGGGAAGAGGGATGAAAGCCAGGCCAGCCGAGGCCTTCTTACGTTTTCTCTCAACATTTTCCATCCAGCTTGCCAACTCGCATTTCCACGCTAAGTATGGTATTCTGCCCACTGGTGCTGCTGCCCGGCCTCTCCCAGGCTTGGCTGCCTCCTACCCCACTCCCGCACCCTCGCACAAACTTGCCCAAGGCTTAACATCTAAACATAAGACATTTCTCCGCATGTCCACGCATGCCCACACTGCCTGGACCCAGCAACTTGTTCTAGAATAAATGTGAAACGTTGCAGCCCAAAGGGCTATTGTAAGGCTGTGATCGGTGAGGCCACAGACACGGGCTACTCTTGCCTGGAAGTGGGGAGGTAAGCTTAGACGGGGGCTGAAAACCGATTGTAAGATACAAATTCTAAGACACAAATGCAGCTTTTCTTTGGATCGTTTACAGTTCCACAGAATTGCTGAAGTTTAGATGCTGGAAGGACTTAATAATTAGAAAATCACAGCTTGGCAGTAACAGGATCAGACTCCAGCTCTCCTGAATTGTAGGGTTTGTTCCACAACACCTGGTTGTATGTTAAATGCTCACAAAATAATTTTAAGTGAAAAAATAGAAAAGACCATGACACAGGAAAAGTCAATGTATCATACTATTAAGTCCTAATTATACAGCACAATGCCTGACATATATTATTCCATTTAATCCCCACATCATTCATAAAGCAGCTTATATCCTCTGTGTACAGATAATAACACTAAGGATAGGCAAAGCTGAGTTACTTATTCAAGGCCACACAACAGGTAAGAGGCAGAGCTGGATTGACGGGAGATTTATCGGACTCACTTTGGACTCTGTGCTTTTAACCCACTATAGCGCTTCCAAATGTACATAAACCGAAAGGAAACACACCAAAGCCATCACAGAGAGAGGAGAGGAGGTCACACCTCAAGCCTGGGGAGGCCTCACTGGCCTCACCCTTCCTGGGGAGGAAAGTGTTGGTAGAGTCCCCCCCAAAGGACAGAGAGTCCTGACGCTCAAGATGAGCAATTCAAGGATGCTGAAGGCTATTTCACAATAGCTCTAAAGATTTCAGATGCACATGCCCTTTGATCTAGCACACCCACACTTCCAGGAATTCACCCTACAGACGTACACAGGAGTGAGAAGATGCAAATACAAGGTTACAAACGCTGCTTATTTGTAAAAGCAAAGGCCTGGAAACTGTGAAACCGCCTTTCAAAAGAAGACTGCTCGAGTAAACTGTGGTTTATGCATGGAAGGAAATTCCACGGGCAGGGTGAACGAGGAGGGCCACCAGCTACTGGTATGTTCACAGCAGTTCATACCCAGGTGAATTGTTGAATGAAAAGAAGCAAGACACAGGATAGTGGATATGAGTTAGCTTTGTGTGAAAAGGTGGGAAATATTTTTTAAAAATATATGGTTATATTTTCATAAAGAAACTTTGGAAGGATACAAAAAATAAAATAAATAAAAATGGTTACTGGTGGCAGTGGTGGGGGCTATGGGGGACAGGGGTTGGAACGAACTCTCCATTGTGTATTTTCTTACATTTTTTTTAATGTGATTGTATAACATTAAAAAATTCTGATTAAAAAATAAAGGAAAGGAGGGGCGGCTGGGTGGCCCAGTTGGTTAAGCATCTGACTCTTGACTTCAGCTTAGGTCATGCTTAGGTCATGATCTCACAGTTTGAGAGTTCAAGCCCCTTATAGGGCTCCGTGCTGGCAGTGGGGAGCCTGCTTGGGATTCTCTCTCCCTCTCTCTCTGCCCCTCACCTGCTCACTCTTACTCTCTCCCTAAAATAAATAAATAAACTTACAAAGAAAAAGGAAAGGAAACTGAAAAACACAGACACCTCTGCAGAGGACACCTGGCTTACTGAGAACAATATGTGCATTTGTGTTTGTGTGTGTGTGTGCGCGCATGTGCACCCGTGTGTGCGTGTGTGCACACACATGGTCAGCGGCTCAGAGGTGAGACAAGTGGAGGATGGGGACTAGAGGAACCATGGATCCCAGGAAGCCTTG
This sequence comes from Neofelis nebulosa, assembly GCF_028018385.1. Taxonomy (NCBI): domain Eukaryota; kingdom Metazoa; phylum Chordata; class Mammalia; order Carnivora; family Felidae; genus Neofelis; species Neofelis nebulosa. The sequence continues at coordinate 90,266,064 of NC_080786.1, read as the reverse complement.
GCGGGAGGTCATGTGATATATGCCTCCACCCATGTACATCTCAGCCCAGGAAGCACTACTCTCTGCTGAGGGAGCAGTGGAGAACACAAGCAGGCATGTATGGGGGGCATGCAGGGCACAGGAGGAGGACAGGAGCAAGGGTTACGCTTCCGTATCCTGAGCCCCCAGCCCTGGGCCCCTCTTCGTTTGAAGGCCAATCAGGAAGTTGCTGTGTCCCTCCCCTTCCACTCCAAAGCTACCTCTAGGTGAGAATGTCCCTGAAAGAAAGGAGCCTACAGGTAACCTTGGCCCTTTCACAGGGAGGTGAGGGTGAAAAGGGGGCAGGGGTCCTCAGAGATCCGCCAATTTGTTATGGCAGTGAACAGGGCTGCTGTGGGCTGCTGGTCATGGGTTAGGGCCACAGGTGAACACAGATCTGCTGTTCTGAGTGGGCGACACCCGGTCACGTGGGCTGGGGAGTGTCCTTCATGTCATAGCCCCGCCTGCAGGGCTCTCCATTTCCAGGCAGAGGGGTTTGGGTGTGGGCACACACAAGGGGCCCCCAGCAAACCACTCACATTTCCAGGACCATGACGATGTTGGCCTTTTCTTCAAAGGCATCCACACACTGGACCAGCTTGGGGTGGTGGAGGCAGTTCATAATGCTGATCTCCTGCCGGATATTCTCTTTCTCTTTTGCTGAATATGCCTTGAAGAATTTCCCTGCCCAGATTTTTCCAGTTTTCTTTTCTACAAGTCGAAAGACCTGTCCAAATTTCCCACTGGAAATGAAAGGAGGAGGAGAGGAAAGGCAAATTTAGCCAAGCTTTCCACTAAATTGGGGCTGACAAATGGTGGCCTGTGGGACAAATCTAGCCCACCTCTTTTTAGAAATAAAATTTTATTGGGATGCCGCCACACCCATTGGTGCGCACACTGTCTACGGCCACTTTTGTGCTTCAATGGCAGAGTGGTAGCTGCGACAGAGAGCATATGGCCCACAAAACCTAAGCTACCCATTATCTGGCCCTTTATAGAAAAGTCTGCCGGTCCCTGCTCTGGATCATGAAGGGTTCCTCTAACACAGACAAACCTCCTCTCCCTCACCTGTCACCCCAGCCTGTGCCTGGCCCCGCATCCCTGCCCAAACACTGCCCAGGTTTGCTGTTCTTTCAGGGCCATCACTTCCTTGGGCTGAGGCTTCCACCCTGGCTGGTGGGCTTCTCTCCCCTTCCCCGAAGACAGACCCATGAAGCTGGGTGGAGAAAGTCCTCCCCAACTACAGAGAACTTCCAAGTGGCTGCTTTCCTTCTGCTCCACTGCTCAGCACTGGTCCCCTGGACATGGCCCAGGAAGGCCCCTGCCGTCCACTGCAGGGGAGGAGAGTGAGGTATTCCTCTGACACAGCTCCTCCCGACAGAGCAGGCTCCTTGTGCAGAACTGTTGAGGCTGGTGTCACTCCTTTCTTCCCCAGGAACTTGCTAGAAATCAAACCTGAGCCCTGTCCCCTTTTCTTCCATCCTGCTCCTATAGGGATAGTTAGCAGGAGACAGTCGGCCCTGGGTGCTGCTGCTGGAGGGGACGGTGTGGCTGTGACGAGGGCTCAGGGTTGGGGTCTCCAAACTCCAGCGGAGAGCCAGAGCTAATAGTGTGGGCCAGATTCATAGAGTGAGCAGCTGTGCCTTTCAGCGGTGTGCATTTTACGGATGCATTAAAGCTATGGTTGCTGAACAGTGAGACTGATCAGGCTTGACTGACTCCTGCAGATGACATGAAAGGTAGCCTCGGACAGTCTGACCCAGACCCAGTCACCTTATCAGCCTGGTTGGAATAATGCACAGGAAAGGCAGGGCTTGCTCAAGCCTCTCATGGAGTTGAGTCGGTTGCACAAGAAGCTCCTAAGAGCACCCTGGCTGAGGTTGCCCTCTTGGGGTGCTGACCCAGGTCAGCACCTCCTGCTTCTGCAGGGGGCCTCAGCGTGGGAAGCTGGCAGAACCCAGGAAAAGATGGGAAGACAAGGCACGGAATTTAATGATGGGATCTGTGCCACCCCCACTCTGGGGGCCCCAAAGGCACTTCCTGCACCACTTACGAGCCTAGTCTCTCTTCGATGTCGTAGAAGTCAGACACTTTGTGTTCAGTATTGACAATCACCGTCCGGTAGTCGACCTCAGGTTCCTTCTCATCTGCAGGGTGGGGCGGGGTGAGTGTGAGCCATCCAATTCCTTGCTCGCCCCCCTCCCCGCCTCGAGTATACCTGAGGACAGGTGGCCAGCACTCACCATCATCTGACACCTCCACTTCGTCCTTTGGCTCTGGGGGTGGAAGGAGATGGGCAGAGACACAGAGGACACAGTGATTAGTACTGAAGACCCACTGAGAGTGAAACATGCTGGGGCCTCCATCATGCCTCAGCCTTCCCAGGCCCAAGACCACCAAGCCCAGAGCTGTGGGCACGGCTAGGCAGTGGGTCAGTCTGCTCTGCAGCCGGGCCACGGACACATGGACACACCAGCAGGCCCTGGCCTCCTCACCCCACTGAGCAGCTTCCCCCCCAGCTCTTGCTTCCATCCCTTCCTCTGTGACCTCGTGGTCCCCTGGACACAGCCTTCTTCACAGAGCTTCCAGGCTCCAACTTTCAGAACCCACACATGACTGTGACAGCCCCTTTCTGCTCTCGCTTGAAAGTCAGCAACATAAATTGCTCCTAGTGTCAAATCTATTTATCCATTTGATGGTTAATGGTACGTGGGATTCCAGCCCTGGACCAGGTATCTTGCCAGGTATTGTGGGCATACAACCAAAATACACAGAAGGCATGATCTCTCCTTTCTTGGGGCTCATAATTTAGTGGGGGAGGCAAAACCACATATCCTAGAAATATCCGTTACAAGTGTTCTATAATCAAGCACATGATATCAAAGTACAAATATACATATACATACATAGGAAGTTGACATGAAATGAGGCAATTATAAAGTCAGAGCAATTATTCTGGGAAGAAGGAGCCCTTGAGTTGGGTCTTAAAGGAAATGCTGGAACACAACAGGGAGGTGGGTGAGGTCACACAGTGAAACCAGCAGGTGTTAAGAGGTAGGGCGAGAAGGGACATAAGCAGCACATACTGGCTGCTCATATGGATGTATCAGACAAGAATGGCAGGGTGGGGGGGGGGGCGTGAGGGGACAGGCAGGTGCCCACCAAACACATCCACTTCAGAGCTGCAGGCTTTCCTTTGGCATAGGTTTGTCCCTATCAGGCCACTATGGCTTCTTGACCTTGGCCAAGTACCTTTCCCTTTCTGGGCCCCAGTGTCCTCATCTGTAAAAGGAGGGAGTTGTACTTATAGGTGATTTCTAGGGTCCTTGGCTAGCTCTGGATGCCATGTTCTGTGACATGCTTTATGCTCCTCAGTCATGATGTGGGCTGTGGTCCACTGGCAGAGGGAGCCAATGTTGGTTTCCTGAGACAGAACAAACACCTAAGAAAAGTTGGAGAAGGAGGACAGAGATTTTACCAGTGCAAGTGTGTGTGTGTGTGTGTGTGTGTGTGTGTGTGTGTGTGTGTGTGTGTGAAGAGAGAGAGAGAGAGAGTAAGACTTGGGGGGACAGAGTGTGTGACAGGGGACAGCATGTGGGTGAATCCCCCAGAAGCTGTGATTTGTTTAGGGTCCTTACAATGCTGTTGATGAAGCTTAGCTTTAAACAACTAAACAGAAGTGAGATGGAGAAGAATAGTCTGTTGCAGGAAGGAAAATGCCCCGGAAACATTTAGTAATAAGATAGATGGGAACCCTCAGATCCGTGGTGGGGTTTCACAGATAGTGCCAGGACAGGAGTCTAACTGGCCAAGTCTTCTAACTCACATATTTGAGAGTGGAGAATGACCACGTCAGTTCATAGATGATCAGAAAACATCTGGGAACAACACCTGGAAGGCATGATGGAGTCACATTTCAGAGAGAATGGAATCATTCAGCCTTCTGGGGCGGACAAGCCCCAGGGCATCTAGTGAGAACCCAAGTGTGGGAGCCCCGTCCCTCAACTTACTGCTCTGGCCAACAGAATGTTGTCACGGGTCGGGGGTCTGGATCGGGGTGCGGGGAATGCACTGGCCACAAGTAGGTATTATTCCTCTGCTCTCAGCAGAGCCTGGGGCCATCTGCTCCTGGAAGCAGGGCTTTCGGCACTTAGGAAGTCACCCTGGGGCTGGAGAGGTATGGAAAGCCACTGAAAGAGCTGCTGTGTGAAGATGGTCAGAAATGGTTAGGCCTCTCTGGTTAGGGAAAAATGTCTGTAGCAGCTATGATTTTAAAAAAATCACAATGGCCAAGGGTAAGATTAAGGTTATAGACTTTTACCAACTAATAAGTACTATAACTGGAGAGAACAATTTAGTGTTATGCCTCACATAGGAGGAAGGCGGTAGGCATATGGAACTCACATCTCGAGATGTACCATAAGGATAATAAATAGGTTTAACAGACGTTTAGGTCAGTTCAACAACGGCACTTCAGACAGGGCTGTAAGGGAAGCAAGGGGTTCAAGTCAATGACAAAGGATGCTGTCACTGGCTGGGCCTTGGAGATAAAATACTAACAATGATAACAACATTTACTGTCAGGGAGGCCCAGCGTACTGGTCCGTGGTGCTCCTGTCTGAGAGAGTGGCTTCACCCGTTCCCATGCCACTCACCGGGGTGTGCAATGGACAGCAGGACGAGAGAGGAAAGAGAAGGCAGACTTACCTGGCCTGGCCCCTGGCCTGGCATCTTTTTTTTTTTTTAATTTTTTTTTTAACGTTTATTTATTTTTGAGACAGAGAGAGACAGAGCATGAACGGGGGAGGGTCAGAGAGAGAGGGAGACACAGAATCTGAAACAGGTTCCAGGCTCTGAGCGGTCAGCACAGAGTCTGACGCGGGGCTCGAACTCACGGACCGCGAGATCATGACCTGAGCCAAAGTCGGACACTCAACCGACTGAGCCACCCAGGTGCCCCTGGCCTGGCATCTTTAGGAGGAGCTGTCTGTACTTCCCTAGTGAAGGAGCATCAGCTGTACTGTAAGCCCATAAGGGGCTTTCCAACAGCCTGGCACCAGGGGCATCTTCCAGATGGCCCTGGAGAGGGCATGCAGTTCTAGAACTGGCCTCTCCCAGTGTCTCAGACACCAGTTAGAGATTACACAGCTGGCCTTCTTGCTCGCACCACAAACACCACACCTGCCCTTCACCTCTGCCTTATTTTCCCTTGGCAATTAAGATGCAGAATGTTCTCCTGATGCTATGGTTGTGGGGACCTAGGCCATTCTCAGGGAATTCATGCCCTTATTTCCTGGCTCACTGCTACCACACAAATCTTCCTCTGTTTGAAACAGGCCAAGACTCCTGGCTGAGATATTTCCCTTCTTCCTTTTCCTTCTCACTCTGCCTCCATCCTGCTTGGAGGGGGAAGCGGCCACAAGGAGAGGGGCAGGATAGGAGGTGGGGAAAGGCCACGGTTCTATTACCCAGGTTCAGTAATAAAGGTCTGTAGTAACAGCAGAGGTGAGCCACTCGGTTTCCATCTCTTCACCACAGAAGGAGCTGCGGCTGGAGGAACTTCAACAAGACATTTAGAAACTATTCAGAAAGAGCTATGAGATCCAAGAGCTAAGTACAAGAACTGTTTGGAAGATGGTTCTGAGATATTTCTGCAGATAGATGAGTCTCATTTCCCTGGAGTAGTGTCTGAGACAAGACCAGATGAGCACTGGGGACCCTCACGTGGCAGGCCTCTAGGGAGTCCCTTGGACTGAGCTGTCCGTGGCTGAGGGCTGTCACACACCTGGTGAGCACTAGAGGGCACCCCAGCCCCAGAGAGGCGTCTATAGCCCCGGACCGGGTGAGCAGCGCTATTTGGCTCATCTCTGACCCTCAGGGGCTCTACATCTCTAATTGCGCTCAGGCTTGCAAGGAAGCCCCAACTCTGCAAGAAGCCCTTCTCACAGCTGTTTTGCTAACAACTATATATTCTAGAACAAATTAGGATCAGGAGCAAGGACAGAGTGGATTTAAGACTTACAGTATGGATAGATAGGGTGGGGCAGAGATGAAGGCCTGGTTGGGATGGGAGAGAATGTTGTCTTGGGGGCAGTGCTTCTGCTTACCCAGGTTTGGGGAGACAGGGAGGGGAGCTGGCTGGGTTGGGGATTCTAGTCTGAGGGGCGGCTCTGGCATAAGAAGGCCACTGAAGCTGGGTGGGGACACCTGTGCTTTGTCCTGTACCACCTGGAATAGTGCCAGAACACAGGAGGAGTGCAGAGGAGTGCAGAACACCGTGTGAGTGAATGTAGCATGAGGGTCGGGCGCTTAGCAGGGACAGAATGGAGAGGTCAGGATGAAGCAGAAAACCCAGGCTGCTAGGGCAGAGGCAGGAGGAGTACTGGTGGCAGTGGGGAAGGCGAGAGCCCTCATAAGCTGCACTTAGTGAAGGGAGGGTTCAGTAGCCCTGCCGTTATGATGACCATCGTACCCCACAGGCTCCCTAGAGAGAAACTGCCATGACCACCCCTCCCATCCCTCCTCTACACGCACACGCATGTGTGCACACACACCACACTTCTCTGAGAGCCATTTCCCTTTTAAGGTGGACAGAGATGACCTACCCAGGTTATAACTAAAAGCATCTGACCAGTGCACAGAGGTCTTCACTCGGAACATCCCTACACCCCACCCTCCCACCGCCTCCACCCTCTGCCCCTCAGGCCTAATGCTTGCCAACTGTTCTGTCCTCCGCGCCCCCCCCCCCACCTTCCCATCACTCCCCCCAGCCATCCAGCTGGCCCTGAGCGGTGGGAGCAGCATCCAGTCTGGAAGCCCTGGGTGGCCTGGACCCCTCCTCTGGCTTGCAGGCTATTTTTGCATTTCCTTTTGTGTGCTCTCAGCCAGGAGGGGCCCTAGGGGGAGAACTGAGGACCACAGTGGGATTTGGCTGGCTGTAGGGGAAGAAGGGAAAGGCCACCTGCCCAGAGCCTGGTGGTCCTCGCCCTTGTCCCCACACACTCTCCCTACAGGCCTGGGAGCTGCTGTCCTGGCCTCCTGGGAGCCACACCTTGCAGCTCCGAGGGCCTCTGTCCTCTGCATGGGCTTCGTTAGGGATTCTACCATTTCTCCTGGTGTCTGCCATAGGGGCCCTGGACACTTTCCTTTCCATCTAGGGAACATCTCACTGCAATGCTGTCTCTTCCCTTGTCACTTTTCAAGAGGTAGGGAGTGTTCTTGAACAAAGCAATATGCTACAAACATAAAACTGAATGCATGTCCTGGCACCCCCACGCTAACCTGCCTGCTCCCCACAAAGAAGGTCAAAGGGCGGCAGATGGCAGTTTTGTTACCCCGTTTCCCTCAGCAGACATTTGTGAGCAGCTAGTGGGCAGGAGCCCCAGGACAGCTGCCCGGAGGCTCAGCAGGGCCATCCTGGGGGCCAGGATCCATGCCCCTGTGGCTCCCATGTCCCAGAGCTCAGGGGTAAAGGCCCCCAAGATAGGGCTGCACTGGCAATCTTGTAAATTTGGAGTGTTTTCCACTGGCATCCTCCAAATTTCTTTCTGGAGTCCTCTTTTAATATGAAAGTAAAATGGGGCACCTGGGTAGCTCAGTCGGTTGAGTGTTCAACTTCAGCTCAGGTCATGATCTCGTGGTTCATGGGTTCGAGCCCCACGTTGGGCTCTGTGCTGACAGCTCAGAGCCTGGAGGCTGTTTCGTGGATTCTGTGTCTCCCTCTCTCTCTGCCCCTTCCCCACTCATTCTCTCTCTCTCTCTGTCTCTCAAAAAATAAATAAAACATTTAAAAAATAATAATATAAAAGTAGAGTTCATGTCTATTTTATATCTAATATTTTCACTAAAGAGGGGGATCAAACTATAATGACAGTTCCATACTCGTGATGCCTCTGGTCGCGTGGGGACTTCAGACTGGCCCTGTCCAGCTCCCTGTCCTTCACTCTCCCCTCTTCTCTAAGCCTCACACCCTTAAGCTCTCCCTCTCCCAGTGCCCTTTCCCTTGGTGTCCCTCTACCCTCCTCCCCGCCCACCACCTCTTCTCCACCTTAAACTCACGGCACTCTTTTCTTCTTTTCACATTGAACTTCCTGAAATAATATTCCACACTCCTGGCCTCTCTTCTCCCACTTATTCCTTAACCCCAGGGCACCCATTTTCCACTCCGTGGAAACGCTTTGGACTTTCCTCTCAAAGATCGCTGAATATCAAAGGGATAAATCCCTGAGTCCTCATCTCTTTCTGTATTTAGCACTGCTGCTGTTCAGGGAGCCTTCTCTGCAATCTGTGTTTCTTCAACGCGGCTCCAGCTTCTGCTTCTCTCTGCCTCATCCTTGCTTCTGGCCTTGCAGGATTCTTCATCTCAGTATCCACATTGACTTTCTCTACCACTCTCAGGGACTTCATTGAGCCCATGGCTTCAATAATCAATTAAATATATATAGCGAAACCCCCAAATCTGTAGTTCTGGCATAAACCCTTCTCCTGAACTCTAGATTCAGCCAGTCAGCAGTCTGAAGACGCCTGGATATCCCTCAGACACCTCATCTGCACGGGACTGAGACCAGAACTTGCATCTTCTCCAGGACTCCCGGCTGCCTAACGTCCAAGTCCCTGGGAGGCAGCCTGACCTCCTCCTTCAGTTTAACCAAAGGACTACAGGCTTTAGGTCAGACAGCTTACCATTTACATTACATGCTTTGGGATCTTGGGCAAGTTGCTTCATCCCTGTAAACCTCATTTCTCCTATCTATAAAACGGGGGTAGTAATTATCTACTTCAGTGAGTTAGATGCATAAAATGATGCATGTAAAGTGCTCAACACACTGTTAGCATATAGCAAGTGCTTGATATATGTTAGCCACCAAGAACTATGATAATAAATGCCTCTTAAATTTGTATTCAGTTACCCAAGCTAGGAACTGGAAGTCATCCTGAACTCTTCTCATTTTTCCTTCAATTCTACCCAAAAAGTCATTGAGAATAGTCAGTTCTACCTGTTGAGAGTTTAGTTCATGCCCTTACCTATCCCTCACCTGGAATGCACCACAGAAGCCCAACTGGTAGCTCGCTGACTCCAATGTCACCCCCCCACTTCCACTTGGGTACTTCCCAAACTGTCACACACATCTGAATCCATGGGGGTGGATCATGTTGAAATGAAGGTTCAGAAGGGACCAGAGGAATGGAGGGACGAAGAGTCTGCATTTCCAGCAAATCCCAGGATCCCAAGACTCTGGTCCAGACCACACTTTGAGTAGCAAAACTCTACTCTTTCTCCAATTCTCTTTTTAAAAAAACAGATGTGGGGCGCCTGGGTGGCTCAGTTGGTTAAGTGTCTGACCTTTGACTTTGGCTCAGGTCACGATCTTGCAGTTTGTGAGGTTGAGCCCCACGTTGGGCTCTGCACTGATAGCATGCAGTCTGCTTGGGATTCTCTCTCTCCTCTCTCTCTGCCCCTCCCCTGCGCATGTGTGCTCCCTCTCTCAAGATAAACTTAAAAAAATAAATAAATAAATAAAACCAGATGTGATCATATCAATCCCCTGCCTGGAATCTTTGATCAACTTCTCAATTTCACCTGAACTGCCCCTTCAGGGTTGCCTTCTTCTGTTCTGTCTTGCACAGCATATGCCCTGGCCACACACAAGCTCCTCAAAATGCCATGTATTTCCATCACTTTGCACCTTTGGACATGCTGCTTTCTCTGGGAGGAATGCCTCTCCTTATTTCCCTGCCTTTTGGAAGCCCGTTCCTTTTTCCAAGACTCAGCATATGTGTCAACTCTTCTAGGAAGCCTTATTCAACCTGCATGGCAAACTCAATCATGCTTTCTGCTGTGTCTCCTTTGTTTACATCACTATAATCTCATGTATCCCCTCTCATTATAGCTACTGTCTACACAGCTGTGTTCCTAGTTAAGATTTTAGGCCCCTTGTCTAATTTGTCTTTGTGTCCCTAGAACCTGGCACTGAGTAGACAGTGCAAGAGAAGGAGGGAGGCGGGTGCAGGGGGAAGCTGAAACTTCAGGCCCATCTGAACTCCTGCCTTCCAGGTCTTTGCTCCTGATTAACACACTATTACCCCCTGGTGGCAGTGTACCAAAACTGCTGGTTCAATGTGTTTTGAAGGTCAAAGGTACTTCTAAAGGATGGATCAGCATCACAACCCTGGAAATCAAGATCCCCAAAGACTCTGCCAGCCATCATTGATGTCTTTCAGTTCTCAGTACCCCTCTCAGTACAGGTTTCTACAGGCACAAGGTAAGTCACACAAACTTACTTCAAGCCAGTGATAAAGCAGAAGATAGCCTACCCTCTGGTTTCTCTCCCACTGCTGTGAGTTCAGACTCCTGGCTCGGCTCACTGGTTCCGTACACGTTGACTGCACGCACACGGAACTTATACTCTCGGTCTGGCAGCAGGTCCTGGACGTTAAAAGAGGTGCTGCGGCATGTGGCTAGTTCCTTCCACGTTTTGTCCACTGAGTCCCAGATTTCGACGCTGTAGGACTGCACGGCACTGCCCCCATCATATGAGGAGCCATACCAGGACAGGGTCAACGAGGAGCTCCGGATGTCGGAGGCGCACGGTGTGCCGGCCGGGGGGTCTGGCTTATCTGGGGACAGAGAAGCACAACATCACACAAGCCTTCAGGATTACGGGGGGTGGGGGGGGGGGTGGGGGGGTGGAGAAGAATTGCACAGAAAGAACATTCCTGAATTAGCTTTGTCTTGGGGGAGAAGCCCGTAGATCCCCAGCTGCCAGCCCTGGTCCTGGCTTTCCTGACCTCATCTACACAGTCACACCTATGTAAAAACACACCTACACGAAAAGCCACACAAAAACCTACTTGCTGGAAAAATAACCCTCCTTTTTTGGCTAGTTTTCCAGTCTACAAGTCATGATTTCCTGTACTCTGCCTCAGTCATAAACATATTTCTTTGAGTAAACAGATCTAGGAAGCTGCCCAGAAGGCGTGGACTGCTTCCCATCAAAAATATGTTTTGAGAGAGAATTCAGAGTGTGTGTGTGTCTCCGTCAGGCCCTAGGCCAGTGGCCTGCGACATAACTAGGGTCAGTCTCCACTTTCTCTGGGACTTGGGAAACATCTGCCCCCCTGACAGGCAGTATAGCACAGTGAGCTCTGAAGTCAGACGGATCTGGGTTTGACCACAGCCCTGTCTACATTCACTACTTGCTCAGTTCTCTGTGCCTCAGTTTCCTTATCTGTAAGCAACGTAGATAATAATAGCACTTGGATCACAAGGTTGTTGTGAGGAGTTCCTGGAAAAGTGGCTGGCTTGAAGAGCCATCACTATCATTATTGTAGGAGTTTATTTCTAATTTTATAATCCATAAAAAGTTACTCGCACCCTACCTCTTGTATCCTCATAGGGCTAGTATAAAATGAGGTAAAGAATTTCAAAACCAAACCGCAGTAGCAAATCACAACCATCCCTGACTGCGGGCTGGGAAAAGAGCAGAGGACACAAGCTAGCAGCAGTCCCTTTGGCTGGCTGCCTTCCCATTCAGACCAGTAATGCTGCCAGCTTCAAGGCAAATCACGGTAGCCAATATTTTGATGGGGTTCTCGAGTTTTGCTGATCTTGTCAGTTGCTCATCTGAACAAAATTATATTTTCCAGATTTAGTTTTTACAGGTGGTTGATTTAGCTACAGATAGGAGTATTCAGTAACCTCCACACCCCACCTCGCTCAAGGCAGCTTGAGGTGTAGAGTTCCCCAAACTAGCAATTAAAACCATGCTTGTCATGCTATGTGATTTTACAAGCTATGTGAACTCAAGCGGATTCCTTAACTTCCAAGTTTCCAAACTCCTAGTTGGTCTTTTTTATTTGGAAGATGGTGCTAATATGTATCTACCTTTTAGGGGTTTTGTAAACAGCAAGCAAGCAAACCCAGGTAAAGTCCTTGACTCCTACTCTCCCTCCCTTCAGCAAGGCAGGAAGGCCAAAGAGAATTTCTGCAAATGACTCTATGCATACAGCGAAGAAAAAAACCTGTTGATGTGTGTATGTGTGTGTGTGTACATGTACATTCTCACCCCCCCCCCCCCCCCCGCAGGCCCCACAGCTTCCATGGCCTGGAAGCCATTCACTGCCTTGCAACCCCAGCCTGGACCTCGCCTGGAAGGACTCGGATTGTGACAGGGCTACTTTCCACCGTTGGCAGTCCCTCTGGAGGCCTCCTGTGATGGAGCCGCTTTCACTGGTTGTTTAAAGTGTTCTCTTAGAAAAACCATTTGTTCTGAAAGATGTATTGGCCTTTTTAGAAATATTTCTGGTGTTGGCTAAGATGTTTATTACTTTAAACTCTTGTAGAGGCAAGTGGTTCAAGTCCTCTCAAGACCCAGTGAAGGAAGTAAAAAAGCCCAAAGAGGGATGAAAGACAGACTCACTGCTTCCCCCAAAGAAACCTGCCTGGAAAACATCTGATTGGACACGTTTCGAGTCATGTAGGTTTATACAACAAATGCAGACACACTCCACTGACTGATTTTTCTCCCTTCTGCTTTGGTTAAGGAAAGAAAATGTTGAGAAATGGGTATTGCAGAAGAGGTACTATTTGTACCCTACCCTGTTCCAGATGTTTCTTGGCTGAAAGGATGAGAAAAATGGACAAATGATATACATTCACCTCCTGCAGCACAAGAGAAGATGTGAAATTGGTGGGGGGAGCTCTAATTCCGAGTGAAACTTCAATGCTTTCAAGGAATCTGATTCCAAATTGAGGGGTTCAGAAAAGACTCACAAGTCTGAAGTGGTCAGAGAATGGAAGCGCCCACCCTCACCCCTGCCCTTAGGGCCATGGGCTGTGCCTGATGCCCTCTGTTCTTTCCAACTGACAGCCTCACACAGAGGCTGGACTAGCCAGGGAGGAAAACGCTTGGGACAAGAGAGACGTCCTCAGAACAGAATGCCTGTGAGCCTCTCTTCCACACTAAGCACACAGACGCACTCGGGTTGGGAGGGGGACCCTGGGCATGGCCTGGTAAAGACAAGGCGGGCTCAGTGTCTAGAACCCTAAGCTCTATGCCGCCTTGGAATTCTCCCATGGCTCCCTGGAGACTTGACTAACAGAATGGGAAATGCCGAGTCTAAGGGAAGAGTCTCAGATGGCACCAGCTTCAGGATTTTCTGTTCAGTCCTGGGAAAATAGAGGATCTCCTCTCCACTACTTCTCAAGGGAGCAGGTGCCCTGGCAGTCTCCGTGCACCTGTGTGTCTGAAGGTGCTCTGTGGCCTAACCCCACCTGGACCTCCCTTCACTGCACCTCAGCAGCTGCCTGCAGCTTATAGACAAAGGCAGGGGATGTGACCCCTCGGAGGCATCGACCTGGATCATCCAGCCCTTGAAGGCCAAGGTACTTTGCTTACCCAGAATACCCAGCTAGCCAGTGGCAGAGCCAAAAGGAGACTCCAAAAAAATCTCCAGACCCGGGGCGCCTGGGTGGCGTAGTCGGTTAGGCGTCCGACTTCAGCCAGGTCACGATCTCACGGTCCGTGAGTTCGAGCCCCGCGTCAGGCTCTGGGCTGATGGCTCGGAGCCTGGAGCCTGTTTCCGATTCTGTGTCTCCCTCTCTCTCTGCCCCTCCCCCGTTCATGCTCTGTCTCTCTCTGTCCCAAAAATAAATAAAAAACATTGGAAAAAAAAAAAATTAAAAAAAAAAAAAAATCTCCAGACCCTTGTTCCAGGGGCCTGTTATTCTACAGGCCATCAGGCAGCATATGATCAAGAAGCATCTTGCTTAAACCCATGCCAAGCATTACAAAGGGAAATCTCCTGTCTTTAAAAACCTTGCAAGTTCCAAGCTCTGGTAGTTTTGGGGGATTACCGAGTATTTGGAGACTCTCTCTACTTTGTTTTTCTCCTTTAAAGATAGGCAAAGTGATGTTTTTCTCAGGCCGGACAAGTTACAGGAAGGAATGCATCTGGGTAAGGCTCTCTCGGGGGCCCCTCTCTCACCCCCCTGAGGTAGAGCTGGAGGGGCAGATGTCTGCACAGTCCCTCCCAGCTCCACACACTCCGGTGCTGCCTTTTAAAATATAAACCTTTCAATTAGTTAAACATCACTCATTGAAACTACCTGAGGGTAAGGCTACTTTTTATTATCATTTTAAAAATAGGAGTCATGGGGCGCCTGGGTGGCTCAGACGGTTAAGCATCCAACTTCGGCTCAGGTCATGATCTCACAGTTTGTGAGTTCGAGCCCAGCGTTGAGCTCTGTGCTGACAGCTCAGAGCCTGAAGCCTGCTTCGGATTCTGTGTCTCCCTCTCTCTCTGTCTCTTCCCCCCCACCCACTCTCTCAAAAATAAATAAACATTGAAAAAAAAATTTTTTTAAAAAGGAGTCATAGACTATATGAAAAGAAAATGGCATTTTTTTTAAATTTTTTTTAAATGTTTTTTTATTTATTTTTGAGACAGAGAGAGACAGAGCATGAATGGGGGAGGGTCAGAACGAGAGGGAGACACAGAATCTGAAGCAGGCTCCAGGCTCTGAGCTGTCAGCCCAGAGCCTGACGCGGGGCTCGAACTCACGGACCGCGAGATCGTGACCTGAGCCAAAGTCGGACGCTTAACCGACTGAGCCACCCAGGTGCCCCAAGAAAATGGCATTTTAAGGGACCTGCAGAAGTTTACCGCTAACAAGTAGCAGTTGTGTTCAATAGGCCTGATTTAGCTGGCCCGCAAATGGATGCCTCCAAAGTGCTTGAAACTGCGCTGAGTAGGCTGGATGATTCCTGTTTCATCTCATTTATATTTGACATCTACTTAATAAGCCCTGATCAGATAATACACAGATGTCCCTAGAGACACGCAGGTAAATCTGGGCCTAATCCAGGTTTACTTTGACTAATTCTAAATCCATGAGCTCTGAATGAATGTTGCTTTGCTGGATCCATCAATGTGAGTGCTCCTTTTATTGGGCAATTCTATTCTTAGCTCTTCGAGGGGGAGGCAGACAGAAAGCCCGTTCCCCTCCATTCCATTCCCCTCCCAGGACAGCATTTAACTTGCTGCTCCTGCCAGCTGGCGGGCAGCCACGCCAACGGCCCTGTCAGCACTGGCCGGCCGGGGAGAATGAGAAACGAAACCATAAAAGGCCAGAACTGCAGCTGCGTGGTGGTGCTGGGGGGAAGGGAGCGTGTGGCACTGCAGAGCCAGCCAGAGTGGGGGCAGGGGCACTGGTCACAGAAAAGCAGTTCAAAGGAGCTGACCCCCAGGTTCCCCAGATAAGAGGAAAACTGGAAACCAATGCTTGCTGACAGCTGGGGCGTGGGGCCAAATCAATACTGCGGGTACAGGTCTAAAAGGATAAGCAAACTGGATCATTAGCATCAGTCCCCCAAACCCCCAAAGGTTCTTGACTCCTGGGGGAAAATTCCTGAAACAAATATCTGGTGTCACCGAAGAGAAAGAGTGAGAAAAAGGTGTGTCCTGTCATTTATGGCTAAGAAACCTGTTCCCTGTCCCTTTAGTACACTTGGCCTTCCCAGATTTAAAACTCCTGATCTAGGTGCGCCCGGGTGGCTCTGTCAGTGGAGTATGTGACTTCAGTTCAGGTCACGCTCTCACGGTTTGTGGGTTCAAGCCCCGCATCAGGGATGCTAGGGATCCTCTGCCCGACCCCCGCGAACCTCCCCTACTCACGCTCTCTCTCAACAATAAATGAACATTAAAAATAAAAAAAATCCTGATCTAAAGAAGCAAAAAAAAAAAAAAAAAAAAAAAAAAAAAAGAAAGAAAGAGAAAAAGAGGACCAGATCAGAAACTGTCAGGCCAAAGTCCTTCACACGCATGGTATCTGAAAGCCCACAAACGCACCGGGACACAGCCTGCTACCCACCTGCCCACTCCTTCATCTGCTGTTGCTTCATTGTCCTGAGCACCTGCCATGTCAGGGGTCAAGTTGCTGAGCACAACCCACAATGTAAGACCAGTTAGGAAGGTATTTTGATATTTCAGGAAGTTCACCAGGACATGAAAAACTGTGATTGGGATGGAAAGGAAAAAGTGAACTTGAAAATCAGTCTGGAGACAGACTCAACTCCATACTGGGAGGCAGAAGGCGAGAAAATGAGTGGATTTAGGATCGGGAAGTCAGTGACCTCAGAAGGGTGGTCCCAGAAGATTAATGGGGGTGAAGGGAGGCTGCAGGGAGGTGAAGAAGCAGAATCAGAGCAGAGACTGGCCCCTTTCAGAGGGCGAGGCTGTAAAGCGAGCAAGAGAGAGATGGTAGGGTGGCCAGAGCGAGCCAGGATATTGCAGTGTTTGGCTGGGATGAGAGAGCCCTGGCAACATTTACAGAAGTAGAGGAGAAGGTGAAGACAAGAAAGAAGGGGGCACAGATATGGAGACACCCGTAGGCGTGGGGCATGAAGTGATATAAGATCATGCCTGATGCCTCCTGTTTCTCAGAGCAGCTGGAGGCGGGGCCCCACAGGGTGACAAGCTATCACAGAGAGTGGGGGAGGACACTGAGTCTACTGACGCCTCCACCTGGACCCCACCCGAGCCCAGCACTGAGTCTGCGGGTTGTGATCTTCCCGAAGTGCCCCCAAATCAGGTGCAGGAGCAGTACAGTGGAAGGCAACAGTGATTGAGGCTGAGGATCTGCAAGGAGACTGAGTAGCTGGGGAGCAGGAAGGCAGTGGACCGGAGGAGAGGGAGCAAGGGTGCTAGAGGTGGGTCTGGAGCAGAGTGGCTCAAGGTTTGCAAAGCCTAGAGAGGGAGAAGCCAGGAGGAGATTCGTGGCAACAGGAAAATGCTGCAGTGTGTGTGTGTGGGTCTGGGCTTCCCCAGGAGTATGAAGCACAGCAAGTGTGTGAGAGCAGGAACAGGGAACGTGGGAGCATGGGAGGCTGTGGGCAGGGTGCCGAAGGAGCAGGTCCTGGGGAGGTGAGGCCCTGAGGCCCACCATCCTGCTGGGGGCCTCTGCCTTTCCTGTCCTCTGACCTCCAGGCCACCCTGTCCCCAGACTCACCCACAACAGTGAGGTTGACCTGGGCCTGTCTGCTGCCCAGCTTGTTCTCCACCAGCAGAGTGTAGCAGCCACAGTGTTCCTGGCGTGCGGCCAGGATGGTGAGCCTGCTGCCATTCTCGCTGTTCTCCACCTTGATGTGCTCGCTCTCCTGGATCTGGGGGCAGAGAGTGGGGCAGGTGCTAGAGACTTGGGCCAAGAAAGGAAGAGGGCTCTGACCTCCACTCCCTACCACTAGAGAATGTCACTGGACAAGCAGTATGCGGCTCTGTCTCATCTGAACTCTCGGCTTCCCCTTAAGGCCCCTCCTCTCCTGCATCCAAAGCCAAGTGTCCCTGAGGTGGTTCAGATCTGGGGTGAGCAGGGAGGGTGCCGAGCAGGGTCTAGCAGACCAACCATGTCTGCGCTTTCTGCTCCAGACCAGAATTAAGGAGTGTCCTGTATCACCACGGCTTTGGGAGGGATGGCAGGAAAACACATCTGAGCAAAGTTACCTACAAAGACCACCTTTATGGTCTGACAGAAGGTTCTGACCTCTTCTGTCCTGTCTAATACTGTAGCCACTAGCCACATGTGGATACTTAAATTTTAATTAAGTGGAAACAGCCCAAATGTCCATCAAATGATGAACAGATAAACAAAATATGGCATATCCAGACAATAGAATATTATTCAGCCATAAAAAGAATGAAATACTGATTTATACTTTAATGTGGATAAGCCCAGAAAACATTATGCTAAGTAAAAAAAAAAGCCAGATACAAAAGAATATATACTGTATGATCCCACTGATATGAAATGCCCAGAAAAGGCAAATCCATAGAGACAGAAAGTAAGTTAGTGGTCGCCAGGACCTAGGGGAAAGGGAGGAATGGCTGCTAATGGGTCCAGGGTTTCTTTTGAGGGTGATGGAAATGTTCCAGAATTAGATCATTGTTATGGTTGCACAACTTGTGAATATACTGAAAACCACTGAACTGGATACTTCAAAAGGGCGAATTTTATGGTGTATGAATTTTATGGCTATTGTTATAAAGAAAGCTGTTATCATAATTTTTAATTAATTACAATTTAAAATTCAGTTCCTCAGTTGTACTAGTCACACTTCAAGTGCTCAACAGCCACATATAGTGGTGGCTACCATATTGGACAATGGAAATAGAACATATCCATCACTATAGAAAGTTCTTTTGGACAGAATGGGGACCTGGCCAAATGTCTCTGAAAAGGGAGGGATTCCATCTTACTTCAGATGACGCCCAGATATAGCAGAGAGCCAGCATCCTTTGGGATGATCCTTCATCTTTTCACACCAACCCTCCATTCCTTCCTGGTTAACTAGCCTCCCACCTCTGGGCCTTAGGACAGTCTGAGTGGTTTGGAAATAGAGCACCAGAGAACTCAAAAGAAACCTTCACATCTTCTCCAAATTTCCCGATTCAGTGCCAGCCACGTTTTGGGGCCTCTGCTGATGATATACATGGGCACACACTACCAATACGGGCTCAGTGGAACAGGTGGGTTCCCCATCTCCCTATAAAAGCTGGTTGTTCAGAAATTCAAACATTTTTTTCATAGGACCATTCTTTTAAATGGTATATTTCTGGACCAGTAAGCCAAAGTTCTATTTAATGTACAATTTATCTATCCAAATACTCAGATTCACTTTTATCTATTCAGCACATGGTAAGTTTAAGCTGTTGCCACTGATAGGGTTCAGTGGGCTGGCACAGAATCACAGAAATCTACAGAGTCTGAGAGGTCCTTTTGGTCACTGGTTCAATTTTCCCGACTCTGAGTAGAATTCTGGACTAAAATATCAAAATCAGATGGGGGGCATGGGTGGTTTCTATTTTTTCCTTCATACTTTTCTCTATACACAAACTATCAGTAAAGCAAGTATTAATGGCATACTCATAAGAAATGATCATTAAGGGGGCGCCTGGGTGGCGCAGTCGGTTAAGCGTCCGACTTTCGCCAGGTCACGATCTCGCGGTCCGTGAGTTCGAGCCCCGCGTCAGGCTCTGGGCTGATGGCTCGGAGCCTGGAGCCTGCTTCCGACTCTGTGTCTCCGTCTCTCTCTGCCCCTCCCCCGTTCATGCTATGTCTCTCTCTGTCCCAAAAATAAATAAAAAAACGTTGAAAAAAAAAAATTAAAAAAAAAAAGAAATGATCATTAAGAACTCAGACTGGTGGGTGGTGACAGGTGGGGGAAGGGACCCTCCCATTTCTAAGGCCCTAACCGATGAAGAGCCATGCGGCCTCTGTTAGACGGCATTTTTTCATCCCTTCCCACCCAGGGGTTGGGAGGGCTGTTCCCCTCCATCACTGACCTGCTTTCGGAACTTCATCCAAGTACAGGTGATGGGCTGGGTGCCTGCCACTTTACCAAACAGCTCCACAGACTCTCCCGCGCGCACCTTTTGGTCTTCGGGAAACTGGATGATCTGAGGGGGCATGGCTGGGAGGGGACAAGTGACAAAGTGAGCAATGAAGAGGGAGCTTCAGACAGACTGACCTCACTCAGTGCTGCTGTCCACGCTGGTCTGTTCCTCTCATCTTCCAGAGCCTTCAGGGCAACACTGAGGACAGTGGCCGCTGCTCCAGAATGTCTGTGCTGATGGACCCTGCTAGCTCTCTTCATTTCTTCATTTTGATTCTTCAGAAGTGGCCCACACAATTTACATGGCATAATTCTCCATCTGTCAATTGCTCTGGAATTTGCATCTTACCCTAAATATTTGAATCTACCTCCTAACTCCTTTATTAATTAAGCAGCACCTTGCTTTCTAATCATCAGGTTACCCTGGCTGACAGGTTCAATATGGTTCATGTCCTCAAATATCTTTCACTGGGAAACAGACAAGGGCTCTATGTGACAAGGACATACAGAACAGAGTATTAAGATAGCGTAAAGTGGATCACCGCCTTAAGGGCAGTGTGGGGGGCAGAGAGCGAGGCAGAATTTCACAGAAGGGATGGGAAAGTCTCTAGTACTGCATGATGCCACATGATGTCCCTACAGCGAGGGACACTATAAGGGGAGTAGGAAAAAAGACAAGTAGTGGAAAAGGGTAGGGGACGATGCTGTGCAGAGGCTCTTGGGGAAAATTTGGCCTGAATAACACAGAGCTTGAATCAAGGAGGGCCGTGGTCTTTTGGGATCTCATACCAGTGGTCAATCTAGCAGGACAAAAGAAAAACCCCTCATGGCAGAGGACTCTTGCCCCCAAATGCTGCTGGTGACCAATTACCTGCCTTCGGAGGTGTCTTGGGGGCAGGTTTCTTTTTTACAGTTGCATCACCTGAAACAAAGAAGTTCACAGGTTATTTTGTTAATCCTGGCTTTTCACAAAGCTCCTAAATCCTAGGAGCCTTGCCCACTGGTCCTCTGCCAGACAGAGCTCTCACCTGAGTGTGGTTTTCAGGATATCTTGCACTCCTACACAGATGACCTTGTGACTGAATGAGTATCAGTTCTCAGGGGGCCTCTGGAGGGTCTCTGGAGCCTCCATTGAGATAAAAACTAAAAAACGCTTGATTCTCCATCGTCCATTTCAACAATGATAACCCCACACTCACTAACTATTCTCTTACCCTAATGTCAGGAAACTCAGAAAGGAAATTATGTCAGATAAACCACCTAAAATCAGCCTTTGGTGTGGATCCAAGGGTCTCGGGCTTCCTTTGGATCACAGACTTGGACTAGTGGCTTTCATTTTTTTTTTTTTTTAATGTTTGTTGAATGGATCCATGAATGAATGAACAAATGAATGAACCAACCAACAGTCTCTTCCATTCCTACCCTATTCCTTCCACTTTCTCCAAATAATTCAAAAAAGGAAAATGACGCAAACAGACCAATTTCACAGCAAAAACTTACTCATTTGGCTAAATAACAATATGATGAATATGCAAAAATATCCTCAGCTATCTTCATGGCTTATTTTCATCTTTTCTGAAGTCTTTAATCAAAACCTATCTATCCAGGTGGAATGAAAATCTATGCACACACAAATATCTGCATGTGAATGTTTACAGTGGCTTTATTTGTAATTGCCAAAAGCTAGAATTTATCCACTTGCTCCTCAACTGTAGAACGGATGAACTTTGGTATATTCATACAATGAAATGCTACTTATCAATAAAAAAGGAACAAACAACTGATACACAGATGAGTCTCAATGATTCGTCTTTCTCTTTCACTAAGAGAAGCCAGACTCAAAAGGCTACGAATATATAATTCTATTTATATGCCTTGTTCTAGACAAGGCAAAACTATAGAGACAGAGAACAGATCAGTAGTGGTGGGTGGGGGCAGGGGTTGACCATTAAGGGGCACAAAGACATGTTATAAGGTGGTGGAACCATATCCTGATTATGGCAATAGTTATATGACTATGTGCATTTGTTAAGATTCACAGAACTGTGCACTAGAAAGGGTGAATTTTACTGTATAGAAATTGTACCTTAATACAAAAATGGGAGTCACTTAATCAATGAGATCTTCCCTAACCACTCTATACCAAATACCAACCCCCTGTCCTCAGCACTCATCACCATTACCCCACTTTATTATCCCCCCCACCCGCCGACCCATGGCACTGAACAACCATAAAACAAACCATTTACTTGTTTATTTATTGTCTCCCTTCCTCTATCCATTAAGTATAAGGATTGTGAAGGCAGGGATTTTTTCTTTTTTGTTCACTGCTGTATACCCAATGTGCCTGGAACATAGTAGGCACTTGGTAACTATTTATTGAGTGAATGAGTGGAGGTAATGTTAGTAATGTTAGCAATCACTCCTCCACAAAGCTTCACCTTTGCAAGGTTACAGAGAAGAAGCAATATGTCCTGGCTTGGGCACTCCTGTCTGCCCATAGGCAAATTATATAACGGTGTGGATTATCAGCTGTGCCTCTGTAAAATGGGGAGAGGGCTGCTACCTGAGAAGCTGAGAACTGCACAAGGACTGTGTAAGCAGGTGATCTCAGATCACAGAGCTGATGGCTACTCGTTATGAGGTTAAGCCCAGGGTGAGGCCTGCTTCCACCAAATTCACCCTGGCTTGTCACCATTATTGATTCATCTGTCCATCTCAAGAAACTTATTGAGGGCCTGCTATTTGCCAGGCAAAGGCCAGTCAGTACACACTACTAACGTGTGTACCAAGAAGAAAATCAAACAAATGTAAGAAATCAGAGCTTGTCTTCAAAGGTTTAAATGTCAAGGCATGTGATCCACAGGAAAGCCTTTTTTTTTTTTCCCCATCATAAAGGACATTGATGGGACAACTGGCAGAATTTACATAAGTTCAATAAATTAGATGATAGTATTATATCAGTGTTAATTTCATGTTTGATGATCAAGCTGTGGTGAGACTGTCCTTGTGGTTTTTTATTAAAATAATGTTTATTTTATTTATTTTTGAGAGAGAAAGACAGAGAGAGAGGGAGAGACAAGCAGGAGAGGGGCAGAGACAGAGGGAGAGAGAGAATCCCAAGCAGGCTCCATGCTTTCAGTGCAGAGCTTAATGCAGGCCTAATCCCACGACCATGAGATCATGACCTGAGCTGAAATTAAGAGTTAGACACTCAACTGATGGAGCCACCCACGCACCCTGAGACTGTCCTTGTTTTTAGGAAATATACACTGAAGTATTTGGATATAGAAGATATAGAAGATATCCTATATACAATTTACTTTCAAACTACTCATAAAAATTATATATACACAGGTGTACATATGTGTATATGTGTGTGTGGAGAGGTAGGGGGGAGAGAGGGAAAAAGCGAGGTAGAGAAAATATAACACAAAGCAATCATAGTAAAATGCTAATATTTGAGGAATCAGAGTGAACGGTTTACAAGAATTATTTGTACTATTTTTGTAACTTTTCTTTAAGTCAGAAATTACTTCAAAATAAAAGTTAAATAGAAAGTTTTTTTAAAAAAGTTTTACCCAGGGGGGCACCTAACTGGCTCAGTCCATAGAGCATGCAACTCTTGATCTAGGAGTGGTGAGTTAAGCCCCACACTGGGAGTATAGCCTACTTAAAAAAAAAGAAAAAAAGTTTTATCCTTCCAACATGATGCAGTTTCTCAAATGAAGGAGTGCACTGTGGGCTGAGGAGATGGTCAGGAAGCACTCAGTGATGGGACACAGAATGGATCTGAGGGCCTGAGAACATCTGAACTGGAGAAAGAAGGGCCCCATGGCTCAGGAACAGAGAGGGGTTCAGAGTTGAGGGTCAGGGTGTTTGGTGGAGGCTGTCCAGAGTGTAAGACTAGGATTAGAGAACAGTGGTGTGGAGGTAGTGTGACAATTTAAAGAAAACAAAAAATTCAGTCACAGCAGTCACGTTTCAAGTGTTCGACAGCCACACATGGTTCGTGGCTACCATATTGCACAGACACGGAATATCACTGTCATCACGGTGCTGGTCTAGAATCCCAAGTTTGAGAGTTAGGTCTTTGTCCTGACTGAACAGGAAGTCCTCACACAAACGGCAGTTGGGTTGGGCTCAGGGACCCCTGGAGGTCTCTCCACCTCCTGGGGGACAAGGCTATCCAATTAGGAAGCTACTGCCATCCTTTGGGAAGGAAATGGTCAAGGTCCAGCCTTGGTAAAGGCAGTCGCAAAGTAAATACAAGTAGGAGACAGAAGAAAGTTAAAACAATTTAGGGGCTGAAAAAGAGGGAGGTACAAAGATTCCTTAGAGATTTCTGGCTTGGATAAATGGGGAAAATTAAAGTGACAGAATACGAAATTTGGAAGGGAAAGATGAGGCATTTGGTTTGGTCCAAGTGAATATGGCAGACGAAAGAATTTAACCCGCTTGTAGTCTAGATGCCCAGGATCAGAATTCTAGAGAGAGATTGGTGGAGATTGGAAGTGCAAGACTCCAGAATCAAACATGCAATCATAATGGAAACTGTGAGGATGGTTCAGTTCCTTGGGGGCAAGAATGCAGTCAAAGATGAGAAGGGGCCAGGGTCTGATCCCAGGTGATGCCCATGGTGAGGAGCTGGGAATTAGGAGAGGACTATGGACCCCGACAGATGGAAGGACTGTCACTGCAAGCAAGGGTGGAGAAGAATAGGCACTGGGAACTAGACTTCAGGTATGATCAGCACTGAGTGATGGGTAAGGTTTGAGAGGACAGGTGCCATGAGACAGTGGGGTCAGAAGTCACTCCAGAGGAAATTCTCAAGGAAACAGGTAGGGAGTCAGCTAATCTGATAAGAATTCTGGAGTTGAAGGGACAAGGGCAAACAGGGTGATGGAAGAGGGAATGTCAATCAAGCAAGGTTTCTTCCCAGGTGAGAGAAGAGTACAGGTTTGAAAGCAGAAGGCTAGGAGTCAGTGGAGAGGGGGAGCCCCAAGATGGAACAGCATGGGAAAGACAAACTTCTTGGAAGTGAGTACCAGATGGGCTATGGAACAGCCATGACAGGTCAAGCCACGAAGCCCCTGCCCCTCTTCATCTAGGGCTGCTGGGAAGGGAGAGGCACAACTGGGAGAGGCCCGCAAGGGAAGATAAGGGCTTCTACGAGAGCCAGTGTCTGACCTCCCATGGAGAACAAAAGCCACCTGTTCAGGGTTGCTTTGTGGAGCTGCCGTTATCCCCCCAAATGTATATGTTGAAATTCGAGCTTCCCAGCACCTCAGAATATGACCATATTTGGAGATAGGGCCTTTAAAGAGGTAATTAAATTACGGTGAAGCCATGGGGCGGGGGTCCTAATTCAACTCGCCTGGTGTCCTTATAAGAAGAGAAAATGTGGACACACAGAAACACCAGGGATACATGCACAGAGACGAGGCCACGTGAGGACAGTGAGAAAGTGCCCATCTGCAAACAAAGGAGAGAGGCCTCAGAAGAAACCAACCTGCCAACATGCTGAACTTGGACTTCCAGCCTCCAGAACTGTGAGACAACATACTTCTGTTGTTTAAGCCACCAAGTCTATGATACTTTGTTGTGCAGCCACAGCGGACTAGAGAAGCTGTGGATGGGCTCTGGAGGCCAGTAAGGAGCTTGATAGCCCCAGGAATGGCTGGCCAAGAGCTAGTAAGGAGGATGGCAGTTAGCATACCATGAAATCTGATGACTCCAATGTCCCACTCTTTACTAACCTTGGCAGCCCTAGTAAACCTATGTGGCCCTAGTAAACCTAGAAGTAGGGTCCCAACTAGTACCTGTCTTCCTCTGTCACAGTTAAATGGATTGAGGGCCAAAGTTTCATGTTTGTTCTATAAATTTGCATCGTTAGCATTTAAAGCTGGTTTAGTTCCTGTTAGTAAAGACAATTTTAAATGTTAATGATGTTCTATATCCTATGCTATACATATTTTATACGAGCCTCTGCTGAAATCTATTAACTGTGTTCGGGGCTTAGAAGAATATATTTAATAGGTTGGAAAGCAGAATCCCCTGATCCTAAAACCTGGTTTCTCACAGTGAGCTGGGCTCAGTGCATGCAGTGTCTAACCCACGATCTCATTGTCCTTTTTCCCCCTGGGTTCCTTCCCCAACCACATACAAGCAGGGCACCTCACATTGTTTCCATGCCATGAAAAAGGAGATAGATTCCCATAAAAGCCAGGTGATTTGTGAGGCTCATAACACCAGGTGGGGCCAAGTTAGACACAGGAACCACGCCTCCTGATGTCCCGTGTGGCTGCCTCTGTAGCAGCTCACTCTGTTCCATCCTCATATCCAAGCCCTCAACACCCTTCTCTGTCCCCCTGCAGGAATGCAGTGGGCACAGGCTCTGGAGCTGGGCTTGGGTTTAAATACTGCCCTGTTGCTCCCTAAGCTGTTGATTTAAAGCATGTTACTTAATGGGGCGCCTGGGTGGCTCAGTGGGTTAGTCATCTGACTTCAGCTCGGCTCATGGTCTTGCAGTTCCATGAGTTTGAGCCCCGTGTTGGGCTATGTGCTGACAGCTCAGAGCCTGGAGCCTGCTTCCGATTCTGTCTCTCTCTCTCTCTCTCTCTCTCTTTGCCCCTCTCCCACTTGCACTCTGTCCCTCTCATAAATAAACATTAAAAGAAAAGTAGGTTACTTAGCCTTTTGGAGCTTTTGTTTCCTCATTCAAAAAATGTGAAGGGGATAAGTAAAATTTGTTGTAAAGCATTAAGCTATGTTGTAAAGAAGGTAGAGAACAGGGTGCATGCTCTAATACCAGGCCCTCACCCCAGTCGCCCCTCTTCCCCAGATGGATCCCCAGAGGACTTCTCTGTCCACTCTGTCACCTATTTAGTATGCCACCCTGTATCAGCTGAGCTCTGTACCTACATGATATCTCTCATGCTGCTCCTGAAGTTCCTTCTCCCAGTTCAAGTCCTCAGGTAACCCTCTTGCTGGTCCAGATGCTCAAACTCTCAGCTCTCCTTGGGTTACTAACTAGTTTCCTCTTCTCTGGATTCATCCATCTTACCACCTTGTTGTCTTATACTAATGTCAGCCCTTTGTCTCTCATTCCCTCTCCAACACCTTAAACTTTTGCACCACCCATTGTCAAAGAGGAATATTCTAGAAGGAAAATAAAACCCAACTATATTTGCGAATCCCATGGCAGCTACAAACCACACTGTCAGGCTAGGAGGGCAAAACATCCTCCCGTAGCCTGCCACTTGGTCTGTCTCTCAGGGGAGGAGCTCAGTCCCCTCCCCCAGATAGTCGGCCCCAGGACGCACCCCCCTCCTGGCATAGCACTGCTGTCAGGGTACTTTGTTCACTGCTTAGAGTTCCTCTTCTTCTTCTTCCTTTTTAAAGCTTATTTATTTATTTTGAGAGAGACACAGAGAGACAGAGCAAGCAGGGGAGAAGCAGAGACAGTAGGGGACAGAGGATCCCTAGCAGGCTCCCCGTTGGCAGCAGAGACAGCAGAGAGCTCGATGTTGGACTTGAAACCATGAACTGTGAAATTATGACCTGAGATGAAGTCAGATGCTTAACTGACTGAGCTACCCAGGAGTCTCTACAGTTTCTCTTCTTATCCCTCTCTCTGCCAGCTTTGTTCTACCTGGGGCCCAGACCTCTTTCTCAGCCCATCTATACATCCCACTACCTGACCGTCCCTTCTCCTGGCCCATACTGCAAGCCCAGCATGTCCAAAAGTAAATCCAGGATCTTTTCCTCAAACCTGCCGTTTGCCCCTGTTTCTCCCAAGGCCCCCTCCCTACCATCCCCAGTCACTAGCATCGGTCAATTCCATTCACTCCATACCTCCTCGGTCTGCCACCTTCCACATCCCCACTGTCACCATTCTAGTCCAAACTACTACCGCTTCAGCCCTGTCCCTGTCCTAATACGGCCATCATTCCAAGGCCATCACTCCACTGTTTAAATGTCTCCAATGGCCACCCACTGCCACTTAACATAAAGTCCAACTCATCTTACAAGGGCATCTGAGATGTGTCCCCAGCTTTTGTCCCATCTTCTTTCTTACTCTTCCCTCTTAGGGAATACCGTCACCCAGGCCCTTGGCGCTCAATGTCAGCGGTTTGCAGAATGGAGTGTGCATTATGAACACCTGGGAAATTTGCTAGAAACACAGTTCCTGGCTGTCCAGGGCATGCTGATGCTGTTGGGCCCTGCATCACCCTTCAGGAGGGCTGCTCTATCCCCCACACTGAATGCCTTTCCATTTCTGCAGTACCGGCCATTGCCGTCGGCTCTTTGCCGATTCGGGTACCTTCTTCCAGTAGGCCTCACCTCATCCATCACTACTGTCAGGCTGGGTTCCATGCTGCTTGGAGGTGGTTCTTTCTTAGCACTCCTCACAACGCATTACAATGCAGAAACACCTGTCCAACATGCATACCTCACAGCACACTCCCTGGAGACAGGAACAGGGGCCCATTTTGTTCACCTGTTGTACTGCCAGTGCCTAGTGTGGTACTTGACATATGCTTGAAAAGCTATTAAAGGAACGAGTGGAGCCCCTGAGGATCTCTGTTAACCTGGGAGTTTCTAAGAACAGTCCACCTCCCCCACCCCCACCCCTGGGGCTCTGATGCTGAGAGATAAAGCCCTGGAGCTTGAATCCGTCTGCAACTTCCCATTAAAAGCAGATCCTCTTTGCTCTGTCACCAACTAGATCAAAGCCGTTGGGCACTGCGTCTTCCACTCTAAAGAGGAGACAGGCTGGAAGAGGTGCAGCAGCCCAGTGAAAACATCATGAACAAAGCCCTGAACTTGGATGCCTGCTGGGGGAACCTGGGGCAGCGATGGGGAGGCCAGCCTCCCGGCTGTCTGGGCAACCCAGCATTTTGCTTCTGCACCAGGCCTGCCCAAGTCCTGACCTACTCCTGCTGAACCTTCCTGCTGCCCTGAGTGGTGGTGGGGGGAGGGAGCTAGAGGGGAGGAGGTCAGTAGGCACAGGAGTTTCCAGACTGCTCAGTCTGAAAGCACAGGAGTGCCTCTCCCATGAATCAGCAGGGCAGAAGACCTGAGCAAGCTTTTGGGAGATATTTGCCGAGACTAAAGGTAGGCCTCTTAGTGTCAAAAGGGTCTGAGATAATGGAAAGCCAAGGAGAATTAGGGAGGTAGCATGAACAGCCTCGGGTACAGGGAGGTCCCTGGATGTCTGCTTCTCTGGGGACATTTCCCTTTTTAGGTAGTTAACTAAAAATAGACATCAAACCCTTCACAATTCCCAAAATCAGCATTAACTTTCTACCAAAGGCTCCTGAAGGTGACTCAGGCTGGGCGAAGTGTGGAGGAAGCATTCACGCACAGGGCTGTGTCAGAGAAGGGAGGGCGGCTGTGCGGACTTGAGGATGAAAGGTCGAATCCCACCGCCCTGCACTCAGGTAGACTCAGGGCTCTGGGTGACTTGACAAGCCCCCAACACTTCCCTGCCCCTTGCACACACCAGGCCCTTCCAGTATGTCTAATAGACAGACCTATGGAGAAATATTGGTCATATTCCCAGAATTAACATCTCTGGGCAAATTTCGTGAACTCATCTCCTCCTATCAAAGGCTGTCACACGAGAAGATTCCAGAGGAACACTGCTCTTCTTGTTACTGGGAACGCTTATCCCCAAGCCCCTAGGATACAGAATGTGGGGATGGTTGTGAAAGAGGCAGCCCAGCATGGCCAGGATGGCAGTGCCAATGTCCTCTCTGGGGAGGACCCGTCCTCCCACTTAACAGGATCATGGGAGACAACGGAAGAGCTGGGGAAGGAGCTGGAAGCAGCAGCTCAGGGATGGAGGTCACAGGGTCACATGCACGGCAGGGTGGGGGGTGATAATGGGTACTATCACTCCTCATGGACAATATTTTGGTTGAGAGTAACTAGTAGTTGGCACCAGCTTTCAAATTCGTGGAATTCATGGAAGTACCCCAGCTTCTCTTTCAGGGTCCCACATCTTCCAGTGTCAAGCAAGTATTGATGCCAAACCTCCACCTGTCCAGCAATTCCTTCCAGCTCTTTGAATACTACGGTGACTTAACATCCCCCATGACTCCAAGAGAATATTTATTTATTTATTTATTTATTTATTTTTAACGTTTATTTATTTTTGAGACAGAGAGAGACAGAGCATGAACAGGGGAGGAGCAGAGAGAGAGGGAGACACAGAATCTGAAACAGGCTCCAGGCTCTGAGCTGTCAGCACAGAGACTGACGCGGGGCTCGAACTCACGGACCGTGAGATCATGACCTGAGCTGAAGTCGGATGCTTAACCGACCGAGCCACCCAGGCGCCCCTCCAAGAGAATATTTAAAAGAAAGATATGATCCTGAGGGAATCTTCCAGGAAAACTGGATGCTACTTTTGACATCCAAAGATGCTTTCAAGATGATATGACTTTTGGTTTCAGAGAGACACCCATATGGAGGGCCAAGGCAAAGACATCTAAAAGCAAAATCTGGAATGGTCCATCGTGGTGACTGAAGCCAAAGTGACCAATGTCAGGCCAACGCCAGGCAAGAAATACACAGGGGTGTTCTGTCTGCATCGTCCCCAAATCCCACAAGTGCAGGAGAGGCAGGGACTCTTAAAGCATGGGAACTCATGAGTCAATGTGAAAAATCACATGCTCATTATGGGCTGGACACTGACATTTCTCAGACAAACAGGCCCTGGTTCCTGTCCTCAAGTTATAAAAGTGACTTCTGCTCATTTACCCGTTTTCAAAACAACATCAGCTCTACAGACTGACAAAGAGGAATCCCTGGCATCGCCTCATCTGTATTTTGTTTTAAGTTTATTTATTTATTTTTGAAAGAGAGACAGAGAGACAGTGGGAAATAGAAAATCTCAAGCAGGCACCACATTGTCAGCACAGAGCCCGATGTGGGGCTCCAACTCACGAACTAGGAGATCATGACCCAGAGCCACCCAGGTGCCCCTTCATCTGTATTTTCTAAAACCATTTCTTAAACCCCATCAATGCCTCCTTCACAAAAAATTCCATTCAGATACCCTCCAGCTGGAATCCCCTAGAACTGGACCTTCTGCTTAAAGCCTCCTTCTTATAAGGATGTTTCTGCTGCTGTGCAACCCAAGCCACACTTGCTGTAGTGTCAACCCATCACATATTGGATGATATAAGGGGGAGTTAGCTGACCTTACCTGAACAATGTCAGACACACACACACACACACACACACACACACACACACACACACACAAAAGCATTCCATTGAACGAACTGCTATCAGAGATGGAAAAATTCTGGGCTCAGTTGGAGTCCCCATCTGACAGGTCTGGAGACAAATGGCTTTGACCAAGGCCATATGTTCAATGAGAGGCAGAACCAAGACTTTTGTCCCTCGCTTTCCAGCCTAGTGCTTTCTGGCTATGTCTTGTGCTGGAGCACTGCCCCAGAGCCAGGCGCAAGAAATGCGCATCTGGACATCCAACAAGGCGCTGCTGCCTCCCTGTGCCTACTCAAATCAGGCGGAGTCTTGGGTGCTTCACCCTGGGCCTGTGCACTTCTTTCTTGCTCTTTCTCCAAAGGTAGGGGATGACCATTCTGAACTGGAGGAGTGGATGAAGTGTTCCAAGAGTGCTGACAGTAAGTTCCCATTGGGGGGGGGGGGGGGGGAAGGACCATTAAAGGATATCAGGACAATTGACAAAAACTGAATGCAGACCCTGCATTAAATAGTACTATTGGTTCAATGTTAACTGTCCTGATTTTAGTAACTGCATTGTGGTTATGTTCTTAGGAGATACACAATGACATATTTAGAGGTCAAGGGCATGATGTCTCTAATTTATTCATAAATGGTATCTATATACCTACATGATGCATGGTGAATATATATGAATATATACATAGTGTGCATACATATGTATGAATATCTGATAAACGGTGAATATATCTATATGAATTCATACATAGAGAATGCGAGGACACTGGGAAAAAATGTAAATAATTGGTGGATCTCAGTAATGGGTACATACAAGAGTTCCTTATACTATTCTTGCAACTTTTCTATAAATTTGAAATTATATCAAAATAAAGTTATAAAAAAATGCCTCTTGGGGCGCCTGGGTGGCGCAGTCGGTTAAGCGTCCGACTTCAGCCAGGTCACGATCTCGCGGTCCGTGAGTTCGAGCCCCGCGTCAGGCTCTGGGCTGATGGCTCGGAGCCTGGAGCCTGTTTCCGATTCTGTGTCTCCCTCTCTCTCTGCCCCTCCCCCGTTCATGCTCTGTCTCTCTCTGTCCCAAAAATAAATTAAAAAAAAAAATGTTGAAAAAAAAAAAAATGCCTCTTGAGAGGCATGCAGCAAACACCGTGACAGGTCTCAGGACCCAGCTGTCACTCTCCTTGTCCCCCCAGCTCTCAGGGCAGCAGACTCCTGCCCTGCCGTGGCCTGGGGGCAGCACTTGCCCAGGCTTGTGTGGACTGCACGAAGCACAGCTCTGAGACCGGCAAAGGCACAGTGCTGCAGCAGGAACATGGATCAGGGTTGTCCTCACAGTTCCAGATCTTACCAGCTGTCAGACCCTGGGCAGGACGATCTAGCTCTCTGAGGCTCAGTTTTGCCCATCTGTAAGATGAGAACTACTTGTAGCTCAGTTGAATGAGACCTGCCTGAAGTGATCTGTGACTAAGCGCCTTAGAGGATGCCTGCTGCATGGGGGCTCAGTAGACACTAAGTGAGCACCTGAGTGGGGGGCCTCACAGCATCCCTTCCAGTGGGATCCTCCCTCCAGTGCTCCAGCAATGTCATCATTTCGCTTCAAACCACACTCCTCTCTCCTTCATAACCTGGCACAGAGTTTCCTTGGTCCCAAGTCACCCCAAACGACCACTCCTCATTCCTGTACTTGGGAGTTAGTGTCAGCAGGTTAGCTTGTACTTCTGTCTGTTTTCTCTCACCCTGCTACCTGGCTTGGCAGATGGAACTGGCTTTTCCCTCATGGTCCCCAGCAGCACTCCCAAGGGCCCTCAGGCCACTGTGTGGACATGTGCCCTCTACTCTTATACCTGACAACTCACACACAGGACTGAACAACACAGCTGGGGGTGGGAAGAGGTCATCCAGGGAGGGATCTGGCTATGATCTGTTTGGCAAGAAAACCACTTGGCCTTCCCTCGATTACTGGCAGGAGAAATGGACTTCCTGGTTAGATTAGGTACTTCCCAGCCCTTGAAAAAAATGAACACATGTTATAGCCAGACAGCTCAGAGACAAGAGAATCAATTGGGCTTTCTCATGGGATCAGAGATGTCTGGGACCGATGGCCATGCTAAGAGAAAAAGGCAAGTTGCAGAGGTGTCCAGGTTACATGCTGTATTTACATAAGTATATGTAAGTGCATAGAAAAAGAATAATTGTGACTATATTTGAGGAGGTGAGTGGAACTGGGGGTAGATGAAAGAGGGCTTTCATGTTGCACCTGGTGTATTTCTATACTGTTTAGAATGTTTTAAAGAAGAATGCATGCATATTTAATTTATGCAATTAATAAATAATACAAATTAGCCCAACAAGTGAGAAAAGGATTGGGGGTACAGGCCTAAAAGACACCTCCTTCATTTCCTATCTCTGAGCAGCTGTCTTCTTAGGAGCCTCTGGGAAGGAAGCCCCATGGTGTTCAGGAGGCACCCAGAGAACTCTACAGGTTTCTGAAGGACACGAACACAGGTATGTAAGCAGGTGGAGGGGCCACCAGAACCACCCGGCTAATGTCCTCAGTGCCCAGCGGGTGATGTGTTGGGGTGACGAGAGGTTGGGTGGATGGGCCATTCAAAGTGGTCATTACTGTACACGGAGACACACATTTCCATCCCCTTGGGGGGTAAGACATCTGTCTGTAACTGCAAGACAAAGACTAGAGTAAAATTCCCCTTCCACAGACAAGTAGCGTCCTCTGGACTTAATCTAGATATGGATGTATTTGTTTGCTATGGAAAGGGAAACCAGCACTTTCTGCCAGCCCGCCCCTCTCCCTAAGCAGTGCCACTGACTGAGCCCCACTCCCCACTCACTCTGTAGGGGTAAGAACCTTGGCTTCCAGCTCTGCTTCCAGCATCTTGCTCCTTCCTTAAAGAGTAGAGATTGTGGGCTGGTGCCAGAGATACTCTGAGGACCTGGGCATGAGGGCTCCTAAGGCAGTGCCACACTGAACAGAGGCAGTAAGGGAGGCCCCCTCTGTTTCTGAAGACCAACAGTGTGGGCACAGGGTGCTTCTAGGCTTCCAGGCTGACCTACCACACCCTGGAATAGCTTAGAGGCTTGAACAAGTACTGAAGCCTGGATCCTACCTCTGGAGATTCTGATCTAACTAGGCTGGGTTGCCCCAGCAGCAGAGGTTTTAAAAGCTCCACAGGTGTGTCTAATATGCAGCAGGGGTTGAGAGCCACCACCCCAAGTCAGATGATGACAACTTGTTCGGTGTGCCCCACAGCCCTCTCTCCCCCAGTGCAAAGGCTCAGCTCCCGGGCTGCTCACTGTCCCCAGCTTGTTTTCTCCTTCACAACCTTCCCCTGGACCCCACCTCACTGCCCCCAGGATCTGCCTGTAATGGATGTGCCAGAGCTGAGGGCAGCAGGCTGCTGATGGCCCGGCTCAAAGTCCATGCACTCCTGCCTCTGCCCTCAGGAGAGGCAAATGACTGCATCGGTCCCTAAGTCACAACCACCTGGTGCTCTTCAAAGCTCCCATTTTGCCGTAACTAACAGAGCATGGGTCCAAGTGATCATCTTGGAAAATAAAATCACCAACCCATTTTTGCTGGGTTTTTCTTACAGTTATATACGCATTTCCAGCAACTTATTAAAGGTCTACTCCTGATACTCTGAGCTCCCCACTTTGGTTAAATATCCACTAGACATTATAATTCCAATTTGGCTGCCCCAACATACTGAAGGCTGAGCATCCCCCTGGAAGCTGGCTGGAGTATGCACAAGGAACCCAAGCTCATCATTAGGAGGATAAATATGGAGCTTTGAAAAGAGGAGAATAAGGGGCACCCAGGTGGCTCAGTCAGTTAAGCGCTGACTGGATTTCGGCTCAGGTCATGATCTCACGGTTTGCAAGTCTAAGCCCTGCACTGGGCTCCGTGCTGTCAGTGCAGAGCCTGCTTAGGATTCTCTATCCCTCTCTCTTTGCCCCTCCTCCTCCTCCTCCTCTCTCTCTCTCTCTCAAAATAAATAAACTTAAAAATACACAAATAAAAATTTAAAAATATATATGTATATGCACACATAACTTATATTTTACAACTGCACTGGTATAAAGATGAATATATTAATATTGTGAATTAAAACATTTTCTTTGACCCAAAAGTTTATTTTCTTCTAATTCTATAAGATATTGAGATATTTTTGTGGGGTGTTGTGCCTGATACATCAGTGGGCCCTGGGGGAAGGTGAGACCAGGGAGAGGGAGACACTTTGTAGAGTCACACAAGTCCTTCCCTGCACAGCTATTTATATCACAGCTGCAACTCTTGCACCTCCCTCTATGAGCAAGTCCAGGTCCCTCTGTGAGCAAGGCCCGGCATCCCGGAAGCCCCAGGGGCAGCCCTCAGGGGACTCACAGTGGAGGAGGGGTGAGCCACAGACACATCACCAGACACTGGGCAGAAGACAGTGGCAGCAGGGAGGTGCTGAGTGCTCCGGGAGCACACAGGAAGGAAGGGTTACTTGCAGCTGGGGCAAGGACAAACTCAGGGATGACGTGGCTTTTCAGTGGGAGTCTGTCCCATGAAAGAGGTGTCTCACGGAGAGAGGTGCTCCCAGAGCAGAGGCATGATGGAAGCGGCACGGGCACTTCCATCGCACATGGAGGAGCTCGGCCTGGCCTGAGCATAAAGTAAGGATACAGGAGTTGGGGGCAGACTCAGAAAGAAAGGCCAGACCACACGTCAGGACAAGTGTGCACAAGTGCAATGTCTGTGAGGCCCACTTGAATGGGACTGGTAGGCTCTGGGGACCACCGGGCACCACAACCAGGAGTGATGAGAGCAGAGCCACGGTTTGGAAAGCTTCTGCCCAGCAGGACTCACCTGGGAGAGATCAGGAGGAGGAGTCTTGGTGAGAAGCACAGAGGGCCTGAGTGAGGTGGCGAGTGTACGTGGGTATGCACCACTAAGGCTGTGCAGAGGCTGGGAGAGGTGGGCAGTGCCAAACGGCCACTGGCCCAGTCACCAAGGCTTCACGGGGTTCGCTGGGGTGCAGGCAAGGAAGCTGGGGCTCAGTCCTGGGGTTGCCTAGGAAAGCTGAGCAAGTACTTACTCTCTGTTCCTAGCACTGGGGGAAGAGAGCTCTTGGGCCTCCGGGCTTTCATCTCCGGGGCCTTGGCATTCTCCCTGGCAGGAGCATCTGGAACAGAACAGGTAATGACGGATATTAGTTGGCTGCTGCCCAAGGAAATGAACAGAGGAGGTGTCTTAATAAAAATCCCACCCCAACCAAAATTACAGCACTCCCCCCCCCCCCCCCGCCCCGTCTCCTCTTTCCACTCTGGGGGCCCTCCGTGTCTGCTGAGCAGATGGCGCCTGCCTCGGGCACCTTCCTCCACCGGAGCACCAAAGAAGGAGCGTGCGCACACTCCACTGTGCCTTATAAATCAGGTGGAGAGAGCAGTCACCCAGGCAAGATGGATGGACAGGCTATGCTGGGAGCTATTATGCATTCCCCTGCATGGTAGGCACGGGCTGCCAGGAATCACATCGCTGGCAGGGTCGGAGGAGCGGCAGCACCCCTGTGCTCACTTCTCTCCCATCTTTTCCCTTCACTGGGTCTTTACTCGCTGGCGCTAACTGCTCTGTATTTCCAAAAGCCTGCTCTGTATGGAGAGGTCTCTCCGACAGAAGAAAGAGGGGACAGGGTCCATGCCTCAGCTCATGGTCTGGAAGGGGCCTGCACCTTCTGATTTCCCAGACTTCTTTCTACAGTTGGTCACTGACAGACTTTAAGACCAGATGAAGGCCTC
The DNA here is from genome assembly GCF_028018385.1 of Neofelis nebulosa. NCBI lineage: Eukaryota > Metazoa > Chordata > Mammalia > Carnivora > Felidae > Neofelis > Neofelis nebulosa. The sequence goes on along the minus strand of NC_080786.1, from coordinate 90,229,618 downwards.
TGAGCAGGCAGCCGGCATGCTTCACCCCCTCTGGACTGAGCCTTGGACCCATTATGGGAGGCTGTGCACTCCTCCTCAAAGTGGGTCCAATGAAACCGAGCCTTCTGGGTGGACCTGAAATGGCAGGTGGATGAGTGCACAATGCCTTGGTCCTCTCTTCCACGTTCCCTATTCCATTTTAACGTCGAGTGTGGACATCACCACACTCTCTCCCTTGTTGGGGCAGAAGAGTAACATCACACTGGGCTGGGTGGTCAGAAAGGGCCTTACTGGGCCCCAAGGAGACTAGACTTCAGGAAGCTTTGGGGAAACCACCCAGGAACTCGGATAAGAAGGAGCTGGTTAAACAGCTATCACTGTGTTCCAGCATTTTCCCCACAAGGAATTCTCCTCAGGGATGTGCTGAGAGGGAGCCTCCCTGTCAGAGTCCCTTCCTGCCATTCATTTTCCGGCTCCTGAAGACAGGAAACTCAAAGGGAGGAAGGAGGGGGTGGGACTTTCCAGCTGAAGCTTGAACCACATTCCTGTGGCTTGGCTAGGGAGGAAGGGCCATCTTGCTGTCTTGCCTCCTGGATGGGGCAGTCCTAGCTGCTAACACATGCCCTCTCCCAGACTGGTTCCTGGGGCTTTGTGTGGTGGACACAGGTTGCACAGAACTAGGGCCTAGGGATGAACACTTCCCTAGCACACGGTCTCCTGATGCTCCCATCTGGATGCACTGCTCCTTCTAGATGGCATTTGGGTCTCATTTCTGCTTCAGAAGGTGGATTGGCCCATATAAATCCTCCCACAAAGAGTCAAGCTTCCTAACCTAAAGCCTGCCCACTCTCAGTTCTAGCTGGGTATTTCAGGAAAGGAGGCCCGGTGTGGGCATCGTCTAAGCTCACCGGCAGCTCCGAGGCACAAGGCCTCTGGGGCTATGGGGGCAACTCCCTACTGAAATCAGCCAAAGCTGTACACATGTAACTACAGGAATGGTTGAGCGTAGGCCTCATGAAGAGTTTCCTAGCAGTATATGGCAGGGAACAGTGCTGAGGGAACCAAGCTGGAAGCCCTACCCTGCCTCCACTATTCTCCTTCTGCCACATTCTATAAGAGCAAACAGAATCCTACATGGTGAGTCAGGGGTCCGTGCCTTCCATCGCTGACACTGCCTGTGTCCTGTCTCCTCAGTGGCCACCCACACACCAGGTTCCATGTGGATACAGATGGAGAAACAGAAAGTCCTATGGGGAGGGGATGATTTCACTTCCTCACACTGGGTATTTTCCCCTGGCCTAATGGTCATTCTCAGCTACAGAAAAATCCTCAATATTTGTCAACTTGTGTGGTTCTCAGCATTGGCTACCCATTAGAAGCAGCTGTACATAGGTGTCTCACCCTGTAGATCCTGGTTTAATTGGTCTGGTTAGGGCCTGGGTGTCCATATTATCCAGAAGCTCCACAGATGACTTTCATATGTCACTCCCAGTCTGTGTGTGACACAGGCCGTGTGTGTGTGTATTTGTATGCACATGTGTGTACGTGCCTGTGTGTCTAAAGGTGGGCATGCGGTTCATGGAGGGTCTCAGGGACTATTCTGAGAGACAGGAACACCTATCGTTGTATCTCTTGATGTCTGGGGACTAGGGTGCCATAAACCAGGGTGTAGCAGTCTATATTTCTTTCTTCCCTTCCTTCAAGACCTGATAGGCACCAATGACAATTTACAGGAAGGTACACTCCAAAGTGTGTTTGTTTTCCCCTTTTTTAAAGAAGAAGAAGAGACAGCCAAGAGTGTACAGAGCTCTGTGCTTCTTGGCTTGAATACTCTCTTTGCCCATCTTTCTTCTGGTGAGTTCTGGGGACATCGCAGGAGAAATACGGGGTTGCTTTGGTTTTTTGTTTTTTGTTTTTTTTTAACTGGTGTGTAACTTGAGGCATAAGCAAGCCAGGGATGAGAGGCTGGTCTTCCTGGGTTCCTAAGGAAGGGAAACAAGGACGGAGATTCCTTCTCTCCTCGTGGGGTCGCATGGGCCTTTGCTTCTAAGCGGCATTAGAGTAGAGACCAGGGAGGAGGGTACCAGTTTTGGCTTTGTCATTAGCAATCTTGGGATCATGAGCAAATCATGTCAACTGCCCTGGGTCTCTATTTCCACACCCGTGCAAAGGAAAGTACACTTATTCCTTCTACCGTAGTGTTAAGATGCTCAAAGGAGAGACTGTATTCAGTAGTGCTCGGGAAAGGAGAAAAATGGTCATGTACCTATTAATTCATTCCTCCTGCTCACCACATTTCCTCAGCTCCCTCCCAGTCTGCTTTAAAATTCTCCACTTTCAAAAGCCCTGCCTGACCAGCCCCCACCCGCATGTTTCCCGCCTCCGCATCTGTATTCAGCTTTTGGGTGCTGGCTTTTACACTGACATGTGAGTGTACTACCCTGTCATGTGCGTTGAGCTTTGTTTTTAGAAGTTCTGTGTACTTTATCTTTCCATCTGACCATGAGGAAAGGGGCTCAAGTTTCCCTTTCAAACCAGGCACACCTCCAGACTTGGAGCCCCCCAGGGGTGGGACTGAGCCCCCACTTCCCTCAGTCCTCTTGCCCCATGGGGGCTGTGCCTGCGCCAGTAGCCACCGGCCCTCTGTGAGGGCTGCAGCAAGGGGTGGGCTGGAAGGACCACGTGCTTAATCAGAACCAGCTCTGTGTTCACATGGATGCCCAGGGGATAAAAATAATAGTAATACAAGACTAAGAGCAGCTTGTATTTTCTATTTTAATCAGTTTGTGATGAAATTGAACTCCATTTCTAGATCTCGGCCCCAGGGCTGGAGTCCATTGCTGGCCGGTTTGTGCCCCCAAAGAAGGACGGGAAGATGGAAATATAGGGAGGTGGGGGGCCTCTACATAGGGAGGAAAATGTGTCCTTATATGGACAATACCTCACCCCCATCCACTCCTGGGCTAGCTCTGGACCTGACCCTTCAGGGCAGCGTTTTTGCTTCTGTCTTCCCCAGGAGGTTGGTTCCCTGAATTACAAGCCTAAGGCAGGGGGAGTGAGGTCTTGGGAGGCTTCTGGGGGTGGGAGGGGGTCAAGCGTCCAGGAGCTCCACCAGGGGGCAGAGGGGGTGGCCTCTCTCTGCCCGAGGGCAAGCAGCAAGCTGGCTCCTTCAGAAGACCGGGTGCTCTAGTCAGGAAAAGAGCTCCTTGCTGGCTCTACTCTTTGGGGCCTATGAGTCCTTGGGCAAGTTCCCTGAACTTTTTTGAGCTGACCTTCACCAGGAAAACAGGAGTAACACCCCAACAGAGTAAATGAGATGTAAAGTAACAGTGGGCATTCACTGGGTTACTTAGCCCATGCCTGGCACGATGCTAAGTGCTTTGTCTACTTGTTTCACGTGGAACCGTATCATTTGCCAATATTCAACTGTCTTTGGCCTACTGGGGAAGCAGTTTTATTCAGTTCAATTGAATGCATGTTGGCTGCCTGTGGTGACATGACAGACAAACGTGAAAGTGGGAGCAGACTTGTGAATGTGGCAGGAAGAAGGGTGCATGGCTATCAGCTCAGGCACAGTCAGAGGTTCCTGATGGCCATGGGGGCAGTTAAGCATGGTAGTTAGGAGCCAAGGCTTGTGTTTAAATTCCCACCCAGTTAGTTATTAGCTGCATGGACTTCAGCAGGCCCCTCAGTTTCTATATGCCACAGTTTGGGCTTTTTTACTATCGCTCCACTAAACCCCCTTGTCACAGCCACAAAACCCCTTTGAATTGCTAAAGCTGATGGTCTCAGGCTCATCCTGTTCTCAGCGGCAGCATCTGACACACTGATGTCATCATTCCTTCCTTATTCAAATGGCTGTCATTTGGCTTCTGGGGCACCCCTCTCTCCTGGATTTCTTCCTGTCCCACTGTGGCCATTCCCTCTTGGTCTCCTTCCCAGACCTCTGTCCTGCCCTACTCCTCCTCCTCCCTACTCCATCCACATCCACTTTAGGGACCTCATTCAGTCCCAGAACATTCAATGGCCTATTATGTGGACAGCTCCCCATACCCTGCCTCCAACCCTGACCTCCTTACTCAACTCCAGATTCATCTAAATGCCTGCCTATGTGACGTGCCCACCTGGACGTCTAATGGACATCTGACACTTCACAGGCACTTGATTGGCCCCTGCCCCTTACATGCCTATCTCAGAAGGTGGTGCCACCATTGATCCATGCTCCCCCATGAAAACTAAGTCACTTTGACTTCCCCTTTCTCTCCATCTCTTCTTCTTCTTTTTTTTAATGTTTGTTTATTTTTGAGAGAGAGAGAGAGAGAGAGTGACAGAGCATGAGTCAGGGAGGGAGGGGCAGAGAGAGAAGGAGACACAGAATCTGAAGCTGTCAGCACAGAGTCCGACACAGGACCTGAACCCACAACCCTGAGATCATGACCTGAGCTGAAGTCAGACGCTTAACTAACTGAGCCACCCAAGCGCCCCTCTCTCTCTCCATTTCTAATGCATCAGCAAATCCTATCAGCTCTACTGTGAGAACAGATTATGAATCTCATCACCTCTTACCTCTTCTGTGGAGCCTAAGCTGACATCACCTTCTGCCTGGGCCATCACAGGAGGTCTCCCTGCTCTCCCTCTCATCCACACAGGGACTGGGAGACTCTGGTCACCAGGGTCACCTGAGTGACCCTTCACCATGTCTAGAGCTGGCCCACCACACTCAGACAGATCTGGCTGCTGGTACTCCTCACCTCGTTTCCCACCACTCTGTCCTGGCTCACAGCTCAGCCACCCTGGCCTTCCTACTCCTGGGAATGCCTCAGGTATAGCCTCTGCTCGGGCTTTGCTCTCACCAGTACCTCTTCCTTCTTACTTCGAGACTCCTTCACACTTCCTTCAGGCCTCTGTTCCAATGTCACTTCCTCACAGAGGCCTCACAGCCACCTTCTCTAAAAGTAACATCTTCCCCACACCCTACTTTGCTTCCTTCATAGCACCTGGTATTGCCTGAGATTACACGTCTGTTCATCTATGTTACTGTTTCCCCCTCACAAGAATGTAAAGTTCCCGATAACAGGACCTTCTGTTTTTTCACTGCTTTTAACCCAGCCCCAAGAGCAGTGCCTGGCACAGAGTGGGATGAATGACCACGGGATGCCCGCTGGAACATCACCTCTTACCACACAAATGTACGACCCTCCATGGCCATGAAGCCCTTGATCTCACTGGTAGCTGTGGCCAGGGTGGCTGGGGGAGGGTGGCCTAAGCTGCCCTGTCTTGGGATTTGGGCCTACAAAGGGTTTTGTTTCCCTACCTCTCACCTGGAGTGAGAGGGAATGGGTCACTCAGGCCAGGTGAGCAGAGGACTCCCCAGTAGGAAGGGCTGTTACTAAGGCAGCCCTGGATCTCTTGGACAGTGGATACTGCCATGCTATTCACTAGACAGAGACGCCATACCAAGTCATGGAAAGGGTAGGCTGTAGAACTGACACACCCAGGTGTGAGCCCTGTCAGGGTAAATCCTGTTCTAACTCCCTGTGCAGGGTGGCTCCAAGGGCAAGAGCTTTGGGATCAGAGACATTCAGAGAGTCTGCATCTCCTGTGTACTGTCTGCATGACCTGGGGAGGATGCTGACCCTCGCCGAGCCTCAGTTTTCCCCCAAGAGATACCCTGCCCAACTGTTGTATGAGCTAAAAATGCACAAGAGCCTCTAGCCAGAGCAAACCTTGAAGGTCAGCTTTGTCCCCCTGGAAGAGTTCAGGCTTCAGGTGCTTTCTGGGGTACAAGGTTGACACTGGCCCTTCTGCTGCACTTGGAAGGAACAGGGGTGTGACCGGATCAAGAAAGTGCACGAGAGCACCCTTTTTCTTAGGGAAAAGACACACAGCATGATGATAATGGCCAGATGTGCTCAGTTATAAAAGCTACCTCCCTTTGTCTTTACTCTAAGTGGGAAAAACAGGAATGTGGCTAATACAGAGTGGCCAATGAGCCAAAGTCATTTTCATGAGGTCCTGAAATATATCCTTATATTTGCCACAGATACATAGTCTTCATGGTGTTTGGCACAGGCTGTGTGACTGATAGCTAGTGACTGTCAGGGGGTAGGGCCAGCTCATGTCAGCATGAGCTATAGTGGAGAGGAACCTCACTGCTCCTTGGGAAGGAGGGACACAGTCCTATCGGGAGGTTAAGCAGGCAGCTGCAGATGGAGAGAGAAATCAGGAGACCCCATGCGATGAACGAACTTGCAAATTCAGTAACAGTCCCTTCTTAGGGCAAGTTTGATTAAAAACTATGGGGGCTCTCTTCAGAAAAATGCTCTGATTTAAAAGCACACAAAATTCTGCCTATAATTTCAAAGAGTCCATGGACCCCCTGGGATCTTTCAGTTAGGTACCACTGCCTTGGGGAGAGCCGGGAGCACCAGGGGATGGAAGGAGGACAGGAAAGCAGCTGGGCTGAGGGGAGCACAGGAGGGGAAACGGTAAGGCAAGGTGGCAGGGGAGCAGTTAGGGAAACTGCAGTTTTTTGTGAAGAGGTGGCTCATGACTGAGAAATAAAACTCCATGTGGCAGGAAGGCCACCCACTCGCAGGACACTAATATATCTCCAAGTCTAGCAACAGGGAAAAGAGTGGGTGTGAAGGGGCTGCCCTTTTTCTCTTTGAAAAACAAAACCAATTAACTGAGAGTCAGTCCTGTTATCTCAGCTGGTCTCCCTTTGACCTCTTTGCTAGCTCTTCTAAGACCCAGATCTCAGTCGGCAGCCCCAAGGCCAAACTAGAGATAAGTAATGGTGATCAAGATTAGTAGAGAGTGGGGATCCTGGGTGGCTCCTTCGGTTATGCCTCCTTCGGCTCAGGTCATGATCTCATAGTTTGTGAGTTCGAGCCCCACATCGGGCTCTGTGGCTCCTGACAACTCAGAGCCTGGAGCCTGCTTCGGATTTTGTGTCCCTCTCTCACTCTGCCCCTCCCTGCTCATTCTCTTTCTCTCTCTCTCCCAAGAATGAAACATTAAAAAAAAAAAAAAAAAAAAGATTAGCAGAGAGTACAAGGGAATCTAGTAGAAGGAAGCCAACTTATGGGTAAAAAAGTCCCATATGTTGCTGAATGAATTCCCCAAACCTTAAAAAAGAAAAAAAAAAAAAAACCAAATGTATTCTATAGGGAAAAAGAAATTTTTATTTTGAAAACTAAGTTTGGTTTTCAAAATAAAACATTTGCTGTTTCTCAAAAAGGTGCTGACATTTCGCAGATAAGGAGAATGAATTGCTGTCCCGCCTTCAGCTAGCCCTGTAAATAGGACCCAAAGAATCCAGGGATCCTCAAAGCAGCTATTAGCAGGCGGGGCTTCCTTCTAGATTGGTTGGGTCTAGCATGCTTCTCAAGTGTGGGCTGTTTGGAGTCAAGTTCCCAGAAACACTTTTTTTTTTTTTTTTTCTGTAAACTGCAGCACCTGTAGGAAAAGCAGCAGGAAACGTGACCTGGGCAGGTGACAGCCCAGGTCACACACCACAGAGTACCTGGCGGCAGCAGCCTCTACCCAGAGCCTCAAAACATGGGTTTCAAGCCCGGCTCTGAACTGACCCATCAAATCCACTCCTTGGACCCAGAGCCCCAGTGACAGATACATTCACAGAACTCCTCCAGGGAGACACACACACAATAGTCTTCCATTTCAGCTTTACTGCTGGCTATTGACAATTTAAGCTGTTTTGCCATTGTGTGTATATGTTTTTTAACTTTTCTTTTCAGCGCTCTTTTTTCTTTTGTTATTTTTTTTAAAGTTAAAAAAAAACCTTTTTTTAAATGTTTATTTACTTTTAAGAGAAAGAGAGAGAGAGACAGAGACATGAGCAGGGGAGGGGCAGAGAGAGAGGGAGACAGAGTCCAAAGCAGGCTCCAGGCTCTGAGCCGTCAGCACAGAGCCTGAAGTGGGGCTCGAACCCACAACTGTGAGATCATGACCTGAGCTAAAGTCAGACGCCTGACTGACTGAGCCACCTCAACGTTCTTTTTCTTAAAAAAAAAAAAAAAAAAAGAAAAGACAAGACTTTCTTTTCTTCCATTCCTAATATATCACGGATCTCAGTGTTTATGATCAAGAAATCAGATTATAAAGCCGAGAATGGGGACAAAGGTTCTACATCTTGTGGAATGGCAGGGAAACAGGTCAGGACTTTATACCCCAAGTGATCATATTCAGGAGTCAGAAGAGCAACAAAGTTGGTCTTTGAGTTGCCTTATTTGGACACCAGTTTTTCACGTGTCACTAAGAGTTACTAACCAGGCATTTCAAGAGCAAGAAATTATTTCCCCCACACAACCTTTTCAGACAGTTCCAGGCAAGTATCAAAAAAGAAGAAAGCACTCTGGATTGTGAATCCCACTACAGCATTCTGGCTCTAGCTTGGCCCTCAACAGACCAGGAAACCTCATGTAGGACATGTTCCTTCTCAATGGCCTTGGTTTTCTACTCTTCAAAATGAGGGTGGTTGCCTAGACCATCCCAAGGTCTGTTCTACTTCTAAGGCTCTAATTCTAAACTTCACAAAGAAGAGAGAAAGAAGAGTCACAAACACACAGCCTGCACTTCTTTAGGATAAATCTCAACCCCTCACAGCCTGGCCTCCCCCTTTCCTCACTCAGAAACTCCATTCAGAGGGAGCGGAGTGGCTCAGGAGGTTAAGCGTCCGACTTCGGCTCAGGTCATGATCTCACGGTTCATGGGTTCCAGCCCCATGTCGGGCTCTGTGCTGACGGCCTGGAACCTGGAGACTGTTTCGGATTCTGTGTGTCCCTCTCTCTCTGCCCCTCCCCGCTTGTGCTCTCTCTCTTTCTCTCTCTTTTTCAAAAATAAATAAACATTAAAAAAAAAAATGAAACTCCACTCAGACCAGGCAGCCCTCTGCCCCCACGTTTCTTCCTCTCCCTCTGCTGTATTACAATTACTTTCTCTTCTTGCAGAGGGCTTCTCCCCTCTACCCAAAGATGCAGCCCCAACTCACCTCCTCAGGGAAGTATCCCCACGTGGACCCCGCTCTACTCCGTCCTCACCTCACCACGGGTCTGACCTGCCAGCACTGACACTTGTCTGCTGCAGCTTGTAAAATACTATGTAGTCATTTTCCTGTGGGTGTGTCTTTTCTCCTCCAGCCCAGTGCCTGGTTTCCCCACTCAGCAAGCTTCTGCATCTGGGGGTCAGGACTGGGGACAGGGCGGGGACAATAAGGTGAGCGGCCCCTCCTCTCAGCCAGGGGCAGGGCTGCAAGGTCACATAGGGCCATCAAGTAGAGCTGCCATTTTCCTTTCTGGCTCATTTTGTGCAAAAGATGGCTTGATACCCACAAAACAAATGCCTCAGGTAGGGATGGCAGTCTTGGATGCAGTTCTGTTTAGGTATGGCTGGCCAGGGAAGGGCTGAGAAGGGGGACTACTTTGTGTGGCAGTGATGGGTGGGCACGACCTACCATCCACGGTGACTTGGCAGGAGCACTCAGCCTGGCCGGCGCCATTCTTGGCTATGCACTTGTATACGCCTCTGTCTTCGGGCAATGCCTTCTCGATGGAGACAGAGCACAGTGAGCCTAGGAAGGAAGAGGAAGAACCATTGAGTGGACCCAGTATAAGCCCAATACCTGCCCTGGGACCTGGGACATGGCAGGTGAATGTTATTCATATGGATAGCCACTGGGAGCCCAGAAGTCAGACGTGCTGTGGGAACCAACCCTCTCTCCCTACCAAGGGTCAGGGTAGTTTTTTCTGATAAGCCAGGTCCAAAATAACTGATCCCTAAGTATATTTCCTCCTGGTACCCTCTTCCCAAATTCCAGCAAGCTCTCTTATAGGGACATAATGGAAAGGCACAGAAGAAGAGAGCAAAATAATATCAGCTTTTGGAGAGCATCCAATACAATAGAAGGAGCAGAGGGACCCTGGACCTGCACCCTGGCATGTCACCAAGAGAGATAAGTAGTAGCCAGGCACAGGTTTATAGACCCATGTTAGGAACAGTGGCAGGTGAGGAGGCTCCGCCCAGCATATAGCAATTATTTATTCTGGGAATCTTAGAAAAGGGAGTCCTGAACAAAGAGGTGGGTGAGAGAGGCAGGGGTCCCTGTTGAGCAGGAACGCTGACCTGTGGGAAGGTCTGCTGGGAGAAGGAGGGAACCATAGCCTGGGACCCTGGAGCTAGCTTCTCAGGAATAGTATCTGCGATGAGAAGCACGGCCAACGAGGGGCACTGGGCTGGGAGAGGGGCACTTTGGGGCATCTCCCTTCAGTGCAAGGTCTTTTGGTGACCTCAGAGAGGGGTAGAGTCTCTCCACCCCAGCAACCTCTTCTGGCCTGGTTAGGGAAAGGAGAAGCCACGCTGGGCACACACAGGAATCGGGGGTCTGGTCCCTGCCCACCCTAGCTCTCTCACCCCAGAGCTGGCTACTTCCCTGGAGTTCCCCCCTTGGGGGATTTCCCTCAGGATGTGGGGAGAGGCCAGCTGAGGGCTGGGACTGCTGGGCCAGGCAGGAGGGCAGTGGCACTGTAGTTCCTGCCTTCAGACACACAAACAAGTCAACAGCATGGCGTCCTGCCCAAAGCTGCCCTGTTGTCAGGGCGGCAGTCATTACAAAAAAGAGGAGGACAGAGCCAGGGCCACGTGCATCCTGCTGCCTGGAGCCACTGGCTCCAGCTACTCCTCTCCCCCTGCCAATTGTTCAGTATAAGCCACCAGCCCTACGTGGACAGAACTGTGTGCATCCCAGGCGTATGTGCGGGGCAACATGGCCAGAAGGGAGGTCAACAGGCACTGCTCCCAAAGGGTCTTTGATCTCAAAAAGTACCCTCACCCCCATTAGGTAGAGGCACAGACTTGAGAGCAATGAATACAAGGGTATTCAGAGAACCTCACTAAGGCTAGGAAGGAAGGCAGAGGCATTTAACAGTTCTCTTTGCTTCTTGGCACCTGGCTTATGTCTGAACAAGGAAACCTTAGTCCTCTGGACCACCTACCTCCTATTCATATAGACCTTACCTCTCAGGAAAGGCCTCCCTACATTCTCCCACAGGGGAGGGCAAGGGATCAGGATCTCTTCTCACTGTAGTTAGGAGACAGAATTTGCAGAAACTGCAACAGAAAGGGTTGGACTCACTCTCATGAGAGTGACACCGTGAGGCACAGGAATCTGGGATTGAGGGTGACTGTCCTCTCTAGAGAGGACCTTGCACTCATCCGAGAGGGCAGGGGGCTGCTAAGATGACCTCTGGCATCCTGATTTGAGGCTTAGAGGAAACACACCCCCTTTTGTCACTTCCCTTCAGTCTGAGGCTAAGGCTCTGGGAGCAGACACCCCACTCCCAGTACATATCCTGCTTGGATCCCTGACTGTGCTTCAGCTTCAGTCCCCTCACTGCTTTCAGCCTTAAGCCCAAATGGCACAAACTGCAAAGACAATGGTGAGACCACCAGGAGAAGTCGGGGCGGTTAGACCACAGCCCTCACCCCCTCACCAGGGAAAGTAGCAGAGCAGGCAGCTCATCAAGCCTCCCAAAGCCTGGACCCCTGGCCATGTGCTTGTGCTTGCGTGGGCTGGGGGAGGGCCCCCAGGCAGGCCTGGAGGCCCGGCTAGCCCAGATTGAAGAATCTGGTATTTCCTGTGGGACAGCTTATTCCTGACCTCCAGAAGAAAAACCGTTTCCCAGAGTTTTTTTTCCGAGAAGCCTCAGCCTGGTGGGGAATTTTGAGGGAGGTGAGGGGGATGGTAGCAGTCACCACAGAACCAAAGATCCAATAAATGGCTCAGCTAGAACTGTCCCTGGGAGAGCCCCTCATGGCCATGGAGTCTGAGGTCTCCCATCTTGCTCCAAGTGTGTGGCAAGAGGGGAGGCCGGGGTGGGGGGGTGCAGGGTGAGAGGGGGTGGCCCAAAGCCCTAGAGGCTGTGCTCTGAGGATACCCTCAGTGGGCAGTGCCTCCCCACCCTGGTCCCCTAGAACGTCTGGACAGTGCAACTCAGCTCCAGATCACCTCCTCGAGGACAGCGCCTTCCCTATCACCCATAAGCATCCCCAGCCACAGACAGACCTCTTCTGTGCCCCGAGTTTCTCTTTATCAGAGCATGTCTTCCAAGGCTGTTGCTGAAACACATGTCTGTCTCCCACACTAATTCTTGGAGGGCAGTGACTGTGTCTATTACGAATCTTTTTCCTGAGCCTGGAATGCAGTCACAATAAAAAAGAAAAAAAAAATTGCCATCTGAGATGACCAAGGCACATTTCTGTAGCAGGTGATCTGGGAGGATCTATGCAAGAGAAAGTCACGAACATTTAGTCAAATATAACCTACCATTGAAAAAGGTAAGATAGTTTCTGAAAGGAAAAAATTCCTACGTCAGAGTTCTTCAAATGGATTATGCATATAACAATATTGCCTTGCATATTGCATTTATGCACTAGGATGCATAAATCCTAGTGTTTTGTACGATAAATTCACATAGGTTTTTAAAAAAGCCTTTTCAAGATCTCACATTAAAGGTGATTAAAAACGAACCATCGGTTGACAACGGCAACAAAAATAAATTCTCGTATTAGGCTAGGAGACATGTTTGCCAGGGAAAGAAGCCTGGCCTGGGGACAGGAAACAGGGCATAAAGATGAAAACACTTCTCGGGAGGAGTGTAGGGCTCCCCTTGGCTCACTGGCCATCCCTCCCAGTCCTCAGCCAAGGCCAAAGCCTGAGGAGCATGGCTGCAGGCCTGAAAGGGCCTGGTGTCATCCCTCCACAGGCCTGGAGGCCAGGCCCAGCCACCACAAGTGGCCACCATCTGCCTGGCAGCTCTGAGGGGATGCAGGGAGGGGAAGGGTGCCTCTACATGTCCCTTCAAGAATTAGCAGTCAATGCCAGCCGACTCATTACACACCTCTTCTGCTCTCCTTGGTGCTAAATGGGGGGAACAAAACCCTGTTTTTAGGGGGCCTGGAGGCTATGAGCCCTATCCAAGCCACAGGGGTTCAGAGAAGCCCCCTGAAACCTGTAAACACAGCAGTAGGGTGTAGATGTATGTGCGGACCGTACTCCACGAGGAGTTTCTCATGGCCAAAGGCTGGTGACAATGGTCTGGCAAGACCTAGAGGAAGCAAATTTTGATCTTAGATGACAACAGCACAGGATTCAGAGCAGTGAAGGAAGAAGGATTCCAAGCCAGTGAGGTGGGGGGCAGAGAGGATGCAGAATGGGGTGGAAAGGACAGGGAGACCCCCTTAGCCACTCCCTCCACCTTCACCCCCAGACCACCTCAAACCACCAGCTTCCCTATTTCCATCAATGTCAGTAGAAATGTGACCCCAGTCACCCGGACACTGGCACACAGTGGTCTTCCACTCCTTCCTCTTCTTTATCTGCCCCCTGCTCCCAAGCCAGGCAACAGGATCTATTAACTCTGTCCTTGCTTCTTGAACTGGTTGTTTCCTGTCTGTGCCATGGCTGCCTTATTATATTAGTCCAAGCCTTGCCATCTTTCTCCCTGACCTCTTCAGTAGGCTCCTTACTTGTCTTTGGGCAGGGAGTCAATCAAAACCCCTAAACCCTTACCCTAGCTTTGTGTGCGCTGCTCCTCATTCCACATTCTTACATGGCTCCCTATTGCCTTGAGGATTGAGCTCTTTAGCATGATATAGGATGGCATGGGACATGCCTTCCTCTCCAGCCGAGCCCATGCTGTGAGTAGACCTGCCTTTGCTGCTGCCAGAGCCCCTGCCTGAGAAGCCCATACCTCCCCTCCTTTGCCTGCCATGGGTCCTCGCCCAGCTCATTCAGCACCAGCCTTTCCTGTGGCCCCAGCACTCAGCTCCTTCTTCTACACCTACTAGCTCAACTTCAGCACTTGGCTGGAATAGCTTTATCACTGTGAGTGTGTGCCCCCTCTTTCCAGATCTATGGGGAACAGATCCACTCACACCTCCCAGAGTGCCCTGCTCCCTGCAGTGGGGCCTGCTGAAGTGGTCACTGATAAGGCTTGAAGACAGGCTTTCTTCCTGGGGTCTGTGTCCAACCCAGGCTCTTGAAGACGTAGAGGGAGAAGCTCTAGAGAAGGGACAGACCGAAAAACGGGGATGGTATTTTTAAGACCAGGCACTCTTGGGGCGCCTGGGTGGCTCAGTCGGTTAAGCGTCCGACTTCGGCTCAGGTCACGATCTCGAGGTCCGTGAGTTCGAGCCCCACGTCGGGCTCTGGGCTGATGGCTCAGAGCCTGGAGCCTGCTTCCGATTCTGTGTCTCCCTCTCTCTCTGCCCCTCCCCTGTTCATGCTCTGTCTCTCTCTGTCTCAAAAATAAATAAACGTTAAAAAAAAAAAAATTAAAAAAAAAAAAAAAAGACCAGGCACTCTCCCTACCGTGGCAAGGCAGATAGGCCCACGTCAAGGTCTGCTTCCTCCACTGCAGAGAAAATGCCAGAAACCTGGCAAGCCTAGAGGGCACTGCCAGTCTTGCAGCCTCTTGACAACTACTGACAGTGTCGAGGAGTAAACAGCCATTAGTATTTTCTCCTGACGGACAACGCTCTGGGTGAGCGCATCATGAAAGGTTTCTCAGCTGTACCAGTGTGCTGACTCCTAACAAGAGTTAACTATGAGGTAAGACGGCACAGTGGTCTAGGCGCCTGAACTCAGCTGCCTACCTTCAAATCCCAGCTCTGTCACTAACCCGTTGCACAATCTCGGGCAGGACACCTCACTTCTGGAAATGGGCAGGATTAAAAGAGTGAAAAGCGTAAGATGCCTAGAGCAGTGTCTGGCACATGGTGTTTGTTCAGTGTGTGCAAGCTATTCTTAAGTTTTCAAAGGAGAATTACAAATATTTAGAATATTTTTAAAAGTTGGACTTGGGGCTGTCTCTACAACCCCTTCCTATCCACCTCCCTTAGACCTTCTCTATCCACTCCTTGTGCTGGCCTTCTTTTAATCATTTCTTCTTCCTCTGATTTGGACCTAAACTGTCCCTTTGAGGTGGTTTCTATGGGAGGTGATACCGGAGTAGCTGGGTCTCTATGCCCTTTAATGCTCAGTGACAGGCGATACCACATACTCAAGACCCTCTGGACACGAGTAGCCAGGGTCTAATGGCTCAGGCGTGTTTCTGAGACCAGAGATGAGGTCTGCTTACTCTGCTCAGTCGAGAGGGCTGTATATAAGCTGCTATTAGGGACCCTGCAGGTTCCACACAGGTCTCCTTTGGGCACTGCCCTCAGCTATCTGAACACTGGCTTCCCTGAGGCCGGTGTGGCCATGGGCCTCACATTGTGTGGGCCTGTGTGACCGCACATGTCCCAAGGGCGGGCGGCTACCCACCTTCCATCCTTCCTGGAGAGATCACCACAAGGTAGCCTGGGAAATGTTCCCAGTCAAGGTTTCAGATCAGTTCTACCAAAGGCTTTCCAACTGGGAGGGGTCCACAGGGGTGACAGGGACAGTTGTGACATCCACTCCCCTGGACATCTCACCTCACTGTGGTGATTCCCCCATGCCCACCTGTGTGTGGACCACAGGCAGGCTGGACTAGCAGAGGCAAGGTTGGGGGGGGGTGTGTGTGGATGAGATGTCTTCCCGAGGACCCTACCAATCTGGAGATAACCACATAAAAACATTCTCCTATCAACACAGCGGCAGAAAATAAAACACTTTCTCTCTCCTGGTCAACTTCCCCTTTACTCTTTTAGCACTTAGATTCAAAATGCTCAGCTGCTGCAGATTTGCTGACTGAGTTACAGGATAAAGAGAGAAATTTTATTGTGGGCTGAGAGGGATACTGCTTTCTTCAAATGCTCCTCCATTTGCCTTTCATGAGGAAGGAAGAAGCCTGATGAAGGGGGCAGTGGGGGAGGGGAGAGGGGTGTGCAGTCAGAGGACAGAAAGGGGAGCAGCGCAGTTGGGGGTGTTTGTGACATCTCAGTGGATCAGGACTCATAGGACCTGTCCACCTGGGCCTCTGCTTGGCTGCCGCCCTCTACCTCTTAAGGGTAAAATGCTATTTCCTGGGGAGCATTGTGCCCTGTTCTGTCCCGAGCCACCAGCATCAGCCTCAAGCTCGGGCCGGGCTCTGTTCCAGCGCTGGCCACCAGAGTGGGGTGTGGGAAGTCTGCTGGACTCAGAGCTCCCCTACAGCCTTGAGATGCTTGGCTGAAACATTTCAAACCAAATTGAGGGTCCAGGGAAAATGTCCCTCTCACCCCCATCTCTTCTCTAGGTATAAACTGACCCATCTCAGAATTCCAGACCCTGAAAGGCCCCAGATGTCAGGATTTAGTGCCCCCCCTCTCCCCATAACCCAAGAATGTGAAATACCAGCAAACAAAAGTCTCATCCAAATTAGGAAGCGAGTGGCTCTGTCCGCCCAGGAGTGTGTGCGTAGGGGCTGTTTGGGGTTTTTGGCTTCTCCGACAGAGCCCTTCAAACCCACAATGTTATCAAGTCTTAAGTTGTTGTTGACCCCAAACCATAGTCCTGTGCCACCCCATCAGTGCACACCCTTCTCCTAATCCAAACTGCTGCTGCAAAAGCAGCTCTCAGCTCAGAGCCGCTGGTGGGCTCCAGCCCCAGGGTCCCGTCACGTCCACACACACAGCCCTCTCCACACCAGAGCTGTGGGGCACGAGCTCAGGCCCAGGGCAGCTCTGAAGAGCCACTGCTGGGGCTGCCCTGAGGCAGCTCTGCCAGACAGACGCCAGGACTTGGGCACGTGCCACAGGACCAGCCACCCACCTCTCACCGCCCAGAGACGGAGTGTGTGCCCGAGGGCCCTGAGCAGGGCGCCTGTCTTGTCAGCGAGGGGGCACAGACGCTGGGCACTCCAGCCCAGGCTCTAGGCTGCAAATGGCAGTCAACAGGCCCAAGGCTCCATGAGCCGGCAGTGGCCCTGGTACAGAGCCCCCTTCTTCCCAGCCTTCGCCCTTGTTACCTTCTTGGGAGAGGATGATAAACTTGGTGGTCTTGAGTGTCTTTCCATTCAGCGTCCAGGTGATGGTGGCCGGGGGGTCAGAGGACACCTGACACTTGAGTAGCAGCTTCTGGCCCTCCATCACGTGGACATCTTGTAGCTTCTCCTTGAAGGTTGGGGCTGTCCCATGGCTCTCTGATCTGTTTTCATTATCTGTGGCTCCTGCATGCCCCCTCTTGCAGTTCACATCATTCTTAACCTCCTTCTTGAGTTCTTCCTTCCCAGCTGTTTTTCCGGTCTCAGCAGGCTTGGCGTTGCCCATGGATTTCGGGGTCTCAGCAGGCTTGGTGGCACTAATGGATTTCGGAGTCTCAGCAGGCTTGGCATTAACCACGGATTTTGGGGTCTCAGCAGGCTTGGCGTTGCCCATGGATTTTGGGGTCTCAGCAGGCTTGGTGGTGCTCACGGATTTCGGGGTCTCGACAGGCTTGGTGTTGCTCACAGGTTTTGGGGTCTCAGCAGGCTTGGCATTACTCAAGGGTTTCAGCGTCTCAGCAAGCTTGGCGTTATCCACGGGTTTGGGGGACTCGGCAGGCTTGACGTTGCCCAGAGGTTTTAGGGTCTCGGCAGGCTTGGCATTGCCTGAGGGTTTCAGGGACCCTAAAGCCTGGGCATTGCCCACAGCCTTTGGACTTTCTGCTGCCTTGGCATTCAAGGCCTCAGCATTGTTGCTACCATTCTCTGCTGGTAATTTTTTCTTGCTGCCTAACACCGAGCGGAAATCTGGGGTGGCGGGTTTCGGAAGCGGTGCCTTCTCAGGGACCGGGGTCTTAGGAGTCCCCTTCTTGGCCAGAACCGAGCGGAAGTCTACCTGCTGAGGGCTATGCACCTTCCTTTCTTCCTCTGACACAGTCTTTGGCTTCACTTGCCGTTGCAGGTTGGCGCGGAAATCCATCTGCTCGGCTGGGATCTCCTTTAGGTGCTCTTCTGACACGCTCTTGGTGCTCACCTTCTTCCCTAGGAGGTCACGGAAGTCCAGCTGTTCCACCTCCTGCTGGCGGATGGCCTCCTCGGTGTGCTGCCGGGTCTCCACGCGTCTCTTCAGCACTCCCCGCACGTCCTCACTGTCTTCCTCCTCCGGCCAACCCTGCCCTCTTGCTGGCCAGCCGGGCCTCAGGGTCCCATAGCGGTCACCGCCACCACCATCAGCACTGGCTCCCCGGCCACAGAGGCCCTCACAGCTGGCAGGCTCCCTCCCCCTGCAACCAGTGAAGGGAAAAAAGGAAAGTAGCAAGAGGAAAAGGGGCCGGGTAAGAACAAAACGTCAGGGGAGAGCAAATCCCTGAGGGAGGGAGGGTAAAGGGGAGGGAGAAGGGGAGGTTGGGGCTGGCCAGGCTGTGTTTATAGAAGGGAACATTGGTGAGAGGCTCTTGCTTGCTTACTTGGTTTGTTACATCGGTAATGACTTCAGTAGCCTTATAAGGGTGTGTGCAAAAAAAAAAAATAATAATTCTCCCCCCCCTCCTCCCCTGCATTCCCTCCCTCATTCCCCTTCCAATCTCTCCCTCTTGGCTCAGCAGCCTCAGCTGGAGGATACGAATAATCTGGGGCTGCTGGGCTGGGCCTGCAGGGGCCAGGAGAATGGTGGGTGGGTGGTGGCATGGGGCCTGGCCAGGCACCTCCTGGGGGCACTCACCGCAGGGGGGCTCTGGTAGGGCTGCTCTGTAGCATCAGTGACACCTGGCAACTGCATTCGCCAACCCGGTTCCTGAAGAATTCGAGAGATCAATACAGATCAAGAGGCTCTCTGAGCCAAGGGCCTGCTCAGCCGAGGGCTGTGAGGAGGACAGGGTAAGCAGGAACTTAGCCAAAGGCTGGCTGGCTTGCTCCAGGGAACAGGGAGTCAAGGGCTTAGCTGTGACCCCACATGCCCACACAAGCCTAGATTTAGGGCAGGGACCTTCTCTTTGGTCACCCTTTCCACCCCCCAGCTCTTGTATAAAAAGGAAAAAAAAATCTGAACAACAGCTTAGACAGATATCCAGAAGTAGGAATACTTTTCTGTAAGTATATTACAAAAATAATACAATCACTCAATAAATAAAAGAAAACTAAAGTCTAAACCTGCTAGGGTATGATGGAGCTGCTTGATCTAGACTGTGCAGCCCTGGGCAGTGACCCTGAGTCTGACTTCACGCTCCCTCAATACAGAGATGGTTATGTCCTCTCTGCAGTGTCCTTCCTCCCTGTCCCCCAGCTGCTACTTCCCCTCTCCTGCTCGCAAAATGAAAACACCTTCCAATCCCCACGCATCAGCCAATGCCCTCAGATCAGAACTCTCTGAATTAAAAACCGAACAGGTGTCTTCCTCTGTGGATGGCCCTTTCTCTCCTTCCTTCCGGTAGGGAGAGCTCTGGATTCCTCAACCCACAATGAAAACTTTACTGGGGTGCCTGGGTGGCTCAGTTGGTTAAGTTTCTGCCATTGGTTCAGGTCACGATCTCACAGTTCGTGTGAGTTCGAGCCCTGCCTCAGGCTCTATGCTGACAGCTCAGAGCCTGGACCCTGCTTTAGATTCTGTGTCTCCCTCTCTCTCTGTCCCTCCCCTGCTCACGTCTGTCTCTCTGAAAAATAAATAAACATTAAAAAAATGTTTTTGAGGGGTGCCTGGGTAGCTCAGTCAGTTGAGTGACCAACTTCGGCTCAGGTCATGATCTCACAGTTTGTGAGTTCAAGCCCCGCATCAGGCTCTGTGCTGACAGCTCGGAGCCTGGAACCTGCTTCTGATTCTGTGTCTCCCTCTCTCTCTGCCCCTCCCCCATTCATGCTCTGTCTCTCTCAGTCTCAGAAATAAATAAACATAAAAAAATTTTTTTAAAAATGTTTTTTGAACTTTAGCATCCCTTTAAATTGAGGCTCCTCTGCTCAGGGAGGGGCTGTACCATGCTTGGGTGCTGCAGGGACTTGGAGCCCATCAGCTCTCCAACCCCACAAGGCTGCCATCTGCTGGCGGTTCTGAGCTCTGACCAGCCAACGTTGCTCAGGCGGGGTGGGGGCAAGGGGCGAGGGTGGGGGTGGGCAGGACTGAGAGCCAAGGGTGACTCTTCAAGGTGATAACCTCCCATTTTATATAGTGACCTCCGGCTTTCATTCACAACCATTATCTTCTTGTGCCTATAGCATCCCAGTGAGGTATGGAGCACTAGTATGCCTATTTGAAAGGTAAGGAAAGGAGGCTCAGGAGTTTATATGAGGCAGTGCTGGGACTCCCATGGTCTCCCACTCATGCCCCCTGCATGGCCATCTTATTAGCACTTCATGGTCCGACATGTGCCTCAGATCCCACCACAGATGAGTGCCAAGTTCTGTGACAGGTTCCTTACATAATCTATCTCACCTAATCTTTTGACATCTCTGTAAAGCCACCACTGTTTTTATTTTAAAAAATAACAATAAGGCTTAGAAAGATTAAATAATTTGCCTAAAAATAGCAGAAAAAGGGATGGACACCCGTGTCTACCTGAATCCAGGATCTGTAACCTTCCCACTCTGCCCCAGTGCTTGTCAGTACAAGTCTACTCATGTCTCTGTGTGTATGTACATATCGACCACACGCATGGATACACACATACATGGGATCTTACCTGGTGGACACTGCACCTGCAGGTCTGTGTCTGGGAACAGGTGTACAAACACAGTCATCCCCACGTGCACAGACATCTGAGCATGTGTTCATTCAGCTCTGCTGATGTATGTGGGTATCTACCTCGCTTTGCCTGGCCTCCCTCCCAGTGGAGGGCCAGGTCCTGATCAGACTCGGGAGGCCCATGGCGTGGCAGATGATATGCAGGGGAAACGGGGGGTGCTGCTCACTCCCAGGCACGAAGACCCATTTGAAACAAGGATCGGTTGATCTGTGCTGTCCTCCAACTCTCCTCTCATCTATTGGGGTCCCCTCCTGGTCACCTTCCTCGATGCTCAGGCTCTCAGGGGGCCCAGATTCAAGGTTCTGGGGGCCTCCTGTCCAAACAGTTTGAAGGCTCAAGGTTGTTCCTTTGCTCAACAAATAGCAATCAGGTGCCTTCTTAGTACCTGGCCCTGGGAAGGCTAAGAGGCCCTCAGAACATCCTGAGCACTCAGCATAGAAGGGCTCATGGGGCTTTGGATCAACCTGTAGCATAAACATGAGAGGTCATTTGTGGGTGAGGCCCAGCCCCCTGGCACCCCACTTCTGCCAGGCTGCTGGTCAGTATTAGGCCGTTCTTTCCCCCACTTTTCTTTCAAGCGCAGGGTGTGGGGCACAACGTTGGTGAGGAGCAGCAGGACAGGATGGCCAAGGACCGTGTCTTCCCAGTAGCACTTTCCAACATTGCCTCAGCTGAGTTTCTTCTTGCCACAGGCACAACACAGCCCGGATGCAAAAATCAGGAGTAGACCCTGACCAGACGGCTATGCTTTACCCCAGCCATACCTTTCAGAGGCTTTATATGGTGGGGTTCCCAGTCCCCAGAGCTGGAGTAAGCTCTGTCTCCCATGGGGAAACTGGTAAGGGCTTCTGTTGTTTTCCATTACCCACCCTTAAGAAGGGAGCACAGGTAGCCTATTGTTAGACCTGTCCACAGGCCTCACCGTGAAGCACCTGGAGAAGTCTGAGGGGCAGACTGAGGTAAACGTGGGATACCATGGCTGCCCCACTAAGTGGTTCATCCCTTGGGATGACCTGGGGGTCACCATTTCTGCAGCCATAAACTTAAATCTCTGCGAGGCCTTTAAGAAAGCCATGTGTTCGTTCAGAGTCTACAAAGGTCAGAAAGGCCTGTGGCCTGGGACCCACACACCAGATAATATAACCAGCCAAACAGCCCCTTGAGGCCGTCTTTGGTGTCTGCATCTACATACTCAGTTATAAAGTCAGGCCTGGGGCTGAGGATGAGGCCTTATGCCCAGCCCAGCTGCTGCCACAGCAGGTATGGGGCTATGACCTCACAGGCTGCACCTTTCACAAACTAGCAAAACTCTTTTTGCCAACCTCCCAAACCCTGAATAAGAAGCCCACTCTGGACCCTGTCCCACTCTGAATCACCCTTGCCTGGAATGGATTTTATAGGCAAAATTAGTTTAAAGAACTAATTTCCTGGCAAGTCTCAATCTTTCAAAAATTTCAGCTGAAATTTGGAACTTTTTGACACTTCCTCTTTTAGTTCAGGAGATAAGAGCTAAGGAAGGGGAGGCAGAACCCATCTAGCCACACCTATCCCACAGCATGAGCAGGGATAGATAGGAGCTGTCACGTCACCCACCCCCCCTGCATCCCAGCCATCGGGTCTCCCTCTTTGAAAGGCATTCTGTCCTGGGTCTAGGTCTGATTTCTGCCAGCATGAGAAAAGCTGGAGGGGATGGGGCCCCTGGTGGACCTGGCACATACTCCCCAGCCAGGGACAAAGCCAAGGCAGGGCAACAGCTTCCCAAAGGAATGAAGAGGCTGGACTTTGGGGAGGGGCATGGGACAAGGGCTATGTGGATGTGGACCCCAGCACAACCTCCCGGATTCCCTAAGTTCTCGTGCACTTGAGAGAAACAAGGAATGGAAGAGAATCTGATTAAAAGACAGCGATGAGGGTTCCAATCTGGGCTCTGCTACTTGTCTTTGGGTGGCCGTGAGCAAGTCTGTGACCCTGAGACCTCAGTTTCCCCCATTATTAAACGATGAGTCGGCTAGATAACTTCTGAAGTCCCTTCCAGCTGGGACAGTCTAAGTTTTATGACTGTCCCCAGCTGGGCCCAGACAGTCTGCTTGCCGACCTCCCAGTGCAACCCTCCACTCTGGCCTGGCAGACTTCCCACAGCCCTTGCTTTGCTCTTCCCTACCCTTTCTTGTTCAGCCTCTTCAACATGCCCTTAACAGCCAAGCCTTTACTCATTTGCTAAATCTCAGCCTACTGTCCTCAGAATCCCACAAAAAGCTCATCTCTTCTAGGATGTTTGGCTTGATTAATGTGAGTATTGTCCCGCAGCACTACTCCTTCCATGCAGACAAGCTCTGGTCTCACACGTCATCAGTTTCCATTATTTGTACTGGCCTGCGGGAGGAAGACAGTATCTTCTTCCTATTCTGGAAGCAGATTTGCCTTCCTGATAACTGGTTTGGGTGCAAGGCAAAGGCTGTTGGTGTCTTCTGTGCATACTGCTGATGGCAACAGGATGAGCAGGCAGCCCACAACCATGTCAGCAACTGACCACAGACACTCCATTAACTCAGCTGAGATTCGCTAAGCCTTGCCCAGCTAAGCTGAACTTCCTAGAAAATCCAAAGAAATAACAGATGACTATTTTTATAAAGCCGCTCAATATTGGACTAGTTTATTATGCAGCAAAAGCTAACTGATACAAGCATAAAGCGCATGCCCAGAAAGGACCTAAGAAGTGAGGCACAAACTGGGTTTTGTTATTATTATAGGAATAATGCTCTGTCATGCCAGTAGCTCTGACATGTAGCTACAGAGTCTCTCTGTAGCTCAGAGCCTTGGACATGGTACACTCAGTACTTAGGAGAGCAAGCTCCTTACAAAGTGGCCAGGCACCCGAGCTAAGGCAGGACCAAACATCTTTGGCATGTGGCATAACCTTCTGTTTTCAGGGTTGAGGTGCAGACGAGTACTCTTCTTCTGCTCACATCAACCCTAGGGGCTGGCATTCGGTCTCCATTAGCCCACGGCTGGCATGGCATTTTAAGAGTTAGAGCACTTTAAAGGTAAAAGAGCATTTTTGGATCACTTTCATTTAACAGACACTAACTGCTGGCTCTGGGCAGCACTGTTCTAGGCACTGGGAGCAAAGCAGTGTGTCTTCATGGAGCTTTACCTTCCCCTGTAACCTAGAAAGACCTTAAACAGGAGAAAAAAAGGAATAGGCATGGTTAACCTGCCTGTAGTGGTTTTAAATGTCTACAGGTTCTTTGACATTCCTCTCTCCAAGAGATGGAACCCTCTTGGGCTGCACTTAGTGACTTCTAACAAACAGAATGTGGCAGAGGTAACGGTGTGTGACCTCCAAGGGTAGATCACAAAAGACACTGCAGGTTCCAACTTGTTCCCTTCCATGGATCCCTAGGTTTGTGGAAGCCAGCTTCCGTGTCATGAAGACACTCAAGCAGTCCCAGGGAGAGGTCCACATGGCAAGGAGCAGAAGCCTCAGGCCCCCAGTCCTGTGAGTGAGCCATTTTAGAAGTGGATCCTCCAGCCTCAGTCAAGCCTTCAGACACTACAGTCCCTGCCAACATGTTCACTGCAAAATGATGTGGGATGTGCAAGGCACATGATGTAGAAATCATCCCACAAAGCAGCTTCCAGTTCCCAACCCACAGAAAGTGTGAGACAATAACTTGTTTTAAGCTGCTCAATTTTGGGGTAATTTGTTACACAGCAATAGACAACTAATACATTCCCTCTATCCTGCTGCCTTTACGATTTTAATCAGTTCTTTCCTCCTTCATATTCTCCGCACACCACATAATGAGAGAACAAAAGCTGGGATGTAATAAGACAGAGGACTCTGGGCAACTGAGCTCAGTGGGGAAGGTTCTCAATGAGCACCTTTGCATTTAGTGGAAAAAGGAAAGCTTGTTGGCAGCACCAAGGCTTCTCTTTACCTGGAAGCCCAGCTCCACATTATTTCAGGTTTCTGCTGGATTCCCAGTCCTGGGTGGAGACTTTGACAGGAGGTAGGGATCTGGGGGTTAGTGGGCTAAAGGAGGTCGGCAGGACACGCAGACTCACTTGAGCAGGATCTCGTACTGGCCGGCATGCCAGGCCTGCACATTCTTTAGAACCAGCGTGAACACGTCCTCATTCTGCAGCACCTCGAAGTGGCCAGTGTCTTTGGAGAGGGCCTTGCCATCTCGGAGCCAGTGCACGGTAGGGAAGGGGTCTCCAGCTATGGCACAGGAGATGAGGACACTTTGGCCCAGGGAGGCTGTCACTGAGCGGGGCTTGCTGATGAACCAGGGCTGGGTGCCATCCTGAGGCTCTGGAAGTTGGCAAAGGTTTGGATTAGAGAGGAAGGCCTTTCAGCAGACAGCATCTACTCAGCTTTCCGTGGTGGTGAAGGTCGAAAATTGCACGTTACCCCAATAACAGCATGTCCAGAAATCACTTTCACTGGATGTACATTTACAGCACATCCTTCTCGTGGTAAATCTGTCATGGTTATGTTCTCTAAGGATCATATTGACATGAATTTGTATATCCAAAGCAAGGGGAGGTAGCCCAGAAGGTACAGGTGCACTGGGCTAGGTGCTAATGATCTACAATGAGATGTGTGTAATTAACAGTTGTTCTTGCTTTATGTGTCCTTACCTTGTCTCTCTTCTTAAATAAAGGTTCTCTAAAGGCAAGGACTCTAATAGGCCATAAGTCACCTCAAAAGCTATCACTACACTAATGTAGCATTGGGTGTTAACTATACTTCAGTAAAGGGGGAAAAAGCTATCACTATCCAGCTGTTAAATGTATCACAAGATTTTTCTCCTGGCACTCGATGCAGCTTGTCACCAGTAACTCAGAGGGAAGGGACTTCAGAAGGCAGGGAACAGTGGCTCCCCTCAGCCAGACCCCAAGACAAAGGTGGGAAGCTGGCCTCTGGGGCTGGAATGGGACCAAAGGGGCACAGGGACTGCAGGGGAGACAAAGTAAGCTCACGTGGTTTCCTCACCTCCAAATTGCCTATGGAGAGACCACAATGGTCTATTCCCTATTTCCCACTTATTTCCCACCCCTGCCTGCCTCCACTCTGGTCAGCCCAGCAGCCACACCTTGCACCATGAGCACTGCCTGGGTGCGGACCTCTCCAGCGCTGTTCCAGGCTTCACAGGTGTAAGTGCCCGTGTCCTCCGGGAACACTTCCTGTATACAAAGGCTGTGCCGAGTCCCTCTCTGTTCAAAGTGGAAGTCTTCGGACTCCTGGATCTCATTCCCATTGTGAAACCAGATGACCTCGGGGGGCGGATTCCCTGCATAGGCAGATAGGGCAGGTGGACTTGTCAGGAAGGTGTTTCCCTGGGCCATGTGGCAGCTTTGCACTTAATCCTGTGACACTGTACTAAATGCTAACCTCTCTATGCCTCAGTCTCCCATCTACAAAACATCCTAACCATGTCTTCCTTAAAGGTTTGTTGGGAGGACTGAATAAATTAATACGGTCTCACAGAGCAGCCCACTAGAATAGCAGATGAGAATAGCATCTGGCACAAGGAAAGTGCTCAATGCATGTTCATTATAATTATTTAACAACAGATTTGCAGAAACTAGAAAGGATCAGAAGTGAAAAAAATCAGAATTCAAATTGCTTGGTAATACTGAGTAGTAACTGGCTCACTGGGTGTGCAGCAAATGCATATCCTGTCCCCCCCTCTCCACCCCCAGTGCACACACGATACGATGGTGACTTCGCAGTAGCTCCTCTGTCCATTCTCACCACAAGGAAAAGTCAGTTAGCATTCCATTTTGCTACCATACAAATGTCGTCTGAGAGTGGAAACGGGCACCAGCTCGTACGAGTTTCCAAGCACAGCTCAGGGCGCACAGCATTTTCAGTTTTACCAGCCTACTTTCCTGGGTAGGTTCCAGCAGTTTGGTGGGTCATAAAACAAGGGCCACCTGTGGGGGTTTCCCCTGCGGTAGCATTATGCTCTGCTTCCCGAGGAGCACGGCCCCTGGGAATGGCTGCCGAGGGAGGCTGTGTGGTGTCAGTCTGTCTCAAGGACAGAGGAGGCCACCATCTGTCTCTGATGGGTTAGCCAGCACGGGTATGGAGGCCAGGTGCAGAACACCTCTGATTTCTGTCAGCTCGAGGAGTATACACAGGGGAGGCAGCCCGCCCTTGGCCTGGGACTGTCATGGGACTGCCTCAGGCCTGCAGGAGCAGGAGGGGGTTCATTGGGGATCCCTGAAAGGGGGAGCCCATTGGTTCTTACACAGCTCATCTTTATTACTTCTGCAGCTCAGGAGCAACTACACCCCAGGAGGATGACCTCTAGGCTGTCACAGGGACTGACCAGTGGTCAGCAATGAACAGGAAACTCTGGATGCACTTGGGCACAAGTCTGTTTAGAAAGCCTGTGCCAGCAGAGTCCCCAGGCTTCTCTTGCTGGCCTCTAGCAAGGACTGTGACAGCTCACAATGGGCTGCTGGTCACATGCTCTTGTCACCCTACCCTGGTTTTAGAAGGACCTCTGCTCTATCTTCTCACTTTAAACTTAAATACAGCAACAAAGACCATCTCCCAGAACTGGGAAGTTCTCACATCAGCTGTGTTCAAAATCAGTGTTCAAAATCTTCCAGCTACATTGGCCCCATTATGTCTTCCCTCGAATCCCCACCCTTCTGGCTGTGGTCATTTTCTTCCCCTGGGCCACCCTGAATTAACCTTGAATCCAGAAAACCCTGCCCAGAGGAAGCAGAACTGGCTCCACTTCTCTGGGTCCACTGACTGACTGTGCCATGCTGACTTTCTGGTGGGTCAAAGATCTCGGTGGGATGTTGGGGAGCAATGTCCATGCTGCAACCACACCTGTTCTCACGTACACCCCAAGGAGAGAGATGCAGACACAGACCTGATACCTGGACTGTCATGGTGACCTGGCTTCCATCCATGACTTTGAGGTCAGAGAGGCCCTGCAGGAAGAGGGGTGCGACGGGCTTGCTGGGAGCCGCGGGCAGAAGATATCCACTCTTCCTGTCGCTCTTCTTTTCTGTGTGGCAGACAATAGAATGTGGGGTGAACAGTCATTTATTCACTCAACAAACACAGACTAAATGGCTGCTGGGCAAATGACTGTGTTGAGGCTCAGGCTCCAGCTAAAGGCAGACTGCTAACAGATAAGGAGTATGGGGAGTTGCTGGAGATCAGTAGGAACAATGAGAGCCTGTTGCTCTACCTGGCATGCCAGAGCTCTTGCCTGAGAGCAAGGGGAAGGCGGGGCCTCCACAGGGCCACGCCCCATGTGGGTTCTGGTTCCTGAGAACTTCAATAACTGGCATTTGAGGGTTTTTTTTTTCTTAAATTTCACTCACTTTTTTGAATAAGTAATACACTTACATGCACAAAATTTAAAAAGTCCAGAGTATGTGAGGTCTCCCTTCTATCCCTGACCTCTGGCTGTCAGGCACCTCTCCCCAGAGGCAGCCAATTTTCAGTTTCTTGTTCATCTTGCCAGAGACAGTCTATGTATATAACACAAAGGAGCAAATAAGTATACTCTTCCAGTTTCTTCTCTTAAGGAAACGATAGCACGCTATACACACTATGGACAGCTTTTCATTTAACAATACACCTTGATGCCTCTCATAAAGCAGAAGTAAAGAGCTTCCCTGTCATTTTCTATGGCTGTGTGATGCTCTACTGCCATCCCAGGAGATTTTAAACACCTCAAGAAAGCCAAAGATGCTCCGCTCATGAGAGTGACCCAAATAAAAAAGACCGACCATCTCAAGCACTGGTGTTGGCAAGGGTGTGGAGCTCCGGGACATCCCACACACTGCTGTACCACGCGTGGTACAGACCCTTCTGAAAGCAGCTTGGCAGTTTCTTAAAAAGCGAAACATGCATTTACCACACCATCCGGTCATTCTACCCCCAGGTATTTACACAGGAGAAATGAAAGCACATATCCAGACAAAGATTTGTATACAAATATTCATTGCAGGGTTATTCCTAATGACCCTAACTAGAAACAACCCAAATGTCCATCAACAAGTGAATGAATAAAAAAGTGTGCTATATTTATGCAGTGGAATACTACTCAGCAATAAAAAGAAACAGACTAGGGGCACCTAGGTGGCTCGGTCAGTTAAGCATCCAACTTTGGCTCAGGTCATGACCTCGTGGTTTGTGGGTTCAAGCCCTGCCTCAGGCTTTGTGCTGATAGCTCAGAGCCTGGAACCTGCTTCAGGTTGTGTCTCCCTCTCTCTCTGCCCCTCCCCCACTCACGCTCTGTAACTCTCTCTCTCTCTCAAAATAAACATTAAAAAAATAAAAAAGAAACAGACTAACAATAGACACTACAACAGAGACAAATCTCATAAAAATGACATCGAATAAAGGAAGCCAAAGAAAGAGCACATACTGGATGATTCCATTTATATAAAAGTCTAGCAAATGCAAAATATAGTGACAGCAAGCAGGTCAGCGATTGCCTGGGGCTTATGGGGATAGATGGTAAAGGGGCACAAAGAAGCATTTGGGGTTGATGGAGATGTTCATTTCTTAAGATTGTGGTGAAGGTTTCATGGGTGAAGGTTTCAAATTAAACACCATGAATACATGCAATTCATTGCACATCAATATTAGTAAAAACTGGGGAAGAAAGTCTCTGAGGGAGGGAGGAAGTACACCAGCTAGCCAAAGATAAAAACTAGAACAACTCTCTGGGTTCAGGGCTGGCCCACTCACTCCTGTTCAGTTCTCCGGGGAAAAGGGTTAATAAACAGGCTTTCTGTTATTCTTGGAATACTCCCCAGGCTGGGCTTTGACCTGCCTCATGTGAGCAGGAGGGGAAGGGGCAGCAAAGTGGCTGGGCTGCTGGTGTCAGCTTCCCACACAGAATAGTTCTGGTGCAGGACAAGCTCACGGCTGCTCAGTCTCTGATCTTGCCTTTTGCCTTGCGAACCAGGTGGCTTCAATAATTCTGTAGCTTTTTTGTTTTTGTGTTTTGGTGGGGGCAGGGAGAAGGAGGGAAGGGGCTATGATATCTCTATCTTAAACTCTAAGTTTTGGGGGAAAGGGACTGAGGTATTTTGGGTTCTTATTAGCAAGGGCCACCTACATCAGATTTTCAGGAAGCCCATAGCCACAGGGATACATCTCCAAGGTGCCTTATATGCCTGAGAAAAGCCGAACTCCAAATTTGCCACCGAATTTTTCTCTTTTGGCACTAAAAACAGAATACAGCCCACTGCAGAGCTCTCCTGGCACAGCCTCTGGGAATGAGGAGGGGAGAGGGTGAGAAGGCTCAGGATGCTGGAGGAAAACTTCCCCCAAGGCAGGTGCATTGTGACGGTTATGAAGCCAGAGCACAGGGGCAGTTGAGGCAGGGCAACCCGATGTTCTGTGACCAGAGGATGTGCTCTCAGGTCCCCACTGCTTCCTTCACTCCAGCCCCCAACATTGCTGCCTTTGACAGAGGGGCAGACAAGGTAGGCTTGCCTTTGACATGAGGCCCCGGGACTGGGCTCAGGGAGGTCCAGTATGGAAAGTGTAGAGATCTCGTCTCACTGGCTGGGCTACAGTGGCCAGGAAAGCAGCCTGCCTCGGGAGAGTTGAGGAATTTCCTGTCCTGCACAGACTGAGGCTTGAGGACAAAATGTTTTTGCCTGTCCAGATTCCCCCCATTCCTGCTTCTCTGCTGCCTCAGCCAGCCCCCAGCTTCAGAGGTCCATGTAGATGGGCATTCCTATGGGCTGCGGGAACATCAAAAACTCCTTCGAGCCAGTGGTGGCTCTTCCTTGGCCCCCACCCTCTCTCTGGTCTTCCCCCTGCCAAGTTTCCTGGCCCACACCTTATGGGTCTCAGCCAGTGGGGACTAAAAGTAGATCTGTGCCTCCCTCTCCTGTGAGGGTAGCCTGGCCACTGCCTTCCACGCAGCAGCTTACTGGTGCTCTGAAAGCCATGGGAAATGTAGGGTCTGAGGCCGGGGCCTCTCTCTGAAGCTCAATGTCCTCCCCTGTATTTAAGGTAATGACAGTATAATCCTGGGACTTAGGGAGTTTTAAAGAGATAACATGTGAACATACTTTGTATGACTATTCAACACCAATGAGACCTTCTGTGTGAGGCTGACACGGGTGTTGACTCACACTTCCTCACCTGGGCTCCACTACTTGTGGATTATCAGCTGCAAAGGAACACAGATGGGGCCCTCACCCAAGGATCACAGACTCATTTTTACATGACCCGAGGCAAATACTGTTAGGAATACAAATGTATTGCTTAAAACTCTCCTGGGATAGAGGTAAAATAATTAGAGAACAACCTGGCTGCACCCACTCCAGGAGAGACATGAGTGGATGACTATCTTGTGGGTGCCTGGCCTAGGAGACACTGAGTCCCATGCCGCCATGGTCCCAGGAAGACCTGCTCTGTCTTCCCCAGGCCCTGAGCCTGGACGGAGGGCAGACAGAAGTGATTGGAAGTAAGTGTGCAGAATGAACCTGGCCTCAGACCTGCAGTCTGGGCTCACATGGGACCAGTGTGACTGAATCTAGGCTAGTGAATGGCTGAGTCATCCCTAGCATTCAATCACCCCAAGTTCTTCTCAGGGTGAGAAACCAACCAAGCCTCCCTACACACACACTCCGCACTGGGACTAAGGAGCCAGTGAGGATCTCAGTTCTGGGGCAAGTAGTTTTCTGTACGCGGCCCAAGAAAAGCAGCCCTCACTAGAACCCTGAAGCCCCAGTCCCAATACCACCACCCCACTTCACTGATAGAGAGGCCAGGGCGTGCTCAAGGTCACGGGGCCAGTTACAGGCCGACCTAGAGCTCATACCCAGGCCTTCTGGTGGTAAGACCAGATGCTCTGGAGGCCATCTCTTCCAAGGGAGCCAGGCTTCTCCAGTGGTGAACCCTCCACAAGGACAGACGTCTTACCTGCTGACCTACGACCTAGACCCTGGCCAGGGGAGGAAAGCTAAAGCAAAGCAAGGGCCAGCCAGGTAAAAAGAGCCAGGCGTGTGTATTTCATTTAATTCCAAAGCCAAATTGTTCTGTCTCACTGTGGCCTGTGCACTGTGCATCAGTTTATGCTCTCACTCTTGCACAGATTTAGATAAAATAAGAAGACGGAGGGAAACTGGTGCTCTGAACTCCTAGCTCCAGCTGTGTGATCTGAAGCAAGCCCCCTGACCCACAGTTATCATCAGTTTTTTCTTTTATTTTTTTTTAACGCTTATTTATTTTTGAGGGTCAGAGAGAGAGTGTGAGCAGGGGAGGGGCAGAGAGAGAGGGACACACAGAATCCGAAGCAAGCTCCAGGCTCCGAGCTGTTAGCACAGAGCCCAATACAGGGCTCAGACCCACAAACTGTGAGATCATGACCTGAGCTGAAGTCGGATGCTTAATCGACTGAGCCACCCAGGCACCCCAGTTATCATCAGTTCTTGATGATGATACAGTGTTGATAAGTGTATAATGCATGATAAGCACTGCTGGGTTTTTAGATGATTAAAAGAAGCAACATGCAAAATGTATAATAAGTATATTTATAATAAGTATAAAAATAAATAAATTTTAAAAAAATTTTTGCCTTTCCTAACCCATCTTTTTGGTTGGGTACACTCAATCTGACCATAACTAAAATGAGAACCATCCTCCAAACTAGGACACTCCCATTTAACCAGACAGATGTCTGGAAGGGCATTAACAGCCGCCTCTCTGTTGTGACATCGTCATAACAATGCTTTGCAGAGTCCAGCACTTGGGGGTTTAGAAAGATGATCGCAGCTGGTTCAGTGTCACCCTCAACATCCTCAGAGGGAGGGCAGGTGGTGTCCTCATTTTATGTCAGCTCAGAGAAGGGAGGTGGCCTGTCATAAGATACCGGGGCTGACATGGCCACCAGGGATCTGGTCTGGATGCTGTCCTGCTGCCCTGAGAACAAAGGCCAGCCACCTAGATTCCACTGGGAGCTCTCTGCTGTTGTTTGTGTCCATGCCCAGACTCACCAGTTACCTGAGAGAGGTGGGCCTCTGGGGTCGTCCTTTAGCTATCATCTGGCACAGTCCTGCTTTGAAGCAGGGGGACAGGGGCCAGGGTCTGAGACGAAAGGCCCCCAGTGGCCCAGGGAACCTGAGCCTTCTTCATCTGGGGAGGGCAGACACTGGCTGTGGCACACAGATGGCAAGAGAGAGGTCCGGGGGACCCAGTGACAGATGCGCTACCCAGCTCAAATGGGGCTGGACTAAATACACTCAGGTTTCCCCCATATCTGTGCTTCCTGCTGCTCTGCTGAGACCAAGCCTAGAGAAGGCCTTCTCTCTGGGCTCCAGGAAGGGCCGAGCCCCTTTGATTTACTGGCACAGGATTAAAGATTGAACATGAACTCATCCATGGCTCTGGTACCTGGTCACTTGGCTGATGACTCTCTAGTCACTCATGGACTCACTCTGTCATTTAACTGAGTAGCTAGCTACTGGGTGCCCC
This sequence comes from Neofelis nebulosa, assembly GCF_028018385.1. Taxonomy (NCBI): domain Eukaryota; kingdom Metazoa; phylum Chordata; class Mammalia; order Carnivora; family Felidae; genus Neofelis; species Neofelis nebulosa. The sequence continues at coordinate 90,196,517 of NC_080786.1, read as the reverse complement.
ATTCCATTTGGAGAGAAAGGGAATGAATCAAACCTGTCTTCCATGGAAAGACAAGGACTGAGACCAGGAATACTTAGAAGCAGTTTGTTGATAAGCCAAAATGATGCCATATCGATTAAAGCTGGTAGTGGGGAAGGGGGAGGAGCAGGAGAGAGGACAGAGCAAAAATGGATGGAGGGAAAAGGAAGGGCCCTACTGACCCTCCGGGTTTTTCCTCCTTGGCCATGCTCTGTTTTGACTCATCAGAAACTGTTTTTGCAGAATCGTGTCATGAACTTGAACATGAACTTGTTTCTCCAGTGAAGAAGCATCCAGCAGAGAACTTGTCGAGGTCCCCAAGAACCAGAGGGGGTGGCATGGGGGCTGAGCAGCCGCAGGCCTGGTTCTGCAGCTAACTAGCCAGGTTTGGTGGGCAAATGCCTCTCCTCCCAGCAAGGGCTTCCTCCACCTGTCACACGGAGTTAACTCAAAGGTGGAAAGTGGACTTGTTACTGGAATTAAGTAAGATGAGCCAGCTTTTCTAACCGATTAGACTTTGTCTATTAAAAAAATGTTCCTCGGGGCTCTTGTGTGGCTTAGTTGGTTAAGCGTTAGACTCTTGTTTTCGACTCAGGTTATGATCTTACAGTTCATGAGGTCAAGCCCGGTGTTGGGCTCTGTGCTGACAGTATGGAGTCTGCTTGGGATTCTCTCTCTCCTGCTCTCTGCCCCTCCTCCGCTTGCATGCATACACTCTCTGCTCAAAATAAATAAATAAACTTAAAAAAAAGGTCCTCCTTAAAAACATTAATTGATAGTTTAAAACACTCGCATGAACTGGTATTAATACAATATTATATTTTGAGAAGCTCCTATTCAGAGGAAGAGTTAAATACCCACATAGCAGGTGTACTTTGTTACTGTTCTCGCTAATTCTTATACAATAGCCTGTATAACTCATTCCTCAAACCTAGAGACATGAGCAAGGCTGTTAGCTTTTCTTGGGCTTGAAATTAAGAAACCTCTGCGGCCTCAGTCCCAGTGGCTGGCTGTGATCTCAGCCCTCCCTCTGTACTACAATGATTCCCCTATTCTTCCCTTTGGCTCCTTCCTTTCCTTTCCATGGGTTTAACAGGAAAAACAATTCAGAATTCTCTAGAGAGCATTTTCTGGGGTGGCTCAAAGCATTTTTTGGCGTGGCTCAGTTGGTTAAGTGTCTGACTCTGGATTTCGGCTCGGGTCGTAGTCTCATGGTTCATGAGATCAAGCCCCAAATCAGGCTCTGCGCTGAGTGTGGAGCCTGCTTGAGATTCTCAGTCTCTCTCTCTCTTTCTCTCTGCCCCACCCCCCAATACTCACCTGCCCTCTCTCTCAAAATAAGTAAATAAACTTTAAGAGGAAAAAAAAGCATTTTCTCCACCTGTCTTTTATTAGCCCACCTGATGCTCTTCAAAGGCCCATGTTTATGGATCCAAACTTGCATTAAATACACATGTTTACACTCGTTTGTCTTGAAAATGGTCCCCAGCAGGCTCCCAGCTCATTCAAAACTTATTTCCGATTACAACAAAAAACTGTGGTAAAGTGTTTAAACAGATGACACAGACATATAAAACACAGACAGTGTTGGTGGGAAACACCCTACCATCTAAGGAGCCCCCAGGACTCTCCCCTATGGAGGGAGCATCGACTATTGCTGTCGTGGCCATTTACTGAGTCCCACTCTCAGAGCCTCAGGGCTTATCCATCAGCAGCTTGCCCGCATCCCTGGATTCACAGGTGGTCACCCAATGAAAATGGACGTGGAATAGCCCTCCCCTACTTCCTAACACCCCATCTCCTAATGCCTCCATGCACAGACACACAGACCTCTTGCAACTGCACAGCTGGAGGGAAAAGGACTGGCAAGCTGTTCTGCTTAGTCACTACAAGGCACAATACCATTCCAGCAGCAACTCGGATTCACTCCAAACCCTGTTATACTATGGAAATTCAGTAAATCACCAACTGACGGGGAGTTCTGGAAGCAGTCTTCCCTTCTTTCTTTATTTGGTGCTCAAAGTCCAGCATGGTCCAGGGATCACAGACTAGCCTCCTCCTTTCCCTAAATGCTATCACTGTTGACTCTACTCATCAAAGTAAGTACTCATCAAAGTACTCATCAAAGTACGCTTACTTTGATCAAAGTACTCATCAAAGTAAGCTTACCTTCACCTAGCCCCTTCCTATATGCAAGGTGTGAATCCTCGGGAAGGTATGTGAATTCTCTTCCAACAAAAGTCTGTCTCCTCAGCACATACACCTACTTGGTGATTCAACAAAACTTCTGTGTCGTAAAAAGAGATTCTTCCCTGCAGAGCCTTGCTCAGTTGGCTTTTCTTCCCCCAACTGACTTCTCTAGAACCTAAGAAACAAGTGGGAATAGAAGTGTGCAAGGAAAAGAATGAAAGGAAACAATGACATATGACACTCCCCAAAAGATCTCTGACCAGTAATGACGGGGCTGCTGGATGGGAAGCAGGAATCATTGCAACCACAGCCTTCTTACTGACTCAGAGGTTATAATCAAACTCTAAACGTAAAGGTACAGCATCCAAACCACCCAATCTTCCCTCCAAACGAGGGCCTGGGAACCACATTCTCCACCACACTGTCATAGCACAGATCACATTTTGCTGTTAGGGACACAAAGCTGTAATTCTGGATGGCATTTTGACCAAGGACTCCAAGCAAATAAATGACAGATATGACCAACAGTGGGTTGGAGAAGTAGACAGTTCTACATCTTTAATTGTCCAATTAGTAAAATAAGGCCACAGTTCAATAATATGGACACATATGTACACATGTGTACTCAGAGGTCTTTCTGTGACATGAAGAACCCACATGTTGCACAACCCCATTTCTGTTACAGTCAGCCTATATAAAACTAGAATACTGCGGGGCGCCCGGGTGGCTGAGTCGATGGAGTGTCCGACTCTTGCTTTTGGCTCAGGCCATGATCCCAGGGTCGTGGGATTGAGCCCCGCCTTGGGCTCCTCGCTGAGCTTGGGCTGCTGTTTGGGATGCTCTGCCTCTCTTCCCCACGCTCTCTCTCTCTCTCTCAAGAATAAATAAATAAATTTTAAAAAAACATTTAAAAGACTTTTGAACAGATGTTGCGGGTGGACCAAGGTTCTTAAAGGACAAAAAAAATCAGAACTCATGTTTATTCTTCTTCAGTAAGTTTCTCTTGAGCTAACGTAAGTATTACAAATGTTTTCAGTGCTTGTAAGCTTACAGATGGTAGGGTCCGAGCCCGACACTACCATCCAGAGTACCTGAGCATAGAACGGGAGAGAGGTGGTGGTAGGGGGCTGTCCGGGCTCCGAGCTGCCCCACAGTGTGCCTGCCATTCACCTGAAAGCAATCTGGGCTTCTACCGATGCTCTCACTGTCCAGCGATGGCTGACCTCCCTGGCACTAGTGTTTTCATTAGGGTATCTTCACCAAAAACAAATACTCTAATAAATATGCTTCTTTTCTTTTTCTTTTTTTTTTTTTTACTCTAGAAATCAGTGTGTTTGTTTGTTTTTAATTTACCAACAGTTCATGTCCTGAGATGCCTTTAAGAGGCCTAGCAAGTGGGGGCACCTGGGTGGCTCAGTCGGCTGTGTTCAACCTCGGCTCAGGTCATGATCTCAAGCTTCATGAGTTTGAGCCCCATATTGGGCTCTCTGCTGACAGCAGAGAGCCCACTTTGGATCCTCTGTCCCCCTCTCTCTTTGCCCTTTCTCTGCTTGTGTGCTCATTCTCTCTCTCAAATATAAATAAAAACATTAAAAAAAGAAAAGAAAAGAGGCCCAGTAAACTTTCAGTTAAATAAACAACCATTAGGCTGAGACACTCTGTCAAAATGGGCACAGTTAGCAAGTTAGCAAATCTAGTCACTTAAGAATTTTAGCCTTGACAAAGATACTTCAGGGGGAGATAAACTAAAATATTCTAGCCTAAGGAAGTGTCTCCCTAACCCCAATGACTCAGTCCAAATACACTGAAATATTTACTCTCCCTCAGATCTTCCTGGACTTTGCAGGAATTTAGATTAATCACCCTTTAGTCTCCATCCTGGGTCGGGGTGGTGAGGGAGGGCTTTCATTGTCTGGTTAACTACTGGGGATTTTATTTCTAGGGAGGGTGCAGGAAAGGAGGAATATTTGTTGAGGGTCTCTTGAGAGCTAGTTTGTGGATTTCTTGCACATGCCAATGAGTACTGAGCACCCAGGCAAGTGGGGAGGCAGAGGGGTACCCTGGGGAGATCACTGACCTCCGTGTGCCTTTATCCATTCACTGAACACATGCTCACAGAGCAGGCCCCATTCTACACGCAGTAATGAGTAAGACACGGTCCCTGCCTGCAGAGAGCCAACAGTCTGGCAGGGAAGACAACGAAACAGCAATTAGAGTAAAATTCCACAGTAAGAATAAAATTGCGAGCTCCTTACCCATAGAGGCCCTGCTTGATGCGCCCCTGCGTCTCTTCCTGAACTCACTCTCTACCGCTGGCCACCCACTCACCATGCTCCAGCCACATGGTTTATCTCACTGTTCCTTGAACAGGCTGATCTTGTTCTGAATTTTAGGGCCTTTGCACTTACTGTACTGCCTGCTTTTGGAGCACTCTCTCCAGCTCACTGAAGTCTCTGTTCAAAAGTTACCTCTGCCTAGAGCCTTCCTTCACCACCCACCATCCAAAAGGACCCCTTGTACCTTTCTATGTCAGTATTGGATTAAACCAGGTGCTGGTTGTTGGGTGTCTCCCCATCAGAATGTACACACCATGAAGGCAGAGCTTATCAATCCTGCCCATGGCAGCCTCCCCAGAATGATGTCTGGCACAAAGCAGGGGTTCAGTACAGATTTACTGACAAATAAGCACAGTGATAAGGGTGCTTCAGCCAGTAAGATAACTCATTCTGGGGATACCAGGGAGGGCTTCCTAGAGGAAGTGACGTCTGTTGGGGGAGATAGACAGAGTTTGGAGAAAGGGGTTGCCGTGGAGAGGAGGCAGAGAAAGCCGGGTAAGCTGGCTGCAGAAATCATGTCAGAGTGCTGGGCCAGCGATTTCTGGATTACAAAACCTTGGCTAAAGAGGTGACAAAGAGCACATCCATGCCTGGCCTTCCTCAGCATCTGTGGGACTCTCCCACTCATCTTGCCTACGGCAGAGCCGCCCTGGAAACCACCTCTCCCTGGAAACCAGAGAGGGCACTCTGCTCAAGGGCGCCCTCTCGTGGCCAGAGTCCCTAGAATGGCTTGCTCCTCTGGTTCTCCTGTCTGGCCCAATGCCTCCCTTCTCTGATTCTGATTTTCTCCCTTCACTAGAAACCAACGAACAGGTATACAGACCGTCACACAATCACCTATCCACTGTCGCAAAGTTGGTCCTTTGGTAAAACTGGTTAGACTTGGCATTTTACCTTGTTTAAAAGTGGGGGTCAGGGGCGCCTGGGTGGCGCAGTCGGTTAAGCGTCCGACTTTAGCCAGGTCACGATCTCACGGTCTGTGAGTTCGAGCCCCGCGTCAGGCTCTGGGCTGATGGCTCAGAGCCTGGACCCTGTTTCCGATTCTGTGTCTCCCTCTCTCTCTGTCCCTCCCCCGTTCATGCTCTGTCTCTCTCTGTCCCAAAAATAAATAAACGTTGAAAAAAAAAAATTTTTTTTTAAAAATAAAATAAAATAAAAAAAAATAAATAAAAAAGTGGGGGTCAGCATACACTGAGCACGTCCTCTGTTCAGAAGACATTACATGCATTCATTAACTTAATCCTCACAGTACTGGGGACTGTGACTATCAGTGTCCCCACTGCACAGAAGAGGAAGATGAGGCCCGGAGAGTCGAATGGAACTCAGGTCACTGGGCAGCCTGCTGCACAGCCACGATGAGACTGTGGCCCCCAGCACGTTGAGGGTAGCAGAAAGGCCAGACCCTGGGCAGCTACGCGGAGGCTGGAACAGCACTCGGTAGAGTAGAGCCTGCAGCCGCCCCCAGCCCTGAGCCGAGCCGCCGTGGGGCAGGGCCCGGGGTGCCACGGCGGCAGGCAGGCTCAGCCCACCCCACTCCTGTGCAGATGGCCCAGCCCTGTGGCTCGAGCGTGTGGCTGCGTCTCTCAGCCTGCTTCACCATTTATGGTATCTCAGCCTCTGTTTGGCCTTCACAGGCCAGTAAATCCCCACACCGGGAGGGAGTTCTCACCCACGCAGGGCTGTCCTCAGAGCAAACCCAAAGGGCTCTGGCAGAGTTCTTGCTGAGGACCTGTTTCTGCTTTAAAACATGTTTGGATAGGCAATCACCCCAGCCTCACTCCTCCCACAGACCTGGGGACATGGAGGACAGCCCCAAAGACCCCTTGATCCTTTGTCTGGGGACCCCCACCTCCAGTAGGGCTATTAGCCCAGCTGGGTCTCTTTAATCCAATCTAAAGCCAGGCAAGTGGGGACAGGCACTGGATTAGCAGGGCCGCTGGCTGAAGCTAGCCAGGAGAGTCTCAGACAGTAGACTCATCACACGTCATTCTGGCCCTCTCGCCTGTTACTAGACTGTGGGGTAGGCCGTGTGGACCTCTAAGGAGAGTCCCCTGTCGGGAAGGTGAGGGCCGCTGCCAAGGAGAAGAGGCTCAGATCTCTTCTTGTTTCATTACTACAATTTCCCGAGGCCCCTCAAAGAGCCATGAAATGAGATCTGTGAGGATAAAGGGGATAGATAATGACAGCCAGAATTCTGGCTGACAAATTCCCAGGAGTCAGACTCAGGCTCCCACCTGGGTGTGAACAGCTTCCTGAAAGGAAGCAGAGGCCAGGTCCCGAGTGATGACTCCATGCCAGAGAACTTCAGAGATATTGGGGAGGCCAGGGCATGTGCCCTTTCTTGGCAGGACACCTCACAGAGCCAGCCTCACCATGAGTCCCTTAATCCCTAAGGGGTGACACTGCTGAGCCCACGGGGCCCAGACTCTCCCTTTGGGCCAGAGGATGCATGCTCTAGAAAAGGGCCAGGCATGGGAATGAGCACAGGCTTGGGGTCATGAGGATGTGGGTCTGAAAGGCCAGCTCCACTTGTTAGCCTGTGTGCGTAGGCAAGTTGCATTAACTTTTTGAGACCTCCAGACCCTTCTGTGTAAAAGAGGGAGAGCACTGCCCTCCCCAGGGCTGCTGAGGTCTAAAGAAGAAAGCATTTAAGGTAGTAACCAGCACATGATTTTCCTCTTGCTCTTTTCAATGAAACCATGTCCTGTGGCCTCCCAGAAGGTGGCTGTTCACGTTACAGGGAGACTCTCCCCATGAGGCCTGAACCCTGGGGGATGGAGAGAAGAGACATGGTCTCCTGCCAGTCTGCTGGGAAAACAGAGCACAGCGCACCCGGTTCAAGCACCCAGGCCCCAGTCACACCCAGGAGCTGGGGGCCCAGGCTGGGGTGAGGGTGGGGAGGCAGGCTTACCTGAACACCCTGGCCCTGGGAAGCATTCCCCAGGCACTGTCACCATGCCTGCTGACACCACAGCACAGTCAGCTGTGTCTTGAGTGCTGTGGCTCCCCTGAAACTTCCTGGGACTAAGGGCTTGGCGAGGATCAATGGATGACCATGATAATCAGATTACTGGACACCATGCTGGTGATGTATGAAAATGAGCCCAGGCTGGTGGGGAGGAGCAGGGGCAGAAGGAAAAGGGGAACAACCTGCAACCCTCTCAAAGCCTCAATACCAGCACTCTGTTACCCAGTAGCCCCCAGCACGGGAGGTGGCATTTGTGAGACACCTAAGTCCTAAGGGAGTATGTGAGTACTCCTCCTAAGTCATTTTTCAGTGTGCAAAGTCTTCACACTGGGAGCTTCTTCAGCCAAGGGAGCCCTTGCCTCCTTCCCTTGAATCTTCCCTTAGCCCAGGTCGGGTGAGGAGGTGGGGAATTGGCTTTTGAATATTCATCTGCCCTGGCACACCCCTGTCACTGTGAGGCCATTCTAGAGGCTATTTCCTCCACCTGCCTGCCTTCAGGTGCAGTGCTCTTTCTCCAAAGCAGATGTCTGCAGCAAAGGTGCTTCTAGAGAGGTGCCCAGAGGCTCCTACCATGGACAGTGACCCGGGCGCTGCAGGACACCTGCCCCAAGGTGTTCTTGGCCAGACAGGTGTAGATGCCATCGTCCTCCGGCAGGGCGTCCTGGATGTGGAGCTCAGCCACGCCGGCCTCACAGGAGGAGTGAGCGTACTGGATGGGCTGCTCTGTGGAGGCAAGCACAGGAGGGCTCAGGCCAAGGGGTTTCCAGTGGAGGGGATGTGAGCCCTGTCCTCTGCAGGGCTGCTGCTGTCATGTCACCACGCTTGCTCAGATCCACCGGGGGCCGATGACATGGCAGGCCCACTCCTAGCCAGCTGGACAGAGGCTTGCAGGTGCCATGGAGGGAGGTGCAGGAGCAAGGCTGGGGTGGGCAGGACTGTGGGGGGAGATTCTGGAGGCATTGAGAATGCAGAAGGGAAAGGGACATAGTTCTGTGCATTTTGTTTAAACAAACAGTCCTTACATCCACATCCTGGACTTCACAGAATTCTGAGCCTGGAAAGAATCTTACAGGGTCATCTGGCCCACAGCCCAGCTTCAGGCACAACAGGCCTCACCCAGACAACATGAGGCTCCTGGCTCCTTTTAGACATCTCCAGAAATAATGACTTCATTCCCACTGCAGATATTCATCAGAAGGCAGTTGTGTGACCTCCACCTGATGTTGCAGTTGGGTCCATTTCAGTACATTTTAGGGTCCATGGAAAAGATAAATATGGGAAACTACAAATGACTCTAGTCCCTTCTTCTCAGAGTCCCCGCTACAAGATGCCCTTTATTCCGGTCACATAAAGTCCTTCATGGAGATAGAGGCACATGCTATGAACGTCATTGGTTTCCTTAATGCTATATGTTCCTGGGACTTTATCATTCCAGGATGTCAGCTTTCATTTCCAGGGGGAAAAAAAAATCTCATTACTGAATATTCTGGCCTTAGAACAGGAATGTGTCCATTCACCATATAGGAAGCAACTGTCAATTTCTTCCCTTGTCAGGCCCCAGGGTCCTGGTTTGCATTTCATAAAATTGAGGATGGGCGGTAGGGGAGGGACAAAGTGCAGAAAGAAGTCCTCTCCCTGCAATGCAATGTTTTCTTATGCACATAGCAACACTTTGTGTCTCTGGGACAGTCTGCAGAGACTGCCAAGCAAGCATGCCACAGGGCAGGAGAGAAGAGATTCTGCCCTACCTACTGCACTTCATGAAGGGGGTCAGGATCCTGCTACTGAGATGACTGAACACTACTCTTTGCTTTTTGTGAAAATGACGCCCTAAAACCCATCTTCCTTGAGAATACCAGTACATTCCATGACTGCCATCAAAGGGCCTCTGCTGTCGAAATGTGCCAATAAAATGTTTGAGACCTCTTTTGTTACTGGGGGGTAACTCATTTTGGCCCTACAAGCGTGGGATGGAATGGTGGCCCCCAGAAAGGAGCTGTTGGCTCAGGGCACTCAGAATTATAGAATTGGGAGACCCAGAACTCTCGGACCCCAAGACTGGGAAGACCAGAGTCAGCAGCCAAGGGAACTTGAGCACGCTCTCCCTCTAGTGGTAATGGTGTGGAAATGCCAAGATTCACCAAGAATAAGAAGGTGGGTTTGCTTTTCCCAGTCCTGAGGGGTGCAGACCAGGGGTCAGCAAACTATTGCTCATAGGCCCAATCTGATCTTCAGCCTGCCTTTGTATGGTCTGCAAGCTAAGAATAGTTCTTACATATTTTAAATCGTTGAAAAAAAATCAAAGGTAAAATATTTTGTGATCGTGAAAATCATATGAAATTCACATTTCAGTGTCCACAAATAAAGTTTTATTGCAACACTGCCATACTTATTCATTTACAACTTGCCTCTGGCTGCTTTTATGCCACAGTAGCACAGTTGAGTAGTTGTGACAGAGGCTGTATGGCCAGCAAAGCTGAAAATATTTACTATCTGGCCCTTTATAGAAAATGTGTCTGGACCTCTGGTCTGGATTCTGAGCCAGATGGAAGTGAAACTCTCTTACTCAGATCCTTGACTAGTCTTTTATGCCCATGTTCTGTTCCAGCTGCAAGGAGGCTGCCTGTTTGTAGTCAGTCACAGGATCCGACAGAAGCTCTGTCCATAGTGAGGAGTGGAGGGAAGGGCGACCTCAATTTTCACTTATTTGTCCAAGAAGATGACACATAGAAAGACTACATGGAACCTTCTCTCACTCACTAGAGATAATTTCTACCACAGCCTAAGCAAACCATACCAACTAGAAAGGTTTATAAGTAACACGTCAATGGGATAAACAACTAGGGGCTATTTGGTGCATAGGTGACAGGTGCCGCTGTCCCTTGAGGGGCATATTCTATCAGCCCTGAAAACTGGCTGAGGTCCCAAACCTTTTGTTCCAGCCCATTTCCTCACCCATAAAGAAGCTGATGCCCAGAGACGTAAAGTGGGGTGTCCAAGGTCATCCGACCACTCGACAGTAGAGGAGAAGTGCCCTTTGTCTCCTGATGGGCAGGGGCCCCTTCACCCTCCTTGTGGATCCCCAAAGCAGACGCTGCTCAATGGCATCAATGTTATGAAGTGTTGTTAGTTCTAAAATTAGATTCCTCCCATAATTTTGGAATTGAAAGGCTTTTTTAAAAAGAGAAGAGTGATAATACAAGATAACCAATTTTTTTCCAAAAGACCTTACCAGGCAAAAACAAACAAACAAAAAGTTGGCATGTCTCTCTAGGACTATACCATTAAAAAAATTACTGGTCTATGAATCCCCAAACCAACTGCCACTAAATAAAAGGTGAGGTTCCATGAGTAACTTCTAGTGTGGTTCACTAATTTAATTTGTTCATTTATTGACTCAACAAATGTTTATTGAGGGTCTACTATGAGCCTGGCCACAAAAATGAACCAAATTGCCTGTGCACCCATGTACCAGGTACGTTAACTTTTTTGTATTACGGAACTAACTTAATTTTCACATCTGCCACTCTGGAAGGTAGTTGATGTTATTCCCATGTTTCCAGAGCTCAATGCTCAGATAGGAATAGTAACTTGTCCAGTGTCCCCAGCCGGACAATAGTAGGCTGTGATCTTCCTGCACCCTGTGACCTCTGTACCCAGCATTTCCTACTTATGCATAGATGGTTCTGAGTAATAAATGGGGGAAAGCCAAGTGAGAATGCAGGCAGGGCCAAAGGGCCCAGAGGGCTGGAGCAGGGGGAACTCACCATTGAGCAGCCAAGTGATTTGGGGGACCGGGATCCCCTGCACTGAGCACTGCAGCACAAAGTCCTGGCCCTCAATGACAGTGCAGTCCTTCAGGACACTGGAGAATGAGGGAGCCACCTCCATCATGGCCAGCTCTGCAAGGGCAAAGAACAGACAGGCCACCTCAGACCACCCTGGCCTGCTCTGGTGACAGACTGCAGTCACCCTGAGCCTCATAGGCAGATACCTCGCTGCCCCAAACACCCGGAGCTTCCTTAGGAGCCTGGCTGGACCTTAACCTATCTTCACACTTGGAGGCAGGCAGCACCACAGGTGTGGAGACCTGGACTGGGAGGCAGAGAAAGCGGCAGGGGCTATTTCACAGTCACAGAACAGCCCAGGTCTGGGAGTGCTCAGGACACGGGCCTGCACCCCTTCCCCCAAACCCCGCCCCGCACCTGGGACTCAGGCACCTCCTAGGTTGGCTTCCTTTTGCGTCCTGGAGCATCCACAAAACTTCTTCCCCACTTTCTCTTGCCCCTTCTCTCCTTTAACATATTCTATCAGACCTGCACAATCTTGGGAATATCTTTGTACTTGTAGAGACAACATGCCCACTGGTAAGGACATTTCAGTTTTAATTACTATTTTTTCCAATTCCAGGACAAAGACTCACGTGTGTTGTAGTTTTCCAACCTAAGCCGATGGTTCAGGACCACTGGGGGCCTGGGACTATGCATTACTAAGTTCCCTCATGATTCTGATGCATATTCAAGAACGACTGAGCTGAACTTTCCAGAAGCCCTCTACATTGGTGAATTGGGGAGCATTTTGTAGTTTGGGGATCTTTAACTAAGAGCAATAGGAATAGATAATCTCTTCTACAACTGGAACATGCTGCAGAAACGTCAAGGTGGCTGACAGCTGAGAAGAGGAAATGGGTTTGGTGATTAGATGAGGCCTCAGCAGTGGGGTGGCTCAGTCGGTTCAGCGTCTGTCTTTGGCTCAGGTCATGATCTCACAGCTTGTAAGCCCCGTGTCAGACTATCCACCATCAGTGCAGAGCCTGCTTTGGATCCTCTGTCTCCCTCTCTCTCTGCCCTTTCCTCTCTCTCTCTCTCTCTCTCTCTCTAAAATGAACATTAAAAAAAAGCCTTACCAGTGCTTTTCAAGAGAAGCTAGTCTAGGCAGTGGTGAGGGGTAAGCCATATTATACTGCAGGAGTTTAAGGGCAAACACGGGTACTTGAGGGCTTACTATGTGCCAAGTACTTTTCTAGATGTGACTGTGGCAGTGCCATGAGGTTGCTATCTTAAGCTCACTTTACAGACCAGGTTAAGTCCAATGGTGAAGACAGGCTTTTTGCCCAGCTACATCCGCCCTTCTACCCCCACACCAGAGCTCCCCTACGGGGAGAGAAGGCCGCAGGAGAGCAGCTACAGTCAGAATGATGGTGCATGTGATCTTCACTGCCACTGAGGGAAGGGATGAACAGACTACCTCGAGAGCTGTGGGAAGGCACTTCTATCCCTTTTCCCAGCCAACATCAAATTCCCTCCCAGGGAAATGCCGTAGACAGCCATTGAAAAAATACGGACTTCTTTGTCAGACCAACATGGGTAAGAAATATGCCACCTTTCACAAGGTGTGTGACCTCCAACAAGTCATTTAGCTTCATTACAGCTTAGTATTCTCATCTGGAACATGGGTGTGACTACAATGATCTCACGAGACTGTTGGGATAACTGAATGGAATAACAGAGATAAAGCATTTATTTATTTATTTATTTATTTATTTTACATTTATTTTTGAGAAACAGAGACAGAGCACAAGTGGGGGAGGGGCAGAGAGAGAAGGAGACACAGAAACTGAAGCAAGCTCCAGGCTCTGAGCTGTTAGTACAGAGCCTGACACGGGGCTCGAACCCACGAACCATGAGATCATGACCTGAGCTGAAGTCGGACGCTTAACTGACTGAGTCACCCAGGTACCCCAAATCAAAGTCATTTAAAACAAAAATTTTTTTAATGCTGATTTACTTATGAAAGAGAGAGAGAGAGAGAGAACGAGTGGGGGAGGGGCAGAAAGAGAGGGAGACACAGAATCCGAAGCAGGCTCCAGGCTCCAAGCTGTCAGCACAGAGCCCGACGCGGGGCTCGAACCCACAAACCACGAGATCATGACCTGAGCCGAAGTCGGACGCTCAACCGACTGAGCCACCCAGGCGCCCCCAGAGAGAAAGCATTTAGCACAAAGCTAGCACAAATGCTAGCACAAAGCCTGGCACGTTGAGCAGGCCTTTGCGGAGTGTGAGCTGTTGTTATCAAATGGAAGCTGTGCATCAATACTACAGCTGCAGCAAGTTTGGGGTGAAAGTGGAGAAATCAAGGAGGAGCTTCAGGGGCCGTCGAGCAGAAGGGAGACTTTCTTTCCTTTTTCAGCATAGGGAAGACCAGAGCACGCTTCTAGGGAGAAGTGAGAAAGACTCTGGATAAAGAGAGGGAGACAGATTGAAGAAATGATGGGAGAGTAAATCATCATTAAATAAGATCTTTGTAGAGAGAGGAAGGGATGGAGAGGGAAGTCCAGGTAAGAGAGACAGACAGCTCTTCTGCAGCAACGGGACAAAAGGGAGAAAGAGGGTATTGCAAGAGAAGGTGAAAAGACATGTGTCAGATGACCTGCATGCTGGTGAAGTCATCAGGAACGGTTTTAGACCAGCCAGTGTCTCCAGGAGGAGGGGGAGTCGAGAAGTACTTTTGCAATGACAGCATAAGGGCTTCTAAAATCCACTCCTCCATACAAGTGACAAGGACACTGGCAAACACAGTCAAATTCAACTTTTTCTGAACTCTGGGCATTAACCAAAGACTTACAACATTCTGAGCAGCATTCATTCAAAAACAAACAGCTGACTGTTGGTGAGAAGAGCCAGCTTTGTGGCAGGCTTAATTCCCATCCCGTTTGCCCCGGGGTCTGTGGTAGCTCTGAAGACCACATTCTCTTTCATCCCCACCTGACTGTAAGGAGAGTCTTGATGCACAGCTTCCATTTAATAATAATGCTAGTTAACACTCCAACAATGTTGGTTGGCAAAATGATGCTTTTTAACTTTCGGTGGACATGATGCCATGTGTCCATCCCATGCATAGAGCCTGGGATGATGAGGCTCAGGCTCTTGCACTTGTGAACTCTATAGGAACTCCCACCTCCAAATGGAACGGATACTATTTCTTATGAAGAAATTCATGAACATAGGAAAAATCCCAATTGAGAAGTAAATCAACTGTATTCATGTAGTGAGAAGTAAGATTACCCCCACCTCTTCCTAAGAATCCCCAGTTTCCCTTCCTTGAGACAAGTCGTGGACCCTTCCAGAAATGTTTTATGCACACGTAAGCATCTGTGTGCACATATCTAAATAGATTCTTTTCCTTTTGTGCAAATAGCATATGATACACACAGCTCTGCACTTGGCTCTTCTCCCTTACTGGTATATCTTGGACATGCTTCACCATCAGAGCCCACAGATCCGCCATATTTGTTTTACTGGCTGCATGGAATCCTACTGTATGGATGAAGCACTAAGTTCTTTTCTTTTCCTTTCTTTTTCTGGAAACATTTATTATGGCAAATTTCAAACATACACTCTAGTAAAGAGGGCAGTACAGTGGATTATCATATACCTGTTTCTCAAATTTAATAATTATCAACTCATGGCCAATCTCATATCATTTTTATGCCCACCAGCTCCCACTACACATGGATTATTTCTGAAGAAAATATCAGAAATCATATTATTTCACCAGTAAATAACTCAATTCATATTTCTAAACTGCACAGACTTAAAAAAAACCCCACAAGACCATCGTATCTTAAAAATAGCACTAATTCCTTTATATCAAATATCTTATGGATGCTCAAATTTTCCTTGTGTTGTCATTTAAAAAAACATTTTTAAAGGTGTCTCAATCAGGATCCACAGAAAGTCCATGGATTACAACTGTTGATATCTCATGTATCTTTTCATCAAAGTTTCCAATTGGAAATTTTCCTTCCTCCTCTTTTTCTTGCAATTTATTTGTTAAAAAAAATAGGCAAAGGGTATTTGTCCCATAGAACTTCCAACAGCCTGAAATTTGCTGACTCTATCCCTGTGGTTTAATATGTTCCTCAATGGGCTGAGGGTCCCTAAGTAGCATTCAAAATAAGGAGGAAATTTTATAGAGATAGATGGGTATAAGGATATTTATCACAGTTTTGTTACGACAGTGAAAAAATGGAAACAACATAAATATTCAATGATAAGAGCAAGCCTAAATCAGATACGCTATTCTATGAAATATCATATGACTGTTCAAGTCATGTTTTTGAGGTGTGCCCGGATGGCTCAGTCGGTTAAGTGTCTGACTCTTGGTTTCGGCCCAGGTCACAATCTCATGGTTCGTGAGTTTGAGCTCCACGTTTGGGATTCTGTGTCTCCCTCTCTCTCTGCCCCTCCCTCTCTCTTTCTTAAAAATAAGTATGCAAACACTTTTTTAAAATCATGTTTTTGAAGAATATTAAGGTAATATAGAAAGAAATCGTATAGAAAGATGCTTATGTAACATGAACAAATTAGAATAGAAAGCAGTATACAAACAGCACAATGCCGATTTTGTTTTAAAGACATTAAAATACCTTTTAATGTTTCTGAGTCATAAGACCATCTTGTGTTTAAATCCCCCACCGTGAACATGCATAACTTTTATAAACAGATATTTCAGTAAACATAAAAGATGCGGGATCCCACATCGTCTCCTATGACTCTAAATGTGTATATTTAGTGAACATTTGGTTCTCTGTGGTTACAAGAATGAGTCATGGCACTCCTTGGACAGCTGAGGAACCCAGAAAAGGGAGCTCTGGGCAGGGCTGGGCATGGGTTGTGGGCATGCTTATTCTGAGGGGACTGTGGCGTGAACTCCTGATCAGGAGTCACGGTCCTGGAGCAATGACTTTGGCCTTGGCATGTGGGTGGGGACGGTGCTTCTGTGGGGTTGTACACCCTGCGTGGGGGTGGTAGGGGGCGACACTCCTGTGGTGTAGGAAGCACCCCATGGATGGCCCCACCCCGGAAAACCCAGGGTGACTGGAGGAGTGTACTCACGTTTCACCAAGAGAGTCCAGCCACAGGACACCTGGCCTTGGACATTGGAGGCCATGCAGCTGTAGTTCCCACTGTCCCTGGCCCGCGCTCTGAGCAGGCAGAGGTGATGGCATCCGCCTTCTTCATAAACCTCAACGATGCCTTCTCGTCTTCTCACGGGGGCACCTTCCAGGAACCAGGTCACTTCAGGCTTCGGGGTCCCTGAAACTACAGGGCCAGGCAAAGGGCATGAGGCTCCCAGAAAGCGTACTGTGCCAGTGGGGCGGGCGGCAGGCTGGGCCCATGGGAGGAGCTAGGGCTGGTGTGAGCTGCCCTCCCACTGAAGAGGCTCTTACCCCTCACCCTGCACTGTACAGGAGTAAACATCTCAAGATGGAGGCAGGGTCCTTGGGGAGGACAGACATAGGAAGACGAGCCAGGTCTCCAGATCAGCCAAAGCCAGCAGAAGGGAGAAAAGAGGAGCCCCTGTGGCTTGTTTTTTGATGGTGATATTGATGATGGGTTTTCCCCTCTAGAGTGGTAAGAATTAGGGCACAGGGCCGAGGCCCTATCCAACAATGAACGTCGGGCCACTGCTGGGTGTTTCTCCAGAACAAGGCACATTACTAGACTGAGTCCTTCCTGAGGGAAGACCCCTGTGAGGTGGTTTCTGGGCCAGGTGGGAGGGAGTAGCCACCCAGGGGCTACATTGGTGAGGTGGGGTGGGGCGGTGACCCTCTTCGGCTCTACTCACCCTCACATCTGAACTTGACTATTTGATCTTCACTGACTTCCTGGCTTTGGGGCTTGCTTTCAAATTTGGGGAATGTGTAATCCCTCCGGCTCTCCATGGGGATTTTCCTGGTAGCAACCTTGCTCACAACCTCCTGGCTTCCCAGGCCAGAATGCCTGGTGGGGAGGGTGGCCGGAGGAGGGGCAGCTGGCCTCTCCCCATCTTCTCCAGAAGGAGAGAGGGCGCCCGAGGCCAGTGCTCTTGGTTCCGGCTGGACTTTTGCGGCCTGCAGGGTGATGGTGCTGGAAGTCTTCTGCAGGATGGGGCTGCTCAGGGCTTTCCTAGGTCGGTCCCCAGATGGCTCCAGCTTGGACTCCCGAAGGGGCTGAGGATGGCTACCTGTAGCCCAGGTCAGGGAGCCACCTCTCTGGGTGCCGGAGCAGTTTTTTCTTTCAGCTGCAGGCTCCAGGCTGCCCAGTTTCGGCCCCTGCGTCGCTCCATTGGTCACTTCCTTCCTGATATCTGATTTGGCTGCCTTTGTTCCTCTCACAAATGACCTGTGTGGTGGTGGTTTGGCAGGGGGAGGGGCGGGCAACGGGGAGGGAGGAGGAGAAATAGAATGATCATCTGGTTACTCACAAACACTACTCTTCACGGCACAGACTCCAGGGATCATGAAAGCCTACCAATTAAGACAGAGTACAGGCAAAGGTCTCTCTCTGCAGCTTTCTCAGCTTCCCAACCCAGAAGGCAAGCAGTCATTCCTGACACTTCCCTGCCCCTCATCCCAATCCAGAATGTCCTGTCTGCACTTACCCAATCAGCCTTTTTTCTCCCCCTCCACCCAAGTGCCACCCTAGTTCCCACCACACAACTGGCTCCCCCTTGTCCCCGCTGGCCCCCTCTGATCCATTTGGTTCTCTGCATCCATTTTGGATTCTGCATGAGAAGCACAGCTGATCTTTGGTGCACTGAGAATAAAAGTGAGCTTCTCAAGATGGCCCATGTGAGCCGGCTCCTGCTGCCTCCTGGACCTCACAAGACTATCTTCGACGCCTACCACGCTACAGCCACACACGTGCTCTTGCAGCTCCCCTCAGTGCCACCCCTCTCCTGAGAATACTCTCTCCCTGAGCTTTTCCTCTTCTGGTTAATACCACCCTTCAAGGGCCTGAGCTCAATGTCAAGTGTTCAGGATGGGCTTCTCTGAACCTCTAATCTAAATTAGCGCTGCCCATTACCCTTCCTCAGATGCATGGCAGCTGGTAACTATGGCAGCTCCGCTGAAAGCCCCTTCTCTCCACCAGATGTCTGCCCACCCTGCAGACCCAGCGTCTAGCCCCAGGCCTCACGCATGGGCAAGGAAGCTCCTGGTGAAGACGTGCTACATGGGCGAGTAGATTCTGCCTGGCACAGCGCCCTTCCTAATGACTACTAACTGGTAAAGGCATTGGCCAGACTCTGGGAAAGATGACAGCATTGCGTCTTCAAGAGTCTCACCACGATGGCAAGCCTACTACAGAACCTGTATGGCCTACTGCAACAGGAGAATGAGACCAAACACAACCATGTCCCCCAACAGTCAGTTCTCCCTCCTATATGACGACTCGGAAATTCGAGGCATTTCTCCATTACAACCTCTTTTCTTGCAGGGCATCCCAAGACGGAAATGACTACAAGCCTAGACATACCTATTGGCATTGTCCAAACCTGGAAAAAGGGAGAGGGGTAGACTGTTAGTGGAATATTACAGGTACCGAGAGGAGAAAGTGATAAGACAACACTGTTTTTCATTTCTTTTTTTTTTTTTTTTAATTTTTTTTTTTCAACGTTTTTTATTTATTTTTGGGACAGAGAGAGACTGAGCATGAACGGGGGAGGGGCAGAGAGAGAGGGAGACACAGAATCGGAAACAGGCTCCAGGCTCCGAGCCATCAGCCCAGAGCCTGACGCGGGGCTCGAACCCACAGACCGCGAGATCGTGACCTGGCTGAAGTCGGACGCTTAACCGACTGCGCCACCCAGGCGCCCCACTGTTTTTCATTTCTTATGGAGTGTTCACGTCCCCAGCTCCCACTCTGCCCCTCACCTCCACTCCTACCTCCCTCACTCCCTCAGCTTCCTGGTCCTGAACTACTCAGGTGGATCTGATGAGCTCCTCTGAGCCCTCCCCTGAGACAATGTCAACATTTCCAGGGCTTCCCTGGGCCATCTACGGTGGCCTCAGTGGCCATACTCTGCGCCACGGGACCTGTCCTGTTCACTAGCCACAGAAGGAAACCAATTATGGGACAAACAAAAATAAACATCTGAAAAGTTCAAACCCAAACAGTTTAACTTACATATGGCCCTAGAAAACAAACCTCCCAAAGTGACCAGTTTTCACAAATACTTGCTTTAAAAATATACAGGGATGGGGCACCTGCGTGGCTCAGTCAGTTAAGCATCCAACAGCTCAGGTCATGATCTTGTGGTCTGTGAGTTTGAGCTCTGCGTCCAGCTCTGTGCTGACAAGCTAAGAGCTTGGAGCCTGCTTTGGATTCTGGGTCTCCCTCTCTCTCTGCCCCTCCCCCGCTCATACTCTGTCTCTGTCTCTCAAAAATAAACATTGAAAAAAAAAATACAGTCAGTTCTTCAAAGAGAAAAAAATACCATATATTTTTTCCTGCCACATTGTTTTTTTAAAATTTTACTATGGAAAATTTCAAAACATACACTAGTAGAGAAGATATAACAAACTCTGAAAGCCATCACTCAGATTTAAAAAATAGTGACATTTTACCAGTCTTTCTTATCCCTTTTTGTTTTGGTTTTTAGAGGAATTTCTTCTGGGAGTATTTTTTAATAAGTTTATTTATTTATTTTGAGAGAGAGACAGAGAGAGAACCAGAGGGGAAGGGCAGAGAAAGAGGGGGACAGAGGATCTGAAGTGGGTTCTGCTCTGAGAGCAGAGAGCCCGATATGGGGCTCAAACTCATGACCCATGAGATTATGACTTGAGCCGAAGTTGGACGCTTAACCGACTGAGCCACCCAGGTTCCCCCGGGAGTATCTTAAAACATATCCCAGGCAACATATCATTTTGCCATTAAGAATCTGAGAAGGGAGCAGTTCTTTAATTCAGTGCTAGGGCAGGTAGAGGGAGTGGTTAAATCACTCTTCTCAATGTCCAACAGTGAGTCTCCATCCCATGGTGAGCTGTAAAGTCTACTTCTTCAGGACCAGGACTTTTGATAGTATAGGATGGAATAGAGAATACCAGCACATACTGTACATAGTACAACTCAGGACTGTTTTATGAAACTTGTTTCGGTTTTTTATATATATATATATATATATATATATATATATATATATATATATATATATATATATATATATATATATTACGTCCTGGGTTGCAACGTAGAACTCTCTGTGAGTTGAGAAAAACACCTGAGACATCAATGGTGAAGAGAGCAAGGAGGAATCGTTTCTGAGACAGGAAGAGGAGATTGAAGGTCATTTCTCTCCCTGATCCCCCCAAATCCCACCTTGCTCAAGGTTCCCACTCTGCGGAGTGATGCCAATCCCCTTCCCTGCCCACACTCCTGCTTCCACAGGCTGGATGTGGTGGAGCAAAGGGAATGCAAAGAGGAGACATATTCAAAGAGATTTCCTAGGGAGAACTGATAGGGGCTGATGCCTAAGCAAGGAGGAGGCAAGAGTCAAAGGAGATGCTGAAATGCCCAGCCCGGGTAAGAAGGAAAAGCAGAATCCAGGGGTAGAAAGAGTTAAGTTGAGGGAAGACTTGAAGAGAAGGACAGAGTAGATGATAAGTTAAATCTTAGGCAGGTTAAAGTTGAGGTGATGGTGAGACATGAGCAACGTTGACTTTTCCAGTGGCAATTAGAGATACAAAAAGGAGTCTGAGCAAGAAGAAAAGGCTGCAGACACAGGCGTGGGGCACAGTGCAGTGACTAAGTTCAAGATCTCGCCCCTAGGGAAGGCATGGGTATGTGGGCGGGTCAGTGTCACACAGATCTGTAATGAACAGCAGCTCCTTCTAGGAGGGGCCTTCTGCACTGGCCCGCCCACCAGTCGATACCTTGGATAGAAAGCTCGGCCGACATGGAGGCCTTCCCCGACCCATTCACCACCATGCACGTGTACACTCCCACATCATCTCGGCTGACCTCATGGATTTCCAGAACTTGTACCCCATTCTTCTCAGACATAGATACACGGGCACTTGGCTTCAGGGGAACATCTCCCTGTGGATGGGCAGAGGGTAGTTTGGTCAGAGAAACCTGTTTACCTTTTGGCACTATCCTACCTCCTGCCAATCCCGGGGGGACAGATGCCAGGCACAGGCAGAACCCTTTGCTCTGGGCTCTGTCAACGTGCTCAGAGAGGAGTCCTTGGACAATCCAAGGGCCCTGACTTGAGGTCTATGTGTGTGGTGCGGCATCAGGTCCAGCTTAGAGCAGGCATATGGAAGTTGTTCCAAAGGAGCCCTAGTTCCAAAGGAGCCTAGGACATCCTACATTCCTCACTTTGGTTCTGCTTTGCCTCCCTCTCCTTTATTCTTTTTCCAGGGTCAGTCCAGGAGAATTAGGAAATAGCTAAAAGTATCCCATCACTCATTTTCATCCAGGAGTTCCATCTATGAAAGCGACTCTCGTAGGTCTTGACCCCAAATGTTCCCCACATCTCCTCAAGGCCCTGATCCCCCTCTCCTCTGCTCTGCCTTCACCTTGTCCAGCCCTGAATGAAACACTCCAGACAGTATTTTGAGATAGGTGGGATCATCTCTGCCTCACAGATAAGGAGACCAGGGTTCCAAGAGACAAATGACTTGCCCAGCATCACATGTTTCACAAATGACGGAGCTGTGGCTTGAAACCTAGTCTCATGACTTCAAATTCCACTCTCTTGACATGGTCATGTCTGCACTGACTCAGAAGTTTAATGCTATTTGGGGAGTATATGGATTATAGGACATTGATGGCTGAGTAACAGAGGCAGAGTGTCCAAATAGGGGCAAGAAGAAGCATGACTACTGACCTACAGAGAACCCTAGAGAATGACTAGAGTTGAAACAGAAGGAACTGATTGGAAAGACAGACTCCTGTCGGTCCAAGGGTCTAACCCTCCACATTCAGGGTCCCCAGGCCTGGGCCAGAGTTGGGGCAGATAAAACCTCACCTTGAGCCACGTGACCTGGGGTTGAGGCCGGCCAGTGATCTTGCAGGAGAACCGTCCCATCTGTCCCTCTTTGACTACGGCTCGGCCCAGCTTGGTAGCAAACTTCGGTGGGCACTCTCCCCAGATGCTGGGACGGGTCTCCACCGCAGGGGCTGCAAATCTGTCCCTGGAAAGAAATCAGCAGAGTGCAGTAGCAATTCAGATATTCTCTCTGCCCTCCACCCACGTCACTTAAGTTGGGTCAGATACCAGCAAAGGGCAACCTTCCCAATTCCGTGCCTCAAACACATTTCTCATGTACCCTCTGGAAACGTCTGTGGCACCAAAGCCTATGTCTTCTACCTCCTGAACATCCAACCAGACTTCATATAAGAGCCTCCCTTGAAGTAAGGTATACCTGAATTCTACTGAGCTCTGGCCAAAAGCCTGGGTTCTGGCCAACAGACTGCAAGCAGAAGTGACGTTTGCCACCTCTCAGCTCAACCCACAAAAACCTCCTGTGAGATTCTCCACACTCTCTCTCTGGATGCAGAAGACCCAAGAGAAGCTCCAAGGCCAAGAGATGATGGAACCATAAGAAGGGAGGAGCCTGGGTCCCTGAAAGATGATGGCAAGGTTTTCCACCTGTTCAAGAATATCTAAGTGGACTTTGCTTGAGTAAAAAAAAAAATCAACTTTCCCTGCATTAAACCATTAAAGTTTAGGGGCTTGTCTGTTATAGCAGCAACTGTTACTTATCTTTACCAATACAGGTTTACTTTCCATAAGAGGTGTCACATATTGATTGCCTCTTCTAGGTCTGCTTACTTACATCTTCTGACTATTGCCTTGATTGTCAGTGATCCCTGCAGACTATGGCCACTTCTTCCTCAGCATTTAGCAGTTGAACCAGTCAAAGGGGCTATCCACAGGCATTGTGTGAGGGCCACCTCACATCCCTGTAGGCTCCTGTGTTAAGTTATTATAGCCCAGGATGTCTAAGAATACTCACACCCTAGACCTGGTTCTGCCAGATCAGCAGGAAAAGCCAATCTGGCCCTTCCCTTGGTTTGAATATTCCACAACTTACCCCAAGGTTTTGGAAACAACAGGCTGACTGTGCTTCTTCACAAAGGTCCCTGCAAGTAGAAAACAAAGAGAGAGAGGCTTGAAGAGTCGGGTCTGAGCCACCAACTCAGAGCAATGAAAGTCAGAAGAGTCAACAACAGGAGTGGGGATGGGATACTGACAGAAACAGTTCACCCCGACTGAGCCTGTCCTGGGCCAGGCACTATGGTGGGCACTTGATATAACATCATTTAAGGAGGCTGGTACTACATTATCCTTCTATGTTTTAAACAGACGAGAAAAAAGAGATTTAGAAAAGTTAAGTTGCTCGCCCAAGTCACAGAGCCAGTAATAGTGCAGAAATGCATCCGGGTGTGCCTGTTGTAGAACACTCAACCATTCTGCTAAACTATCCCATGCCACTGGACCTTCTACTTAGGGGATTATCTTTGGCGATCCAAGGCCTCTCCAGAAGATGAGCCTGTGGAAGGGAAGGAGATGCACACGCATCTCTCGCACTAGATCTATTCACATTTGATACAATCAACATTGCCGCCAGCACCTCACCAGAATCTGCATCAGCAGCACCGTGGATACTACAGGTCCTGGGTAAGGTGGAGAGGAAGCAGTTAAATAGCAAACCCAGTCAGGCAGCTGCTACTGGGGAGGGACAACTCCTAATGTGACCAGGAAGTGACCTTAAAGTGGTGGGGTGTTTTTCAGGAATATGGAGATTTGGGAAAGGAGGACATTTCTGAGACAGTGATCAGCCTGGAAGTTGTTCTCTTTTTGCCACAACCTGGGAATGTTTATAAAACCCTGCCCAAGGCACACATAGAAGGTGTGGAAGTCATTCCCTGAATATCAGCAGGCAGCTGCAATGGGAAATCTGTAGGATGTTTACTGGAAGAGGGGTAAACTTCCTTAAATTCTAGCACCGATCACATCTGTAGGAAGGCACAGGAACACGGGAATGGAGACTGCGTATTTCCCTTGGCCGTATCAGGTTTACGGATGAATGAACCTTCGTGGAAAAGGATTAACAGCTAACACCAGTATCTCATGTAAGTTATGGTTCCAGTGGATTGTCAATTATTGTACATGTATTTCTGTTTAACACAACTATTCAGTGAATTGTGTATAGTTTTCATTCCATAATGTCGGTTTGGTTCTTGCCATTCAATAGTCTATTCAAGGTTAAAAGAACTTCTAAGCAGATAAAAGGAGAAACTTGTTCAGGGAGGACCCAACTGACAATTGCAATCAAGATGCTGGGGCCCCTCAGACACCTTTGGAGGAAGGGCAAACCATTCAGTCCTTTTTGAAAGTATTAGAGCGAATAAGAATCATAAGCTCTAAAGAGACTCTGGTCTTAGACCAGCACCTTCCTTTCTGTGCCTCCAAATCAAAGGAAGTGATGCTAAAAGTAGAAAAGAAAGTTTACAAAGCTTTTCATTTCAGTCTTCTTGGTAACAGTAAAAATTAGAAACTATAAATGTCACACAGTAGGAAGATAATAAGTGGTTAAGTAAAGTGTACAACTGAACATCTTATTCTGCCATAAAATTATGTTTAAGAATATATGAAACATGCA
The DNA here is from genome assembly GCF_028018385.1 of Neofelis nebulosa. NCBI lineage: Eukaryota > Metazoa > Chordata > Mammalia > Carnivora > Felidae > Neofelis > Neofelis nebulosa. Next base: position 90,171,568 of record NC_080786.1, on the reverse strand, counting down.
GAAATACATTGCAGTATTTTATCATTTGCTCTTCGGCATACTTCACTTGGGTGGGCTGTGATCCTCTGTACTCTAATGAACTCATCCTGACTACTGTCTTGCCAGACGCAATGGATAATTCTGTCCCCCATCACTCAGGTGCTCAACAGCATTTGACATGGGGCTATTCCACTCCCAAGTACATGCTCCTCCAGACCCTCTGGCTTTTGCCAGGTGCCTACTCTTCGTCAACCACCTTCTCTGTTCCACCTTTGCACGTGGGAGGGCCCGCATGGCTGAGTGGGTCCTAGTTCTGCACTGCTGATTCTCCCTCCCTACCCCCCCCCCACCACAGGAAGTTTTAGATATCATTTATAAGCTGATGACTCCCAAACCATATCCCCACCAGAACTTCTTCTTTTTTAATTTTTTTAATGTTTATTTATTTTTGAGACAGTGAGAGACGGAGTATGAGTGGAGGAAGGAAAGAGAGAGGGAGACACAGAGTCCGAAGGAGGCTCCAGGCTCTGAGCTGTCAGCACAGAGCCCCATGTGGGGCTCGAACCCATAGACTGTGAGGTCATGACCTGAGCCAAAGTCAGACACTTAACCAACTGAGTGACCCAGGCGCCCCTCCCCACCAGAACTTCTTATTCATTCATCAGAAGTATCCAGAACAGTGCCCAAATCCTTGTAGGATTCAAATTCTTGTAAAATAAATGAACTTTATGGAAAAAAAAAAAGAGAGAGAGAGAGAGAGAGCATCCTACAATATTATGAACTCAATGTGATCTTAACTAGGAAAAAATAAAGCATCCAAGCACAGGAAAACAACCAGAAGAAAATACATCAAAATATTATTAATAGTAATTATTTTTGGGTGGGAGAACTATGAGTAATTTATTCAGCTGTATTTTTTGAAACCTATAAATATAATGGTAAAGAAAAAACAAAATGTAATCTAGTTACCAAAAATAAGGGGGGAAAAAAAGAAGGGGCAGATGGAGAAAGAAAGACAAAAAAGGAAAAAGATTCTGCTACCCCAACAGAAGACTACTATCGGCTAAGCACCATGGTATTAGCCACATACCCAATCGCTGAGACGCCCTCTGAAAAATATCAATGTACCATTCACTGCCCTCATCAGGCTACTGTATCACTCATTTCATCTCGGAGCAAAGATTTGATAAAAATTAGACTGATTATCTGATGAATGGATATGCAAAATGTGGTCTATTCCTATAATGGAATATTATTCAGCCATACAGAGGACTAAAGTACTGCTACATGTTACTACACGGATGAACTCTGGGGAAATTCGCCAAGTGAAAAAAGCCAGACTCAAAAAAATATATGTGATTCCATTTATATGAAATGTTCAGAAGAGGCAAATGGATGGGGACAATGCACATTAGTGGCTCTCCAGGGCCTGGGGGAGGCAGATGGGAGTAACTGCTCAGTGGGGATGCCGGGGGGGGGGGTCTCTGTTCAGGATGATGAATAGTTTTAAAACTAGATGGTGGTGGGGTGCCTGGGTGGCTCAGTTGGTTGAGCATCCGACTTTGGCTCAGGTCATGATCTCACAGCTCATGAGTTCCAGCCCCGTGTCGTGCTCTGAGCTGCAGCTCAAAGCCTGGAGCCTGCTTTGGAATCTGTCTCTCTCTCTCTCTCTGCTCCTCCCCTGCTCTCTCTCTCTCTCAAGAATAAATAAACATTAAAAAAAATGAAAACTAGATGGTGGTGATAGTAGCACAATATGGTGAATGTACTTACTGCCACTGAATTCACTTTAAATGATGAAAATGGTAAATTGATGTGTATTTTAACCACAATAAAAAAAATAGACTAAGCATTTTTAAGACTCTCGGGAGCTAAACATCTTAATCCAAAGGCTAAAATTCCTGTATTACTTTAAAAAAATAGAGCAAAAATATGGCACTGCCTAAAAGAACAGCAAAAGAATGCTGTCTGGAGGAACTTTTATATCAGGGTGAGAGCAGTTTATGGTATGATCCAAAGGTAACACACCAAGCAGGCAGCTAGAAATGGAACGGAGTGCTTATTTTAATGTGAGTTAACACTGGAGAGTGGACATCAAAACCAAAAGAGAATGTGGGCTAAAATAACCAACAAGGTCTATTTATAGGCAAAAATTTGAAGTTGCAAGTTGTCAGATAAGGCAAAATTAATTTTGTGAAAGTATGAAAATCTGGCAGAACAGTAAGGCTAGGGAAGAAAATAAGTGGAAAGGGGATTAGGATGGAAATGCCAAAAATAGAAGAGTAGGTTAAGAGAACTGGTGAAGACAGGATCGAGTTAGTGAGGGGGGAAGAAAAGGCCAAGGCACTGAAAATATTGAACCAGTTCTCTTAGATTTTTCAAGGACGAGTAAAAGAGAACGCTGGCAGGTTTTAGGAGTGAAAAGTTCAACAGTGGAGGGAACGAGGGTTTTTTTGTTAAAGGACACATAAAGACCGGGTTGAGACAGAGAATGCTACCGACAAGGGGAGTAATGTGATCAAGATGGCAAGGAGAAGTGATGCTTCCAAAATACGTGATGATTTAACTATCACCCAGACAGGGACTCTCTGCACTGGAAGTGACATAAGTAATAATTCTGCCAGGACAACAAAAGTAAACCAGGATTGTTCTAGGCAAACCAGGGAGTAGATGCCCTACTTTGCAGGCAACGTCAGAGTGGATTTTAAGGACTGCTTACAACAGTGTTGTTGTTGTTGTTTTGAAGTTATCTATTTATTCACTTACAGACGAGGCGAGGGGCAGAGAGAGAGGGAGAGAGAGAATCCCAGGCAGGCTCCACGCTGTCAGTGCAAAGCCCAACACTGGGCTCAACTCACAAACCATGAGATCATGACCTGAGCCAAAATCAAGAGTCGGATGCTGACCTGACTCGGCCACCCAAGTGCCCTCAAACAGTGGTTTTTATCAGAAAAAAATGCCCATTTTTTATAACAGATATTTAGTAATGCCCCCTGTGCCATCCTGAATCAAAGTTTACTGCTAACTCCCATATTTCATCTCAAGAAGAAAATAAATATAAAGCCCCAACTAAAATATTAAGGGAAAATAAATTATAATGATACCGATTTCAATATGTAAATGTCCAACCATGACTATTTCAGTATGTAAATGCTCAGGTGCACTAGAAGACACGATGAGGTCACACCGACTCATGGGCATATTTGGATTTAAAAGCAAATGATGTAGAAAAGCACTGTACGAGCAGTCCAGGAAAATGAAAGGACACAGGTAAACAGGTGGACAACTGAAAAATAAAAGAGTTGAAGAAAGAATTATTTCTCAATAAAGAGAGAAAAAAATAAAAAGAAAAATGCTAATATAGCCTAAAGAAAGGTAGTGTTAGGATAAATGGCAGAACAGACATGTTATATACAAAAAAAAAAAAAAAAGGCATGAAATGACCTTAAAGGAAGATAATAAAGCAAGACAGGTTACAGAGCACTGGGGTAGAGAAAATGAAAAACACAAGACTGTGTATGTGTGTGTGTGCATGTGCTTGTGTGTGTGTGTGTGTGGTGTACGTGCTTGTGTGTATGGTGTCACTAACTCTCTCCCCTTTCCTCCCGTCCTCATCTTCGGAATCCCAATCTGTGCCTAAATCTGACTCGTTCCTCCAGGACTCGCCCAAGTCTGTCCTCCAAGAAGACACCGCAGACTATTTCAGCCTCCAGGGGTCTCATTCTCCTCTGAGTTTACAAAGCCCATGTGCCGATTATTGGGCGAATAAACCCGTGCTGCCTTGGCTGGAGTTCTGCTTTGACTTAGCTTTTAATGAGCCTAGGTCCTATCTGACCAACCAACTTCCTGCAGAAAGGGTCCGACAAAGTACTCTGTCTCCCACATGGCACCGCACAAAGTCAGCACCTCATAAATACACCCACATGTTGAATCATAACTGCAATATAATAATGAAATGTGAGGTCAAGAAAGTCAGTCTCTTGAGAGCAATACCGAACTCTCTTGCTGCCCTGAGAGCCCAGCACAAAGTCAGCACATTCAATACAGTCTGATGAGAGCCGTGGACTGCTGGCTAAGGGCTGGGGACAGGTCGGAGATGGGGAGAAGTGAGACCCGTGAAAGGGGGCAATGTCAGCAGGGACAAAGCCGGGCCAGTCAGGGGCACTAGCAATACTGTGGAGGGGGAAAGAGGGGAAAGGAGAGGGGAGGGTGAAAATAAAGGAGGAAAGGGAGTCAAGGTGAAGGGGGTTTGGGGTCACCCTTCAGGAGCAGAAAGGAGACCAAATGATTTGCATGTGGCTCTTCCATATAGCAAGTAAGTGAGGCTTCTGCCAAGGCCATCTTGACACACAACTGTTTCACTACCAAGAGATCTGTGGGGCAGAAAGAACAATGTTCATTTCTAACACATTTTTATTGTTAACTTTGATGAGACAGAAACGGACAAAAACTCAGAGCTTTTAAAATCCTGGCTGAAATTTAAAAAATAATTTTTAATGTTTATTTATTTTTGAGAGAGAGAGACAGAACGTGAATGGGGGAGGGGCAGAGAGAGAGGGAGACACAGAATCTGAAACAGGCTCCAGGCTCTGAGCTGTCAGCACACAGTCTGATGTGGGGCTCGAACTTGGGAATGGCACGATCATGACCTGAGCCAAAGTCGGAGGCTTAACCGACTGAGCCACCCAAGTGCTGCTGGATTTTAATGTTTTTTACTTATTTTTGAGAGACAGAAAGAGACAGAGCAAACAGGGAAAGAGAAGAGAGAGAGGGAGACACAGAATCCCAAGCAGGCTCCAGGCTCTGAGCTGTCAGCACAGAGCCCGACACAGGGCTTCAATTCATGAACTGTGAGATCATGATGTAAACCAAAGTTGAACGCTTAACCGACTGAGCCACCCAGGCACCCCTAGATAGGGCATATGCTCCTACAAAAAAGGAAGGGGCATCAGGGAGTGTTATAAACTGAGTTTATACAGAATGTCAATGGGAAATATGATTACAGATCTTTAGGTAGGTGGGAAATGTAGATATAAAAAAAATAGTACAAAAGAAATAAGAGCACACACAGGCAAACACACACACAAGGAGAGGCACAACAGGCATTCTTGAGGAATACAAGGATTTAAGACTCAGCTGCTGTAAACAGACATGGGCTCAAAATCCATAATGTCATCAATCTAATCCAATGTGAAAATAAAGGGGATCTGAGAAATCTGTCCCTAAAAAAGGGTAGTGGCAAAAAAAATGTGGCACAGGAGCATTTCCTACAAATTCAAAATCCCCCAGGAAAGCGGGTGTCAGTGGTGCCAGTATAGCTGGAGTAGCAGTCACGAGGGCCACTCTTCTCCCTTAGGTCCCATGACATGGGGTCACTGTCCCCTCTGCTGCCAAACTCCCAGCAGCTTGCCGCCTGACCCTCTCTCTCCCACACTGTCAGGGGGCCTTGGCTTGCGGGACAGGGGTTTCATGGGGGTATAGAGAGTGGAGGCTGCAGCGCCGGGGAGGCTGGGGCAAGTGGGAAGTGTGCTTGGGTAGGAGGTGAGCAGGAGGCCGACCTTCTGGAAGAGGAAAGCCGGGCAGACCACAGGAACACAAGCCTTGTTTGGAAGAGGGGCAACTAAAAGGCAAAGCAAACCCCTACAGCCCTTAGCACCCACTGAGCCAGCCAGTGGTGTGGATTAGGGAGGAACTGAGGAAAATCCGTATCTTTCTGGGATAAAGGAACAAGTGCTAAACAAGCAAAGTGGAGGTGAGGGGCAGAGGGGAGGGGCTTTCTATCATTTCATTGGCCGGCGTGCCATTAAAAGATCCAGCACACTGATCTCTCCAGTTTGGATCTGGAAGATGCTTTCTATGGGGAAATGGAAACAACTGTTTTCTCAATTTCCAGAAAATCGATGCTTAAAGACAGGAAACCAATGGCATCCTGCACCCCGCCCACCCTCCCCCACCCCACCCCCACACACCCTTCAGTGAGATATTTTGCCCAAATCAAATCGTGTTATTTTCTTCCTTGATACCCTCCAGTGGCTTTCCGTCACCAGGGTCTAAGTCCTGCCTGCCTCTCCAGACGTATCCTCTCTCTGCTGACCCCACTAACTGTCTCACTATTTCCCACTCTAAAATATGTCTGCAAATACTCCCACAATTTTTCGGTGCTTTATTTATGGTCTCAGGACCAGATTTGGATCACATAGAGGCCAAGCCAGAGGGATAGAGAGTCCACGTCAGGAAGAAGCCCTCAAGTAACGACAGACGGGGAAATGGGAATACACACTTGAGCTCCCGCACCCTTCGGTTAGCTCTGAGTTCCCAGGGCCACTCTTCTCCCTTAAATCCCAGGACATGAGGTCACTCTTTGTCCCGCCGTCACATTCCAGGCAGCCCGCTACCTGGCCCTCTTTCTTACACATGGTCAGGGAGCTCTTAATTCTACTGCCAAAGTTATATTTGTTACTTAGTTATAGTCTCTCTTTCCCAATAACTCCAAGGAGGCAGCTACTCTGTCTGAACTGCTCTGCTCTGTCTCCAGTGCCTAACACAGACAGGAGCAGAGTGGTGCACAGGGCAGTGGAAGGAGGCAGAGGAGGAGGAATCTGCACGAAGGATGGGGCACCTAACAGAGAGAGAAGAAAGAGTGATGGCCAAGGCTGGGTCCAAAAAAGAGGGGGGAAGCTAGGTTTTTTACCTTCCTATTTATTTCAAAGAAAACTCCCCAAAAGGAGGGAGCTCCTGGCCAAATCTATTCCCCAGTGAACACGTATTCGTTATTTTAAAATTTACTTTAAAAAATTGTTCCTTGCATTTTTAAAAAATTATTTTAGAGAGAGAGCAGATGCACATGGGAGGGGGGCAGAGGGAGAGAGAGAATCCTAGACAGGCTCAATGCTCAGCAAGGAGCTCCGCGGCGCTCGATCCCACGATCCTGGGATCACGACCTGGGCCGAAATCAAGAGTCGAATGCCTAGCTAGCTGACTGAGCCACCCAGGCGCCCCAAAACTGTTCACTGCATTCTAATGCAGAGTGGTCAATGGACTGGAATGTATGTTTCAGAGACGAAAGTAAACTTTATCTATGTCCTCTGAAACTACTGCTCTTGCTACTCCTCTTCTCCTAAAATAACCCTTTATTTCTCAACATTACCTTTATAGCTTTCTCACTGCCCATTGCACCGGACACGTCAATCGTGGCTAGGATAACCATGTAATTTATTATCTACACTGGGACTCTTTCGAAAGTCAAAGAAGGCTCCATTTGTAATCACACTGGCAGAGTATAAGCCACACCCTAGTGACACCTGCCATGACCACAGGCCTGCAAAAGTGACAACCACCTGCAGCCATGTTCTATACCCATTACCTGCCCTGTACCAGTGCAGGTTGGAACATGGTGGCACCTGTCCCAAGGATGACCAATCCTAATCTTGCCAGCAACATGGAGGAAGGATGGTTTGAGAATTAGCTCTGGTTATGTTATACCTGGTCTCTGCATGTCTTTTCTTGGCTTTGTGGCTGCTTTCTCACAACCTATGTGCACATGTTCCCATTCTGCCTTTCCAGACCATATCATATACCACTGCTAACTCTCATAGAAGCTTTGTGTTACTTAGCTGATATTCCTAATGAATAGCTTAAAAAAGAGAAATATGTTAATCAGATTCCATGAAATAATTCAGGAATATTCTAATAAAGTACTTAGTAGGTGTGATGGTTAATTTTGTTTGTCAATTTACTGAGACAAAGCTTGCCTAGATATTTGGTCAAACACTATTCTGGATGTTTGTGTGAGGGTGTTTTTGGATGAGATCAACATTGAAATCAGTAGCCTGAGTAAAACAGTTGCCATCTCCAATGTGGGTGGGCCTCATCTAATCAGTTGAAGATCTGAATAGAATGACAAGGCTGACCCTCCCTCAAATAAGGAGGCATTCCTCCTGCCTGACTACCTTTGACCTGGGACATGGGTTCTTCCTCTGTTGTTGACTCCATCTGAAATATCAACTCTTCTGGGTTTTGAGCCTGCTGGCCTTTGCACTAAAATGACACCATCAACTCCCCTGGTTCTCAGGCCTTTGGACTTGGATTGGAACTACAGGGTTGGCTCCCCTGGGTCTTCAGCTTGCTGACTGCACATCTTGGGACTTGTCAGCCTCCACAATCACGTGAGCCAATTTCTTGTAATGAATCTCTTTCCACGTATATATGTACAATCTATTCCGTCTCTCTGGAGTACCCTAACCATAGGTATAAGCAGCAGCCCACTGGTTCTCAAAGTATTGGTCCCAGTATGCAGCAGTATCAGCAGCATCAGCATCACCAAGAAAACTGTTATAAGTGAAAATTCTTGAGCCCATCCCAACCTCCTAAATCAGAAACTCTGGGGCAGGCCTAGCATTTTGTGGTTCGGGGCGCCTGGGTGGCGCAGTCGGTTAAGCGTCCGACTTCAGCCAGGTCACGATCTCGCGGTCTGTGAGTTCGAGCCCCGCGTCAGGCTCTGGGCTGATGGCTCGGAGCCTGGAGCCTGTTTCCAATTCTGCGTCTCCCTCTCTCTCTGCCCCTCCCCCGTTCATGCTCTGTCTCTCTCTGTCCCAAAAATAAATAAAAAACGTTGAAAAAAAAAAAATTAAGAAAACTGTTATAAGTGAAAATTCTTGAGCCCATCCCAACCTCCTAAATCAGAAACTCTGGGGCAGGCCTAGCATTTTGTGGTTTCAGAAACATCCTTCAGGTGATTCTGATACACGCTCACATTTGAGAATTACTGTATTAGGCTAAAGATATCACATCGGTAATTGAATCCTTCTTTGCTACTCAAAGTGTGATCCGCGGACCAGCAGCATGGGCATCCTCTGGGACTGGTTACAACGGCAGACACTCAGGCTCCCACTCCAGACCCATGGAATCAGAACCTGCATTTTTAACAAGTTTCCTAGGGGGATTCGTGTGTCCCTGCATTTGCACCAAACAATCCTGTAAGGTGAGTATAGGCCATCCTGAGGCCTGGATTTCCTCTGGGCCTGCCAGTTTGGCTTACCCTGGGCTCCTGAGCTCAAGTCTTAAAATGAACCCTTTATTACTTGAAATGAGCTAAGTGAATCCTTGGTCCCTGGAACACAAAACTCAAACCACCAAGTATGGGGCACCTCTGTCATTTCAGCATAACCCCTCACTCCACCCCAAGTTCTAGACTCACTCTGTGGATGTCATTGCCCAGGACTACTCACCACCTTATTCATATAAGGTGGGCTTTCTTTCCTTTTTTTTTTTTTTTTTTTTTTCCTGCTAAGCCTTGTTTATCCCTATTTAAATGGGAGCTTCTGGAGCTGTGCTGTCCAACGATAGGCATTAGCCATATGTGGCTATTGAGCTCTTGAAATACAATTAATCTGAATCAAGATGTGCTGTAAGTGTAAAATATACCCCAAAGGCTGAAGACTGTAAAATATCTCATTAATAATTTTATACTAGTTATATGCTGAAATGTTAGTATCTTGGATATATTGGGTTAAGGAAAATATTTTATGAAAATTATCTTCACCTCTTTTATTTATTTATTTATTTATTTTTATTTTTTCAATATATGAAGTTTATTGTCAACTTGGTTTCCATACAACACCCAGTGCTCATCCCAAAAGGTGCCCTCCTCAATACCCATCCCCCACCCTCACCTCCCTCCCACCCCCCATCAACCCTCAGTTTGTTCTCAGTTTTTAAGAGTCTCTTATGCTTTGGCTCTCTTCCACTCCAACCTCTTTTTTTTTTTTTCCTTCCCCTCCCCCATGGGTTTCTGTTAAGTTTCTCAGGATCCACATAAGAGTGAAACCATATGGTATCTGTCTTTCTCTGTATGGCTTATTTCACTTAGCATCACACTCTCCAGTTCCATCCACATTGCTACAAACAGCCATATTTCATTCTTTCTCATTGCCACGTAGTTCTCCATTGTGTATATAAACCACAATTTCTTTATCCATTCATCAGTTGGTGGACATTTAGGCTCTTTCCATAATTTGGCTATTGTTGAGAGTGCTGCTATAAACATTGGGGTACAAGTGCCCCTATGCATCAGTACTCCTGTATCCCTTGGGTAAATTCCTAGCAGTGCTATTGCTGGGTCACAGGGTAGGTCTATTTTTAATTTTCTGAGGAACCTCCACACTGTTTCCCAGAGTGGCTGAACCAATTTGCATTCCCACCAACAGTGCAAGAGGGTTCCTGTTTCTCCACATCCTCGCCAGCATCTATAGTCTCCTGATTTGTTCATTTTGGCCACTCTGACTGGCGTGAATCCACCTCTTTTTTTTAATGTGGCTACTTAAGATTCTATACATGGCTTAGAAAACTTAAGATTCTATACATGGCTCGCATTATATTTCTATGGACAGCTGTGCTGGAGAACAGGCCTGTGGCCCCGCAACTAGAAGGAAAGATCCCAGAGGGCAGGAACTGTGTCTCTTCTTTGCTCTGTGGCAAGTCTCTGTGACCAACCCCCTGGAGGTGGGTGCGTGTCAGGACTGGCTGCGGAGAGCCTTTCCAGGGCTCACACTGGGGCTGCATTCCACTACATAAGGTCATTGTATGAATGGTCCTATCGTTAAGGCATCTGTGCTCATGGAGGATGTTGTATGTTTCCTGGCCTGGTGACCAAACAGGCAATCAGACGAGAGAGCATATTCATCTATTCTCCATGCAAGGATTTCTCTCTGGCAGTAGTGCTCAGGATGTTGATACTGGGTTCAAATATCACAAGGCTACATTTACCCAGTACCTACTATTTTCCAATGCTACACTGATCCTTACACAGCTCTGTGGGGTAGCTGTTAATTCCAGTGTACAGAAAAGGAAATAAGGCTCCAAAAGGAGAAATTCCCCATAGTTAGAAATGAGTGGAACTAAATTCCAAGACCATTTAACAACGCTGCCTTCTGAGTCTGACCACTAGGGGGTCAAGAGTCTTCACATATGAATTCTACTCTTAATTCCAGGACCTCTGATCTTTCCAAGTAAGAAGCCTAGCACAGAGTTGGTGAGAAGGCAGGTGGCTGCTAGATCCCCTTTGTAAGAATTTCCATTCCCCACCAGGCCCATGATCTATAGGGTGGTCCTAAGCCACAGCTGAAATGGCCCTTTGATGCAGAAGCAGAATGCATACACGGCCATTCACATTTAAAGACACTGCAGCTTTTAGGCCATTCTCTCTCCTAGGATTAGAACCTAAAACGTCTCAAGTGGTCTGAGCCTAAGTCTCCCCAAATTAAAACCAAATGGGAGGGGACAGGATTGAGAGCCTTAGTCTTCTCTCCTTCCTCTGTAGCTCTCCTGTCTTGTTTCCTTTCTGTTGCCCACATCTCAATTATGCAGGAAAAAATTTTAGTAGATCATCAGCTCTAACCTCCTCAAAAGTGGGAGTTGAAAAAAAAGGTTTCATATTACTTGGGTTTTAGGTACCTCCTCTGCGTGCCTAACCAACTCCATTCCTTTAAAATGGATCACAGAAAACAAAGGCTAGCCCAGGATATAGAGATCACTGAATTTAAACCCGTTATTCTGTAGGAACAGAGGTCCAGAGGTTTAAAGTCACACATATGATTGGTGAAAGCTGGGACCAGAACCTTGGATCTCTGACTCATAAATCCCCATTTCCCTGGCAATAAACAGAAAGTCAGAAAAGGAGTATTATAGACTGAACTTTTGTGTCTACCCAAATTCATATGTTGAAGTCCTACCCCTCAGTGTGACTGTATTTGGAGAAAGGGCCACAGAGGTGATAAAGGTTCAATGAGGTCATAAGGGTGGGGCCCTAATCCAGTAGAGCTGTTGCCCTTATAAGAAGAGGAAGAGACACTGGTGCTCTCTCTCTGCCATATGAGGACACAATGGCCATCTGCAAGCTAGGAAGAGAGCTCTCATCAGAAACCAAACACACCCTCCAGAACTGTGAGAAAATACATTTCTATTATTTAAGCCAGATAGTCTATGGTATTTTGTTATGGCAGCTTGAGTTGACCAATACAAGGGGGGAAAGTAATTTTTATTTATGGATATTGAAAAAGTGCATAATGTAGGGGAAAGCACAGCACCAGAACTGTCCAAGATGAGGGCCACTCAGAGACTCTGATCAGGTGCCACTTTCCATTTGGAATGCTCCAGCCCACAGGCACTTGAAGGTCATTAAAAGGAATGAGTCACTCAGTTAAATAATTTGGGGAAAGCATCCAAACTATGCACATTCTGTTCTGTGAAACAGCCTGTCTTTCAATGATGTAGGGAAGCAGGGAAAACATTGGCCCGGGTGCACCTCACCCCCTCTGGAACCTTCCCTGGCTACCTTAATCCTCTCATACAGTGTCCCTCAAAACCAGGTTGGGAAGACTGTCTCCTGAGAGAGGAGAAAGTGAGTCTGACCTTCTGGTTTATAAGCCCTGGAAAGGCTTATAAGCTGAGGTCAAGGGAGCCTCGTCATAACTCTGAGGGTCTGACAAACCCCCATGTCCTTTCAGACATCAGGCCTTTAAGCAGCAGCCAGTGGCCTGAACTGGAAATGTTCTCCTCAGTGGAGGGGCTTCAGCATGTGGGGGATACACTAGCAGCAAAAGAAACAGTTTTACTTATGGTCAATGCTTTTCCTGGAAGTTTTACAGTTAATAAAGTTGATAGAATTTTTTAAGTACAGAGGGGAAAAGGAAGACAAAATAATTAGTGTTAACATATTGGTATGTTTATCTCCTATATATTTTTCTGAGTTTTACAAAATTTTTATAAATGAGCAAGTATTACTTTATAATGATGATAAGAAACACTGCTCATTCATTCTCCAAATATTTCAGTACCTATCCTATGCCAGGAGGTTTTCTAGATGCTAGAGATACAGCAAAGACAATATAAAGTCCTTCTCTTCCTAGCATTTCTAGTTAGAGGTTCAGGGGGAGTGGGAAGACGGAGAGTTCTGGGGTTAGGGTGGTCAGAAAGGGTCCTCTAAGGAGGGGACCTGGAAACAGAGACCTGAAGGAGGACAGGGAACGGCAGGGGAAGGCTCTGAGGCTTGCTGAAGGAAGGGTGGTGGGGAGCAGGGAGGTGACAGCTTGACCACAGTGGAGGGAGCCTGGCCAGGAGTGGTTGATGAGTCTGGAGAGCGAGGTGGGGCCAGTCTGGTCTCAGTCACAGTGTGAGGGGAAGCCATAGGAAGGCTAGAGCAGGCAAGTGAGGTGATGTGAGGTTGACCGTGTCTCCTGGGATGCCTCCCTTGTTCTCAGGAACCACATTTCCCCCATTAGACTAAAAGGTCCTGAGTTCAGAGCTCAGCACGCTTTCCCTTGTGGGTTTCTCTTCTGCCCGAGAAGGGCAGAAGCAGGAGCTGCAGGCCTTGGGGAGACTGACAGCTCATCTCCACCACGATTCTCGCTTCCTGAAACTCACCTTCTACAGTCAACTCCACTGTCACCTGGCGGGCACCACTATCATTGGTGGCTTCACAGGTATACTTTCCCTTGTCGTCCTCACGGACAGCATGAATCACAAGGCTGAAAGTCCCCCGGATACCGCAATCTAGCAGGAAGCGGCCCCCACCGGTGATGGGTTGCCCATTTCGGTGCCACGTCACCTGGGGCTCTGGGTAACCCCGGACCTTCAAGGAAAAGAAGAAAGGGTGAGAGCTTATACTTAAGGAGTGCTTCTTATGTGCCTGGTGTTGTTCTGGGTGCTTTTGCACGTATTAACCACTTAATCCTCATAACATCCCTTGGAGCAGATACTACTTTCACGGCATGAAGAAACTTAGACACAGAGAGTCTTTCGGTAGATTTTCCGAGGCCTCAAAGGTAGAAAGGGGCAGAGCCAGGCATCCTGGCTCCAGAGCCCACTATGCAAGTGACTCAAGCCTGGCTACATATTAGAATCACCAGGGGAAGCTTTAAAAAAATACTAGTGCCCAGCTCCTACCTTGGATAGATTAAATCAAAATTTCAGGGGGTGGGGACTAAGCCTGGGCATTCTGGACCAGGGCTTCCCATTTGGATATTCAAATAAATCACTTGTTAAATGCAGATTCTGCTTCTCTAGGTCTGGGGTGGAGCCAGAGATTCTTCAGTTCAGACAAGGTCTCAGATGGTGCTGATGCTTCTGGTCTTCAGAACTCACCCTGAGTGGCAAGGTTCTAGACTGGAGTCACCCGGGATGGAAGCCATGGTAGCCACACATGGCAACGGAGCACTCCAAACAGGGCTAGTCCTAATTGAGCTACACCATAAGTGTGAATTACACTCCAGTTTTGAAGACTTAGTGCGAACAAAAGAATGGAAAATTACCTTGATCATTTAAAAATGTTGATTACACATAGAAAATATAGTATTTTTGACATGTTAAGTAAAATACATTGTTAAAATGAATGTTACTTGCTTCTTTTCACTTTCTTAATGCGGTACTAGAAAAGTTACAACAACACATGTGTTTCTGCTTGATGTGTTCATGGAGCTGTGCAGCTCTAGACGGCTGTCTCTAATAACAGCCGCCAACATCTATTGAGTGCCAAGTGGTAAGCACTTTCCTAAGTACCTGTAGCCTTATAGTAACTTGTTCAGAGAGAGATGTTTCCCCATAGATGGGAAGATTAAGAGGGACAAATTCCAAGAAAAGAAATCACCTTGAGTTTCAGAGAAAGAAGTTTCCCCAAGGGCCCTCCAACCCCTGAAACTCAACAGGCTCTTCAGAATGGACTCATCTTTGGAGGAACAGGATTCAGACCGGCCCATCGATGCACAGCCTTGGACCCAGAATTAAGGGATTTTAGCACTGGAAAATGCATGGAAAACATCACAAAAATCTCCCGAGAAAGAAAATGTTTGCATTATAAACTGGTGGTAGCAACAGCTTTTTTTTTTTTTTTCCCTACCCATGTATCCACTGCAAGACAAAAGAGAATGGACATGGATGGGACAAAACCACAATCTGCTGGATGACCCCAAACTGCATTTACAAAGAGAGCTTTCAATGACCTATAGCAATAATCCTCCTCACATCCCCAGCAAGGTCAGAGAGATGCTATATCGGTACAAAGGAGAGAGGGGGAAAGCAGGTACATGCATTGCACATCGGCATCCAAACACAGCGACTCCCCTAAGCACGCCAATGCAGAAACAAACATGCTAACAGCTTCAGGAGCTGTCTTTGGACTGTGCTCGTTTCCATTCCCAGGCATCCAGCCATCAATTCATCCTCAAACCCATTTCTCAGCAGCCAGCATGCAAATGTCTTCCTAGGAAAGGAAGCCTGGAATCACAGAGAAAAAAGCCCCAACGTGAATAATCCCCTCTCTGGTTATTCCATAGTCATCCCTTCAATGCCACTTTATGAACCTCACGAGGCTTGCCTCCCCATCCTCCCTAATATGTAGTCTGGCCTCCATGAAAAACGCAAAAAAAACAAAAAAACAAAATCAAAACTTCAAATCAATCCTACCCATCTTATCTATAATTTCTGGAAACAAAAAATCCCTCTCTCATTGAAATCTAAACCATATTCATGACGGAGACTGAGTATCTGTGAGGGAATGCTCAGATTCTGAAGTCACTTCCCCCCGAAGCAGAAAACAATGTCTGAAGACACTGCAGCTTCACCAAAACACGTCCTATCTTTTGTTTTTTAATTTTTTTAATGTTTTTAATTTTAAGAGAGAGAGAGAGAGAGAGAGCAAGGGAGGGGCACTGAGAGAGGGAGACAGAGAATCCGAAGCAGGCTCCAGAGCTCTGAGCTGTCAGCACAGAGCCCGACGCGGGGCTCGAACTCACGAACCATGAGATCATGACCTGAGCCAAAGTTGGATGCTTAACTGACTGAGCCACCCCTGTCCTTTTCTTTTTTTTAAAGCTTATTTATTTTGAAAGTGACAGCGAATGAGAGTAGGGGAGGGGCAGAGAAAGAGAGAGAGAGAATCTCAAGCAGTCTTTGCACTGCCAGCCCAAAGCCTGACTTGGGGCTCAAACCCAGAAACAGTGAGATCATGACCAGAGCCAAAAACAACAGTCAGACTCTCAACCAACTGAGCCACCCAGGTGCCCCTCAAGTCCTATTGTAAGGTTGATGGTGCTGAAGGGGGCCACATTCACTTGGACAGATAAGGTCTGACATCTATTATAATATGAAACAAAGTGTTAACAGTGGTTATCTCTGGGTCTCTCCTCTTTTTCTTTACTGAGTATTTTCTGGTATTTCTGCAAGTAACATAGCTGGCCTTTGTGAAGTAGAAAAAAAATTTTAAATGAATATATGTATTCTTTTTATATTACTATGTATAACGAATACATAAACATTCATTAATCTGTCAAGGCCCTCAAGGTACTTAAATCTAGCAATGGAAATAAAAGCACTCTGCAAATAAACATTATGCAACTTTGATGGTGATAAGTGTTGTGTACCCATATAAAATCGCATCATCCTGTGACGCTATCTTGGCACAAAGGTTCATACAAAGGAACATCAGACAACAATTACTTTGTTAAAACATATTTTTAGGAAACAACTAATGAAAGACACTCTTTCCTACAAAAGGAAGCCCAGCCCGTTGGAAGTACTATAGTGATTTTGCAAACCACCATGGTCTTCTCCTCCACTCTGTTAGACACAGCCAGCCTAACCTCCAGAAGATGATTAGACAGCCTCCTGACAGTGTCACAGAAAGGGAGTGCAGAATACTGTAATGGGAGGAGATAAATCATTAACTGCACCAAAGGCATCGCTAGCATTCCATTAGCAAGTACTCTGGCCCCCTGCAGCCAGGCCACCTCTGGTGGCCCATCAGGCCCTGGGGCATCAATGATTAACTGGGACTTTGCAAGTATTCTAGACCTCAGGGACCCAGCTCCCTCTTTCAATGTTCCTCTTGCTTTCTACACCACCCTCTCCTCCTCTGCCAATTTACCCCTGAAATGTCCTGTTGAAATAAATATCCAGGAATTTTTAAATATGCTGAAACTGGCACCTCTTAGAAAGTTGCAGTTTGCAGTAGGACTTTTGTAGCACCTTGCACCTGAAGCACACACAAGGATTTCTGGGACCTTGCTCAGTTCCAAGGTCTAAATGATTTGCAACTCCAATTCTTATCTTCCTAATACGAGAAAAACCTTCCACCACTACCTAACATTACTTAAAGACAATCAGCTTTATGTAAACCCATTTTTACTGTCTGTCCACTATCCTGGACTCCTGGGTAGGAAAAAGAGAGAAGCCTGGGTTCACACCTTTGGGATACAAGACAACAGCCCTGCCTTCCCTGGGTGCCTTATCTGCCTTCATCATGAACCTTCAGCCAAGAACCCACAGCTAGAAATTTTGCAGTTTGGTCCCAGGTCACACTAAACACCCACTGATACTTCAGTTTTTAGAAGGCCTTCACATACAGAATCTCATTTCATTCTTGCAACACTAAGAGCGAAGTGTCTTGGGTTGGGGTATCCAGAAGCAGAACCCAAAATAAGGGCTTAGGGAATCCCATCTGTGAACCCTTAGCCAACACAGTGGCTGGGAATGGGTATACTGGCCTGGTGAAGGGGGTCTGGGTAGGGCTCCAAGAGTATCAGTGACACAGCACACAAAGCCAATCATATTATTAAGTCCAAAGGGCTGAGGAAAGAGGCCCAAAGAAGTAGATGATTAGTCAGTAAATGGCACATTAAGTGGAGATCTCTCTATTCCTCATTGTAAATTCATGTTTTTGGTAGGACAAATACTGTAGAACCTAAAGCACTGATACGTGTCTTTTCTTTCTCGAATAGACCCTGAATCTCTCATTAAAGTAATATCTGCTCTCCACTTTGAGAAAAAGTCAAAGAGTTCATAAAAGATATGGCCAGGCCAAAAACAAGTCTTGGGTGTCCCCCCAGAGTAACAATCAGGCAGTGCTATAGAGTAAATGCTTGTGTTCCTCCAAAATTCATAAGTTGAAATTTAACTGCCAATGTGATAGTATTAGGATAGGGCCCTTGGGAGGTCATTAGGTCCTGAAATTGAAGCCTTCATGAATGGGATTAGTGCCCTTAGAAAAGGGATAGTGAAAAGCTCCCTCACCTCTTCCATCATGTGAGGACACAGCAAGAGCAAGGAAGCAAGCTTTCACCAGACACTGAATCTAGTGGTGCCTTGATCCTGAACTTCCCAGCCACTAGAACTATAAGAAATAAATTTCTATTGTTTAAGCCACCAAGTCTATGGTATTTCTGTTATGGCAATGTGAACAGTCTAAGACAGACTGGATTAGTGCCATACGTGTGCCCAAGACACCCCCCAGGACATTCAGTGTGATACAGGGAGGGCAGCTTGAGACCTGAGGCCTGAGTCCTGGGACTGGTTTAGCTACCTAGCCTCTTCAGGTTGTATTCCTTCTTTCACAGAAGAGAAAACAGCTCCTGATACCTAAGGCCATTTGTGAGATAGTATGTTTCTGAATAGTGACCCACTTAGCTTCCTGTCTCTCCCTCTAGTCTCCTCTGGGTCCAGCCCACAGCCTTCCTACCCTCTAATCCTCCATACAGGAAAACCAAGTGACCACAAGGAGACATGCTCACGAACATGAACAGCTAGCCTTGCCTTTTTACCATAATGAGTTTTTGGAAACAGCCCCACAGAGGGTCATTCTAAGGAGAATCATATTTTTGCCACAGTAACCACATTTAATTGGAGGTTGTGTTCTTGAACAAAAGCCTGGGATCAAATAAATCAAGAGCATAACCAACAACTTGTCATAAAAATAAAGATAGAATAACCATAACCCCTATAATAATTTAAAATAGTAAAACTGTGCTCCAGTTCCATAAAACGTCCTCACGAACCTTTATGTCCTCAAAAGGCCTGTAGAGGGAATGGGGGCTCGTTCTGTAAGTGTTGGGAGATGAGGAGAAAGCGGGCAGTTGCTCAGCTGCTATGTTACACCCACCTGTTATACTCGAGAGACATTTTTTCAAAAGCTGGTGCTGTTTTGAAATTTACTTAATGACCAAAAATGAAACATTCTTAAAGGCACTAAGACTTGATTTTTCTCTGCCATGTGTGAAGGGCTTTCAGTCTATTCCAAGGTGCTCAGGACAGGCTACCATGGCCTACCACAGCCTAAGCCCAGAGGAGCGATAAGCTCCCTGTCTCCACAACCCTGGCAAGACTCGGGGCAACATGTCTGTCTTCTTAGCTTGGGGAGTGGTAGACAGAGGGTGATTTTGCTGTTTTTGATGATCTCCTGCAAGTCCTTTGTTTCTGGTCAGGCCTGTCTCCACATGCACACTGCAAGCCCACACAACTGAAGGCTGATGTTATCAGCCAGGTCGGGCAAGAGATGTATCTGAGAGTCCGCCCCTATTGGAGACGGAGGGAGACCAAGAGGAGAGAAACCAGGATTGCACTGAGGCCAGGGTGAAAACAGGCCATCCAGTGGGATGCTAGAGAGCTGAGAAGGTAGGTAGACAAAGAAACCATGAGCCGTGAGCTAAAAAACTTCGGGGCTGGGAACAGTAGACTCGAGGGGTTACCCAAGACTATCCATTGGAATCTCATTGAGTCACTGAATCAATGCTGGGAATGGCTGAGCCCAGCAGATGGACATTTCAGAAACCTGTTAGGCGGAAGTTTCTCCCCTGAGCAGGACAATACAGACTCTGCAACATGACTGTCTACCGGCTTATAATTCCCTGACTGCCTGCAACACAAGATTCTGAACTTCTTACCCTATTTCAAGGCTGTTTCTTACATAACAAACAAGTTCCCCTATGATAAATTACTTGGTCAGGGCTGGTGATTTGAAAACTAAAAAATAACGGGAAATAAACCAATGGTGCCGAGGAACTGGTTGAAGAGGAATCCTCTGTTCCAACTCCAAGTATAAGCTCACTCAGATAATAAATAAATGCATATGATGCACAGAAAGGAGAGTGAAAACATTAACACCCCAAACAAATTCAACCACAAAAAATGTCTATAAAACTGACATCATGGATGTATTATGAGGGTGAAGAGTGAAGGGTGAGCCACGGGCATGGCATGACCAAGCTTGGGGGTCTGTGTCTGTGTTAGCAACTGGCACACAGCCCTATAGACAGGCAGACACTTTGAATAATCCCGTTGCCAAAAGTCAAAAGCCTTAACTGAACACACAGAATCCATCAGGAAGAGATCAGACTAGCCAAAAACAGCAGTTAGTGAAAAGCTGAAATTGCTGGCACACCCTGCCCCTAGTCCAAGGTGACACAGTGAGGGCAAAAGTGGTTCCATGAGAAATAAAATCAGAATGTAAAGAACCATTCCTCAAAGTGGCTCAGCAAATGCCACATATGTCTTCAGGGACAGATGCCGAAAGTCTCCCTCTGTGATCAGCCACTTCCACTTTTTATGGCAAGTTCCATGGCCCAAGACATGGGCACCTTGTCTGAGAACTTCATGTTTCATCCCACTCAGAGCACAAGGCAGGCGATGTCTTGGCAGCCTTGGGTTACACCCCAGGCCCTTCAGAATCTTTCAAAAAAAAAAAATCTATTTTCCTTTATCTAAATCAAGCTTACCAATGCATGCAACTTTTTTTTATTTGATTCCCTTTTAATGATACAAACACCTAAAAACACCTGAAGCAGTCCAACAAAGAAACAAAATCCTAAGTGTAATCAGGACTCCTTACATATTTGCTCTCCTAGTTCCCGTAACTTCATAGTTTCCTTATGACAGCAAGTGTCCTTCTGTTTAAACTCCCAGTTGCTCCGGGGTGGCTGCAGGATTATTAAGCCCTACCAGTAGCCTCTCTTCACAAAGCCCTGGGGTTCTCGGTTTACTCGTTCTCATGATGACTTTCAAGGACATGGCCTCTCCAGCTGATGAGGCTGGCCCAGGAGCTCTCCATTTCTGCTACTGGGTTGAGATATGCTCTCAGACATATTAAAATATTAACAGGAGGCATGTGGCATTGCAGAGATTTTAACAAATATGTGCTGTGGCTTGGTTTTGTTTGACTTGCTCAAGATCTCCTGCCCACCTTCCCCAGTGTAAGCCGCACACCCCATGCCCCTCTGCCTACCACATGGTGGGAACACCAGTCAGTCAGCTGCCTCCTGGCCAATGTGCCTGGGCTCCAAAAATGGACAGATGATCCAAGCCAGCCAATCAGAGCTCTTCACTGCAGTTTTAAGTAAGAATAAAGGGAAACCAAAGCTGTCTCTTTTCACAGAGATCTCAAGCTGGGAAGATGCAAGCCTGAAGCTATCTACAGCTATCCTCTTCTCCCATCCCCGCCCCTGTGTTCTTGCCCCCACCCAAGAAGAGGAAGTCACCTGCTGAATAAGACATTACACGCACAGTGAAGAAAAGAGATGGAGACCTTGCCTGACTGAACTGTGTTGGACTCAGGATTCACTCAGTTGTATAAGACAACTGATCTCTTTTGCTTAGCCCAGGTAGAGGTGGTTTCTGTCACTTGCAAACAAGAGTCCTAATTTGGGAAGGCATACAGTCTCTGGAATCAGACACATCTGTGTATGAATGCTGCCTGCACCGATTACCAGCTGCCTAACCTGGGCCAAGTTATTTAACTTATGTGGCCCTCAGTTTACACAGCTGTACGATGGGATGATACCAGTATCCACTTGCATGGAAAAGTTAATGATCAAATGAGATAAGCACATTAAGAAAGTCTACAAGTTAGATCTCTCTCTTCTCCTCAGAGTAAATAATTCTTCATAGTAAGGTACCCCAGAACCCATTCAGCTCCCAGCTTTATTGACAGTGTGAAAATGCCCTAAGAAACATGCATACTTGTAAACCTCCAGGCTTGCTGGGCTTCGTCCTATACAACTCACATCCTTAAAGACACCCTCAAGGTGTTACACTCTCAATTAGATAAAAACCTAATACTTTGAGAACAGCTTCTGCTTTAGTTGAATGGACTTATTATATTTACTTGAGAAGCGATCACTGTTCTTATGTAGCATCACAGAACACATCTCACAACAAACACGCAGTCTGTACTTTTGACTGCACCACCATTCCACTCCTGTAACACCACGTGGACCCTGGAGACAGAGACTATCCCCTGATTTCTGCCTCACTGACTAATGCAGGCCTGGAATTTCAAGGGCATGGGTGAGTGTCAGAAAGGAAATAAATCTGGGGTAATAAATCTGGAGTTTCTAGCCAGTCGTGGCTGGACCTGGAAGGAGAGACAGACATACCTCACTGGCAGAACAGATGCATCTCGGGACTGCTCCCCAAACAATACGCAGACCATTTGGCAATGCCTCCTTGCCCCTCAAAGAGCAGAGCCCAGATACCACAAGACTCTAAAACTGGCCACAGGTCATACCGGAAAGGTTCTGTATGATGAGGACCCTCTGAGAATATGAAGTATTCCGTTTAAAAGCAGAGGTGGGCAAAAACGAGCCGAGGGTCCCAACAACCCCAAAACCTCTTGACTCGGTCCCCTTGGCTTGATTTCCAATTTTTAGTCTCTCCAGGCTGCCCCTGTGACCCAACACCTGCTCCACATACACGTTACCACACAAAGCGTGCATTCTGCCTGGATTCTCCCAGCTGGCAGGCTGTGAGGAAGGGAGGGAGCAGGTGGGGTTTTGAAAGTGGACCTTTCAGGCTGTCTGCATCAATATGGCCAGGAGAGTGTCTCTGCGATACTGTCAGAAAACACCCGGTACAAGGGGCAGAGAGCAGACATAGGAGCTTGCTACTTTATGGCAGAATGTCCTCTCCAGGCCCCAGTTGCCCCAAAGTATCCTGATCTGCATAGAGAATCATGCCGGGTAAGGAGTCCAAAGTTGCTCCTTGTTCAATGTCAGTGTCTGACTGCCTGTAGGGCAGAAAAACACGATCAAACATGTTTTGCTTTTTTTTTTTTTCCCCAAACATGTTTTTTTTTTAATGGTTTTATTGTTACCAAGACAATACATGTACATGACCAAAATATCGGTTGGTACTAGAAGTCATAACAACAACAACAACAACAAAAAAGCAAGCCTCTGCTCCACCCCTCCCACCCCCAATTTCTACCTCCTTTAGAGAATCATCTTCAACTCTTGCTGCCATTTCTTCTGGTATTTTCTCCCATATTTCTAAACAACAGCCATACATAACTACTACTTTATTCTTTTTAATCTTAGGGATTATTTCCTAACTTCTCTGTATGGAATCTGAGCTTTTAGCTCTCAAATCCCCCTCCCCCTTAAACACCTCCCCTAACCTCCAATAATAACATCACACATTTTTTATGTCAATGTATAGTACTTTTTCATTTCAACTTTGCTCACTGTCCAGTTGCAGAGTATATTACAATTAAATGTTTTGAACTTTTCATTTTTTCTAGGGTTAATAACTGCCATACTTTTGTTTTTCTTAGCTTTTTTAAGAACCTCAACTTCTTAGGAGAACTATAAACTTCTTCTCAGTAATGATCAAACACATCAGATAATTAATTCACCACTTGCTTTGATTTTGTTCTCCTTTGGAGATATCCTTCCTGGAATATTTTGTCCTCCTCCAATCTAAACTGGATGCTTTCTAAGCCTGATGGATAGTGGTCCTTCCCCATCTCTTGGACATTTCCTGGTGTCTATCAACATTTTGACTGAATATATCCTCTTCCAGTGGTTTCTTAAGAATGAATGCATAGAAGGTTACAATTTTTAAAGCTGGCATTTTTGAGTGTCAATATTCTAACTTTATGCTCAACTTACAGTTCATCTAGGAATGGAATTCTAAATGGAAAAAAATTTTTTCTTCAACATTTTGAAGGTATTATTTCATGGCATTTGAAAGCAATGTCGCTGGCATTCAGTGTCGCTACTGACAGGTACGGTGCCACACCGATCGCTCATCTCTGATGTGCTGTGCACGCGCACGTGTGCATGTTTTACTTCTAAACTTTTAGAATCTTCCCTTTTATCTCTGACAGTCTAAAATGTCATGAAGATTTGCCTTTGTGTGGGTGCTTTCTCTCTTTTTAAAAATGTTTACTTACTTTTGAGAGAGAGAGAGAGAGAGAAGGAGGAGCAAAGAGAGAGGGGGATAGAGGATCCCAAACACCCTCTGTGCTGACAGCAAAAAGCCTGATGCAGGGCTCAAAATCACAAACTGGGAGATCATGAGCTGAGCCTAAGTCTGACACTTAACAATCTCAGCCACCCAGGCGGCCCTGTGTGGGTGCCTTCTCTGTTCACTCATATTGGATCTTTGGTAATAGTCTCCTCATTATTGGTAAACTTTGTCTTTCGATTTTTAGGAATTTGTGTTTTGACAATTCTGGCTCCACTGTGTTTTTTTTAAATGTTCTTTTTCTAGAACTCTTATGAGTTGGATATTAGCCCAATTAGTTGACCCTCTACATTTCTTTTTTTTTTTTCTCACTTATTTCCTTCTTCCTTATTTTTGTTTTCTCCAGGAGATACGCTCAATTTTATTTTCCAGTCTATTGAAGTTATTATTTTGGCTATCATTAACTTCAAAAAACTCTTTCTTTTTCAGTTTTTCAAAGCTGTTTTGAATAATAGCCTCTTCTTGTTTAATGGAAGCAACATCTTATCTCTAAGGTGAGATTAAATTTCTTCAAAGTCTTCTGTTTTTTGTGGCCTCTATTTCTATCTGGTTCCTTTCTTGGTTCTTTTTGTCTCTTTCCTAACAGAGGCTTCCCTTGAACATCTGATGATCCTCCACTGATGTTCATATGTATAAGTGAAGAAATTAAAAAGCTCCATGCACACAGGTGGGGCCTTGGCAACTTGTTGGGCCTCCCAGTAAAGTGGTAAAAACCCTCAACTGTCAATTTTTGTGGAAATTCTCTCTCGAGATGATCTGTTTCCACAAAGAAGAATCTTCCCATTTGCTGCTTTGATGGTGGTGATGGGGACATGGTAATTACATCTGTCTACCAGCATTTAGCACTGGGAATGAGGGAAGGCCATGAGGCTCTTATTTAGTATACTGACTTGCCCATAGACCTCTGGCTTCAGCTGGGCCTTGTGTCCAGGAGTTGAGAGTTGGTCAGGTTCAGTCTCTCCATAGAGAACCTTTGGTCTTTCAGAGTGTAGAGAAGGAGTAGTGGTCTGGTGCACAGAGCACAGGAGGGGAGGGGATCCAGGCCTAATTGATTCTTATTAGACTTTTAATCAACCCTCCAGTTTTCAGCTTCACTGCACAACCCAGGCTTTGAAAGTACTTGATGCCTCCAATTCCTCAGCCCTTTAGGAATTTTCTGGCACAACCTAGCTTATTTTTCTTGTTGTCCATTCCCCTAACCACAGGCACTGCACAACACAAAATGCTGAAGCCAAAGCCAGTCAGTCATCTATTCACTTTCCATTGTCCATCAGCCTGTTGACTTCTCTCATCTGCTTTTGTTTATGTTGCCATAATTTTACAAGTTTCCATTTTCTTTTTTATAAAAGCACATTTTAAGGATGGCCATTATAAAAAAAAACACAGAAAATAACAAGTGTTGGCAAGGAGAAACTGGAGCCCTGTGCACTGTTGGGGGGAATGTTGGGGGGAATATTGTGGGGGGATGCGCACTGTTGGGGGGAATGTAAAATGGCATAGCTGCTATGGAAAAAAAGTATGGAGGGTCCTCAAAAAATTAAAAATATAACTACCATATAATTCAGCAATTCCACTTGTGAGTATAAACCCTAAAGAACTGAAAACCAGGACTTGAATGGTTATTTGCACAACCACGTTCGTAGCAGCATTATTCACAATAGACAAAAGAAGGCAGCAACCCTGGTTTCCATCAATAGATGAATGCATAAAACAAAAGGTGGTACACACATAGGATGGAATATTATTCAGCCCTAGAAAGGAAGGAAATTCTGATACACAATACAATGAATGAACCCTGAAGGCATCAGGCTGAATGAAGTAAGCCAGTCACTAAAGAACAAATACTGCTTGATTCTACTTTTAGGAGGTACCCAGAGTAGTCAGAAAACACAACGGTGGTTGCTGGGGGTAGGAGGAGGGGGCATGCGGAATTATTATTAATAGGTATAGAGTTTCAGGTTTCTAAGATGAAAAAAGTTTGGGAGAATGGGTGGTGGGGACAGTTGCACAGCAGTGTGAATGCACTTAATGCCGCTGAATGGGACATTTAAGCATGGTTAAAATGGTCAACTTTATGCTATGTATATTTTACACAATAAAAAAAAAAAATCAATGAGTCATATGTATGTAGACTTATTTCTGAATTGTTTTGTTTCAAATACCTATAGGTGTATCCCTTTGCCAAACACTACATTGCCTGTAACACAATAGCTTTAAGTATTAAAATCAAGAAATAAAAGTTTAAAAAATGTAATTGAGACCAAAGTTACTTCTCTATTTAAAAATTTTCCAATGGCTTCTTATTGCACTAGAATAAAATCCAGTCACTATGGCTCACAAGGCCCTGCACGACCTGGTCCCTGCCTAGTTCTGCCTCACTCTGTCCTTACCCACATAGGCTTTCTCTCTGGGCCAGGCAGTAAGATGAATACAGCAAGTTCTCCAGCCAGGAGTGGCTCCCGGTGTGCTGGATGACAGGGGTGTGCAACCTGTCAGAGCATAGACAGCGCCCTGAGAGAGGCTTGTGTGGAGGACTGTGGGAGCATGTAGAGAGGGAGGATCATTGTGGTTACTACAGCAGGAATCCCAGGCCACCTCTCAACACAGTGCTGTGCTCCAAGGGAGCTGGGCTAGGCGACTGAAAGGGCTGGGTCCCTAGAATAAGCCATTCAAGCTTTACCAGAAGCCAGATGGTCCCCAGTAGCTCTGCTGATCCTTCTGGCAGCCCCTCAGGGACCCCATGCTGGGATGGGCCAGCAGAGGTGACTCCTGAACCAAGGAGGATCCCAGGCGGGGCAGTGCAGGTGCAGGCCAGCAGAGCCCTGGGGCTCCCTCCAGTTCTCTGAATGTCCCTCCACAGACAGTTCCGGTATAACCAGGGCAGCTATTTTGGCTTGATCTAGTCCGCGGTGAAGTTCTTACACAAGCTCAGGAATTTCAGGGCAGGACTCCAGGGGACACAGGAAAGAGAGAAGACACAACTGCCAAGACCCTCAAACGAGGTCCTACTGTGAGCATGCCTGTGCATGTGGTGCTTCACTGGGTGTGTGTTGGGGGCGTGTTGGGGGCAGGGGAATATCAGAGGGGTTTGAATCCTAGTTCAAAACACTCATTTACAGCAGATTTAGACTTCCCAGTCCAAGCCACTGAAATTTATTTCTGAAGAAGCATCTAGAAAAAATGGAGGGGAAATGCTGCCCAGTTATTTAGTCAAAACAAAATTCAAACTTTCTCCCCCTCCCCCAACCTGCCAATGTCCCTTTCGCCTATGTGATCCTCAGGGATCCAGAGGGACTGGGGCCCAGCTGAGCTGGTACCAAGTATGTTCGTCCCCAGAGGAGGCCAGCCCTGCAAATAGCAGCTATAGTCATTGCCTAGAAGTCTAGGTGCCTCCTACACCCCCAGAGCCGGTGAACAGGGTCAGTGGATCCTGCTTTGGCCTAAACAACCCCCAGCTGTTAGAGAGGGATTCACAGCCAGTCCATTTCCAAGATTACTGTAAGAGAAGCTCAAAGGTTTGCTATGCAGGGGGTGCTGCAGCCCAAATAGGCCTTTTTCCCCAACCCCTAGAACATCCCTAATCCAAGAAGGATGGTGAACAGACATCTACAGAAAGCTGGAGCATCTGCTCTCCTTTTCTTGTCACAGAGAACTGGAACAAATAAAAACAGTGCCACCGTTACGTAAAAGCTCTTGTTACTAACATGGGTTAAGGAGTCTGTAGGCTGGGCTTGCCCCCACCTCAGTGTAGGTAACTGCTGAGGCAAACCAGCTGAGAGAATTCCAGGTGCAGTCCAAGCAGCTGTTAGACACGCTGGCAGGCACCAGGGTCACCCTACATAAGGCCTTTACTGAATGAAGCAAGTCAGCCATAGTCACCTCCAGGCCTGACGAGAGGGGTGGGGAAGAGGTAAAGATGGGTGGGGTTGGTCCCCTGGGGAGTGGCAGGAAGTGGCAGGAGAAGCAGGTTCTAGGGAAGAATGTGCTGATGGGATGTTTTGGGGGGAAGCCGACTGTTGGGAGTGGTCCTGGGGGCTCCTGAGAAATTGCTTGGTTCATACTTTCTGTTGTTTGTTAAAAAAGGTCATCTTCAGGTTGGGTATGGGAAAAGGATCTGTAAACTTGTTATGTCCTTAGAGAGCCCACGTTATTCCAGAAAAGCTTAGCTCCTTCTACCCACACCACTCACCTTCTCAGGGAGCCCCCAGACTCTGGGAATTCCTGTAACACTCCCTGCCCCCTCCACCAAGCCTGCTGCAGCCTGAACAAGTCAGGGGGTTCCTGCCCCGGAGACAGAGGGGAGCCAGGCCAGTCTACAGCCTAGAAGGAATGGGCACGCCTGGGGCCCCAGAACTCCTGGCCCCCAGAGAGCTGCAGGATGCAAGCATGAGAGCACTGTTTATTCCAAAGCCGTTTTCTGTTTTAAGAGCCTCACAGCTGGGTCCAGGGCCAGGGTCCCATTTCCAAAGTCGGTATTTTTTTCCTTCTTTTTGCTGGACAAGGAGAAATGGAAAAAACCAATGTTGCTTTGGCCCTCACTCAGCTTCTTTTGAACTGATTTTGCTGCCCCTGGCAGGATCTGCCACCAGGGTGCAAGCCACGAATGCGGGCCATGGCAGAGAGAATTCTCGGCTCTGACTGCCCTG
This sequence comes from Neofelis nebulosa, assembly GCF_028018385.1. NCBI lineage: Eukaryota > Metazoa > Chordata > Mammalia > Carnivora > Felidae > Neofelis > Neofelis nebulosa. The sequence goes on along the minus strand of NC_080786.1, from coordinate 90,142,880 downwards.
CTGGGTCATCTGAGGGGAAGACCCATGGAACACAGGGAAGTCTGACTTGCGCGACTCACCAAGGCCTGCTCTAAGTCAAAGACCCCTAACAGCACTCAGGGCTCAGACCACTGCTACTCCTGACCCCTGGCCACAAGAGGGCCTAGTTCTCCAAACACACCTGCAGATTGGATACTGGGGACAGTATCCAATCTGATACAGACTCCGTCTCTCAGTAGGTAGTAATTATTTATAAAGCCCAGAAAAATATCCCAAAGTCAGAGCTAAATGTTAATACAACCAATTCTCTGTTATCTCCCATTTGCAAAAGGAGATAACTATAGTTTTTATATTTGCATATAGGATGTGTCACACATCAGCTTTACCCTCCTAATTTTGCCCTTTCAAAAGCACACACCATACACTGCTAGGTGAATACGACAGACACCCTAGCAATGTGCACGGCTAGTAGAACCAAGTGAGGAGAAAGTCCAAGATGCTCCATCCCTCCCCTCTGCCACTCCCCTAGGACCACTCCCTCCCTCTCTAGAAAGCCTCTCCAACTATCCAGCCCCCTCTGATCTCCCCCACCTCCCAACTTCCTGCACCTACACTATTATCTAAAGGGATTACATTTTTAAAGCCAGCAGACATTTATCTGATCTCAAAACAGACCGTTTAAAATCAGGCCTATCTCAGAAAATCTGGGGCAACCAATTGCCATTACATCACCTTTCATATTTCTTTCTGCCCCACAGCAAGCACGGTGACCATATTTTCCATAGAATCAGGACGCATTATCTGACAAGTGATTTATGGGCAGCCTCCAGGTGCAAGAAGGAGTCGGTGTTATAAAAGTTTCAACATCAAAATATTGGAACTCCAAGGATAGCTGGATGACTTTACTGGAAAAAGTGAGAATACTTTAAGTCAGAATGGCTCATAACAATCTGGGATGACAGCACCTTTACCACTAACACAGGTTATGATTTTGTTTATTCCAGGCACATTTGGCACCACTCCTTGTAAGACTGTGAGTTACTCAAGAGGGGGAACTAGACATTACACCTCTTTTGAAGTTCTCTCCATACCCAGCATGACTACTAAATCCACTACTGAGTGGATGGATGGTTGGCTGATCTCTCTTCTCTCCCAGCTCAAGTGTCATTTCAGAGACACCTTTCTTGATTTCCCAAATGAGGTCATGCTGTTATGTTCTCATGGCACTGTGTGTTCTTCCTTCAGGGTCTTATCACACTGTATCATTCATTCTATGCATGGTTACTCTCATCTGTCCCAGCAATAGGCTGTATCTGCTGCCCCCAGAAAGAACTATAATGGTTTGGTTCACCGATGAATCACCAACTGCTAGCACTCTGCTTGGCACACACTAGGTGATCAATAATATGTATTTTTAAATTAATGACACAGTCTCTTTGGTAGGTCCCAGGACTCCATATTTCTCCCTTGCATCAACATTTTTATTAATTACTTGAACGAAGATTACACAAGTCTGCTCAGGAGAACTGAAGTTGGCATCAATACTGGCCCCCAGAGAGCTGCAGAGCATAACATGTTAGCTAACAGAATCAACATTCTAAAGGACCAAAGGTCCAAATAAATAGAAATGAAAAGAGAACAAGTCATGTGAAGGTTCTAAATCCTCAACTAGGCAAAATCTGAGGTGGAGGTAGCTCACGTGTAAAAGGAGCTGGGCCAAAGTCTCCTAAATGTTACTCACTCTCAAGCCACTAACAAAGCACAGTGTCCAAATAAGGAGAAGGCAGTCCCATTCAGCCTGACCACCAGATACAGGTGCCACACATTAATGGGACACTGATGAAGGGGCTCATGATCTGCAAAGTGGTCACTGCCCTGCTGGCACCTTGCAGGTGTTCAACAGAAATTTACTGAAGGAACATAGAGATTAACTGATGGAAGTAGATATACTTAGCCTGAAATAAAACACACCAAATAAGAGCGTATCTGTTTTTAATATATGAAGAGCTCTTATCTAACAGACTCTCTGTGTTGTGCAGCTCCAGAGGACAGAACAGGGATATATGGGTCCATCATGTAGGCAGGCAGATTTAGGCTCATACAAGGAGGGATAACATAAATGTAACATGGTAGATCCCCACCTGCACAAGCGTCCATAAGGAGGCTAAAGAACCATCTGGCTGGGATGTTGTCAGTCAGGGATACCTTCCAACCCAAGTCCCAGTTTTCTAAGAATTTAATGGAACTGAATGCATTAAGGTGAGAGAGGACATGAAAGAAATATTCCATTTGCAACATAAATAACCTTTGTGCTACAAATACAGAGCTTAGAATGACGCATTCCTTGAAGGGTTTCATAAACTCACTCACGAAACTATCTGGTCTAGCATCTTTTCAGGATGTATTTCCTCAACCTTTCCAGTTTCTTCCACAAAACTTTTCACGTTTTCAATTTCTTTTTTAGTCGATTTTGGCAGCTCCTATTTTCTTCGAAAAATCTGTTTCTTTCAAGATTTTCAAGTGTATTATCAAAGTTAAACATGAAAATGTCATTTTTTGTCAACTCCAGATCAGTGGTTAGAGTCTCATTTCTACATTTTGTGTTTTTCTTTGGTTGGCCTGGTTAGGTTTACCTATGTCATATTGCCAAGAATAGTCCTTAAATTTATTAATTAATATCATTTTCCTACTTCACAATGAACTTACTTCTTCTGTATAAATATCTTGCTTCTGTTTTTCTTCAGTTTGTTCTATTCTTTGATTTTATGAGTTGAAAGCATGGTTCATTAATTTTTAGTATTTTTTTGTTCAATAATAAAAGCATTAAAGTCTACACATATATCTCTGATATTGGCTTTATTCTGTTATAAACTAACTACTCAAAAAGTAAGACTGTTTTCATGTGTAGTAACTATTACCAGTTAGAAAAAGTACACACACACACACACACACACACACACACACACACACACTTCATCTAGGAATAAACTTAGTAAGTGCAAAGTTCCCATATAATGACAGTTTCAAAACTTTCTAAACAACGTATGTTTTGAATCAATAATGAAAAGTACTTTGCCCTTGGTTTCAAAGTACTCAGTGGGATTATGCTATTAGATATGGAAATGTTAAAAAGCTATAATAATAAAAACCATTTTGGTTCTGATACAAGAGTATACATAGTGGTTAGTAAAATAGTCCAGAAAATCCTAAAACAAAGTTTATACATGAGACTTTAGTATATGATAAAAGTGGCTTCAAATTAATGGGAAAAATTGGATTATTAAATATGGATCACTTGAAAAAAATCTTAGTCAGATCCCTGCCTCACACTATACATAGAAACATCCATTTTGGTTGAAATAAAATATTAAAAGTAAAAAAAAAAGAAAAGAAATGCAGATATAATCTTAGAGATCCCAAGCTTGACACTAACGGCAGAACCCATAAAGATATGTAACTACAAGGGTGCCTGGGTGGCTCAGTCAGTTAAGCGTCTGACTTCAGCTCAGGTCATGATCTCACAGTTTGTGGGTTCGAGCCCCGCGTTGGGCTCTGTGCTGACAGCTCAGAGCCTGGAGCCTGCTTCAGATTCTGTGTCTCCCTCTCTCTCTGCCCCTCCTCCACTCATGCTCTGGCTCTCTCTGTCTCTCAAAACAATGAATAAACGTTAAAAAAAAATTTAAGAATGCTCAACATCACTCCTCATCAGGGAAATAGAAATCAAAACCACACTCAAATATCACCTCACGCCAGTCAGAGTGGCCAAAATGAACAAGTCAGGAGACTACAGATGCTGGAGAGGATGTGGAGAAATGGGAACCCTCTTGCACTGTTGGTGGGAATGCAAATTGGTGCAGCCACTCTGGAAAACAGTGTGGAGGTTCCTCAAAAAATTAAAAATAGACCTACCCTATGACCCAGCAATAGCACTGCTAGGAATTTACCCAAGGGATACAGGAGTACTGATGCATAGGGGCACTTGCACCCCAATGTTTATAGCAGCACTCTCAACAATAGCCAAATTATGGAAAGAGCCTAAATGTCCATCAACTGATGAATGGATAAAGAAATTGTGGTTTATATACACAATGGAGTACTACGTGGCAATGAGAAAGAATGAAATATGGCCCTTTGTAGCAACATGGATGGAACTGGAGAGTGTGATGCTAAGTGAAATAAGCCATACAGAGAAAGGCAGATGCCATATGGTTTCACTCTTATGTGGATCCTGAGAAACTTAACAGAAACCCATGGGGTAGGGGAAGGAAAAAAAAAAAAAAGAGGTTAGAGTGGAAGAGAGCCAAAGCATAAGAGACTCTTAAAAACTGAGAACAAACTGAGGGTTGAGGGGGGGTGGGAGGGAGGGGAGGGTGGGTGATGGGTATTGAGGAGGGCACCTTTTGGGATGAGCACTGGGTGTTGTATGGAAACCAATTTGACAATAAACTTCATATATTGAAAAAAAATTTTAAGATATGTCACTACATAAATTTAAACCTTTGTACAAAAGTAAAGCCATGACCAGAATTAAAAGGTAATCAAACTAAAAATATCTAAATTATATACAGAATACAAAGGTGGAGATCCTCCATATATAAAATGTCTATATGTCTAAATAAAAAGAACACATAATGGGAAAAGTAAAGGATATTACCAAGAAGTTCATGAGGCAGCCAAATATACAAAGAAATGTTTAATTTAAAGGCAGCAAGCAAATGTAAAATAAAATGTAATATCTTTGATTAAAGTGTGTTAATAATTAAAGTGATTACTAATACTTATGAGAGTCGGGGAAAGTTAAATTTTTAAATGTTACTGATGTGAGGGTAATAATCTGATCTTCATTTTTCTTTCTTATAAGATTAGCATAGTCATGCTGATTGCATATGGCTACCTTAACAGTTTGGAAATAGCTATCAAAAGACTTAACAAGATTCACTAAGTCTATTATCTGCCTTAGGAATTATCAAAGATGTCCTGGAAAATGGATGTAAGTTTAAGTTATTTAAAAGATTAAATACTAGAAATCCAAAGCCTAATACAGTCTATTTAAAATAATTACAATACATGGGGCGCCTGGGTGGCTCAGTCGGTTAAGCGTCCGACTTCAGCTCAGGTCACGATCTCGTGGTCCGTGAGATCGAGCCCCACGTCAGGCTCTGGGCTGATGGCTCAGAGCCTGGAGCCTGCTTCTGATTCTGTGTCTCCCTCTCTCTCTGCCCCTCCCCCGTTCATGCTCTGTCTCTCTCTGTCCCAAAAATAAATAAATGTTAAAAAAATAATAAAATAAAATAAAACAAAATAAAATAATTACAATACAACAAGAAGGTAAAATACTATATACATTGCTAAAAATTATAATCTTGAGGCATGTACGAAAATGTTCATTAAAAAGTAAAAAGGGAGCTTACAAACTATAGTTTTTTAATATGGATAAGATGTCATTTAATAATCACATACTTTCTTCCTGTTATAAAAGAAAAAAATTAGCAGGAAATCTACAAAAATGTAAAAGCTATTATCTCTAGTGGTGGGATTATTTGCTTTTCCATGTTTTCCGTATTTTCAATTTTTACTTTTACAATGAATATATTCTACTTTCAAAGCACCAAAAAAGTTGAACAACTTAGGTTCAAATTTGCTAGGAGCACATTTTGATGAGACTAAATAAAGAAAGAGACTAGCTGTGAGTCCCCTCAGAAAGGAAGGCTGAGAGAATGACACACCATCCTTTATGAAAATTTGGCTGAAGTCAGCATGGCTGATGACCATTTGGAATGAGACCAAATGGGCTCTGGCTGTAGCAGAGCAGGCAGCGTGCTCCATGGAAGGCCCTTCACAGCGGTGGGCGGGGTGGCTTCCACATGGGTGCCTGGAACAGCGTCCTCATTCCCTAGCTGGAGCCCAGCAGGACAGCTCAGAGGACTTCAAAGGACAATGGAGTCCATGTGCCACTCGCCCAGCAGGCAGCCCTCGCCTCTGCCTGGAGAACCTCACAATAGTTAACTCATCCTGCAAGGACTCAAGTCAGTGGTTAACTCCAAGCCCTGAAAGAAATACTAACTGGCAGTCCTAGCCAAATCCTCTGTGGTTTAACTGGTTTCAACCTTTAAGCTGGAGTCTGCAGCTGGGCAGAGCCACCGCCTGTCCCCAGCTGAGGCTGCCAGGGCCCTTGGCAGAGTCCTGGGGCTGAGCTCTGTCCACAGAGCAAGACAGCTCTGGGGCATGGAAAAGCAGGGAGAGGCTGGGCGCCAACCTCCTCCCCAGCTGTTTTCAATAAGGCTCCACTTCTGAGGTTGCTGGCAGACCTCTGGAAAGATCTAAACCAACTTCACATAATGTTTTCCATCAAGCCCACAATTAAGTGATATTCTCTTAACTCATGAACTGCACACAAAACCTTTTTCCTGTCACTTCTCAGCTCCTCTCCTAAGCAACATACAAGCAGGTCAGGCTGGGGTTCTAACACTTTTGCAGGGTCACAAAGACCACAGCACAGGCCTTCCAAGGCCTTCCACTCTTCCTCCTGCTACACAGGATGGAGGGCATGGACATTTGACCTCACTGTGCACATCATTTCACTTAATCCTCCCAATAGCCCTGGAAGGTCCGCATTACTATGCTAATTTTACAGGTAAGGAAAATGAAGGTCAAAGCAGGTAAGTAAGTTATTTGTACAAGGTCTCTAAATTCATGCTTTTTCCACTGTAGCCTTTCAGGGGAGTAATAGGATCACAGGCAAGAAGGTTCCAGATATCAAAAAGCTATTCCAATACCACCTAGTCTTTTGACAAGATTTTTCACCAGTGCCCCTTCCCCAACTCCCACAGGAGTATTCTTGAGAGCATAATTGAGCACCATGTCCTTCTTTTGTGACTGAATAAATTAACGATATAAATTAATAAATTGATAAATTAACCAGGACTGGGAAGCCAGCACCAGGAGGTGATGCCAGAGGACAGTTGCAGACTGAGGCCCAATGAAGGATTCTGGCTCGGAGAGAAGTGTGGCAGAGACGGGGAAGAACCAGACTGAGAGGTGAGGCAGGAAGATGCTGGTAGAAGGGCATGCCACGAGGACAGAGTGTGCACAACACAGATGCAGGAGCAGATGGGTCCTAAAGACTGGGGCTGTCTCATCCCTCACTGATGCCAGTGCCAGCTGAAGACTAGCCTAATGGAAAGCATTTGAACTTAAAAATGCCCAAAGCCTTTCTTCCACGAATCCCCCTACTATAAACTAAGCTAACCCAGGATATGGCATTGAAAGCCTCATATAACGATGTTCATCAGAATTTAATTTGTAAAAGGAAATATTAAAAATAATCTAAATAACCACCAGTAGAGAAATGTCTCAGTAAATGGTAGTACGTCGAATTTAATGGAATATTAACCATTAAAATTATGTTGACAGTGATTTGAAGAACGAAGTGTTGGGTTGAAAAAGCAGGATACAAAACAGTATGAATGATTTTAATTATGACTATCAGTGATTAAGCACTTATTTATATGACATATGCAGCAAATATACTTTCTTTAAACAATGCCACCATATGGGTAGTAGTATTCCTATTTACAGATAGGAAAGTGACTTCCAGAGTAACTAAGCAAATTACCCAAGGTTACAGCTACAAAAAGATGGGACTGAATTCAAAATCAAGTCTGGCACCTGCCCCTATAAATCCTATAGTTATCCCTACCTTGACAACAAAAGAAACCCCCAGCTTAACAAAGGAACACAAGAACCATCAAACAAAATTATAATATAGCAAGGTGGAACGATGAGTAAGTAGTTTTAAGCTTTTTTCTACTTTTGCTTTTCTAAATGTTCTTAAATAGCATATTATATTTTTACTTTAAAACATTCTTAGAACAAGACTTTTAGAGTGGTGTTATGGCAGACCAGTGATCCTGATCATATTACTGATATAATGCCTATCATTTTATTAGGCAACTACCATGTGCTGGCACACTTCTATTGTATCAACCCTCCCTCCCAATCATGCTGTGAAATGGGAATTATTATTCCCAGCTCATCTGTGAAGCTTAGAGAACTAAGTAGAAGAAATTCAAACCCAGATGTCCTGGCTGCAAAGCCCATGGTCTTTCTACTCCTCCCACGGCCCCACTGCACAAGGTATGCACAGAGGTCTCTGTGTCCTGCCCTGACATTTTATGACCATTTGAGCCTTGGCAAGCACATGCTTATGAGCACAGGGCTGGCCACTTCTTCCTGAAGAAGAAGTCAAGGTGAACTAGGCCTCCCAGAGGCACTGATGGCCTTCAGCCACAGCGGGAGTTCTGTCTACTTACCGCACCCCCCCCCCAACTTCTACCTCTGGAGGCCACACCTCTCACCTGACTGGGGGCACTGAGAGGTTCAGGGAGCATGAAGGAATGTAGAACAGAGAGATCTCAGGGCCACAAAGGAGATGAGGTGAAGAAAAACAGGTGAGCCAGTTTGGGAAAAGGCAGGGCAGATGACCATGGTGAGTTTTAGGAGAGAATCACAGGAGAGAGGACTGTGACAGAGCCAGGGTCCTCTATTCTTCTGCCCAAATAGCATCTCTCACTGCTTTAAAAATCTAGATCGATCCCCTTATTTGCACAAGGATAAGTACGTACATATCCATAGGCACACACCATCTTGAGACCCCCCTACTACTTATGTCCTGTGATGGCACCTCCTGAGCAACCAGTTTACTTTTTTTTTAAAATGCTTATTTATTTATTTTGAGAGAGAGCAAGAGAGAGGGAGGGAGGGAGGGGCAAAGAGAGAGGGAGAAAGAGAACCCCAAGCAGGCTCTGCATTGCCAGTGCAGAGCTCAACATGGGGCCTGAATTCACGAACCATGAGATCATGACCTGAGCTGAAATCAAGAGTCAGATGCTTAGCCGACTAAGCCACACATGCACCCTGAAACTGGTTTACTTTTTGAGGACAAAATGGTTCTTGCGCCTGACCATGATTTTTAGGAAGCTTATAGTCATATTAGTAGCCCATCTTTTGCAACTACACAAACTGTAGAGCACTCATTTCTGTGTGCTATTCTTACCCCATATTTTCCCTTTGCTCTTTTCTGATCCCTTAACTCCATCCCAGTCGAAGATTCTAACCATTATAAAACTTAATCTTGTATGAGGATACACCCCAGGGGGGTGAAATCGGGTTTAGGGAGGAGAGGCAAAAATCTTCCTTTTTATGTATAAGGCACAGATATGCTCTGTATCTGCTTATGTACTAAATGTATATACATGTGGATAAGCAGGTACAGTGAGAACCACTGATCTATATGAGTCAACCATGTGCTTGAGCAGCCCATCAATTAAGAGAACATCTTCTCAGAGAGCCTGGGTGGCTCAGTTGGTTGAGCATCTATCTGACTTCAGTTCAGATCATGATCTCATGGTTCGTGAGTTCGAGGCCCACATCAGGCCCTCTGCTGTCAGCGCAGAGCCTGCCTTTTCGGATGTCTCCTTCTCTCTTTGCAGCTCCCCAGCTTGTGCTCTTTCTGTCTCAAAAATAAATAAACATTTTTTTAAAAAAAGAGAGAGAACACCTTCTCAATTGTCAGATACATCATTCCCAGAAGGAAGACTGTACCTCCTTTTCCACTGCTTTGGCCATTCCCACATGCTCCCCAACATGAAGCAAAGCCTGAGGTCATGACCTTTGCTTCCAATGGTCTCCCTTTGGCGGCTTAAAGAATAACCTGTATGGGATGTGAATGTGTTCAGATAAAAATTGCTTGGTCTCACCCCCTTGGGATAAGGTGTGGGAGACTTCAAGTGCCCCAGTGGGTTCTGATGGACCTCTTGTAAGAAACCACTCTACACAGTGTCTCCATCAATGACTCAGGCACCTAGATGTCCAGATTTCACCCCAAGCTTCCAATAGCCATACCTTGGCTGCTGGAAATGAGCAGGTAGAAGTGTAGTGGTGGCTGACCTGACTTCATTATAAAAGAGCTTTGCCCCAAGTAAGTCATTAGTCAAGTGCCAGCACCGGTTATATGTGTGTGTGGCTGACCGGCACTGGGCCATTATGTTCACCACTTCCAGAGACCAGTGTGTCCCCTCCTTCCTGGACTTAACCTTGGCAGGTCACCCTGCCCTCTGGTATTCCGTGGAGTGGCGTCTGCCTCTGAGTGGCCTGCTTGTGGGGGCTGCAGCCGGGGGAACCAGTCCCCACGGCCTCAACCTCCCCTCGCTGCTCACGGATGATGCAAGCCCTGCATGACAGGCTGTGGAAAGTATGTTCAGGTGCCCGGCTCTGCTCAGCCTAATGCCTTTTAAATCAGGATCCAGATTTGATTTGCTTTTCCTTGCCTTCCTGGCTCCAACTCTCCCAGTCTCATTTTTTACTCCCCTGTCAGCCTTCCCAGGGTTTGGGGCTGAGCTTGCCAAGTCCTTCACATTTCACAGGCAGCCCTGCCTCCCAAGCCTGTGCCTGCCATCTCAAACACCAGCACCCAACAGGCCCCACCTTACTCATGCTGCCTTGGCCTGCCCTAAACCCTGCTGGAGTCTTCTGAGAGGGATGGACCTGCACCTCTTAGGAGTCACTCAGGGACTCAGTGCGCCACCAGATGAGAAAAAAATGAGGCATCAACCTTACCACCACTCAGACAGCTCTGTCAGGAGGATACAGGTGTCTAATCACTGTCACTGAGCCCCCACACCCTCCCTTTCATTTCAATGTGCTCTTGAGCAGGGGCAGGGCACAGAGCTCAAACTTGAAGGAGCTCTCAGGTCTGACATGCAACATCAGAATTCACTTCTTACCTTCCCAGACAGCATCCCAGCATTCAAGGCTGGTGTGTGTGGAGTGGGCATGGAGGGGCAGATTCACAGCCTCAGCGATTTGAGAATGTGAATCCCTTGAATGTAGGGAAAGACTCTTGGTCCTCTCTGTCATGTTTTTATCCCAGGTATACATCCTACCTATAACTACTGTTTGCTGAACTAAATTAATCTGTATACCAGCCATTGGAGTCGTCCTTCCTGAGTGTCAAAGCTTCATGGAACACCGGACACACTAGTGAAACCACTAGGTCTCTACCCTAAAACCTCATTTAAATTTTATTTTGATGGAATCATGGACTATTACAGCAGGAAGAAGCATGAGAGTCATTTGGTCTTATCTCCTCATTCATAGATGAGGAAACTAAAGCTCAGGGGCCAGAGAGACTTAGAAGTAAAGACCCAGGCACCTGAATGCCAGCCCAGCCCTCCTACTGTCACCCTGGTCCTAAGAGAAGCCAGCTCCCCATGATAACCAGCAAATCGCCAAGCAAAGATGTTGCAAAGGATGGCATCTGGGCATCACCAAGGTGACTATAGTGCCCCAGTGTATTTAAATCCATCCTTGTTAGGGGCGCCTGGGTGGCACAGTCGGTTAAGCGTCCGACTTCAGCCAGGTCACGATCTCGCGGTCCGTGAGTTTGAGCCCTGCGTCGGGCTCTGGGCTGATGGCTCAGAGCCTGGAGCCTGCTTCTGATTCTGTGTCTCCCTCTCTCTCTGCCCCTCCCCCGTTCATGCTCTGTCTCTCTCTGTCCCAAAAATAAATAAAAAATGTTGAAAAAAAAATTTTAAATCCATCCTTGTTAGCCACAATCTACTCAGGCCTTACTGAAACCTGAAAACCTACCATGGGCAGAGCACCATCCTAGATCCTGTGGAGAGCACCAAAACGAGTAGGAAATCACCCTCAAGGGGCTCTCATTCCAGTGACAAGCACATAAAGCCAAAGATAGACAATGTGAGAAAACCTCCGGTGACTTCAGAAGGGAGGAGACAATAACTGGCCAGAAGCAGGATGGGCTCCCTGGTAGCAGCAGAGTAGAATCTGGACAGCACTCTTGTGGGGTCCAGACTCTAGTGGGAAGATATTATATGTGTGTGTGTGTGTGTGTGTGTGTGTGTGTATACACATACATATATATATATATATATATATATATATATATATATATATATTCTCATATATGAGAATATCATCCAGCTATGAAAAAGGAAATCCTGTCATTTGTGAAAACATAGACAGACCCTGAAGGCATTATGCTAAGTGAAGTAAGTCAGGCAGAGAAAGACAAATACCATTTGATCTCACTTATATGTAGAATCTAAAAACGAGTTCACAGGTACAGAGGACAGACTGGTGGTTGCCAGAGGCAGGGGGTGGGAGGTGGGTGAAATGGGTGAAGGCAAACTTCCAGTTATAAAATAAGTAAGTTATGGGAGGTAATGTATAGAATGGTGACCATAGTTAATAATACCATATTATATATTTGAAAGTTGTTAGGAAGAGTGGATCTTAGAAGTTCTCATCACAAGAAAAGGAATGTTGTAACTATTTATGGTGATGGATGTTAACTAATCCTACTGTAGTGATCATTTTGCAATATACACAAATATTGAATCATTATGTTGTGTACCTGAAACTAATATGCTATATGTCATTATATCTTAACTAAAAAATAAGACATGATCAAAACAAAATATAAAGAAAACTCCAAACCAAGTTGTTGGAATGGAATAAAATAATAAAATGTTAAAGATGGGAACAACTGTCAAGATTATTTGGTCCAACTCCCAATCTGATTTGTAGATCCCAAACACTATAATCTTCACAAATGAGGGTCTAGCCTCCTTAAACCCTTCCTGTTCTAAACTAACACAGTCCCTGACTCATAGTAAAGTGCTCAATAAACATTAGTTAAATGAATCAACTCCAAACACTTGAAGTCTACCATAAATAAAAGTGGAACATTACTTTAATGATGTAAGTGATTAAAATTCAGAAAATCCAGAGGCCAAACAAATAATCCTTCTTTACTCGGCACTTACCAGGAGGTGGGATTGAGGTGTGTTTTTTAAAAATTGATATATGAAGTAGGGAACACACATGACAGTATATAAATAATTGAATTTCAGATCGCAAAGGGCCTAATGGACACCAAACTTGTGATCTGATACGAAGGGATCTGAGACTCAGGGAGGTTGAGTGGTTTGTTCAAAGTTTTAAGGCAACTTCATGGAAATGAGAACCCAAGTCCAGTGTTCTTTCCAAACATGTTATGTTAATCATCTAATTACATTCTAAATTGCAGAGTGCAGAATATAGCCCTTTTAGAACGTGGCAATGGAAAAGAACACAGTGAGCTGGAAGAGGCTTCAGAGAGGAGAAGTCTAATTTTCTGTAACCAAAATTGATAATCCATTAGTTGCAAGACTGCTGATCATGGGGATCACATTCTATTTTTCTGTGTAGTCCTGGTGTCCAGGGCACAGAAGAAACTCAACTCATGTTTGCCAACTTTTTAAAAAGTAGCATCTCAGTTATTAATTTAAAGTTGGAAGGAAGTTGCATGTTATAAGGAATGTGAACATCTTGGGTCCTGCAGAAACTATCTATGCCAGGCCACACTGATGTCTCCTATGCCTCTGCACTGATGAATGCCAAACCTGGCACTTCATACCTTGCCCTTTGGGCCACCGTGAGCACACAGAGTAAGAAGAGCCTAATTTGGTCTCTTCATCTCTCATGGCTCATTTTGCCACAGAATCTTGCTTCCATTTCAAGTCAAGATAATTGGAAACATGTTAAAATAATAGGTGTCTAAAAGCCTCCTTAGTAAGGAGACAGATGCATCCAGATAGCACCAGCCTTCTCTATTTCTCCTTGATAGGTAAACTACCACTGTGAAATTTAAAAAATAAAGACACGATTTTTTAAATTGTTTTCAAATGTTTATTTATTTTTGGGGCACTTGGGTGCCTCCATCAGTTAAGCATCCGACTTTGACTCAGGTCATGATCTCATGGCTCGTGATTTCAAGCCCTGCGTTAGGCTCTGTGCTAACAGCTCCGACCCTGGAGCTTGCTTCAGATTCTGTTGTCTCTGTCTCTCTCTGCCCCTCCCTCCACTTCAAAAAAATAAACATTAAATTTAAAAAATTTTTTTAATAAATAAAAAATGTTTACTTATTTTTTTTTTTTAATTTTTTTTCAACGTTTTTTATTTATTTTGGGGACAGAGAGAGACAGAGCATGAACGGGGGAGGGGCAGAGAGAGAGGGAGACACAGAATCCAAAACAGGCTCCAGGCTCCGAGCCATCAGCCCAGAGCCTGACGCGGGGCTCGAACTCACGGACCGCGAGATCGTGACCTGGCTGAAGTCGGACGCTCAACCGACTGCGCCACCCAGGCGCCCCTGTTTACTTATTTTTGAGAGAGAGAGAGACAGAGTGTGAGTGGGAGAGGGGCAGAGAGAGAGGGAGACACAGAATCTGAAGCAGGCTCCAGGTTCTGAACTGTCAGCACAGAGCCCAATGCAGGGCTTGAACCCACAAGCTGTGAGATGAGGACCTAAGCTGAAGTCAGATGCTTAACTGACTGAGCCACCCAGACACCCCTACCTGTTTCTTTTGATATAAATTGTGTATTCATCTATGACCATTTATTAAGTGGAATCTGGACACTGAGCTCAGATAGATATACCTAGGCAATTTCATTGTAGTTTTTAGAAACTTCAGAAGTAATTCCTATCTATTGTTTAAAAATTCAAGCAATATGAACACAGATAAAAGGTGAAAGTTGAGGGCAAAAAGTTTTCTTTCCCCTTCGCTCTTTCCCCTCCCTGCAATACTATCACTTTCCAGATATAAGCACTGAAATCATCTTTCTATTATCATTCTTATCTGTAATTCTAGATAGTATCCTGTGTCTATTTCTTGATTAAGGAATTTAGGTAGCATTTAGTGAATTCCCACTCTGAATGATGAGGAATTTCACTGACTTACACTGCCTCCCCCTTGCCAGTCTTGTTTTGACTGTTAGATCTTCTATTGGACATTGATGACAAGATCACAAACTCAAATGCCTATGGAGTCTGGTCAGAACACACAAGCACAGGGAGTGGGTGGACAAGAAGTGTCATGAGGGCCCCTCCCTGCCTACCTTTTGCTCTCCCACTATTAACACGAATGTGGCTAGGGAAAAGGCAAAGTCACAACTGGCAACAGACTCTTGTCCATGTGCTAGGACATGGCTAGGGATGGGGAGGACTGTAGCAACCTGGCAAAGACACCCTTGGATGCAGGCGGTAACACCCACTGCCCAAATGCTGCTACGTGGAAGCATTGCCAAAGCTTACTTTTTGAACAAAGCCATTCAGAAATGAATTAGATGTGTAAGCTTTCCATTTGTAAATCTTAGCTCAAAGTTTTTGAGAACACAGCTGGCCAAACACAAAAGGTCTGTGTGCCGAATATGGCCAACTGGCTGACCACTTTTTACCTCTGGTATTATGGTTTTAAGTCATATACTCAAACTTATTTTTTTTGTTTTTTTTTAATGTTTATTTATTTTTGAAAGAGAGACAGAGCACAAGTGGGGGAGGGGCAGAGAAAGAGGGAGACACAGAATCTGAAGCAGACTCCAGGCTCTGAGCTGTCAGCACAGAGCCCGACATGGGGCTCAAACTCACAAACCACGAGATCATGACCTCAGCCAAAGTCAGTCGCTTAACTGACTGAGCTACCTAGGCACGCCTCAAACTTATTTTTTGATCCATCTGCTTTAGATGGTATCTCCTCACTTCTCAGATAAGAAGTAATGCCAGATGAGAACATTAGTGTCCTTAGAGTTTTCTCTTCCTCTCTTCTCCTGCCCCTATTTTACCACTCATGATCCCTTTACTTTTGGCTTTGCAGAGCTCACGGAGTTTACTTCCTATTCTGTGACTATAACTAACACTTTTGAGCTTTGTCTATGGGTTGATTTTAAAAACCGGGCAATTTTTTTTGATAACAATATTCTATTGTATAAATATTTTCTTCAAACATCTGGTGGCCATGAATGAACTGTTCACAATCTATAACTGAAGAACTAGTTTCCAAATGTAGGTAGCTGGTGTGGGTTTTCCATTCCTTGGGTATAGTCCTGTCTCCCCAGATGAGGGGCCTGTGAGCTCAGTGCTCCTGAGTGGGGCACACCTACTGGCAGGCTTTACTTAGAAAGTTCGGGCACAGAGCAACTAGACAGACAGCCCATCCAACCATTTCACCTGCAGGCAAAGTAAAAAGACATTCTTCTGAGATCCTAATATCCATACTAAGAACTTTAGTTTTCTCTGTATGGATATTAAGTAAAACATCCTTTAGTCACCCTGACCTCTGTCCTACAGCCCACTCCTAATCTCTGCATGGTTTTACTTCACATGCGTGGCTCTCACTGCTGAAGCCTCACCACTCATCTGCTATGGCGGGAGGTGCTGATACAGCCTTCCATGCAATCCCAAGAAAATCCCTCACCCACTCACATTCCCACCCCTGTTCTCAGTACGGCTCAGAATTCATTCTCTTTTTAACCCTGTTCATTTCAATGGCATATTTGGGGGGAGGAGAAGTCAGTAAGTCTGTTCAGTTCTGACATTTTGAACCAGAAGTGGCTATGTGCTGACAACGGTAGTTTGAGCGTACTTGCCCCATTCTGCTGCCTTTCCGTGGAACACTACAGGAACTCGGTAACACCCAGGCAGCCCTCTGCCAGCCTCCTTGCCCTGAGAATTTCTGAGCCACCTGAAATGGACAGCCAGGGAACCTTTGGGAGCATGTTCAAGTCTGCTGGATAGTAAGATTACCCTTCTTCAATGAAAATGGAAGACAGAGATTCTTTCATGAAGAGATTACATTTTTCTTCGAATGAATCTTATGCCCTAAAAAAATGCTCAAGAATTTAATGTCTTATCTCTAATGTAAATGGAACAACTATTTTTATTTATTTATTCATTTAGGAACAACTATTTTTAAGATCTCTTCTGGCTCTGGGTCTCTGGTTTATGGGAACTGAATTAAATGTAAGAGTGGTCTCGA
This sequence comes from Neofelis nebulosa, assembly GCF_028018385.1. Lineage (NCBI taxonomy): Eukaryota > Metazoa > Chordata > Mammalia > Carnivora > Felidae > Neofelis > Neofelis nebulosa. The sequence goes on along the minus strand of NC_080786.1, from coordinate 90,126,024 downwards.
CCAGCCCTGTCGAACAGCACTTTCTGCAATGACAGAAATGTTCAATAATCTGTGTGGCCCAACAAAGTAGCTAGTAGCTCTGTGTGCATACTGAGCACTTAAAATGTGATTGCAGTGGCTGAGGAACTGAATTTTAAATTTTATTTAATTTTAATTAATCTTAACCTAAACTGAAATAGCCACATGTGGCTAGTGGCCACCCTACTGGATAATATCGCTCTAGACCTTGGGCAACTCATTCTCACTGAGGAAACAAAAGACAATAAACAATAACTGATAAAACTGTAAATTGATAAAGGTAAAGATGAATCATACATGTGAGCATTACAGAAATTCAGAGAGGGAGCAAGTGAGTATTAGAAAGTTCATGTTTAGATCTATGAGGTAGATCTATGTATTAATGTGAAAAATAAATGCCAAAAGATGTGAAGTCAAAAGACCAAGTTGCAGATAGGTATGCATACATGGGCCCATTGGTAAATATAAAAGCAAATGCAGATACACGCTTCTATGTGCATAGAACATTTCTGGAAGGATGCCCTAATTGTTGACAGTGATTACCTCTGGAGAACAGAAGTAAGGGTCAAGGCAAGGAACTTGCTTACATTGTTTGAATTTTTCACAGTTTAACAATTAAACAATTTTTTTTCTCTATAACAAGGTTATAAGCAGAAATATGATTAACAAATAATACATTTTTAAAAGGCCAAAGAAGACAACTCTTTCCTGTGGTTATTACTCACGAATGATTTTATGTGATTATTGGGAATATTCCACATCCTATGACCATGGTTCTTCTGTACTCTAATAAAATGCTTTACAAAGAAAGCATACTTAAGGAGAGTAGCCTGAAGGAGGCAGAATTTAATTTGGACTCCTATTCTGGATGAGATGGAGAAGAGAAGAAAGGGTATTTTTTTTAATGTTTATTTATTTTGAGAGAGAGTGAGAGAGCGAGTGGCGGAGGGGCAGAGAGAGGGAAACAGAGAATCCCAAGCAGGCTCCACATTGTCAGGGCAGAGTCTGACACAGCAGGGCTAGAACCCACAAACTGTGAAATTCTGACCTGAGCTGAAACCAAGAGTCTGACACTTAACTGGCTGAGCCACCCAGGTACCCCAAGAAAGGGCATTCTTGATAGAGGCACGGCCTGAGGAAAGGAAAGGAGCAGGGACGCAGGGGTGTGGGTGAACAGTGAGGGGTCTAGAAGGGCCAGACAGGGACTGGGATGGGATAAGGGGAGATAAGACCCTGTAAGAAACATAAGACAAAATCCCTATGAACTTGAGTTGGCAAGAAGTCTAGAGTCTTAGGCCCCACCAACTTGGTTCTTGGGGGAACCAAACATTTACTGAGCACCTATCATGTGCCAGGCACTGTGTTACTCCTGGGGCACAAAGATGAATAAGAAACAGTCACTGAGTTCAAAAAACCAGATGAGACGTGTGACAGGGATGGCATCATATAGTATGAGAAATGCCATATTTAGACCCAAAAGTACTGCCTCCATAACTTACTGACATCACCGTAACAAGTTTTATAATTGCTCTGAGGCCCCAGTTCTTCCTCTATAAAAAAAAAAATGGGGCTGACATTTTACATGCCCCACAGGGTATCAACAAATGCTACCTCCCTTCCTTTCACACTCTGCCCCATTCCTAACCCCAGATTGACAGGGAAGATAAAATATTTTCCTTATTTATCCTTTCTCCATAAAAGTGAAAGCAGAATGAAGTCCCCGTTATGTGTGCTGTGGGCTGGGTGAGCAGGGCTAGGGCTGGCTATGTTAGGAGGAGGAAGGGAGGAGAGCAGGACAGTGCTGGAGACCTAGGAGCTGGTGGCAAAGGCCTTTAAGGCAGTGCTGAAGAGCTGTACACAAGGCTCAGGGACACACAGCAGGGGGTGCACGGTCAGACCTGCACTGTGGAAGGACAAACTGGAAGCCCAGGGGTCAGAAAGTGGGAAACAGGTTTCCAAGCCACTGCAAACTTTGCCTTAATCTCCTCTCAATTCCTACAGTACGGGCAATTTGTTGAACTATTTCAAGCCTCTAATTATACACTGTCATATCCTACTGTTTTATATATACACATTTGTCTCCAGAACTACATCAAGATTCCTAAGGACAGAAAGCACAGAACAAATCAGGTACTTCCCTCAAATTTCTCAAAGTGGTTAAGCACTTCTGAGTTAGAAGTGAACTACAATCCAGCAATGATTCTATCAGGTATTTACCCAAAGGATACAAAGATACAGATTCGCATGAGAACATGCACCCCGATGTCTATAGCAGCACTATCAACAATAGCCAAACTATGGAGAGAGCCCAAATGTCCATTGACTGATGAATGGATAAAGAAGATGTAGTGTGCGTGTGTGTGTGTGTGTGTGTACACATACACAATAGAATATTACTCAGCCATCACAAAGAATGAAGTCTTGGGGTTCCTGGGTGGTTCAGTCGGTTAAGCATCTGACTTTGGCTCAGGTCATGATCTCACAGTTCGTGAGTTCGAGCCCCGCATCAGGCTCTGTTCTGATAGCTCAGAGCCTGGACCCTGCTTCGGTTTCTGTGTCTCCCTCTCTCTCTGCCCCTCCCCTGCTCACACTCTCTCTCTCTTTCGAAAATAAACAAACATTAAAAAAAAAAAAAGAATGAAACCTTGCCATTTGCAGTGATGTGGATGGAACTAGAAGGTATTACGCCCAGTGAAATAAGTCAATCAGAGAAAAGCAAATACTACACGATTTCACTCACATGTGGAAACGTGGAATTTAAAAACAAAGCAGTTGAACATATAGGAAGCGGGGGGGGGAAGAAAAGAGGGAAACAAACCACAAGGGACTCTTAACCGTAAAAAGAGAAGAAACAGGATTGATGGAGGGATGTGGGTGGGGCATGGGCTAGATGGGTGATGGGTATAAGGAGGGCACTTGGTGTTGTATGTAAGTGATAAATCACTGAATTACACTCCCGAAACCAATACTGCACTGTATGTTAACTAAAATTTAAATTAAAAAAAAAGGGGGGGCGTCTGGGTGGCTCAGTCAATTGAGCGTCCGACTTCGGCTCAGGTCATGATCTCACAGCTCGTGAGTTCGAGCCCCGTGTCGGGCTCTGTGCTGACAGCTCGGAGCCTGGAGTCTGCTTCAGATTCTGTGTCTCCCTCTCTCTCTGCCCCTCCCCCACTCATGCGCATGCTCTCTCTCTCTCTCTCTCTCTCTCTCAAAAATAAACATTCAAAAAAAATGAATTAAAAAAAAAACCCAAAAGAAGTAAACTGGGAAGAAGTTAATGTGGGCTGGATACTACCATTGCTAAAGTGGAAAACTGAGGAATTATTCATGCTTTTGTGGGTCAGGTCTTCTCCGTTCCCTTCCTCCACCCTCCATGACTTAAATATAAACATGCCTTGATGAGGCCAGGCTGGCTCTTCATTTGGAAGCCCACTTCAGTAAACACAGAGACCCTCAGTTTGGATAAAAGCCTCACTTGGGCCGGACTTCTCAAGAGGCACTGAAGTATCAGCTCATTTGATTCACGGCACAGCCAGGGCTTATCACCATGTTTGCTTTTTCTGGTAAGAATGAATTCCAGGGCGAAGGGGAAGAAATCTCCAGTAATTTCAGTGTATTTCCCCACCAGCTTGCTCCTTTCATATGTGACTCTGTGCTGGGGGAAGCAGTCCATCGGCACTTCAGCTGCCTGTATGGGCAACAGGACAGCTGGAAGGGTTCCCGTCAGCCCCTGGCACTGGTGGGGCCCTGGCTATCTGCCCAAGGAGGCCCCCGCGCCTGGGGTCCCGGAGAGGTTCATCACCAGCAGCACAGTCCAGGATACTACTGTTCTCACCCTCCCGGCAGCCTGTGCTGTGGGGGTCCCCCATGCATGTGGGCAGACAACAGAGCCCCACATCTGAGTTTTGTCTACGGACTTGTTCCCCCAAGCAAGCAGCTTCCCCTTGACCACCCCATTCAGGCCCAGCAGGCCTTCTCACGGGAAGAGGTCTACACAGGCATTGGAGTGGGGTCAGGGTCATTGGGTAGAGAACCCTGGGTGCCTGGGTGCTCAGAACATGGGGGATGGTGTGGCTCCAGTGGGCACATCCCTGGGGCAGACAGATGCCCTGCTGTGAGGTGAGGGTACAGCCAGATGAAGGAGCCGGGGTTTCTAGAATGTGGGCTCACTGCCTGGATCTAAAGGTAGTACTGAAGAGATAGAGATCCAAAGCTTTACGAGTTTCTGAAAATATAGTCTCCAGTTGACAGAGCCAAGAAAATTTTTTAAAAGGTAGGCAGGTTTGGCCTACTCAATAGACCCTGATTGAATAGTGGTTTTCTAGATATTATAGAAAATGTCATTAACAGTTAAATGATATTAACTTACCTCCTAAATCCATATGACTGACTTCCTCTCATAGATCCTAGACCCTGTCAGTTCAGGCCAAAGGCTACAGTCAGGAAAGAATGAATTCTTCTAGAATGCTGTTAACTGCAGGGCCACCTTCAACTCAGAATAAGGTACTCTCATCACTACTGGTCGATTTGGTAAGGATCTAAAGAAGTTTTTTATCCCTTTTTTATTGCAATATAATTGACCTACAATATTACGTTAGTTTCAGGTATACAACCCAATGGTTGGATACAAGTATATACTGTGAAATGATCACCACAGTAAATCTAGTTAACATCCATCATGACACACGGTTATAATTTTTTTTTCTTGTGATGAGAACTTTTAAGATCTACTCTCTTAGCAACTTTTAAATATACAATACAGTACTGTTAACTATAGTCACCATGCTGTACGTGACATCTCCATGACTTATTTATTTTATAACTGTAACTTTGTACATTTCTGCCTTTACCCATTTTGCCCACACCCCACCCCCACCTCTGGCAACCACCAATCTGTTCTCTGTATCTATGAGTTTGGGGTTTTTTTTTTCTTTTTTTTAGATTCCACATGTAAGAGAGATCATACACTATTTGTCTTTCTCTGTCTGATCTGAAGGAGTTTTTTAGTTCTTCTCTGTGCTATGTCTTCTTCCTTATTTATTCCCATCAGTTAAAGACAGAGTATCTCCACATGCATCATTGGGTGTTTATCAGTTAGGAATATGTTTCTGTAAAATTTCTTGTGTGAATAACCACAGTCAAAGATCCTATCTAATAAAGTGTTTAAGCCTTAGGACATTTTGTCTCTTAGTTGCTGGTCATTATGCTCCCCCACCGCTGTATCCCCATCCTATGCCCAACCCAACCAATCCTCAGTGTTCTGATTTGTTGCCTCATGGTTTCAATATGGCTGCTGAGCATCAGGCATCATACTTGCATTCAAGGCAGGAGGCAGAGAAGGGGTGGAACATGAGAGCACCAGTGATTTTTTTTAATCAGAAAAGCAAACTAATAATGATAATAATAATAATAATAATAATAATAATAATAATAGGGCACCTGGCTGGCTCAGTTGGTTAAGTATCCGATTCTTGATTTTTGGCTCAGGTCATGATCTCATGGTCATGAAATCAAGCCCCACTTTGGGTTCTGCACTGGGCATGGAGCCTGCTTGGGATTCTCTCTCCCTCTTCCTCTGCCCCTCTCCTGCTCTGGTGTGGACATATGCACCTCTCTCTCAAAATAAGAATAATAATAAAATAAACCTGTTAAAAAAAAAAAAGAATGAAAAGCAAGAGCTTTCCCAGAAGTTTCCTAGCCAACTTCAGCCAGAATGTGTCACTGAGCCACCTCTATCTGCAAAGGAAGCCTCTACAGTAGCTTCTAGAGTAGAAAAGATCAAGGGCAAAGGGAATTGGTAATGGGTCAGCCATAATAAAGAGCAAAAGCCCTGATGGATGGGAGGTACTGAGACCTACAGAGCTGAACATCTCATAGTTTGGAGCTTCTCAGAAAGATATAAGCCCCAGGAGCACCTATGGTCCTACCTTCATGTCAACCAAATCTTCTTAATAGAAAGAGGGGCTTTATTGGAGGAAAGCATTCATTAAATCCTTGGCCTAAATATAGGTATAATAAGGAAGTGAGGGCAGGGTAGCAACAAATTTCTCTCTTTCAGGAATACGACCAAAAAGTACAAGCTTGAACCAACTTCTAATTACCAGCTTCAGAAGGCAGCAGGAAGCAAACCTTTATAACTTTCTCACATCCTGGTGTCCACAGTGTTTCCCTGAAGTGATGGGAGGGTCCTTGTGCCCTGAGCTGAAGAAGCTGGGACATCGTGGCACTTTCCATGCCAGGCTTTAGGACTCGAGCTGGTGGTGGCAACTTTAAAGAGGGGAGTGGATGGAGCTCTTAGGGACTGCCACTACGAGAGGGGGGGTTCATGCCTGCTGCGATGGGCACCAGCCTGGACCTGAGAAGAAGCTTAATTTTAAAAAGTCACTCACTCATAAGAGATTCTGCCAGAGCCCAGATACTGAAGAGCAGAGATTCCCGAGGCGGCTGTGACAGACACCAGGACCGGTTTGTGCAGAATGGGCACCTAGAACAGGATGCACCCTAGCTCCTGGAGGGAAAGGTCCGCTGCAGGCAGGGTCTAGTGGCTGCAGCAGAGTAACATGCCCTGGAGGCAGAGAACCACTGACTACACTCAGTGGGTAACCCTGCTCAGTCTTTTATAACTAGCAACTCCTGCTCAAAGCCCAACGCCACTCCAGGCCCACACCACCTTACCTCTTCCTTCTCTGAGAGCATCAGGTCAGTAACACTCCCTATTCCCATCTCTGCTAGCAAAACAACCAGCATCCTCATTCTGTAATCTTTTGAGTTGGTTCTTCCTTGATGCAAAACATCCCTCTGTGCCCTTTGCTATGGAGATTACACACACTTGCAGCATGTTAGTTTCAGAGTGCTTTCTATGACAGCCTCTCCCTCTGCCTTTCCATATGCAAGCTCTCAGATGGAGCCAGACACTCCATCTAAGATCTCTCTGGAATTGTCTTCCTTCTGTGTCCACTATCCATCACATGCCTGCAAGGTGTTGTTCTGTGTTCATTCCAGGCAGGTTGGAAGGGGTAAAGTAGCTGTGCAGGCTGACTTTTAAGGAATACATTCATTTTGACATATAATCCACATGTAATATAGAAAGTCAACTTTCGGGGTGCCTGGGTGGCTCAGTCGGTTAAGTGTGTGGCTCCGGCTCAGGTTATGATCTCACAGTTTGTGGGTTCAAGCCCTGCATCAGGCTTTCTGCTGACAGCCTGGAGCCTGCTTCCGATTCTGTGTCTCCCTCTCTCTCCGCCCCTCCCCTGCTCACACTCACTCTCTTTCTCTCTCTCAAAAATAAACATAAAAAAAATTTTTTAATAAAAAGAAAGTCAAGTTTCATAAACATTAGCAAAATAAAAATTTCAAATAGAGAATGCTATACTACAAGAATACTGCAGGTCTACAATGTGAATGCATTAAATCCACTGAATTGTTTACTTTATGATGGTTAAATTTATGATGCATGAATTTCACCTCATTTAAAAAAATACTACTGTATTCCTACACTTGTTAACTTTATGAAGTGGTTTTACCATTTTCTTCCTCAACTCATTTTCTTCACACTCATGTAGGCTAGTTGTTTCTTCTCAGATAGGGAAACCTATCTGGTCCACAGAATGTATGAAAGCCACCTGGAAAGCCACCAGGTCCACAGAATGTATAAAGCCAACCGAACGATGACCAAGCAACAAAGAACTCAGTGTGCCGATTCCTGGGTCAGCACTCATTCCACAAAGGTTCCAAATCAAGTAACTCAAGGGCCCGGTTCCTTCATGGCTTTCAAAGGCAGCAAAGGAAGCAGAAGCACCACCACGTATAAAGGAAGCTAAGTCCTCTCTTCCTCTCCATGTCTGCCTGAATTTGAGGAGGAGTTCGTCTCTCAGAGGCAGTTGGGCAGGAGTGTAGGTACTGGAGGTGAGATCAGTTTGCTAAGCTATTTTTCAAGTTCATTTTTTATGTTTTGATTTTTAAGTATAAAGTCAGTGTTTTAGAACACATTCACAAAGTGGAACAGCCACCATCATGATCTAATTCTAGAACACCTCCATCATCTCCAACAGAAACCCTCTACCTATTAGCAGTCCCTCCCCACTCCCCCCTGACCCCCAACGACCACAGATCTATGATAGGTTTGCCTATTCTGGACATCTCATACCCACGAGGACATTCACCATGTGGTCTTTTTTTGTGCCTGGCTTGTCTCACTTAGCATAATCTTCTCAATGTGCATCCACATTGCAGCGTGAATCAGTATGTCACTCCTTTTCATGGCTTTAAGCCATTTCTAAATCCCCAGGGATTCTTCTGTTGTTTCTTTCCTGCCAGCTGTGGGGATGCAGGGCCCACAGTCAGGGCAACAGAAAAGATCTCTCATTCCAGCAGGGGCCCAGAAAGAAGAAACAGAACCCTCAGCAGCATCACCAACATTCCCCCACGATCTTCTTCAGGGGGAAGGTCAGATTCACTGGCAAACAGTCTTAACCACAGGGCCCATGAAAAGCGTCCATCCCAGGGCACCCTGCACAAAGATGGTGAGGGCCATCCTGCACAAAGCCAGACCTAGTGCTTAAACAAAGGCAAGGTCCGGTGTCATCTGGGACGGTGATGCACTTGACCCCATCCTTCCCACAAGCACATAGGAGCCTGCTCTTAAATTGTAGATTTATAATGCAACCTATGAATTTCTCATCACCTCAGCTGTCTTTTGCTCAATCAAAGCCTTCTAGCCTCTAAAGTGTTTCCTGGGGTAGATTCCCCACGTTTAATCCCAGGACAAATATTACTTGCAAACATTCCTGACTTGCACATGCATCTCCATGTCAGGTGGATAATTTGACGTCCTGGAGGCCTGAGCCAGCAGCTCACCACAGGTCCCTTCACTCAGGCATAATAACCTCAGGACTCTCACAGCTACTCTTCAATGTCCTCATCTTCTTCTCCTTTCTAGTACAAGGTGGGCAAGGAATTATCACACCCATTTGCAGAAGAAATGGAGGCCCAGGAAGAGCAAGAGACCAATATTAATTAGCACAAGGGGACCAAACTGATAAGGGGTCTTATCTTCCACCCCACTATTCTGGATGTGCCAAGATGACACATGAGAGGGCTAGTTAATGAAATACTCCTTTGAAGAAGAAAGTGAAAGAAAAGCTACAGTCGGTTCTCAACTGTCCAGATTTGAGGACACATATTTAAACCCAAGCTGTATGGTTCCTGCCACCAGCCCATGTCATCTTCTATAATTAGGCAGCACATAATGTAATGACCTACATTAACAGCAAAACACCTCAGTGCCACTTCCCACCCTCGAGCTGTCCGACACAGACCAAAGTCAATCATAAACAAAAGAAGTCGGTCAAACTGAAATATATTCACTTTATGTGTGGGTCCAAAGAAAACCAGGCCTTCCGCCAGATCCAGCCTGCTGAGGAAAGGGCTCGAGAAGCAGTGATGACCTTGCCCATCTCTTCTCCAGCCTACCCTCCAGCCATGCTTCTTACCCTCCCTTCAAACTTGGCGGTGGCTCCTTCTCTGATGCAGAGGTTCCGAGGGGGCACAATGAAAGCAGGGGCCTCGGTCAGGGGCATGGAACCGACTCTCGAGTGATCCACACTGATGGAGGTTTTGGAAACCTGTGTTGAGGCAGCCAGCTTCACATCCCCCATGGTCTGCAAACAGGAAGGAAGACCAGGTCAGATGAGACAAAGTATAAGCCCTCATCCCTATGCATGGCGAGCATTCCCAGTGTGCTGGTGGGGCCCCTGTGTCGTGGGTTCTGTGGGGAACAGGCACCCCGTTACATCAGGGTCTGTTAGAGCTCCTCTCTGGGAATGAGAAGCTCTGTGTGCTCCACACGCAAGGCTGCCAGGGTAAGTCCCAGCCTGGCCCAGACACCAGCACCAGGACCACATGCTAGCCTCCTCAGAACCCAATGGAGAACTTCTAGGAAAGGGGCAGGTAGGATAAGAATGGAGAGACCAGCTGATCTCAGCATTTCTACAACTGACAGCTAAAATCAGTAGTTAATAGTCATTGGCCTTCAGGATCAACAAGTACATCAGGCACTCATGGCAGAAAGTAAAAGCTGCTTTTGCGTGAACTATGAGAGTTCACAGGCTAAAGAAAAACAGGATCCATATTCCCAGAAAGGAAAGAGTTGGGGTTAAAACAGCAAGAATCCCGGCCGAGGTGAAGTGAGGTGAAAGTGAACAGATGAATGGAGAGAAGGAAGCACATCTAGGGAGGACATCCCACATCTAGGGACTAGATCGTGGAAAGCCTCGAAGGTCACAGAACATTAGGGAAGGGAACATTCTAAGATTATTCAGGCAAATTCTTCTGTTTATAACTGAGCCCAGAGAGGGTAAGTCACTAGCCCAAAGAGACAAAGCAAAATGATGGCATCACTGGCAAGAATACCTCAGGCTCCCGGCTCCTGGCACAGGGCCCAGGTGGGACAGGACAGGATGTAGATGGGGACTGGCATGTTAGCAGGAACAAAGGGACTTCCTTAGTGGAATTGGTAACAGGTGTGAATCTTAGATCGTGGTGGGAAGCAACAGAAAGAGACTCAGGGGTTCTCATAAGTAAAGAAGGGATTTGTGGGAAAGATGGGGGAGGAGGAGTTCCCCAAATGCACAGGAAAGACTGGAGGACAAGGCTGGGAGAACAAGCAGCAGCTGAGAAGAAGCTGGGCGGTCAGACCCCAGTCAAAGTCACTGGATACCCAAGGGCACCAGGTGGAATAACGTCTTAAGTATCCCTGCTCAAGGTTCCAAGTCCAGGTGGGAGCCTCACCAGGCTGGAACAACTCAAGGTTGGGGACCACATCTGACTTGCCATGGAACAGCGGTATCTGGGGCATGTAATTAGTTAGTGTAAGTTTGACAACATTTAACAACAATAAAGTAGGCATGTGTCTTCTGAAGCTCAAGTTAAAGTAACAAAGACTTAGGTTTGTTTGTGACAGGGCACATCCCCTGCTTGACAAACCTAGCTTTCTCTTTTGCTGAAAAGGTATTAACTTTGTAAACAAAATCCTTTCCAAATGGTAAGATTCACAGGCTCACGGCAGTAGATAACAGTAGAAGCAAAACTTATGTAGCACTATCTATCAGGAACTATGCTAATCACTTTTAAATAACAACTCATTTGCTCCTCACAACACTATGAGGCAGATAATCTTATCATCCCCATTTTATAGATTAGAAACTGAGGCACAATGAGATTAAGAAATTTGCCCAAGGTCATGGCGTTTAGTAGGGGCCAGAACTGGCATTTGAACCCAGGAGTCTGGTGCCAGAGCTCCTACTCTTAACCACTGGCTCTCTTGCCTCCTGTAAGCAGTCAGTTGGCTGGTGGAAACAGGGTCTGAGGTTGGGGTAACAAGTGAAAAAGCAGACAGCCGTTAGCATATCACATAAAATTAAGATTTTTCTGCATGTCAAACAAATGTCCAGCAACTGATAAATGGGTAAAGAAGGTGTGGTTTATATATATAATGGAATATTACTCAGCAATGAAAAACAATGAAATCTTGCCGTTTGCAACAACATGGATGGAACTATAGTGTAGTATGCTAAGTGAAACAGAGAAAGACAGATATATGATTTCACTCATATGTGGAATTTGAGAACCTCAACAGATGAACATAGGGGAAGGGAAGGAAAAATAAGATTAAAAAAAGAGAGGGAGGCAAACCATAAGAGATTCTTAAGTACAGAGAATAAACTGAGGGTTGCTGGAGGGGAAGTCGGTGGGAGGATGGGTTAAATGGGTGACGGGCATTAAGGAGGGCACTTTTCAGGATGAGCACTGGGTGTCATACATAAGAGATGAATCACTGGGTTCTACTCCTGAAGGCAAGACTATACTGTACATTAACTGACTTGAATATAAATTAAAAACAAACAAAAAACATACCATCAACAACATTAGAAGATGGATGATAGTCTGGGAACAATTGTTTGCAACAAAAACAAAGGACTGGAATACTTTACATCTGAGAAGAAAACAGCCCAGCAGATAAACGGGCAGAGGCTATGATGTGGGTGGCTCACTGAAGACACCGAATGACCACTGAACAAATGGATACTGCCTGGTCTCAGTAAGAATGCAAGAGTGCAAATTAAGAACAACCTATCTTCTTTTTCAAAAACTGACCAAACAGGCATTTAAAAAACAAGATAACATGAAGTGCCGGGAAGACTGTGGTAAGGTGTTTCACTCACACCCTCCTGGGGGGAATGTAAATTGGTGTGATCTCTCCAGAAAGCAATTTGGCAGAGAGATTCTGGGGAAAAAAAAAAAAAAAAAAGTCTATCTCTCCTCCCAGAAAGCCTCCATTTAGAAAATGTATTATTAGGCAAGAATCAGAGACACAGCACAAAATTTATATCTAAGAAGGCTAATCACATTATTTATAGCAGAAGAAATAGAAAAATTATCCTGTAGAGTAGAAATAGAAAGAAAGACCCAGTTAAATATTCAACAGTGGGAACTGGTTAAACACAGTGGAATATCAGGGGGTTATGTGAGTGTATATTTACAAGGAAGATAATGATAGGAATTGAATGATATAGGAATTTTAAACTCAAAATAAGTTTTACTATGGAAAATTTCAAACATACACAAAAGTTGAAAGAATGCGAAAACAAGCACCTCAAATACCCATCATGTAGATTCAACAAAGAACATTTTGCCATATTTATATCATCGTGTTTGTATATGTTCACACAACAATTTCAAAGTAATTGTGATATTTTAATGGCAAAAGTCAGGATATATTCATTCAGTCAAGTAAAATATATCTCTTGAACATCAACCATGTGCCAAGTGAGGTGCTTGGGATACAGCAATGAACAATGACATGTGCGTGGCAAGTGTGGTTACACGGTGGTAGGGAAGGAATGGGGTTCTTAAGTCCTGCACAGCTACCTAGGACCATCCCCTAGAGGGGACACTGCTCGCTGTGCCCTCCTCTGATACCACTGAGGAGGGGACAGATACACTCTGTTGCCAGCAGGGGGAGGTGGTAGGGGAGGGCATAGGTTTCATGAGGATCAGACCCTGCCACAAATCCAGGGGCACTGTTACTTTCCAGCTGTGAACTGTAAGGTACTTCAAGTCTCTCGGCCTCAGTTTCCTTTTCTGTAAAATGGCTGTGATAACATCAGCCTCAGAGTGTCACAGGGAGAATGGGATTTGAGTGAGAGCACATATAAAACACACAGAACAGCATGAAAGGGGTTCAATCAGTGGTAGCTAATCACCATTGCCATCATCCAGGTCCCAAAGGGAAACCACTCTCCCGACCCTGCAGGACACCAACCCTCTCCACTGAGAACAGCAAGGAGCCCAGGCCAGCCCGGTGACCTTCAGGGCAAAAGTATCTGAGCAGGATTACTGTGACCGGTAGTAGGAAGTAGACGGCAGCACTCTGTGAGGAGGCAGGGAAGGAGGGCTCCAGGACCACCGCAGCCTCCCTCAGCAGCGTCACGTCTGTTCCAGCACTGCCACAGAATGGGCAGTCCCCATAGTCTTACAAGGCAGTTCTGACTATGCTCCTTTCACAAAGGAGGAGGCAAGCTCAGAAAGCCAATAAAGCTTGTCCAAGGTCATAGAGCTAAGAGGTAGAAACCAAACCCAAGTCTGACCTCAGTCATACCTTGCAGGCCTCCTAGAGGGCCCCATGACCCAGATGAGATGTTTCCTACTGTCCCCAGTAAAGGGAGATGTAGTAGCAGAAGCTTAGGAACCACACAGAGGACAGGGGACAGGGAATGTGCCTCCCCTTCTGCTCTTAGGTCTGGCTTTGGAAGACACAAGACTGTCCCCCTTATGCTTTCTGGGCAGCTGGAAACGAAGAGTGGTGACATCAGGCTCAGGACCCTCTCTACAAACTGTCCTGAACCAAGATCTTCTGAGATCCCTCTAAATCTCCTGAAGGCCCTGGATGCTATCATCACTGGGAAAGTGCTTGGCTCCAAGAGCACAGAGGATAAAAGTCATCTATATGTAGGGGAGGTCTGGCTTCATGGTTAGAAAAGGAACAGGCAAGTCAATATAGCCAGGAGACATCCAGTCCCCCATAAGGTGGTGGTAGGGGGTGGGGTGGTTACTTAACTATTAGGGGAGCAGGACTGGAGTCCAGTCCCAGGCTGGCCAGACACACCAAACAGCTTCGCTCAGCCCATCACCCCACCCACTGGCATCAGCAGCATAAACAGAATCTGTCTACATTGAGAAGTAATGGGTACTGACATATTTGGAATGTTCTATCAAAAAATAATCATAAATCAAGGGTGCCTGGCAGGCTCAGTCAGTGGAGCATGAGACTCTTGATCTCGGGGTTGTGAGTTCAAGCCCCCCATTGGGTATAGAGATTACTTAAAAAAAACCTTTAAAATGATAATAATAATAATAAATCAAACCATACCATTCTTATTCCCTCCTAATCTCTCTTGCAGCCTGATGACCACGTTCCAGTTGAGAATACCAGAGGAGCTGGCTAACTCTGCAATAATTTCTCTACTGGCACGCAGTGCTCAATTGCTGGAAACACACCCCAGCTCAGAGATTCGTTCAATACCAGTTAAATGCAGATCAAAGGACAGAGAATTAAGAAGAGAAAAAAATGGAGGAGGGGGGTCAAAGAGAGCGAGAACAGCCCCCCGCCTCCCTAATGCTCGGGCCAAAGCTCACCTCCAAATAAGGTTTTTACGAGTAACATAATTAATCATCCAAAGCAGCACTAAGTTAACTTGACTTCAATTTGATCAAAAGCACTCTAAATTGTCTCTTGAACCCAGAAAAGAACATTTTCAACTATGGCCCAAAGAGAGTGAACTCTGAGGCAAAAAGACTCCGAAGAAAAGTTTACAAATTAGGGACCAAGTGATACAGCAGAACAAGTTTAGAGAAACCAGCTGTCCTCTTCTCTACCCAAAGTACATACATTTTAAATGACTGTGGTCTCTAGGCACCTGAGCTAGCAGCAAGGCATCCTGGAAATACCATACCTTCCCTATAGGGCCAGGCTCCCAGCAGGCTGTGCACTGGAAGCCTGGCAGCCGGCCGTGAACCCGCCCTCCAGTCCTGGCACGCAGTGGGGGCAGCAAACCACCCAGGTGCAAGGGCCCCAGGCAACGACAGCTTTCCTCCCCCGCCCTGCCCCCCCCCCCCCAAACCTTAATCTTCTCTCTGCTGTGCACTCAAATCCTGACCAATTCCCTAATCGCTTCTAATACCGGAGTGAGCTTCTCCTTGGCTGCAGGCTGTGCCAGGTGGACTTGCTGTGACCCACAGAAGCAAGCGGTGGGGCAGGGCCATACACCAGAGAACTGACATGCCTTACCGTGGCCTCTTCCCCGGGCAGCTCTCCCATGAGTCGGGCTGCACGGGCAGCCACGCTTTACCAGTGGACTGCAGAGATTCCTGTCCAAGGTCCGTCTGAGAAGGAAGGCGGTGACGGAGAGCCAGGGACGCTGTGGAGCCCAGGGCTAGACTGAAAAGCTAAGGGGCGTGTGCCTGACTCTGCTCACAGATGTTGCAACTTGCCTTCCGCCGGGGCAGCCAACTCCGCTCAGTCAGGGAGATCTGTTGTTCTAATCCACCCAGCTGGGGTGACCTTTGAAACCCCTGGCCGCCAGCTGTAGAGGCTCTCAGTGGAGTCCCAGGGAGTCCAGGAGAGGAAGCTCACAGGTTTTTACTCATTCAGAGCTGCCGATTCCAATCTCAGTGTGGAGGGAAGGGGGGAGGCTGTCAAGCAGAGAGCTGAGCCCTTGGAGGGGCGATCCACAACCTGCCTGGACTGTCCAGATCCACAACCTGCCTGGACTGTCATTCACCCCTTGGCACATCTGGCATGGGATTACCATACAGGACTCGTGGGACATGTGCCTCCTGAGACCAGTTCTTTACTCCTTAAGCTAGAGAAGCCCTGCATACGGTCCCTGTAGTGAGAGGCAAGCCCAGGGAACAGATGGATGGGGAACCCCGTGCTGCAATTATCTTAAGGAATCTGGGCTGAGATGTGAGCCAGACTCCGAGGGTTCAAGTCGTGCACAGGACCTAGCAAGGCGCATCCTGACCCCTGTGGAGCTGCAGGACCGGTCCTTGGTGCATGCCTCTAATACATGGTAGCAAGGTGATGCCGCACCCAGTCCTTCTCCTCCAGGGGAGAGGATTTCCATAGTTCCAAAGGGATCTCTCATCCTATGCAACTCACGCCATGGGACAAACTGCAGATGTCTCAATCAGCAATGACATGACTTTAAGCTTTTCCATTGGGCCCTGTCCGATCCTTGAGTAACTGGGATTCCTGTAACACTTAGGTGACCCCTTACCCTCTAGCTCAGCAGTTCTCAAACTCTTTGGTCTCAGAGCCTTAAAACTTAGTGAGGTTCCCAAAGAGCTTTTGTTTATGAGTTATTGTTGACAGTGTTTACAGCATTCAAAATCAAAACTAATAAATACTAATTCATTCAAAACATCAATAAGAAGCCCATTATACGTTAACATAAATAACACTTTTAAAAGAAATAATATATTGGGGCGCCTGAGTGGTTCAGTCAGTTGGGCATCTGACTTCAGCTCAGGTCATGATCTCATGGTTGGTGAGTTCGAACCCCACATCAGGCTCTGTGCTGACAGCTCAGAGCCTGGAGCCTACTTCAGATTCTGTGTCTCCCTCTCTCTCTGCCCCTCCCCTGCTCATGCTCTGTCTCTCTCTCCTTCAAAAATAAATAAACATTAAAAAAATTTTTTTAATAAAAATAAATTACTTTCCAAAATAAAAGTTTAGTAAGAAGAATTGTTCATTTTTGCAAATTTCTTTAATGTCTGGCTAACAGAAGACAGCACTAGATTTTCATATCTGCTTCCACATCCAGCCTTCTATGATATCATAGTATTTGAAGCTGCTGGAAAACTCCACTTGAGAGAGAAAGAGGGTGAAAAAGGCAAATGCCATCTTATTACAAAGATGATTTAGACCTCTGGGCCCCTGAAGGAGTCTTGGGGATCCCAAAGATCCCCCGCGGGCACACTTGAGAACTGTTGCTTTAACCCAGCCCCTTGTTCTGCCCATCACCATGTGCTCTCATGTCTACCCTCCTAAAAATGCACAACTGGAAAGGGAAAAGTGGTTTTACAGGAATAGTAGAGTGTGGCTTTGAAGAATGGGTGGGAAGATGGTGAAACAATATCTAATTTGATTCTACCTTTTCTTCCAAAGACAACGGTTGAACAAATGTGCCCCAGAGAGATTTGAAGTTGAGACAGATACTGATGAAGAGAATACCCTTAAGTCAATTAAGTCCTTGGCCAAGACTGAATATAAATAAACCCCAGACCTCTGGAAGACATGGCAAATATCTTAATACTTTATGGCTAATAAAGGAAGAAATAAATCCAAAACACAATGCTGTTCACCACTGAGGAACAGAGTGAATCTGGTTCTAAGTCTTAGATGGAGGTCTCTGGTGGTGGCAACAAGAATGGAAACTCGTTTTGAACTGGACAGAACCAAGGACAATGGTGTGGACAAAAACATGGGAGGCGTGTCCATCAGTCCTGTGGGTTACACTAAGCAAGTAGGAACAGCTGACATGCTGGCTGTTAAATACAGCCCTGAAAAGTCAGCAAAATGGACCAGAGCTTGAGAGGAAACTTAAAAGAACAACTGTTAAATTCCAGTACTGAGGCTCGAAAGCAAAATCAAAACAACTGTCCAAGTGCAAAAGGGCTGATTGGAAACACTGGACACAGATCTCTGGCCCCATGATTAGGTTGGGCCCCATGTTAGCATGAGCAGCATGCATCAAATCCCTTATGTCCTCTTTGTCCCACAGACCATAGTTAACAGTCACGTAGTTGTGCATGTATAGGACTAACATCTGTCTCCCCCACTAGAACACAAACTCCACCAGGTCACAGGCCCCGTGATTCACTAACTACCATGTCCCCAGTGCCTACAATATGATACATTCTCAATAAATACCTGTGGAATATATGAATGAATAGAAATTTGAGCTAAAAAAGAATTTTAAAAATCTCCTCCAAGCTATGACAGCACTTAACTTTATTGCATGGAATCTCGAGAACATTAGAGAGAGGATGTAGGAAAAGAAATGGGTGAACAGATCACAACAATAAAAAAAAAAAAATCTACCCTCTGGAGCCCACAGGTACTTGGTTCCAGACACATGGGTGCTAATCTGTCTTTAAACCAGGCATGTAACTCGTGTATCTTTCCTACTCTGCTTCTCAGTCTTCCAGTGTGTGAAACAGGCATGATGATGTCCTGTCTTGGATAGACCTTCTGAGTTTCCTGCTGGGGTGTCCTGCCGGCATTTCCAGGTGACTTGGATCCAGGTCCTCAGCTTCCCAAGTGAGAGTACTCAAAGCCAGCCCACTGTGTCCCCCATGGCGGAGTTCTTCCCTGAGCCACCAGGCAGTCTGTCCCCTTCCTTGGGCTTCCTGGGTCTTTCCTCTTGAAAAGCACATTAAAGGAGGGCTGGGTGTCCACAGGCAGATGAGCTGCCCACGTCAGCCTGGCCACATCAGCAGAGCAGCAGACCACGGGCGGGAGGAGGATGTCGGCTCAGCAACACTACTCTGAGTGCCCACATCTTTGGCAGAAAGTTATTTTTAAATTTTCTTAAAAGCGGACAGACACACACACGCACACACACACATGCACACACACAGATCAAATCAAATAAACACACCCAACCACATACACAGTGTGAACGAGCGAGGCCTGGTCTCCTGGAGCTGTTCTCTTCCTGTTGGGATTCTTGCTTAATTTGGGATTTAATGAGAACAGGCTGAGAGAAACTTTTTGCAATAGAAGTCACATGCAAAACAAAAAATATATCAAAGCCAGAACCAGAGACCCTGATCATAACTAAATTAGCAAAAGACACATTTCTGTCACAATCTAGCAACAATCCCAATGTGTGTTCATTCTATTATCAGGTATTATTGCTACAAAAGTAAGTCTGAGGTCACAAGTGTGTTGATCCAACCACCCCCTTCTCAAACACCATGCCTCCTCCCTCCATTCTGTTAAGCCATACCAATTGTGCCCAGTTTCCTAAAGAGATGAGAGTTGTGATGCTCATGTAGGGGCAGCCCTATCACCCTAAGACCACGGGAGCCCAGAGAATCACCTCAGGGAACAGGCACAGGCTTCTGTCCCTAGGATGCCCCACAGAGGAAAACAGAGTGCTCTACAGTCAGATGTTGCATTCACCACCGCTAAACTGTGTGGCTTCGAGCCAAGTGAAAACCTCTGAAAGTCTTAGTTTACTTATCTGTAAAACAGGTTCCTACTAAGACCCCATTCTCTGCAGGGCTGCCGTGGGGATCGGCAGTGTGTTTGAAAAGCAGCCCCAGCCCCGTCTCTGACAGAGAAGAAGTGCTCAATCCATGGCAGCTGCTGTGGTTAACATCATTGTTGTTGTTTTAAGATTTCTTTCAGGAGCTCGGAGGATAGAAGCAGCCTCGGCCGTGAAAGGGGCCACAGGAGAAACCAGGAGGCATCACTGGAGGGTAAAACGGCACCAAAGAGGCAGTCAGCAACTCTGGTTCTCACTGTGGCTGCACCTTAACCAGCATCTTAAGAAAGTCACTTCCCTTCTCTCCCTGTGGTCTTCTCTCTGTGTGGCCTGATGGGCCTCTCTGGACACTTCCTGCCCTAGTGCACCTGTGTCTTCTGGACTGCTGCCAGCCTTCCACGGGGCACCTGGACAGGTGGGAAAAGGTACAGCAGAGGGAGCCAAGCCCAGAGCAGGAACATGATGCAGGATACCAGGAGAGGAAGAAAGAAGCTTCTGTTCCCAGCCCACCACACAGGGCCTCACAGGCTGGACAGCTGAATCAGGCAGGCACACCAGTCATCAAGGCACACCTATGAGACATCAGCACTGCCATGAGGAGGACAGAGACTGGGCCAGTGCTAAGAACGGGCACTCTATGGTTATTCCAGCTCTGCTGGCCTCTGGCCAGCTCCCAAGTTGAGCCTCTGGTTTTAGGAGGTCTGTCCAGAAAGAAACTGGGGTTGAAAAAGCTGGGAGGAAACCCCAGGTGGGGAGGAGAGGAGAAAAAGAGAGAACCAATAATAGCTACTATTTAGTGAGCACTTACTATGTGTCAAGAGTACTACTGGAGTGCTTAAGATGACTTACCTCATTTAGTCCCTTAGAGTGGCATATATTAACAGCAAAATCAATGGGGCAGAGTATTTTCATTCACTTATAAAGTAAATGAAACATATTACTTTGCTTTCTATTGCTTTATTCTTCTCTCACTCTCCTGCCCCAGTTCAGCCAACGTTTAGTAACTTAGTGTCAGAGGGATGAAGGAAGATCTAGAAAGGAGAGGGGGAGGGAGTAAAGGAGAGGTCACCACTCTGTGCCATGAGTGTGCCCCT
This sequence comes from Neofelis nebulosa, assembly GCF_028018385.1. NCBI lineage: Eukaryota > Metazoa > Chordata > Mammalia > Carnivora > Felidae > Neofelis > Neofelis nebulosa. Next base: position 90,105,578 of record NC_080786.1, on the reverse strand, counting down.
CGCCTCCTCTCCTGATCTTCAGAGAAGTCCAGAAAAGCTCTGAAAAAGAAGGCCCAGGAAGGAAGTGAACCTCATGATGTTGCTGACCGCTCCTTGCCCTAGAGGGGGCTCTGAACAGCTGATTGAGCTCCAGACTGGCATGCCCCACCCCTTCTTTCTGAGTCAGCCTAAAGCACACGTTACCTCTCTGCTTTCTGCAGGCAGCAGCGGTGTGACAGAGATCTGAAGGGACAGGCCTAGAGGACGCTGTGCTGGGAGGGCCTGTAGATTCTAAGAACACAGATATACATGAGGGTGAGCATAGCCTGCCTAGGCCTGGCTGCTGAACGCAGTCCCTGCTCCTCTCCTCACGGTTTAGGGGAGCTGCCAGCATCCCCAGGCCTGTTTCTCCTGGGAAAATAGCTCTGTGGTTGGACTAACGTCAGGCTGATTTGAGGACAGACCGATCTGAGGAGACAGAATGAGGAGGGCCACTTTGTGGGATCCCCGCCTTTTGGTGCGAGAGCCTCAGGCATTGGGCTAGAACAGTGTCTTCCAAGGACAAGGGCAGCAGCAGGAAGCCCCACCAGCAGGAGGGGCTGTGGGGATGTGGCATGCTGCTAAGAACCAGGGCAGGGTTTGAAGCTCATCTCTAGCCACAAGCTGTCCACAGCCCCTGCTGGACCTCCTGGGGCCCAGGGCAGTGCATCTGGTTCTAGCATGTGCGTGCTTCATGCAAGCTCTCCTTACTTAGAGGCCTGGGGACACTTCTCTTGCAAATCCTCTCCCTTGTGACACAGCATAGGAAAATGAGGCACGAGCCAACCTGATGCGTCAGCTCCCATGGGCCCCAACGCTAAATTCGAGTGTACAGCTGTTTTCCAATTACTCCCACCAACACATCGTGTCTCCTCTGGCTGAAGCCAAAGGCCTGGCAAACTGTTAGGGATTTCTAGTGTTCCTGCCACCCTTGACTAGCATGGAGACCAGAGGGCAGGTGCAAGGGAAGCAGAATGAGGAGGGAGCCAAGGCTGGGTGTCTCCAACACGCCAGAGGAGGGAGTGTGCTAATTCCAGTGGGGTTTTCCCCACACAGTTTTTAGGCCGGCTGCCTCAGCTAGACAGAAAGGACCAATTCCCACACTGAATCAAAAACACAGCTGCCATAACCACCAGTCCTAAGACATGGGTAACAACAGATGGGCAGTTTAAGAGCAAGCTAGGTAGTGACAGCCAGCCAATGGACTCCAGTGAGGGGTCTCATCACAGGTCATCACAGGACGTGTAGTCAGACAAAAATGCCCGGACTTGAACCTGCCTCTGCCACTTAGTAGCTAAATGACCTTGGGCAATTTACTTAATCTCTCTAAACCTCAATTTCTCTGTAAACCTGTTTTGTAGGGCTCTAAAGAGATTAGAAGTGACTTCAAGTATCTAACACGGAGTATATACTTGGAATACCCAATACTTTGTAACTATAATATGCAAAGTACTTCTAACAATGCCTCACACACAGCAATCCCTCCCTCAAATATAAATATTTCATAATTATCAAATAATTGATAATTATTTATCAATTGATGAAACAATTATTATGAAGAATAAGAGATCACACTTAATTTAGATGTTCTAATTTATTTTAAATATTGCTGCAAATATTGCCCTCTTGCAAAGAGATTACTAATGCACATTTGAATATTGATTTATTTTTATCAGTTGTCATCGGCTAGGCAATATGCATTGCTCTCATCTTCCCAAATTCTGACTTACTGTAAGCACTCTGGAATATGGCTGGATCACAGAACACGAGGGCTGGAAGAGGACCTAAATCATCTAGTCCAACCACCTTTTCCCCTTATTTTACAGATGAAGTAACTGGGTCCCAGAGTGAACCAATGTATCTTCAAAGACAGGTACAAGGATCTCTGAGGTTTGCATGGCACAGAGAACAGTCCAGGGCCATCTGGGCAGGTGAGCCCTGCAGTACAGAGCTAAACTAAAGTGGGGAGATGATAATCCATGTCTAAGAGCAAGGAAAGTCATCTGAAAAAGGGATGTTTTTGAGTTACAAAGGATGATTTGAATCAAGAGAAGTTTAGAGAGTCACAATCTTTAAACTCATTAAGACAAGGTTGTGGAGGGCCTAGAAGATAGCAATCCTCTTTGTTAATGCTGCCAAAAGGGTTTTTATTTGAAATTAACATTAGGGGCGCCTGGGTGGCTCAGTTGGTTAAACATCCAACTCCTGATTTCAGCTCAGGTCAGGTCTCATGGTTCATGAGATCAAGCCCCACACTGGGCTCCACGTTGACAGCCAGGAGCCTGCTTGGGATTCATTCTCTCTCTCTCTCTCTCTCTCTCTCTCTCTCTCTCTCTCTTTCTCTCTCTCTGCCCCTCCCCTGCTCAAGCATGCATGTACTCTCTCACTCTCAAAAATAAACTTACACAAATTAACATTATGCTATTGATAACTTACAAAATGATTTCCCAATCCAGAACGTCACAATATATTGAAATATATTATAACCCCATTTATTGATAGGAAATCTGAGGCTCTAAGACAGAGTGACTTGCCTGAGGTCATAACAAAGCAGAAGCGGAATCCAATCCTTCTTAACGCCAAATCCTAGCTCTATTTGGTAACGTGCTCAGGAAGAATTCATCTAGATATGTTAAATCTTATTATTATAATAAATACCATGCCCAACAGGACATTTCCAGTGTAACAACTTTTGTGATATTCTCTTAGATTTATTGGAATGCTACCTGATGGGTACAAATTTGACTAATGCAGTCAATCCCTTGCCCAGGGAAAGCCCCTATACTTGTCCTAAACAAATAGGTGACTTCATTTCAATCCCTCATGCCTGAGAGAGTCCATGCACATCTGTCTTCCACACCCCTGCCCAGATGCTCTCTCTTCCCATTCACAGGCCAGAAATCTGTGTTCTCCCCCAAAGCCTGCTGCTCTTTTCCAGGCTCGCCTCCACTCTCCTCCCATTGGCTGGGCACAACCGCAGACCTTGCCCTTGGATGCTACATCAGCACTGCCAGGAGGATGCTTTGACAGTGTGGCAAGCCCTATGTTTCCACATGCAGTTCACCCCTTGCCCTCACCCACCCTTCCATGATATGAGGGCCCATGCCCTGGACAGCTTCCAGCTGGAGATGAGAAACAATGGCTTAGTGTTTCTTGCAACTTACCTGGGGTGGTGGAGGGCTGCCAACGCAAACCGGCCAGGTTTATCAGCCCACGGGCCAAAACACAGGCTCAGACACAGCCCTGCTCCTCCAGCCTTCTTCGTCTTTCACTTCCAGAGACTGCATCTTCTCCCTCCCTTCTGCTGCTTCCACCCCTACCTCACACTGCCCTGTCCCACTAGGGGCAGGGGTATAGGGGAGCCTGCCCATCTGAGGTTCCTTCAGGATTCCTAGGTACCACTTACCCCAGGAACATGGGATGCCGGAGCTGGGAGGGATCTTGGAAATGATACAATCCCACCTCCAACCCCACGGGCGTATCGCTCTGTGCCCTCTGGGGATGCTCAAGGCCATCTCATCCCAGAACATCAACTATACTCAAAGATGTGGGGAAAGCATTTTTATATTAAAACAATAAAAGCAATAATGCATTCACATTATTGTATAAAATGACAATGATAAGTGGATTTACAAATAAATCTAGGACTTCAAAGAAATGTGATGCTTTCCATAAGCTTCTTCAGACTACGCCCCAAGCCCCTATCGCTGAGCACATGTTCTTTCTCCACTTCCCTTGGGGACGGCAAAGTCAGAGAAGCACGGGTCCAGTCCAAAACTACTGTTTCACAGAAAGGAAACCTCAGGTCCGGACAAATGAAGTGATGCACACTATCTACTGTTACAAACAAAAATAACCTATTTAATTGAATGCATCCTGGGGGCCAGCTACCATAGTGAGGGTTTTACCTAGTTAACTTCCATTTTCAAAGCAACTCTGTAAGATGGATATTATTTTCATTTTGAAGAGAAGACTCAGGAGTTGAGCAATACATCCAAGGTCGCAGAACTAACAATAACAGCTACTTCTTATCAGTTGGCTTTGAACCCAGGTCTCTGGCACCAAGGTTCAGACCCTTGGTAACAGTGTCACACAGTGTTTAAAGATGCCATGGGAAGGACCTGGGAGGTAGCTGGAGTCCAAGGTCCTCGTGTCTTGTCCTGGTTCTGCCACTAGATTGCACACAGTCCCAGACACAGGGGGACATTTGGTCACCTTCTCAGTTTATAGTTAAGAAAACCAAAATCCGGAGAGAAGGGCTGGCATAAGGCTAGAGCCACCAAATTTCAGGGACAGGACCTGCTAACAGTGGCTCCTGGAAAAGTGTCCTAACCTCTCTGGGGTTAGAAGACCTCTAACATTTCTCCTGGATGTGTATTATCTGTATATACAGATGAACATAATTTATAATATGATGTTCACACCTTGTCTGCCTCTTGTGAGCCAAGCACCTGTGGGGTCCTCACATACTTTGGTCTGCGGACAGCAGCTCAGACAAGCTACCCTTAACTATTCCTCAGGGACCTGGATGAGCGTGTTAAGGGAACTTGTGTGACAGTAGCTAGTCACTTCTGGTTCTGAAGTGATGAGCTAGTCTGCTAGTAATTAGGTAAGTCTTGTGCACCAGGAAGCAGAACGTATATACAGTAGCCAAAAGCCACAGCCACAAGCATGCACACCCTTCTCAGCAAGGAAATTCCAGAAGTTCATTCATTCCTGTGGTTCACATCTATAAGAATCTTCTTCCAGATCCCAACTTCTTAGGCCCCGGATGTTTGTCTTATAAAGCCTGTTCCATGGCTGGACAAAGACACACTGACACAATCAACTCCCTCTTGACTACTTAGAACATTTATGTTATCAGGGCCACATGTTGATCATCTGGGCCAACCAAGCCAGGTTCATCAAGTTTGTGCTCCCAACAGAGAAGAACCCCCACTTAAGGGTTAAAATGCACATAGCCTGTCCACATACACACCGCTGTGTGTTTCTGAGCACCTGTAATGACCACCACAAGCATAAATAAGATGAGAGGTTCAACACAGCGTGTTAGACACTACATCCTCCCAATATGGTGACATAAACACTGCGGGAAGAGTGAGAACACACGCCTTCCTTCTGACTCACTGCCAGTGGCCTCCATTTGCTCCCATGATCTCCCTCCCTCACACCCTGGCTGTCCTCCCCACCCCTGCCCTGCCTTTCCTTCCCCATCGAGGTGGAGAGTTCTGGGTGAAGAGTTCAATCTGTAGTCTGAGCAACACAGGTGGATGGGGCATCCTCGGGTCTGGCACTGGTGTTTGCCAGGCCTGGGCCTCTCTGAACCCCAATCTCAGGTTTGCACTGGCAGTGTGTCAGCAGGAACATAGCAAACTGTAACTGACCTTCCGGAGAGAGGAACCTCTGCTCAGAGGTTTCAGCTCAACTGTCTCTCAGTGGGGAGGAGAGAGCATCTCTCTCTGCCAACCCTCTCTCAGGAACAGGGACACTCACATGCAGGGGGAAAGCCCTTCCCCACATCAGCTACCAGGGAAGGAAGTGCAAGGCAACAGGAAGATCAACAGGCCACCACCAAGTATTAGCTGGGGGACCTCGAGGACATAGGGTCTGGAATCCTATTGAAGAGGCCAGATTAGCAAAAGACAATAGAACCACAGGGACTAGGAAAGTGGGGTTGGAAACAAAATAGCTAGTGAGGCAATGGCCTGTTCACAGGCCCTAAAACCCTTCATGGCTTTCCACTCCTGGACCCAACAATCTACACCCTGTGTGGGACACTCCGCCGACACAAAAGCAGCAGTTTCTCAGCATCAGCCTAGAGGGGAACATGGCCCCAACATCTGCTGGGTGTTAAATGTTCTCTGCCCCACAGGAACAAGATTGGCACAGGACTCTGAAGAGAAGTATGCTCTCTGCCTCCCTGCAAACACCCATTCTAGTTGTTAGAGCATTTTCTTCTAAGCACCTCAGGTAAGCTTCTATCCAGTGGGCACAGCCACCAACCAGCTAGGCCTCTCCAGCCATGGCTGATTAGGCCCAAAACAGAGCTTGCTGCGTGCTTATCCATACCAAATATAGCCACTCAGTTACGAGTGCACTTCTAATTACTAACCTCCATTTCTCATAGTTATAGAACATTTAACAAACTGCTGTCATCTGGAACTCTTACCATTAACGTGTAATGCAGAGAATCAGTTTTTGCTCTTAGTCTGGTGTTTCAGCATTACCCGGTGTGCCGTGTCACTTTTCTTGGAGAAAGCAGTCCCTAGGACTTCCCAGAGCCCAGGACCTGATGTGGGGAGATTCAAGACATGAGATACTCAAGAACCCTTGCCATCAACTTTGCTCTGCCTCACAGCTATCGGTCAGGGCTGGGTGCTACCTCTCTAATGGCTTGTCCCTCTTGGTTTCTGGGCCCAAGAGAAAAATCGGACTTTCCTTTTAATGGGACCTGCTCCCTGTGGCATAGATAAAATGAAACGAGAGAAAGATCAGCGCCGTCTTGTTTACACCGGTTTCAGTTTAAGTCTTCACAATGGTACTTTCTCCCCCACGGAAAGGTCAGGTTCTCCCACCAGGCCACTCCAGGGAGCTGGGATTTGGCATGAACACCTGCTTGCTCAGGGGTCCTCTCTTAGCTGACCTCGGAAGGTTCCTGTCAAGTATATATATCCTGGCCTCCAAAGCAAACCTCTCTCTCTCAAGTGAGGCCATGTTTTTCTTTCCCCTTATGTCTTAACCGGAGAGTTAAAATAGTATTCATGTGCTAAAAGGTAACTTCGGGCTTAAGTCCAAAAACAGTCAAAGGGAGCTTGTCCCCACACTCACCACTTGTATTCCTCAACCAAACAGCAGGACAAAAGATTCACAAAAGGCCCAGCTATTTCTTCACTTAGGCAATCCCCAAAGCATTTATCTGTTTGTTTATGTACAAAGTGAGGGCATCTGTCTGGCTCCTCTGTGGTCTGGAACACCTCTGGGCTGAGACTGTCTGTAAGAGATGCTGCCTAAAGAAGGTCCTTTGCCTCTTCTGTTGCAGGCAGGCATCTTGGGGCACTCAGGGTCACACTAGTTCTCCTGTGGGCACAGGGGAGGAGGCCTCCTCCACAACCCAACCCCATTTTTCCTGCAACCCAAACCTAGGCTTGGCTTCCAGGCTGAATCGCAGCTGGTCAGCTTGGTGCTCTGCACAGCAACGGGCTTCCCCATAAGCCTGCCTTGACAGAGGCAACAGAACAGAGGGTAGACACCAAGAGGTAAACAGAGCCCACCCCAGGCCAAGCCCCGATCTGCTTAAAGTTATCATCTTCTGCCATTTGAACTTATTTCTGCACTAGCCATACATGAGCTTTTCTATTAAAAGTAAAGAACTTCTAAAAAAAAAAATAAATAAAAAAAAATAAAAGTAAAGAACTTCTCTGAGGAGAAATGCTCCCAGGTACACAAACAAGGGAAGGCTCGGCTGGCAAATTATCTACTTGTACTGCTTCTGCTCACTGAAAATTTTAATAGTCATGCACCAGATCTGTGGGATGGGTGAAGAAGGAATCAAGGAGAGAGGAGTTCCTGGCCAGAGGGAAATACAAATTCCAGCTACAGGTGGGGAAGCTTGGGAATAACCACCCTGATTAGCCTTCAACTAAACAGGAAGTGGGGCAGTATTCACCTGAGCCACCTCTCCATCAGGCTGGGCCCACTTCAGCATCAGGGAATCTTAATCCATTCACTCTTAAGTGCTTGAGGTGACCAGCAGAACAATTATCATCAACCTAGAGTGGCCTTCTCCTTCCTTTTCAACATCTAAGGTGACCATGTGACAGATTATCCAAACCAGGACTCTTTTGACAATGAAAAGGGATCCTATTAATCCTTTTGCCGGGACTGTCTAGGGGAACCAGGATGAATGTGTGGCCACTCCCATCCTTCCACAGTCTTCCTAGTCTACATGTGAGACGTGACTTCACAGACGTCTTCCTTGGCCACATTCACCCTATTCATGCTTCACCTGCCTTCAGTTCAGGAAACGGTTATGTTATTTCACACACTGGGTTATATTTGAACATGTTCTCATATGTGTCCTTCCCCCTCTTCTAGACAGTGTCTTGATTGCTGACTCCCTGCATGAACTTTGAACTCACTCCAGTCCCCCTCTTCCAGACTCTTTTGTCATTGTTCATAAACAGTATCTGCTAAAGTCTAGCTGTGGAAAGGGTTACAGATGACTTTTTTCCTGACGCAAAAACTATTTTTTATGTACATTTCTCCTGGGTTTTTTTCTATATATGTGCCTTTCAAATCAAAATTATATTCATATAGGGGCACCTGGGTGGCTCAGTCAGTTAAGCGTCCGACTTCGGCTCAGGTCATGATCTCATGGCCCATGAGTTCAAGCCCCGCATCAGGATTTGTGCTGACAGCTTGGAGCCTGAAGCCTGTTTCAGATTCTCTCTCTCTCTCTCTCTCTCTCTCTCTCTCTCTCTGTCTGCCCCTCCCCCACTCACACTGTCTCTGAGAAATGAATAAACCTTAAAAAAAATTTTTTTAATTATATTTATATAGTATCAATGCCTTCATTTTCATACTTTTCTTCAGGCTAAGCCACAAACTTTTTCCTGGTTATGGAACACTCTTTATAAGTCTCATTTTTAATGACTTTGCAATATTCTGCCAAGTGGATGAACCATAATTTACTCAGTCGTGCCCCTGTTATTTACCATTTAGGTTGCTTCCAATTTCACTAAAAACAGATGACCTCACAAGTCACAGTTTCATGCATATAACTTTTCCTTCAGTCCAGATTATTTCCCCAAGATATATTTTAAGAATTTCAATTACTGAGTCAAAGTGCATGAAAAATTTTTATGGCTTTTGCATCTGGGTCCTCTTGATTCATGTCAGCCTACTACCTGGGCTGGCTCATGGCCCCCTAAATATTTTTCTCTCCTTCTTCAGCTCCAGTTTGAGCTTGAGCTCCTTGATCTAGTGCCAGGCCTTAAGCAAGGGCCAGGTCTAGGGATTCCTGCACAGTTTGGAGGGATGTGCGCTTAGATATCCAACCAAGTTAGGCAAGGCTTGGGAAGTGAGGCAAGTGTTGAACAAGACGGGAAAGGATCCAACTGGAAGGAGTCATGAAGTTCAAGACCACTGTTGTTATCAAGCAAAACCTAAAGGCCTTCCGCCCTCTCCTATACAATGTTGCCAGTACAGGTAGTTCTGGAATGGCATGGGCAGTCTTTTCCATGCAGCTGAGTCCTACTCTAATCTCAAAGTCCCACTGCTCTGAGGCCTAGATCTAGCAGGATCTATAACATGGGGTCACAGGCACCTATCCAGGACCAAGTTCCCACGAATCTGTGAAAATATGAAAACAAGGATGGTGCATGGTTTTGCATACACTCAATGTATATAGTTTAACAGGCCATCCTTCAATCTAATTACCTTTTTGGTAATTAAAATATTCTCTCACTCATTTGTAAAAATGTCCACAGCTTTGTTTAATTGGTAGTTTGTTCATCACTTTTTTAAATGTTTACTTATTTATTTTTTAAATGTTTACTTATTATTGAGAGAGAGAGACAGACACAGAGCATAAGTGGGGGAGGGGCAGAGAGAGAGGGAGACACAAAATCTGAAGCAGGCTCCAGGCTCTGAGCTGCTAGTGCAGAGCCTGACGTGGGCCTCAAACTCACAGACCAAGAGATCATGACCTGAGCAGAAGTCAGATACTTAACCGACCCTGGAAACAGCAGTGAATGCCACAAAGGCACCGTTGGCAAAAGCACCCGACAGCTTTTCTGACTGTAATGTAAGGTCCTGACGTTAAGCTTTTGGTTACTGAGGCATCCACTTCAAAGACATCCATCTCAAACAAGCACGCCGCCAGCTACATGCTAGATGAAGAGCCAAGTCGCCCCACCCTCCAAGTTCGCTTTTTAGAGAGCTGTGGTTGACTTAAACCACTGGTCCTTTGACCTTTCCCTTCCCACACTTTAATTCCCACTCTTAGGTTTTAAATTTACCAATAAAGAGTGATCCTGGGAGACCCTAGGCCCCCACCTTTGGCCCCAGAAAAGCAGAACCCCAAGACAGCTCTTGCTCTCTCCCCATGACCTCGCTGTGTGGCCCCAGGCATGCCATGTACCCTCTAGGACTCATATATAAGTAATAACCCCTGTCTTTTCCAAGTTCCCTGATGCTTGTTGCTAAGGTCTTATCTTGTAATAAGGACCACAAGGTCTGGTCCAGCCACAGTGCTGGCTCTGGTCAGGGAAATGTTTGTGAGGGCTCACCACAAGCAGTGTGGGCCCAGGTAAGTGCTACCAGGCATTTCTGCTGATGGCGGCACCAGGGATAAGCTGACAGAAAATATGGCCCCTGCTTAGCAGAGCTCAGGCTCTGTCTGGCCACAGTGCCTGAGAGGTTGTGGGGGGAGGGTGGGAATCACGTCTGTAGATCTTTGCATCTCCATGGCAGAGTGGCCCGCACACTCAGTTCTCATTAAACATTTGCTGAGGACAGGGTTTTAGAAAGACAGGAACACTTCCTGGAGGGTTAGTGGGGACACTGGTTTCGTGCACAGCGGAGGGCCTGGAGGCAGTTAGTGGGGCGGGGTGCGGGGGAGGGGCGGTGAAGTCAGCCAGCTGCCTGGCTTCCAACCCTAGCCCTGCTGCAGGATCTTCAGCCAATTCTTGAATCTCTGTGTCCTCACTTGTACAATGGAGAGGATGGTAATAGTACTTGCCTCAAGAGGCTGTGAGGACTGGAGCCCTCAGCGAGTGCTTGGCATCCAGCAGCCCTCAATAAATGTGACCTGGTTGTAGCAGTAAGAGTAGCATCAACCAGGTGCTAAGTAAACCAGCTGAATGTGTTACCATGAAGTCAGATGGAAAGGTCACAGCCCAGGGAACCAAACTGAAACCAAAGATGCATCTGACTGGCCAGAGAAGTTAAGGATATAACAGGGAAAATTAAATTTGTACATGAAGGAAGAAGAAGAAGAAGAAAAAAAAAAACGAGCCACACTTTCCCTTCCTTCTCCATGGATGTCAATGATAGGAAGCGATGAAATTGCGTTGATGTCAATAATAGAAACACGATGAAATGCTCCCGCCAAACCCAGCTTTCTCCAATGATAGGCGCATGCCAAAACCTAACCACAAATGGCCAAGATGAGTTGGGGGAAGCAGAATTGGGATACACAGTTCAGGGACTTTCCTGAAGTATGGACATTCCACAGACAGATAATTTCCGGTGCCACAGAAAGCTCTGGAATTTCGGAAGTCTGAGGGAGGGTGGGGTGGACTGGAAAGCAGAACATTGGCCACAACCAGCAGAAGGACAAAGGCCCGCATTTGCAGAGGCTGCTCCTAGCTCTGTGACTGAAATGGAATGCTGTACAAATTTAATATCAGTGATGCAGATAAAATAATGTCAGCAGACTGGATAATTAAAGAATTTTGGCTCACTTCATCACCCTCTCACTTTCTGGAGGGAGGTTAAGAGGAAGAGGAGATGGGTCCAATAAACCAAGAATTCCTCTGAGTTATGAGTATATTTTTAGTTACTCCTGACATCTGGGATAGCAGAGACATTATTTCAGGATCAAATCCTGATCATGCCCTTTACACTGGGCTAAACATCACTCTCAAAAACGCTTTGATGAAAATGTAATTATTTTAAAGATATGCACAGGCTAATTGAGACCATATTGAGGGAGTCTTTAGCTTCCAAAAGAAGACATTTCTGGCTGAGTGCAACAGATGCCATTAAAGCAGTTGCCACCATTCATTCCTCACCATCTCCCCAAGTTCCTCCCTGGACCTGCACTTGAACCAGACCTGCTCCGCTCAGGACCGGAGCTGCCCAAGACCAGAGAGTGACCACTGGGTCACAGCCAGGTCCTTACAGAGGAGTACTGGATCCAACCACTTGTTCCCACTTGCTTTTTAAAGCATGGGCTGTTGACAAAGAAAAGGTGAATCACAGAACCACAGATACAGTATAGGAATCCTGTTCTGTTCCAAACTGGGCAACAGTGGGTCTGGTGTGTGTGAGGCTACTTGCTAGAGCCTGGTGGGAGGCTGGTGATTACAGGCTCAGAGAGGGATGGAACCAAACCCATCAGAGTTAGAGGCAGGACTGAGCCAAGATCCTGGTGGGTCCTTTCATGAGACAGAGCAGGCCTACAGCTGAGATGGACTTCTCCAGCCCCTTACGGTGGGCTGGAGTCCCCATTTAGGACACAGCCTCATCCATGCAGGAACTCCCTCTGGGCATGCCTGACAGTAGAGAATTCTTAGAAAGGGGACAGAAAGGGATGGCAGGGGAGGGAGTTTGGGTCACTGTGTTCAGCTGGGCCTGCTCTCTTAGGAAAGGTCTAGAATATCTCACTAGAAACCTCCTCCTCCATCACCTAGCTCCTGTAAAGAATAGAAACAGAGGTGCTTACTGAGGGGCCATTGACAGATCCCACCCACGGCATCCCAAAAGGCAATCTCCCAGAAAATCCTTCGAGAAGTTCCCACACTCACAAGCAGCCTATTCCATTGCAGGCTGAGGGATGATATGCCTCCTAACTGGACCCCATTCTGCTCCCCGGGGTCATGAAGAGTAAACTCTACTCTGCTACAAGACATGCCTACAAATATTTGAAGACAGTCACCATTTATCCTTTATCCTTCTGTAGACGAAACACCCTTGGCCCTTCCACTATTCCTACGCGGCATGGTTTCCAAACCCTTCCACATCTTCAGTGCATATGCTAGTTTCACCATGACCTTCCCTGTGTGACCCTGAGGGCTGAAGAAAGAACAGAGGAGTAGAGTGGTTAAACATGCAGGTTTGAATCCTAGCCCCGTCAACTCACTGTGCCTCAGTGTCCCCCACAGTTTCCTCAGCAGCACCTGATAATCTTAGTTATGAGAATTACACAATGCATGGACAGCCCGTAGAACTGTGAGCCAATAAACATCTGACTAAGCTCTAGCTATTTTTTAACACGATGCTTCGCATATAAGAAGTATGTAATACCTACATAAGTCCTGCAGCTGGATGTCTCAGTCCCATTACTCACCAGCTCCTTACTGATATAACAACACTACCACCTCTGAGCTCTGATGAGGTAAAGAATGAGGTCTCCTGCTCACTGCCTGGTGAGTAACAAGGAGGTGGTAACACCAGCTTCCTTTCCTATCGATGCAGCATGTGGGAGCCATTCTCCATGGTTCTTTCTCAGTTCTGCACATCTTCCAAGTAGAAGCATGGAGTGACCTTGTTCCAGACTATCTTTTCAAGAATACCTATGTCGTAAACAAGCGAGATCGTGTACGCCTTTGGAGCAAAGCATACGTACACTTACTGTCCATTATACAAGATTTGAGTTCCCTGAGCTCAAGATTTCTCTCTCCCATGTGCACAGGTGCCACGTGGCCCTCTGCATCACCCTGTTGGGACTGAAGCTCAAAGATCCAGTGTGAGAAAATGGTGGTACCCAGGCCACTGTTACCATTGTGAATCAAAAAGTCATTTATGCCTAACCCACAGGTCCCATGACACCGTAGCTAACTCATTAGTTTGCACACAGGTGAAATCTCAGACCCTCCATGGTTATTAACCATAACCTAAAGAAAAGGTAGCAAAACACACTCTCCCTATAGTCTTTATCTTAGACTCTCATCAACCCCATCACATTCTGTCCATGTTTAGTTGCTTCAAAAAAAAATTGTAGGGGCGCCTAGGTGGCGCAGTCGGTTGAGCGTCCGACTTCAGCCAGGTCACGATCTCGCGGTCCGTGAGTTCGAGCCCCGCGTCAGGCTCTGGGCCGATGGCTCGGAGCCTGGAGCCTGTTTCCGATTCTGTGTCTCCCTCTCTCTCTGCCCCTCCCCCGTTCATGCTCTGTCTCTCTCTGTCCCAAAAATAAATAAAAAACGTTGAAAAAAAAATTTTTTTTTAAAAATAAATAAATAAAAATAAAAATAAAAAAAATTGTAAGTGAAAAATATTTTTATTGCTTTTTCCTTATCTATTTTTATTGATTTTCATCTTCTTGATTTTCATCTAAAGTTCCCTTCATTTGAGGTCCTTCCAAGGCTTTGGTTTGAAAGAGGGGAAACATCTGTTGAGCGGGAAGACCTCCCTTTTGAGTTCCCGTGTCTGGAATGCACAGACCACGGTTTCTCCTCCCATGTCACTCACTTCTCCCACCTGACCAAGCAGGCCCTCCTAAATCCAGATGCTCGCCCGCAGTATCAGACCCTGGGCTTGTGTTGTATAAACTTTTGGACAAGCTTCTACCTGCATTCCATTTGTGGGCAAGGAAACTGCAAGTCCTGCCACCATCCCAGGATGCTTGTCACTCTCTCCTCACCCTCCACTGAGAGCACTAGGTGGGCCTCTCCATAACAACCATATCGCCCCACAAAAGGTGGGGGATGCCTGACCCAAGGGATATGGCACGGCTGGAGGTCAGCGGGACGCGAGCTGGCTAGTTCAGAAGAAGAGGTAAGAACACCGCGGATGTCGTCCTGGAAATCTGGCCCAGAACCGCTCTAGCTGCAACCCAGAGCAAGCTGAGATCTGAGCAGGCAGCTGTATGAATGGGGCAACAAGGCAGAAATACTGCTATGAATGTGCTCCAGACTCACCCCAGGCACTGAGAAAAGAACACAGTCAGGGATAATGTTATGAATACAATTTCAACTCATCCACTACAATTTCAATTCACCCCAGGTGGCTTAATGGGAGGCTGGTAGATATGGAAGTTGTCAGTGGTTCCAAATCTTCCTCAGGCACCATGAATTAATCAAACACGATCTCTTCCCCATGCCCCCTGCACCACTTGTTCACATCAAGGGTTCATGCGCTTCACTAACTCTAGCTTGTAGAAACCACTGGCTAGTCAGCTAAGCCTCCAGTGACTTTTATAGTTTTCTCCCTTGGGTGCTTTCTTGCATTTTATAATTACCTTCCCTCCCCACTACAAAAGTGGGGATACCTAGGTCTTGGAATCTGGTATTAAGTTGTTAACTTTATATTCTTTTCAAAAATAAATAAACCAATAAATCTCTTGAACTACAATGCTTTTCCCTTATTCTTCTTTTTAATTTTGGGGGTTTTATTTTTAGGTTTTACTGTCTAAAGATTTCTTACAATATTTTTAAGCATGACAGGCTGTCCCAAGATGTCAACATCTGGACATAAGTTACTTGCAGAATTGTGGCATAGTTTTCTTTCTTTTGAAAATTAATTAATCTGTGATGGTTTTAATGGGTATCAAATTAATAAAAAGAGCTTTTATCTTAACGTAGTTTTAGCAGCAGGCTTGGGCTTTATCAAGCCCCATGATCAGGATCGCCTGGAAAAATTTAGTTATTAGGTTCCCAGGGTAACTCCAGGGGATGGACCCTTGGCTTGCAGGCTTATTACCAGCTTAAACTCTGGAGGGCCAAGGATCTGCCCTCATTCCACAAGCAGGGTCTCCTTTATGCTGTCGAGGACTCTCAACTTCTGGTCCTGTCTCATCAAGATGGCCTCCCATCTCTTCAAAGCTCTCACGGTGTCCCAGCGGAAACTATTCCTATGCTTTCCTATGATCCTATGAGTCCTCTGGTTTCATTATGTCTATGTAAGAAACAAGAAACAGGACAGAATCCAGTTATTATCCCAGACTCCTGATGGCCGGGAAACTCATCTCTCTCCTTATACAGATTAACTCCTAATGTGCCCAGCCCTTAGGGATCTTTGAGGCTGGTCTACCCCAGACACTACCCCCAGTCAGAGATGGCCAGACTTTCAGGCCCAGTTACTCCCCACAGATACAGATCGATGGAACCCAGTCAACAGAAGAGGCCATGACAGCCCCCGAGCACCACCACAGAACTCCTGTCCAGACTCAGGTCCCATTGGGACTCTGCTCTTTGTCAGGACCCGAACTGCTGGTTCTGAATCAGGTACCTCCAAGGGAAGTCATTACGGGCTCCTCCATCCTTCTTAAGCCACAGAAAGATAGATAGATAGATAGATAGATAGATAGATAGATAGATAGATAGATGCACCTATTTTGCAGAGACAGAGGTAAAGAATCCAACTGCTGCATCAATCAACAGCCATTCAAAGAGTTCCTGACTTTTCAGGGCCCCCTTCCTCATGAGGGAGCTATATGACTACATTTAAGGGGCGGATCGCTCCCCAAATCAGGAATCTGACAGTCCTGCTTCCTTCCTGCTCTTCCCATCTGTCTTCTTTGCCACCCAACTCCTTGTACTCAGAATTGGGATATCACTGGCCTCTTTGCCAAGAGCAGGACTCGTTCTGCCCCTTCCTCATCAACACTGTTCCCACAGTCCCGTTGATGGATGACTCTCTAAGCAGCTTCTACAAGTAAGTGTCCACTCAGTAGGTGGTTTAGCCATAGCTTTAAGTGGCTCCAAGTGCAAGCAGGAGAACAGTGAAATAATCCCTGACTTTGGTGAGTTCCCAGTCTAATGGGGGAGACAAGGCCCACAAGCACATAAAAACCCAGGCAATCATCTAGAGGACACTATTCTCAGGCTGGTAATATATTTAATGCTTTCGACTGCACTGGCACAGTCACCTCGTCCATCTGGAGAGACACTCTTCTCTCTGGATGGGGTGTTGCACTCTCCTCTCTTTCCTCCTACCCTCCCCTCTCTTCCTGGTCTCTAAGTGATGGCCTACTCACCCCCCGGGGGATCAACTCCAGTCCCATGGCTTTATATGTGGTGAGAGGCCAGAGATTGCCAAACCCATCTCCCATTCTAACCTCTCTGCCAATCTCCAAAATTTTACATCCAATTGCCTACTCCACATCCCCACTGGTTTATCTAACAAGATGTAACAAGAACTCTCAACTTTCTCCCATCAAATGTGCTCCTCCTGCAGCACTTCCCACCCAGACCAAAGGCTCCATCATCCACCTGCCTACCTTTGTTCTGGTTCTGCCTCCATTCTGATCACATGTCACCAATCCCATGCCACCAGCCATCCAAGCCACCAGCATCATGACCCTAGACCCTTGCAGCGGTCTAACTGCCTCCCTGTTTCCACACTGCTTCCCCAGTCAGTTCTCCATTCAGCAGTTGGACATGTCACTCCCCTACTCAGCATGCTCCAATGACCACCCGTTACCTACAGACTAAAATCCAAACTTCTACCACGGCCTGTAAGGCCCTACCTCACCCGGCCCTGCCTATTGCTCCAAGCTCACCTGCTATCACACTGGGCCTCACCCTCCACTCTATAGCTGGCTGGCCTGCCTGCTGCTCCTCTGGCCACATCAAGTTCACTCTTGCCTCAAGGCCTTAGCAGTGGCCAGTCTCTCTGCCTTGAATAGAGTTCTTCCTCCAGATCTCAGGACTCACTCGCTCACTTCACTCTGTCCTCTGCTGACATCTCACCTTGGCAAAGAGACCCTCCCTGACCACTCGATGATCCTATGAAAAATAACCCTGTCCCAATCCTCCCATCCCCTTACCCTGTACTACTTTTCTTCACTGCACTTTAAAATCAACGACAGACATTAATGTCTTCCTCTCTCACTAGAAGGAAAACCTCCCGAGAGCAAGCACTTTGCCTGCTTCATCACTCAAGGACTATATGATGAATGAATGAATGAATGAATGAATGTATGTCTGATACATTAATCAAATCATTGTTAACCAGACTGACATAGATTACGTCCTTTTCTTAGGAAGAAGGCTGACTTTCTCATAGAAACCATAGTATAAGGGATGTTACAGTATTAATCAAGACCCTAATGCCCAACTTTTAAAGAAATATGACCAAACCCTACATTTAATTACAAGTTATATATCAAGCAACATAAAGCTCTCTAAATTACATGTGCTTTCAGTATAAAAGAAGAATTACAATGAAGCCTAGGTAAATACATTTTGATGTAATATAGCACCATAGTTCATTGTTCAAAGTTTATTTTATCAAAAGCAGAATGAATGTCTTCATTAAGAGTGTGGAGGGGCGCCTGGGTGGCGCAGTCGGTTAAGCGTCCGACTTCAGCCAGGTCACGATCTCGCGGTCCGTGAGTTCGAGCCCCGCGTCAGGCTCTGGGCCGATGGCTCGGAGCCTGGAGCCTGTTTCCGATTCTGTGTCTCCCTCTCTCTCTGCCCCTCCCCCGTTCATGCTCTGTCTCTCTCTGTCCCAAAAAAATAAAAAATAAAAAAAAATAAAAAAAAAAAATGTTGAAAAAAAGAGTGTGGAATTCAGGGGCGCCTGGGTGGCGCAGTCGGTTAAGCGTCCGACTTCAGCCAGGTCATGATCTGGCAGTCCGTGAGTTCGAGCCCCGCGTCGGGCTCTGGGCTGATGGCTCGGAGCCTGGAGCCTGTTTCCGATTCTGTGTCTCCCTGTCTCTGCACCTCCCCCGTTCATGCTCTGTCTGTCTCTCTCTGTCCCAAAAATAAATTTAAAAAAAAAAAAAAAAAGTTGGAAAAAAAAGAGTGTGGAATTCAGAAAAGAGATTTTCCACAGGCATCTCTGAAAAAAATGTATAGAGGAAACTAAAGGTTACTTGCCCTTCTAAGAAGTCTGTCAAGAAACATTTGCATCTTGCTAAAGGTGCCCGAATCATCTGTGAGCAGCCCATCAGCTCAGACTTGAAGGGACTCCAGAGAAGAGCACCAAGTTCCAGCCTGACTCTGCACCAACCAGGTGTGTCGCTGCAGCTCTCCTTCAGGGGCCCCCTTTCCTCATCAGTGCCAGGAAAAGAGTACTGGATGATTTCCACAGTCCCATCTGCTCTAGCTTTTCCAATGAAAATTTGTCCTCTTTTTCTCCTTGCAAATTTCCCTGCCTTGAGCATAAAATGGGTAACTCCACAGAAAGGGCTTCTTACACAGCCCTCTCCCCAGCACCCGAGCCTCTACCTTCATCCTGATTATAGCCAAGGCAAACCTGCCTTCAAAATAAAGGACTTGCATTAATTTTTCCATCCTTTGATCTTCTGCTTCTGCTGCTTCACAATGTCAGAGTGCCTTAGGGTTCGCCTCTCAAGGGAGCAATGCTCATGCATACACAGTGCTCACTTTGATCCAGCCTTCCCTGAATCCGAAAATAATGCCCCCCATCTCAGCCATACATTCTGTACTTTCCTTCAGGCAGTAGTAAGACACTGCTTTCTCCCTTCATCAGCCACTTTAGAGTCCAACCTCATAATCACTTTTTAAAAATTGCTTTAAAATTACAAGATTTTTTTTTTTAACAAAAGGACAGAACCCATGTATTTAGTTTTGTCTGCTAAAGCAGCCTATGAGTATTCTCTCTCTCTCTCTCTCTTTTTAATGTTTATTTTTTAGAGAGAGAGAGAGAGAGAGAGAGAGCGAGCATGACGGGGGATGGGCAGAGAGAGAGAGGGAGACACAGAATCTGAAGTAGGCTCCAGGCTTTGAGTTGTCAGCACAGAGCCTGACGTGGGGCAGGAACCCACAAACCATGAGATCGTGACCTGAGCTGAAGTCGGAGCACCTGGGTGGCTCGGTTGGTTAAGTGTTCAACTCTTGATTTTGGCTCAGGACATGATCTCACCATTTGTGAGTTCAAGCCCCACACTGGGCTCTGCAGACTCACACGGAGTCTGCTTGGGATTCTCTCTCTGTCTGCCCGTCCCCTGCTTGCTCTCGCTCTGTGTGTGTCTCTCTCTCTCTCAAAAATAAGTAAATAAACATTTAAAAAATAAAAATCTTTTAAAAATAAAGTAAAAATAATTTTTAAGAAAGAAGCTATTCTCCCACTTCAGTGATGGAACCACACTTCAAAGCAGCCTTAGAACCTTGGGGGAAATAATCAGTGTTATAAAATCACAGGCTATGCTTCTTTTCACGGATTGCTCTTTCCCCCTCCTCCTTCTCACTTGCTTTGCTTCACCGAATTGGTTAGGACCCCATCAGCCTCCTTCACAGTGAGAGTCAACAGACCACTTCCCAGGCTGACACTGGCTGAGGACCCCTCAAGTACTGTAATCACAAGACCCCAAGAAGAGGGAAGAGGGTAGCAGAAGGAAACCCATCTTCCTCACCAGTTAAAGCTACGAAAGCAATGGACCCCGACCCCTAACTTTCACATATGATATCCCAAAAGATCACCCAGACTTTTGAAATATTATTGATAATACTGACCATTGTATAGCTGCCCACAAAGGCACCATTTTTGTTGAGCAGACTCACTCTACACCTACTCTCAACGGGATTTCCCACTGACCAGAGTGACAATGATCATGTCTGTGAAGCAGGGCCAGTGGGAGCTCTTGGTCAGGACCTGGAACAGATGCGTTCCACAATTAACACAGAATCTGAGCTGTGCTCCACCCCCAATGATGGCTTCTTGCTAAGGAACCAGAGAGTCAAAGGGAAAATCGAAACCAAATGCAGTTAACCAGAGCACCTTCCTGGAGTAGCAGGAGGAAGAAGTCTGTGGACAATTTGGAAGGACGGAGCACCAGTTTGGCAGCATAACAGTTTCTAGCAGAAACCAGGGCACCCAGCAGATACCGAATCTTGTTTCCTGGCTGGCTTCAATGACAGTTCCCACCAACTCCACCAGTTCTAGATAGAATTCTGACCAGCTAAGCCAGGGTCAACAGATAATGCTCAGTAAGGCATGCTGGCTTCACCCCCAGCTGTCTGGGCACCTGACCAGGTGTCATCTCACCTTGCGGGCACTATTCTGCCCTGGCTGCCCAGATCCCCTCTCTGTCATCTCCTCAGGGTAGGCTGGGGAGGAATGGTCAACGGCACAGTCTGAACCCTGCCCACTCACCAATGTCTCCTCTGCTGTTTGTTGTGGCAACTGGGCTGGGAGCACAGGGCAAGACGTCCTGGAGATCTGCCTCCCTGTGGGCTCGTGGGGCCCTTAGCCAAGAAGCTCCTGAAGTATTTCGGATGGCAGCAGGGGCAGCCCACTGGAAGCCTCCTGGCCGGTGCCTGGTGGGAAGGAGGAAAGGCAAGCTAAGTCAGGGACACACGTGCACAAGGGAGTAGGAGCAGCTGGGAGGAGGAGCACATCACTCAGAGAGGCTGTGTGGAAATGTCCCAAGGACAATAGGTGCTTTTATTCCCAAGTGTGGGGGGTTATGGGTTGAAAGTTCAGGACGAATAGTTACAAGGAGAACCAGAACTGGGTGCTTCCTTCCTCCACAGAGGACAGAATTCAGGAGAACTGAGGAGGGCAGAGCTGGGGTGAAGTCACAGGGTCAGGGGAGAGGCCCTGGCAGGGGTGAGGGAGGAAGGCCACAGAGCAGGTAGTGGCTGTTGGGCCCTCTGGAAAGAGCTGGTACGTGGGCGATCAGGGGCCTGGCTTCGGTGACAAGGCCAGGGTAAGGAGGAGCTCACAGGACAGGGAGACAATACTCACACCTGGGAGAGGACTGTTCTCAGAAACCAGTGACTCCCCCTCACTGTCCAGAGCTCAGCCCACACCTCTGCTCCCCCAGAACCCACACCAAAGCAGCCCACGGGGCCCACCCTTAGCCTGCAAGGGTTCCTAAACCTCACCCCATCTCCTCCCTTTAGAAGTTTCTGTTTTGGGATGCCTGGGTGGTGCAGTCAGTTGAGCATCTGACTCTTGATCTCAGCTCACGTCATGATCTCACAGTTCATGAGTTCAAGCCCTACATCAGGCTCTGCACTGATGGTGCGGAGCCTGCTTGGGGTTCTGTCTCTCCTTCTCTCTGGCCCTCCCCCTGCTTGTGCTCTCTATCTCTCTCTCAAAAATAAACTTCAAAAAAAAAAAAAAAAAAAGCTTGTTTCCCTCCAGCAGCACATCTCAAATACTTAAAGTAATAAATCCATTCTTTCAAATGTGCAAATTATTTGCTGCCTTCCCAGAAGGTGTATTAATCTGTAATGAAGAGTTTGTAAACCCGAAGGGAATCAAGCTCTCACGACGGAATTTCAACCAAGAGACTTCTGGACGGAAAGGCCTTATACACCCAACTCACACAGGAGATCTAGAGGGTGGACACCCCAGTTTGGCGTGGTGGTCCCCTGACACTTTGAGGCATACTTTGAAGAGGAACTGGAAGGAACTGGACCCTCAGAGGAGAGGCGGGATGAGGTGGAATCTCTGCCCTGCTACGGTCCCCCAGATAGATGCTCTTTTCCACCCGGACACGGAGCTTCGGCAGAAGGCTGACCCCAGAGTGCCAGCCCCATCTGTACCCAGCCCCGTCTGTACCCCATCTGTATCCTGTTTGGCCACAGGATCAAGTGGGAGCCAAATCAGGATGGTGTTCCCGTAAGTGATGGTTTCTGCAGCTCTCATGGGCTAACCCAGTCAGTCCTGGCAGAATTTCTCTTGACCTGGCAAGTTTGGTCCCTCTGCCACTACTCACCTCAATGATTCTCCCACCTTGGTGAGGGCTCAGGGATACCTGCGGCTCTCTGTTCCTTGACCCTTACTTCACTTCCAGCTTGAGCACACCTGGCATTTCAGTCTCACCAGCGACACCTTCACATGCTGCCAGCAAGAAGAGCCCCCTTGCCTGCTGCTCCTCCTGTGTCTCAAGCCCACGGCCTAGCTGGTGTCCACGTGAGGCCAGGATGTTCCACCACAGGATTCTTCTGCCCAGCTAGTTAGGCAACTATAATCCTTGGCTATAATCCTTCACAACTCAACCTGCACCAAGGTCTGCTTCTGAAGTCACCCACAAGAAAATGCAAAATTAATCTACTGAATGTTTAAAAATTAAAAATGTATAAAAGCTGATAATATAGGCAAAATGGTTTTCTACACTAATTTTGCATCCCTATTAAGCATTACAGGTGCAAAAGAGTTCCCTGACACTCATGGTTAAAAAAAAAAAAAGGGAAATGGAATGGGTCACATTTTTCTCCTTGGCAGGTGAGGGTGCAAAGCCACTTCAGCAGGAAACAGGGACCCTCCAGTGCATTTCTCTATAGAGAGGGGACTGCACATCACGGGTAGACAATTCCACCCATACAGTTTTCCAAAAGAAGGATTCACCATTCAGTCACTTTTTAATATCAACATTTAATGAAAACCAGGAAAATATTAAAACACGACTCAGGATTTTTGCAGGGAGCTAAGGCAATGTGGTTTGATAAGGGGGTTCACTGATGGCTTAATACAAGACAGTGTTTTTCAGAAGAAAGCTGTGCTGCTCTCATCCTGTTCTCCAGGGACAGTGGGGAGGGGAAGGCTGGAGGAGGGGTGCACTGGGATGTGTGGTGGGATTACAGATCACCATGATAACCAAGGACAGGGAAGGGAGCCAAGGATGCTGAATATCCCACATTAAACAGAATTCTCATTATGAAGAACTGTCTCATCAAAAATGCTAATAGTGCCTCTGTTGAGAAGCACTGGAAGGTGAATCAGAAATTAGCATGACTCTTGATTACAAGAATATCAGTTAAGTCTTCATGGGGAGATGACAGCAATGACTGTACGAATGTCCTCTCTGGCGAGCCCAGATGAAGGGGGATGCAGGCTTCTGATAGGGTCAGTCCTGCTAGTGGTGACATGCATATCAGCTTATGAAGGGGATAGAGCCTGACAGGCACTGTTGGCTAGACAGACAGATGGACAGTGGTGAGCTACACATATGCCTTTGGAAAGGGACAAACCTCTCCTGTTTTTTTATTTCTTAGGACACAGCTGGGGCACCAAACCTGGACAACACATCACAGAAGAAACAATTTTAGTCCAGAGCACTGGTTCTCAAAGAGTGGTCTCCAATTAGCATCACCTGGGAACTTGTTAGAAACACCTCAGACTTGGTGAATCAGAAACTCTGGCCCAGGAACCAATGTTTTAACAAGCACTCGAGATGAATCTGATGCAGGCTCAAGTTTGAGAACCTCTGGTCTAGAAAGTTTGGGATTAAAAATGGCAATCAGTCACAAGAAGTAACACTACCTCATCCCTGTGTAGTTTCTAGTACACTCTGAGAAGGAGGAGCATGTTGCAACATGTCTCTTGCAGGCAAATGATCAGACATGGAGGGCATGAAGAAGGAAGACTTAAGCAAGGAGAAATGAGGGAAAAGAGTAAATTATCAGGGCCAATCTAAGTATCAAGTTTGATAAACCATCCTAGAAGGATTTTTTTTAACTTGTTTTCCTCTTTGAATAGCCAATGCAATTATATGGTTCAAAACTCAGAAGACACAAAAGGGTATAGAGCGAAAGGTCCTCTACTTGCTCCTTCTCCTAGGTACCAAGCTCCAGCTTCCCTTCCTCAGAGTCAGGCATGTCATCAATGTCTTCTTGGGATATGTTATAAAAATACATATCTATTTTTATCCCCATTTTGTCTTAAATACAGATGATAGCATATTATACACATTATTCTATACTTTGATTTTTTTCATTTAATATGTTTTGGGGATTATTCCATGTGAGAAACTTTAAGAACCACTGAGAAGACTTCTGAGTGCCTGGAAACATATAACACTCTCAGGGACACATGTGTCTTCCCTGCAAAGACGAAGGCCATCATGTGATTCTTGTGGATTTCTTAGTGAACCGCCTCTAGGAAAACTGTCCTGAAATTCTCAGCTTGGAGAACTCTCCACAAGTCCTACTTATATTCTGTTTTATGTGAGAAGGATGTGACCTGTAAACTCCTAGGTCACTAAAGTCCAATGGCAACACTACCAGACAATACCAGCAACTGCGGGGGGGGGGGGGGGGGGGGTTAGGCATCCTAGAATACACAGTGGAGGGGAGGTTGGAACCCAGGAGAGAGCTCAAAGCAATGAGAGGACTTGGAACATTTTTATCTGTAAGACTAATAACCATAAATCACATTTTATCTATAGGAATTAACAAAATACATGAAAGGATAAAGACAGGAACAAGATGAGAACACTTAACAGAGTCAGTTTTCAACACTTATAATCAAATATTGAACACAGAGTAAATAATATATATAATCTCTATCCTTCTACCAGTTTGAGTTATAACATTTCCTTTATAATTACTTTTTGTTCTCTTTCCTTCAGCACCATCAGTAAGATATCTTGTACTCCATCAGTAATTGATAAAACAAGTATACAGAAATAAGTAAGGTTATAGAAGGTCTGAACACCACTATCAACTAACTTAACTGAATTGACACTACACCCAACAAGGCAAGATATATATTATTTTCAAGTGCACATAAAACATTCGCCAAGATAGACTATATTCTGGGCCACCAAACAAACCTGAATCAATATTTAAAAAGTAAAATCATGTACAGATGTTCTATAATCATAATAAAATCAAACTAGAAGTTAATAACATAAAGATACCTGGAAAATTCTGTAAATTTCTGGAGACTAAACAACACACTTCTAAATAACCCATAGATAAAAGACGAAGTCCTGGGATACTGGATAATATTTTACATAGAATGATATGAAAACACAATGTCCCAAAATTTGGGGGATGCAGCTAAAGCAGATTAAGTGTACAAGGAAATTTATACCATTAAACTTATATTAGAAAAAGAGAAAAACCTCAAACCAATGATCCAAACTTCCACTTTAGAAAACTAGAAAAAGAAGAGGAATTTAAATCCAAACTGATCAGAAGGAAGGAAATAATAAATATAAAAGCACAAATAATTGAAATTAAAAAGAAAACAAGTAATAAAGCTTTTGAAAAACCTGAGAAAAAAAGTTTTTGAAGATATCAATAAAATTTGAGCCTGTAGCCAGGTTTTCAGGGGAAAAAAAAGAAAGAAAAATTGTAATTGTCAGAAATGAAGGAGGGGATATTACTACAGAGCCTACAGACATTAAAAAGAAAGTAAACATTATGAATGATTCTATGCCCATAAATTCAACAACTTAGATTAAATAGACAAATTCCTTGAAAGGCACAAATACTAGAAATTAACCAAAAAGAAATAGTGGGGTTCTTGGGTGTCTCAATCGGTTAAGTGTCCAACTCTTGATTTCAGCTCAGGTCATGATCTCACGGTTTGTGGGTTTGAGTCCTGCATCGGGTTCCATGCTGACAGTGTGGAGCCTGCTTGGGATTCTCTATCTTCCTCTCTCTCTGCCCTTTCCCTGCTCACATGTGCACTCTTTCTCTCCCTCTCTCTCTCTCTCTCTCTCTCTCTCTCTCTCAAGGATAAATAAATTTTAAAAAATTAAAAAGAAATAGATAACCTGAATTAAACAAATTTTATGAGGCCAACATTACTTGATATGAAAATTAGACAAAGATATTACAAGAAAACTACAGGCCAAAAATCCTCAACAAAATGCTGATAAATTCAGTAGTATGAGATAACACATCCTTATAATGTGGGGTTTACCATGGAAATGTACAGCTGGTTCAACATTTGAAAATAAATAAATTTATTTTATCAATTGATTGAAGAAGGAAAACTACATAATCACTTCATTAGATGGGGAGGGGGGGTGGGAAGCACCTGACAGAATTTAGTTTCCACTAATGGTTCTGATCAACTGCTGTAATCAGAATGCAAAAAACTGAGATAACCTGCTAAAAAAGGTAGAAGCCTTTTGAGTGATCCAGAGGTCCTCTCATGAGAAAGGTCTCAGGTGTTGTTACAAGATGAGTATGAGGGGACAGATACACGGTAGAGTCTTCAACATGTAATGGAATTACATTCATCATATAGTTGGTCAAGAGAGAGATGGTTACATTTAGGCAGATCGCTACTGAATAAAGAAAGAGCTTCATTATCATCACACCTCTGCACAAAGGCAGATGCTTCCCATTTGAGGTGGTGGGATTTCCTAAAACCACAAGTGTTCCAAATTTCCCAGAGAGCTGTCAGGAATGCTGTAAAGTCTTCTACTTTAGGTGGGAAAATGGATTCAATGACATTGAAAGTTCTTTTTAGTGCTGAGACAGAGTAGGGAAAAAAAAATTTAGTTGTCTTAACTAAATGTTTGTTCATTTTTTAATTAATGTTTGTTAAGAGTTGGTAAGGGAGTATGAGACTCTACATTTTAAAAATCATATTGCTTATCTTTATGCATTTTACACTAGTAATTTAGTAGAGATATATATTTTTATAGTACACCCTGTAAAAACATTTCTTGTTATACATTTCTCTCCCCCTGCTACTTGTTCTAAAGAGACTAAGTGATAGATTAGTCCTTGATCCCTTAATATCTTCAACCATTCACATTCTGTCAGTTCCCTTCTTTCTGCCTCCAGACATCCTTTCTTGAAAAAGACCCACAATTAGACCTACTGCTCTCCTAGCTACCAACCTATTTCTAGACTTCCTTTCCACTTAAATGTTTTCAGTGAGTCATCAACACCTGCCACAATTTCCTTTCCACCCACTCCCTCTTTACCCCCTGCAATCAGCCCAGTTCTTTTATGTATCACGTAGATGGTCAAGATGCTGGAGTTTAGGGAGGCTAAGAATATCATGAAGAAGACACAGCATTTTCATTCAAAGAGTACCGAGAAAAAAATCAACATAAATTCTCCAAATACCATTAGGGAGAGATTGGAGAAAGGACCTGCAAAAGAAAGCTGACATTTATTAGGTATCTTCTACTACACTGTGGAGTTAGATTGTATCCCATCATAGCCATCAACAATTTCTCCATTCCTGTGCACTTATTTCATTTCAACTTGAATTGTACCAGAAATAACAATAAATGTAACTGGACCAAATTCACCAGTTAAAAGGTACATACACTCACCCACTCACATAACTATTATAGGCTTTTTACCAGATGAATATAACACACAAAGAAGTTGAAAGAAATGAATGGAAATAATGAGAAAATATGCCAGGCAAAAACTAACCATAAGAGAGCTGAAATAGCAAAATTAATGCCAGACAAAATAGACTTTAATGTAATTAGACAAGAGAACCATTTCAAAATGATAAGAGGAATGAGATAAAAACATAGAAGATATCCCAAGCATTGGTTTTAGGAAGAGTCCAGTAAATGTAATGTAAATACAACAGCTCAGAATTAGAATTCTACACAATTCAATTCAATCCCACAATTATTTGCATAAAAGCTCTCAAGTTTGTTACCATGAACAACAAAGCTTGATCTAAAAAGACATATGTAGAATTTTATACCCAATAATTATAAAACATGCATTGCAAGCATACACATGGCTGCTAATTTTATTGTGCTTTGCTTTATTGCACTTAACAGATACTGTATTTTTCACAATTGAAGGTTTGTAGCAACCCTGCATTGAGCAAGTCTGAGGACACCATTTTTCCAACAGAATTTGCTCACTTGCATCTCTGTGTCATATTTGGTAATTCTCACAATATTTCAAACTTTTATTATTATTTCTTATGGTTATCTTTGATGTTACTACTGTATAAGTTTTGATGTTGTAATTGTATAAGGGGTGCCACAAACCACATCCATATAAGATGGCAAACTTAACTGATAAATGTTGTGGATATTCTGACCGCTCCATTGACCAGCCATTCTCCTGTTTCTTTCCCCTCTCTTCAGGCCTCTCTATTCCCTGAGACACAGTAATATTGAAATGAGGCCAGTTAATAACCCTCCTCTGGCCTCTAAGTGTCTAAGTGAAAAGGAAGAGTCATATGTCTCTCACTTTAAATCAAAGCTAGAAATGATTAAGCCTAATGAGGAAGGCATGTTGAAAGCTGAGACAGGCCAAAAGCTAGGCCTCTTGTACCAAGCAGTTAGCCAAATCATGAATGCAAAGGAAAAGTTCTTGAAGGAAATTAAATGTGCTACTCCAGTAAACACAAGAATGATAAGAAAGCAAAACAGCCTATTGCTGATAATAAAGTTTGAGTGGTCTGGATGGAAGATCAAACCAGCCATAACATTCCCTTAAGCCAAAGCCTAATCCAGAGCAAAGCTCTAACTCTCTTCAACTCTATGAAGGCTAAGAGAGGTGAGAAAGCTGCAGAGGAAAAGTTGGAAGCTAGCAGAGGTAGGTTCATGAAGTTTAAGGAAAGAAGCCATCTCCATAACAAAAAAGTGCAAGGTGAAGCAGCAAATACTGACATGGAAGCTGCAACAAGTTATCCTGAAGACCTAGCTAAGATAGCTCATTAAGGCAGCTACACTAAACAAGAGATTTTCAATATACGTTAAACAACCTCCTATAGGAAGAAGATGCCATCTAGGACTGGCATAGCTAGAGAGAAGTTAATGCCTGGCTTCAAAGTCTCAAAGGTTAGGCTCTCTTGTTAGGGGCTAATGCAGCTGATAATCTGAAGTTAAAGCCAATGCTCATTCACCATTCTGAAAATACTAGGGTTCTCAAAAATTGTGCTAAATCTACTCTCCCTGTTCTCTACAAATGCAACAACAAAGCATGAATAACAGAACATCTGTTTAGTGCATGGTTTACTGAATATTTCAAGCCCACTGTTGAGACCTACTACTCAGAAAAAAAGGTCTGATGGAGACGTGCAATCAGGTTAATGTTGTTTTCGTGGCTGTTAACACAACATGCATTCTGTAGCCCATGGATCAAGAAGTAATTTCAAACAACCAATGCCATAAAAATACAAACAACTGTAACAGAATGTTATAAAAACCTATTTGCCAAAAAAACCCCTATATGCCAACAAATGGCACAACTTAGAGGAAATACATAAATTCCTAGAAACATATAAACTACCAAAACTAAATCAGGAAGAAATAGATAATTTGAACAGACCAATTATCAGCAATGAAATTGAATCAGTAATCAATAAACTCCAAAAAAAACTGTGAAGTCCAGAACGACATGGCTTCACAGATGAATTCTACAAAACATTTAAAGAAGAGTTACTACCTGGGCACCTGGGTGGCCCGGTCGGCTGAGCATCTGACTTTGGCTCAGGTCATGACCTCACTGCTTGTGGGTTTGAGCCCTGTCCGGCTCTGTTCTGACAGTTGGGAGCCTGGAGCCTACTTCGGATTCTGTGTCTCCCTCTCTGTCCTCCCTCCTCCACTCATGCTCTGGTTCTCTCTCTCTCAAAAATAAATAAACATTAAAAAAAAATTTAAAGAAGAGTTAATACCTATTCTCTCAAACTATTCCAAAAAACAGAAGAAGAAGGAAAACTTTCAAATTCATTCTGTGAGGTCAGTATCACCCTGATACCAAAACCAAATAAAGACACCACAAATAAAGAGAACTATAGGGCCAATTACCTCTCATTAACACAGAAGCAAAAATCTTCAACAAAATACTAGCAAGCAGAATTCAACAATCCATTTAAAAGGGGGAGGAGTTAAGATGACAGAGAAGTAGGGGGACCCTGGGCTTTCCTTGTCCCTCAAACACAGCTGTATTGAGGTCAGATCACTCGGAACACCCAGGAAATCAATCTGTAGATTGGCAGAAGGATCTCCACAGTTGGAGGGAGACAGCTTGGCAGGTGCGAGGTTCATAGAAATGAATTGGGGAAGAGAAAAAGAGAGGAGGGAACCCTTTTCGTGGAGAGACAAAAGGAAGAGAAAGAGAGAGGGGTTGAGAAAGTACAACATTGAGTTAGCACAAGCAGAAAACCTCTCTGGCCCATGGACTGGGTAGTGAGGAGTACTGAGTGTCCCAGCTCTTTTTTGAAAATAGTGTTTGAAGCTCAAATTCTGAGGTTTTGGAAGTGCATGACTTTCTTGGGAGCAGAGCTATGGCATGCACTCCTGGGCAGGGAGGGGGCAGCTAGCCGGGAGTGTATAGGGTGGTGTAGACATCTCCAGGGCACACTGGGAGAGAACATTCCCCATCCCAGAGTACTTTTGGAAGAGGGCTTATTGCCTCCCAAGGACGAAATACCCTGCAGGTGCCAGCCAAAGGCCTTTCATCATCAGGGGACAGAGGCGTACCTAGAGTGAATATAAAACCTTTGCTGCCTTTAAGGGTGGCACACTACAGATTCCACGCACTGTGCAGGCATGGGACTATTACGCAGGGACAGAGAACTTTACACAGCATGGAGAGGCTCTACTCCAAAGGAGGGGAGTGGATCCACATGGTGCTGGGTCCTTTAAGACTGTGGGTTTTGAATCCCAGCCACACGCCAGAGAAAACCTCAGGAGAGTTGTGGGACAGGGCAAGTTGACTGGTCTCACTATTCTGTGAGGGCTGCCTGAACAGCAAGGGGATGTGAGATCCCCAGTCTGGGGATCAAAGATTGGAGTGGTGCCATTTTCCCCCCAACACCAACATGGTGGGACTTCAGAGAGCAACACAGTGGCCTCCAGTGAAGGTAGGAACCACTTAACACCAGACCCCAGCACCCCCATGCCTGGCAACTGTTTATTTTTTGGGGCAAGACTGACTCTGAGCCAAAGCAGTGGACCTCTCCTCCAGATCAGCACAGCCACCATCCCCCATCCACCAAGTGCACTGAAAATCCAGGGCTTCAAAATGACACCTACAGTTCTTTTTTCTTCTTCTTTTTCCTTTCTTTTTCTTTAGAATCTGCCTTATAGTTTTTTGATTCTCTGTTTGATTTTTTTTTTTTTTGGTCCCCTTTCCTTTTCTCTTGCTTTGGGATCAGGCTCCACCTCCTTTTTTTCCAGGGTCACTTCAACAAAGAAATCAAAGCACACCTAGTGAAAGGTCCAAACATTCCACCACTGCAAGCAAGGAGGAGCTCTGCAGAGGGCTGACCATGGGAAAGAGCAGCCAAAACGTAACAGCAGAGTGAACACAGCATACACCAAAAACACTTCCTGAAGTGCCAAGCTCTGGACAGTGTATGACCCTTTCTTAATATAGCAGTACTCTCAGGTGCAGGGAGCATAATAAGCTTTTAAAACATGCAAAAGACAGAAATGTAGCCAAAATGACAAGATGGAGGAATTTCCCCCAAACGAAAGGTCAAGAAGACATCACAGCCAGGGACTTGCCCAAAACAGAAATAAGCAATATGCCTGAACAAGAATTTAGAACAACAGTCATAAGACTATTAGCTGGGCTTGAATAAAGGATAGAAGACACCAGAGAAACCCTTGCTGCAGAGATCAAAGACCTAAGAACTAGCCAGGATGAAA
Source organism: Neofelis nebulosa (assembly GCF_028018385.1). NCBI lineage: Eukaryota > Metazoa > Chordata > Mammalia > Carnivora > Felidae > Neofelis > Neofelis nebulosa. Next base: position 90,073,588 of record NC_080786.1, on the reverse strand, counting down.
TAAAAAATGCTATAACTGAGATGTAAAACAAACTGGATACAGTGATAATGAGGACTGAAGAAGCAGAGGACAGAATAGGTGAAATATAAGATAAAATCGTGGAAAATAACCAATCTAAAAAAAAAAAAGAGGGAAAGGAAATTACTAAATCGTGAAGGGAGGCTTACAGAACTAAGTGATTTCATGATATGAAACAATATCCATATTATAGGAGTCCCAGAAGAAGAGTGGGACGAAGGGGCAGGAGGTTTATTTGAACAAATTATAGCTGAGAACTTCCCTAATCTGGGGAAGAAAACAGGCATTCAAGTCCAAGAGGCACAGAGAAGTCCCTTTAAAATCAACAAAAACAGGTCAACACCACAATGTATCATAGTGAAACTTGCAAAATATAAAAATAAAGAGAGAATTCTGAAAGCAGGTAGGGACAAAAGGTTTATAAGGGTAGATATGTAAGGTTTGTAGCAGACCTGTCCACTGAAACTTGGCAGGCCAGAAGAGGGTGTCAGGAAATTTTCACTATGCTGAACAGGAAAAATATGCAGCCAAGAATCCTTTATGCAGCAAGGCTATCATTCAGAATAGAAGCAGAGATGAAAAATTTCCCAGACAAACAAAAACTGAAGGAGTTTGTGACCACTAAACCAGCCCTGCAAGAAATTTTAAGGGGGAATTCTAAGTGAAGGGGGAAAAAAAAAGACCAAAGCAACAAAGACTACAAAGGACCAGAGAAAATCACCAGCAACACCAATTCTACAGGTAACACAATGACATTAAATTTATATCTTTCAATTATTATCGTGAATGTAAATGGACTAAATGTTCAGATCAAACAACACAAGGTATCAGAATCGATAAAAAAAAACAACAACAACCAAGATCCATCTATATGCTGCCTACAACAGACTCATTTTAGACCTAAAGACATCTGCATATTGAAAGTGAGGGGATGGAGAACTACCTATCATGCTAATGGAAGTCAAAACAAAAAAAAAGCTGGAATAGCCATACTTATATCAAACAAACTAGATTTTAAAACAAAGACTATAGCAAGAGATGAAGAAGGGCATTATATCACAATTAAGGGGTCTACCCATCAAAGGTCTAACAATTGTAAATATTTATGCCCCCAACTTGAAAGAACTCAAATATATAAATCAATTAATCACAAACATAAAGAAACTCATTGATAATAATACCATAATAGTAGGAGACTTTAATACCCATTTACAGGAAATAGATCATCTAAGCAGAAAAATCAACAAGGAAACAATGGCTTTGAGTGACATACTGGACCAGATGGCCTTAACAGGTTATTCAGAACATTTCATCCTAAGGCAGAAAAATACACATTCTTCTTGAGTGCACATGGAACATTCTCCAGAACAGATCACATAGTGGGTCACAAATCAGCTCTCAACAGACAAAAATATCAAGATCATACCATGCATATTTTTAGATCACAATGCTATGAAATTTTAAATCAACCACAAGAAAAAAATTGGAAAGCCCTCAAATACATGGAGGTTAAAGAACATCCTAGTAAAGAATGAATGAGTTAACCAGGAAATAAAAGAAGAAATAAAAAAATACGTGGAAGCAAATGCAACTGAAAAGACAACAGTCCAAACCCTTTGGGATGCAGCAAAGGCTGTCCTAAGAGGAAAACACATTGCAATTCAGACCTATTTCAAGAAGTAAGAAAGGTCCCAAGTACACCACCTCACCTTACACCTAAAGGAGCTAGAATAGGAGCAGCAAATAAAGCCTAAAGCCAGTAAAGGAAGGGAAATAACAAAAAAAGCAGAAATTAACAATACAGAAACAAAAGAACCCAGTGGAACACATCAATGAAATTTAAAGCTGTTTTTTTGAAAGAATAAACAATATTGAATAACCCCTAGCCAGACTTCTCAAAAAGAAAAGAGAGAGGACCCAAATAGATAAAATCATGAATGAGAAGAGGAGAGATCACAACCAACACCACAGAAACACAAACAATTATAAGAGAACACTATGAAAAATTTTTTGCCAACAAACTGGGCAATCTAGAAGAAATGGGAAGATTCCTAAAAAACTCACATACTACCAAAATGAAACGGGAAAAAATAGGAGATTTGAACAGACCTATAACCAGCAAATAAATTGAATCAGTTCTCCAAAATCTCCCAAAAAACAAGAATCCTGGGCCAGATGGCTTCCCAGGAGAATTCTACCAGATGTTTAAAGAAGAGTTAAACCTATTCTTCTCAAATTGTTCCCAAAAACTGAAATGGAAGGAAAGCTTCCAAACTCATTCTATGAAGCCAGAATTACCTTGATTCCAAAACTAGACAAAGACCCCACTTAAAAGGAGAATTATAGGCTAATATCCCTGATGTATCTAAATGCACAAATTCTCAAAAAGATACTAGCAAATCAAATTCAACAGTACATTAAAATAATTATTTCCCATGATCAAGTGGAATTTATTCCTGGGCTGCAGGGCTGGTTCAATATTAGTGAATCAACATGATACACCATATTAATAAAAGAAAGGATAAGAACCAAATGAATCTCTCAATAGATGCAGAAAAAGCATTTGGCAAAATACAGCATATGTTCTTGATAAAAACCTTCAAGAAGGTAGGGACAGGAGAAACATTCCTCAACATCATAAAGGCCATATGTAAAAGACCCACAGCTAATATCATCATAAATGGGGAAAAACTGAGAGCTTTCCCCCTAAAGTCAGGAACATGACAGGGATGTCCAGACATTCTCACCACAGTTGTCTGACATAGTATTGGAAATTCTAGCCTCAGCAATCAGACAACAAAAATAAATAAAGGCATCCAAATTGGCAAAGAAGAAGTCAAACCTTCAATCTTGGCAGATGACATGATAGTCTACATGGAAAACCCAAAAGACTCCACCCAAAAACTACTAGAACTGATACATGAATTCAGCAAAGTCTCAGGATATAAAATCAATGCACAGAAATCAGTTGCATTTCTATATACCAATAATGAAGCAACAGAGAAATCAAGGAATTGATCCCATTTACAATTGTACCAAAAACCATAAGATGCCTAGAAATAATCCTAACCGAAGAGGTAAAAGATCTGTGTGCTGGAAACTATAGAAAGCTTATGAAAGAAATTGAAGAGGACACAAAGAAATAGAAAGATATTCCATGCTCATGGATTGGAAGAACAAATGTTGTTAAAATGTCTATGCTACCCAAAGCAACCTATACATTCAGAGCAGTCTCTATCAAATAATATTAGCATTCTTCACAGCACTAGAACAAACAATCCTAAAATTGGTATGGAACCAGAAAAGACCCCAAACAGCCGAAGTAATGTTGAAAGAGAAAACCAAAGCTGGAGGCATCACAATTCTGGACTTCAAGCTGTATTACAAAGCTGTAATCATCCTGACAGTATGGTACTGCACAAAAACAGGCACACAGACCAATGGAGCAGAACAGAAAACACAGAAATGGACCCAAAACTGTACGGCCAACTAATCTTAAAGCAGGAAAGAGCATCCAATGGGAAAAAGACAGTCTCTTCAGCAAATGGTGTTGGGAAAACTGGACAGCGACATGCAGAAGAAAGAAACTGGACCACCTTCTTAGGCAATGCACAAAAGTAAATTCAAAATGGATAGAAGACCTAAATGTGAGACAGGAAGCCATCAAAATCCTAGAGGAGAAAACAGGCATCAACTTCTTTGACCTCGGCCACAGCAACTTCTTACTAAACATGTCTTCAAAGGCAAGGGAAATAAAAGCAAAAATGAACTATTGGGACCTCATCAAGATAAAAAGCTTCTGCACGGCAAAGGAAACAATCAACAAAACTAAAAGGCAACTGACAAAATGGGAGAAGATATTTGCAAATGACATATTGAATAAAGGGTTAGTATCCAAAATCTATAAAAAATTTATCAAACTCAACACCCAAAAAACAAATAATCCAGTGAAGAAATGGGCAGAAGGCATGAATAGACACTTTTCCAAAGAAGGCATCCAGATGGCTAATAGACACATGAAAAGATGCTCAACATCACTCATCATCAGGGAAATACAAATCAAAACCACAATGAGATACCACCTCATACCTGTCAAAATGGTTAAAATTAACAACTCAAGAAACAACAGATGTTGGCAAGGATTCAGAGAAAGAGGATCTCTTTTGCACTGCTGGTGGGAATGCAAACTGGTACAACCACTCTGGAAAACAGTATGGAGATTCTGCAAAAAATTAAAAATAGAGCTACCCTAGGGGTGCCTGGGTGGCTCAGTCGGGTAAGCATCCGACTTTGGCTCAGGTCATGATCTCATGGTTGGTGGATTCAAGCCTCGTGTCGGGCTCTGTGCTGACAGCTCAGAGCCTAGAGCCTGTTTCAGATTCTGTGTCTCCCTGTCTGTATCTCCCCCTCCCCTGCTCATGCTCTATCTCTCAAAAATAAACAAACATTAAAAAAAATTTTTTAATAGAGATACCCTATGACCCAAAAATTGCACTATTAGGTATTTATCCAAAGGATACAAAGATACTAATTCAAAAGTGGACATGCACCCCAAAGTTTATAGCAGCTCTATCAACAATAGTCAAATTTTGAAAAGAGCCCAAATGTTCATCAACTGATGAATGAAGAAGATGTGGTATAAATACACAATGGAATATTACTCAGCAATCAAAAATAATGAACTTTTGCCATTTACAACAACATGGATGGAACTAGAGTATATTATGCTAAGTGAAATAAGTCAGCCAGAGAAAACAAATATATAATTTCACTCGTGTGAAATTTAAGAAACACAATAGATGAACATAGGGGAAGGGAAGGAAAAATAAGATAAAGACAGAGAGAGGGCAAACCACAAGAGACAAATACAGAGAACAAACTGAGGGTTGCTGGAGGTAAGGTGGGGAGATGGGCCAAATGGGTGATGGGCATTAAGGAGACACTTGTTGGGATGAGCACTGGGTGTTATGTGTAAGTGATGAATCGCCGGGTTCTACTCCTAAAACCAATACTACATTGTATGTTAACTAACTTGAATTTTAAAAAATAAATAAATAAATACATTAAAAAATCATACCCATGATCAACTGGGATTTATTCCTGTGATGCAAGGGTGGTTCAGTATTTGCAAAATAATCAATATGATACATATCAATAAGAGAAAGGATAAAAGTATATGATTATTTCAAAAGATGTAGAAAAAGCATTTGACAAAGTACCACATCCATTCATGATATAAAACCCTCAACAAAGTAGGTTTAGAGGGAACATACCATAACATAAAAAAGGCCTTATTTGAAAAACCCACAGATGGGGTTCCTGGGTGGCTTAGCATCTGGCTCCTCATTTCGGCTCAGGTCATGATCTCACGGTTTGTGAGTTCGAGCCCCACATCAGGCTCTGCGCTGACAGCATGGAGCCTGCTTAGGATTCTCTCTCTCCCTCTCTCTCTGCACTTCTCCCCTCAAAAATAAACATGAAGAAGAAGAAGAAGAAGAAGAAGAAGAAGAAGAAGAAGAAGAAGAAGAAGAGGAGGAGGAGGAGGAAGAATCCACAGCCAACATCATATTCAATGGTGAAAAACTGAAAGCTTTTCCCCCAAGGTCAGGAGCAAGACAAGGATGTCCACTCTCACCACTTTTATTCAGCATAGTACTGCAAGTGCTAGCCACAGCAATCAGACAACATAAAGAAATAAAGAAAAGGCATCTAAATTGGTAAGGAAGAAGCAAAACTCTCAGAATTTGTGGGGGACATGATACTGTATACAGAAAACCCTAAAAACTCCACCAAAAAAAACTATTAGAACTGATAAATGAATTCAGTAAAGTCGCAGGATACAAAATCAATGTACAGAAATATGTTGCATTCCTATACACTAATAATAAAGCAGCAGAAAGAGAAATTATGTAAACCCCACTTACAATTCCACCCAAAACAATAAAATATCTAGGAATAAACTTAACCAAAGAGGTCTGTACTCTGAAAACTATAAAACACTGATAACAGAAATTGAAGATGATACAATGAAATGGAAAAACATTGAACGCTCATGGATTGGGAGAACAAATATCTACACATTCAGTGCAATTCCTATCAAAATAACAACAGTATTTTTCACAAATACTGGAGCACCTGGATGGCTCAGTCAGTTGAGTATCCAACTTCGGCTCAGGTCATGATTTCATAGTTTGTGAGTTTGGCCCCGCATGGGCTCACTGTTGTCAGCGCAGAGCCTGCTTTGATCCTCTGTCCCCCTTCTTCCCCAGCCCCTCCCCCACTCACTCACACACTCTCTCTCTCTCAAAAATAAATGAACTTTAAAAAAAAAGAAAAAACACTCCTAAAATGGGTATGGAATTACAAAAGACCCCAAATAGCTAAAGCAATCTTGAAAAAGAAAAACAAAACTAGAGGTATCACAATTCCAGACTTCAAGTTATATTCAAAGCGGTAGTAATTAAAACAGTATGACACTGGCATAAAAATACACACATAGATCACTGGAATAGAACAGAAAACCCAGAAAAAAACTCACAATTATATGGTCAATTAATCTTTGACAAAGGAGGGGTGAAAAGTCTGTTCGACAAATGGTGCTGGGAAAACTGGGCAGTACATGCAAAAGAATGAAATTGAACCACTTTCTTTCACCATACACAAAAATAAACTGGATTAAAAACCTAAATGTGAGACCTGAAACCATAAAAATCCTTGAATAGGGCATAGGCAGTAATTTCTCTGACATCGGCTATAGCAACACTTTTCTAGATATGTCTCCTGAGGCAAGAGATGGAAAAGCAAAAACAAACTATTGGGACTACATCAAAATAAAGTTTCTCCACAGCATAGAAAACAGACAAAACTAAAAGGCAATCTATGAACTGGGAGAAGATATTTGTAAATGACATATCTGATAAAGGGTTATTATCCAAAATGTATAAAGAACTTATAAAACTCAACACCCCAAAAACAATAATACAATTTTAAAATGGGCAGAAGACATGAACAGACATTTCTCCAAAAAAAACATTCAGATGGCCAACAAACACATGAAAAGATGTTTATCATCACTTATCATCAATGAAAATCAAATTTACAATGTAAATCAAACTTACATTGGGAAATTGTAAGTCAAAATTACAATGACATAGCACCTCACACCTGTCAGAATGCCTAAAATCAACACAAGAAACAACAGGTATTGGCAAGGATGTGGAGAATAAGGAACCCTTTTGCACTGCTGGTGGAAATGCAAACTGGTGCAGCTATTGTGGAAAATAGTATGGAGGTTCCTCAGAAAATTAAAAATAGAACTACCCTATAATCCAGTAATGACACTACTGGGTATTTACCTAAAAAAAATACAAAAACACTAAATCAAAGGAACAAATGCCCTATGTTTATTGCCCCATTATTTAAAAATAGCCAAACTACAGAAGCAACCCAAGTGTCCATCGATAGATGAATGGATAAAGAAGATGTGGAGTGTAATATATATATATATATATATATATATATATATATATATATATATATATATATAATGGAATGTTATTTAGCCATAAAAAAGAATGAAATTTTGCCATTTGCAAAAATATAAATAGAGCTAGAGAGTGTAACGCTAAGTGAAATAAATCAGAGAAAGAAAAATACCATATGATCTCATTCACATGTGTAATTTAAGAAACAAAACAAATGAGCAAAGGAAAAAGAGAGAGAGAGAGACAAACCAAGAAACAGACTCTTAACTGTAGAGAACAAACCGATGGTTACCAGAGGGTAGTCGGGGGAGGGGGGGCCGGGATGGGTGACACAGATGATGGAGATTAAAGAGTACACTTATCATGGTGAAAAAAATCTACCTCCAAATTTTAGATCAAACTGTATTACGAGCTATCATGGTGTGAGTAAAACACATATGGAAAAAATTTAAAAATTAAAAAAATAAAAGAATGGTGGCCAATCTTCAAATATTTTTAAAAAGAAGTAATTTCAACTTTCAAGTCTTATTATTTAAGAAATACATTTTATAATGCTATAGCTGCCATAGATAGTGATTACTCGGATGCATCCGGGGAAAGTAAGTTAAAATTTTTATGGAAAGATTCACCTTTCTAGGTGCCATTAAGAACATCTGTGATTCACAAAATGAGGCCAAAATAGCAATATTAACAGGAGATCGGGAGAAGTTGATTCCAGTCCTCAGTTGATTTTGAGGGTTCAAGACTCCAGTGTAGGAAGTAACTGCAGATGTGGTGGAAAATAGCAAGGGAACTAGAATGAGAAGTGGAGCTCAGGCTGAATTGCTGCAGTCTCACAATAAAACTTTAACAGGTGATAAACTGCTCCTTATGCTTGAGCAAATAAAGCGGGTTTTTTGAGATGAAATCTACACTTGTTGAAATGACAACAAAGGAATGAGAATATTTAGTTGAAGCAGCAGCAGGGTTTGAGAAGATTGACTCCAATTTTTTTTTTTAGGTTGACTCCAATTTTAAAGAAGCTTTACTGTAGGTAAAATGTTATCAAATAGCATTGCATGCTACAGAGAAATTGTGAAAGAAAAGTCAATCAAGGCAGCGAACTTCATTGTTGTCTCACTTTAAGAAATTGCCACAGCCACCCCAACCTTCAGCAACCACTACCCTTACTGGTCAGCAGCCATCATAATTGAGGCAAGACCTTTGGCCAGCAAAAAAAATTACAATGCACTGAAAGTTCAGATGATGGTTAGCATTTTTTAGTTAAGGTATGTACATTGTTTTCTTTAGACATAATGCTATTACACCCTAAACAGACTATAGTATAGTGTAAACATAATATTTATATGCACTGGGAAACCTAAAAATTCATTTGACTTGCTTTATTGCAGTGGATTGGAACTGAACCTATAATATCTTGGAAGTATGCCTATATTCTTTGCAAGCATATAGGAAAAATTTTCAAAAATTAACCTTCAAGAGGCCATAAGATATATCTCAATGAATTCCAAAGAACTATACAGTCAGTATCAATAGAAAAGATCAACTTGGGGGCACCTGGGTGGTTCAGTCGGTTAAGCATCCAACTCTTGATTTCAGTTCAGTTCATGATGTCACTGTTTGCGAGTTGGAGCCCTGCGTTGTCACTGCACTGTCAGTGCAGAGCTTGCTTGGGATTCTCTCTCTCTCCCTCTCTCTCTGACCCTCCCCAGTACACATGCACTCTCTGTCTCTCTCTCAAGATAAACAAATAAACTTTAAAAAAAGACCAACTTGTCTGTTGGCTTTCTCTATCAACATCTCATCCTTCTGAAACTCCCTTGTACTTCTTTCTCTCTTCTGACATTGTATGTGGAAGTTTTATCTAGTCATTCATTTATTCAGCACATTATTATCAAACACTTAAATACCAGTTACTGTTTTTAGCACAGGGAATACACTAATAGACAAAGCAAAACAGGCAAATATCCTCCCTTTGAGGAGCTCACATTCTTGTGTCACCTCAATCACCAGACCACAAGTGTCTTAAGGTAGGACCACGTCTAGTACAGATTTGGCTAGCTCCCAATGTGCTGCTAGGCCAAACACTACATTGGTTCTGGAAGTGTAGGACCTACAGACTCTGACACTGAAGACAAAGAGTTTGGTGAGGCTTGAAGTACAGTCTTTGGCTATACTGCTGTGGGAGTGGAACATGGCTCATCAGGGAGACCTGAGACCAGGATGAGTGACAGAATCTAGACACCCCTCACCACCCCTCTACCAGTAACTCAATAGCTTAAGTCTCAGTGTTCCAAGGGTCAAAGCAGATCCAAGTCTAGAAACCAGATTATCAAAGCAGAGCTGCAGAAGGCCAGATCAATGTCAAAGGGGCTGGGAGCCATTAAGTTTGGAAGGAACAATCAGCCAGACAGACGAAACCAGACAGATTAGAAAAAAAGCAATCATGTCTCTTAATAAGTCCTTGCAAATTGGGGTGTAGTTTAAAGAGACCAGACAAGCCAAGTAACCAGTGGCAAGTAGCCATAGCCTACAAGTCAGCCTGGTTGTAAGGGTCTGTTATACTTCCCCTGTGAGGTAGTAACAGCTGGACTTTCTGAGCTAGTGGGATAAGGAGAGTATTTGTAGCCTACTGCAAATAAATCTATGTTCTAAGAGGCAAAAGGCAAGGTGACTGGCTTTTAGAGAACTCTGTTCAGTCCCAAAATGATAAGTTCACAGTATTCCCAAGAAAGAAAAGGGTCTGAAAAACAGACACATCTAACTGTTCCTTCTCTTCCTCCTCATTCTCCTCCTCCTCCTTAGTGTGTACTATGTGATGATTTTATATATGTATACGTTGTGAAAGAATTGTCACAATCAATGAACACATCCCATCACTTCATGTAATTAGTGTGTGTGTGTGTGTGTGTGTGTGTGTGTGTGTGTGTGGTGAGGACACTTCAGATGTACCCTCTTAGCAAATTTCAAGTATACAATGCAGTATTATTAGGCAGTATATTAGGTCTCCAGAACTTATTCATCTCATAACTGAAAGTTTGTATGCTTTGACCAACATCTCCTATTTTCCCACCTAGGTCCTACCTCTAGCCCCTGACATTCCACTCTGGTTCTGTGAGTTTGGCTTTTTAAGATTCCACATATAAGTGAGATGATACAGTACATGTATTTTTCTGTCTGGCTGATTTATCCTCCAGTTTCACCCATGTTGTCAAATGGCAGGATTTCTTTCTTTTTAATAGCTAACATTCGTATGTGTATGTGTATGTGTGTGTGTGTGTGTGTGTGTGTGCGTTACATTTGCTTTATCTATTCATCCATCAACCAACACTTAGGTTGTTTCCATATCTTAGCTATTGTGAATAATGCTGCAATAAATAGAAATGCAGGTATCTCTTCCAGATACTGATTCCATTTTCTTTAGATATATACCCATAAGTGGACCTGCTAGATCATATGGTAATTCTATTTTTAATTTTTTGAGGAATTGCCATACTGTTTTCCATAATGGTTATACCAAATTACATTCCCAGCAACAGTGTACACAGGTTCCTCTTCCTCCATACCCTCACCAGCATTTGTTACTTCTTGTATTTTTTTATAATAGCTATCCTAACAGGTATGAGGTGATACCTCATTGTGGTTTTGATTTGCATTTCTCTGATGATTAGTGATGCTGAGTACCTCTTCATATACTGTTGACCATTTGGCTGTCTTCTATTAGAAGAAAAAATGTCTACTCAGGTTCTTTGCTCACCTTTTAATTGGATTATTTGGGGGTGGGTGTTACTGAGTTGTATGAGTTCCATATATATTTAAGATAATTAGTCCCTAATTAGATATATGGTTTGAAAATATTTTCTCCCATTCAGTAGGTTGCCTTTACATTTTGTTGATGGCTTCCTTTATGGTACAAAACTTAAAAAAAATTTTTTTTTAACATTTATTCACTTTTGAGAGAGAGAGACAGAGCATGAGTGGGGAAGGGGCAGAGAGAGGGAGATACAGAATCCAAGGCAGGCTCCAGGCTCTAAGCCATCAGCACAGAGCCCAACATGGGGCTCAAACTCACAAACTGCAAGATCATGACCTGAGCTGAAGTCAGTCGTTCAACCGACTGAGCCACCCAGGCGCCCCTACGGTACAAAACTTTTTAATTTGATGTAATCCCACTGGTTTATTTTTACTTTTGTTTCCTGAGTTTTGGGTGTCACATCCAAAAATCATTGCCAAAACCAATGTCAAGGAGCTTTTTCCTATGTTTTCTTCTAGGAGTTTTATAGTTTCAGGTCTTAAGTTTAAGTCTTTAATCCATTTTGATTTGCTTTTTGTGTATGGTGTAAGATACAACACAATTTCATTGTTTTACATGTGGATATCCAGTTTTCCCAGAACCATTTATTGAGGAGACTTTCTGTTCCTCATTGCATACTGTTGGACCCCTTGTCAAAGATTAGTTGTCCCTATGTGCCTGGATTTATTTCTGGGCTCTCTATTCTGTTCTGTTGATCTATGTGTCTGTTTTTATGCCAGAACAACACTGTTTTTTAAAATTTTTTTAATGTTTATTTATTTTTGAGAGAGACAGAGTGTGAATGGAGGAGGGGCAAAGAGAGAACGAGACACAGAATCTGAAGCAGTCTCCAGGCTCCCAGCTGTCAGCACAGAGCCCGACGCGGGGCTCAAACTCACAAACTGTGAGGTCATGACCTGAGCCGAAGTCAGAGGCTTAACAACGGAGCATCAAGGTGCCCCAGAACAACACTGTTTTAAATGCTCTACCTTTGTAACGTACTTCAAGATCAGGAAGTGTGATGCTTCCAGCTCTGTTTTTCTTTCTCAAGATTCCTTTGGCTAGTTGGGGTCTTTTGTGGTTTCATACAAATTTTAGAACTGCTTTTTTCTATTTCTGTGAAAAAACGCCATTGGAATTTTGATAGAGACTGCATTGAATCTGTAGATTGCTTTGGGTAGTACTGATATTTTAACAGCAGTAATTCTTCCAATCCATGAACACAGGCTATCTTTCCATTTATTTGTGTCCTCTTCAGTTTCTTTCATCAATATCTTATAGTTTTCAGTATACAGGGCTTTTACCTCCTTGGTTAAATTTATTCCTAAGTATTTTACTATTTTTGATGTTATTGTAAATGGGATTGTTTTCTTAATTTCTTTTTTAGACAGTTCATTGTTAGTGCCTCCAGCTTCTGACATAGGTTTTAATGAAGACCAGGTCCATCTGCAGGGATGCACCCCTTTCCAAAGGCCACATCAATCCAGAGAAAAAGACCAAAACAAAAGCCCCACAGCAAGAAACAGGAAGGAAGGGAAGCTATTCAAACTCACTGCCTCTTGCCTTGATAGCACACAATAGCTGAGTCCTCTACTGGAGAATCATGGCTCCAAAGGAATCCTTATGACCTGGTGTTTTCTGGGATTTAAGCCTCTTGTATGAGCACTGTCACTATGGCGACAAGTCTGGGATGCTCTGCTCTAAGTGAGGGAGCTTATCCCTTCAAATATGCTTCCTGAGTTAGCAACAAAGGAATTCACTGAACCTCAACTAATCTCATATTCTTCTAGGAGACCTCTCTCAAGAGGCACTTTTCCTCCCTTGCCCCCACAAACCTCCCAGGTTTCCACTCTGTTCAGCCAAAAACCACATTTATGTAGTGATTTACAGTTTACTTTCACTCACATCACCTCAATCAAGCCCTGAGGAGTCCTCTTCAGTCACATGAGCCTCTTTACGTCAACCACAGAGTGAGGCTCTTGGTTTCAGAGAGGCCTCCCTGGGCAGACCAGCAGACATGGGCCCTGCAGCTGGGATGGGATGGTGGAATTAGGGGTGGGAGGAGTGAGCTGACCCTTGTGACTTCTTTTCCAGAGGGAAGAGTTTGCAGTGGCTTGCAGCCCTGGCAGGCCTGATGCCCATCCCCCTCCCACCCTGCACACCACCCCCCCCCCGCCCCCCCGCAAGTTCTTCTCAGCCTATTCCAAGCTGTTGTAATGCCTTGGCTCATGTTCTACATCATTCCTAGCCCCAGATGTTCCAAGAGCAGCAGTCAGCTCGGGGGAATTTATTCTCTCTGCCTTCAGAGGGGTCTTCCTTAATTATGAGTTCTTAGAGCCAGCCCTGGCTTCCTATAATATAAGTGTAAAGGGAGAATGCTCCTTAGTTTTTCTGTACCTTATGACAACACTATTTCACTGCTGGTCACCAAATGTATGTAGGTTTTTCCCTCGTCATCAATTCTCAGATGCTAGCTGGGTGTCCTACAATTTAACTTGATTCTGACACTATCTGCCTGGAGATAGCACCAGATCCCATAGACTGCCACCATTCCAGATGCTGACTGCGAGTCCAGGCTGTTACCTGTACTTCTGACTGACTGGCTATAAATCAGAGGTCCCCACAACTCCCTCTTCGGGTTTGATTATTGGCTAGGAAAGCTCACAGAACTCAAGGAAACATTTTACTTACTGGATAAATGGTTTATTACAAGGGTTACTAAAGGACATGAATGAACAGCCAGAGGAAGAGATACATAGGGTGAGGTCTGGAAGGGTCCCAAGCACAGGAGCTTCTGTACCCATGGAGTCTGGGATGCATCACCCTCCTGGCATTTGGATGTTCACCATCCTGGAAGCTCCCCAAACCCCATCCTTTTGGGGTTTTATGGATTTTCATAAAGCCTTTTATGAGTTTTCATTACATAGGCATGATTGAATATATCATTGGCCATTGATGATTTAAGTCTATCTCCAGCTCTTCTCCCCTCCCCAGAGGTCAGGAAGTTCAACTGAAAGTTCTAACCCTCTAATAACCTGGTTGGTTCCTCTGGCAACCAGCCCCCTTCCTATGGTTATCTAAGGGCTTGCCAAAAATCACTCTGTTAACATAAATTTGGGTGTGATTAAAAGGGGCTTGTTGTAATAACAAAAAAAAAAAATCACCCATTTCATCTTTATGGTCTAGAGCTATTTCAGGAGATGAGAACAAAGGATGCCCTTATAACTCTTATCACTTAAGAAATTACAAAGGTTTTAGAAGTTACTTCCAGAAACCATGCACAAACTCATATCACAATAGGCCTACCTCTTACTAGTTTGGTGACTTTGAGAAAGTCCCTTAGCTATTCTAAGCCTGTACCCTTTCTAAGCCTTACCTCATCTATAAAATGGGGGCAATTACATCTATCCAAAGGGTTCCGATAAGGATGGAGGCCACAGATGCATTCTACAACTCTTAGTTCCCTCACCACCCAGCCCACTCTGCCCTCAGGGGTAGGAATTCTCTAATCCTAAGAAGGTTCATAACAAAGAGATAAAAAGTTGTGCCAACCTGACCTTGACCTGTTCTGTTTCAGAGTCTACAGTCACCTAAATCATCTGTGGGTGACACATAACTCTTTTCCTCTGGTTTTCAAAACAAGCAAATAAGGAGGCTGTTCAACATCCTTTGTCTTTATTATGAGGGGCAATGAGGTGTAAACAAAGATGATTCTAGGAGGGAAAAACTTCTGGGTTCCAATCATCCCTGCTTACTGAGTTCCTCAGCCTCTCTGGCCTCCAGGTGTTCCTTTTGAAATAACTCTTCTGCCTTACCTCTGCATAGAAAGAGGCTAGATAGAGTATTCTTTCAGGGCCCCTTCTGGCTCCAAGATCTCTAAACCTTGGGTGACTACCAAACAACCCATTAAATGGAAATAAAGCAGACTTCACAAGGAGACCAGTTTTGCCCTCTCAGAGTGTTCTAAGTAGAGCTATAGATGTACAGAACACAAGCAGGCCAGAAACATTAAACCCAGGATGACCTCTGGGACCTTATCAAGAGTGAATTCACAGAAACAGAGGTCAGGATAGAGAGTGGGAAGGGAAGGAATCAGGGGAAATAGCTGTGAGGGTCATTTAAAAAAAATAAAATCCATCCCCACTTTTAAAAATAAATGTTCTATTTGGAAACAGATTTTTAGAAAAATTGCTAAGATGATACAGAGAGTTCCTTTAACCAATTTCCTCTAATGTTAATATCTCACATTACCAGAGTACATTTGTCAAAACTATAAAACCAACACTGGTACATTACTATTTACTAAACGCCCGACTTTATTTGGATATCACCCGTTTTTCCACTAATGTCCTTCTTCTGTTCCAGGATTCAATCCAGAACACCTCATTTCATTTAGGATAAAACATCATTTAATGGTGAAAGATTTCTAACATAGAGACAAACAGATCTTTAATAAAAAGAATATAAGATACACTTAAGGCTCTTTGCAAACCCTCTCTTCCCATTTTCACACCCTTTCCTTTCTCCCCAGAGATAATCGCCATCATAAACTCCCTGTTTATCATTCCCAGGCATGTTTCTATCGATTCATTAAAAAAGACAATATAAGCATAAACACTGTATTTTATTATTTTCCAGACTCTAAAATTTATGTAAATACTATTTTTATTCTATTCATATCCTTCTATATCTTGCTTTTTTCATTCAACATTGTTCTTGTGATTAATCTGTTATGAGATACAACTATAGTTCTTTTTGTTGCTATACATAATATGTATAGTATTTCATTCTATGAGTACACCACTGTTATCATTCTCCTACTGATGGACATTTAGACAGTTTTCCTATCTTCTTTTGGTTGCAATAAACATTTTAATGCAGGTCTCCGATTGCATATAAGAAAGATTCTCCATCTAGGGCTGGAATTTCTGGGTTAAAAGATGTAACCAAATTGTTTCCTAAAGCTGTTGTACTGATTTACATTCCCTTCAGCAGTGAATGAGTCTGTTGCTCCATATCCTCATCCATACTTGGAAGTGCATTTATATTATAAATTAATTTGGGGAGAATTGGCATCTTTATAATAAGTTTTTCAGTTTATGTACACAGCCATTTTCTCCATTTATTAAGGCTTTTTTTTTTTTTTTTTTTTTGGTCCTCTCGGTAACTGTAATTTTCTACAAAAATATTCTGGTACATTTTTTTAGTTAGGAGTACTTGTAGATATCTTGAGGCTTTTACTATTATTGAAAATGGGCTCCTTTATTGATTTTTCTAGTTGGTTATTACTGAGGGATAAATTTTTGATATGTTGATTTTGTGTCTAGGGAAACTGGCAAACTCTTATTGTATAATTTCTACTTAAAAACCCCAGGAGGGGTGCCTAGGTGGTTTAGTCAGTTAAGTGTCCAACTTTGGTCAGGTCATTATCTCATGGTTCATGACCCACGTCATGAGTTCTAGCCCCACGTTGGGCTCTGTGTTGACAGCTCAAAGCCTGGAGCCTGCTTTGCATTCTGTGTCTCCCTCTCTCTCTACTCCTCCCCTGCTCATGCTCTGTCTCTCTCTCTCTCTCTCTCTCAAAAATAAACAGACATAAAAAAAAAACACAACAGGAAAATCATATTGTATGCAAATGAAAACATTTTGTCTTTCTTTCCAACATTCACATAATTCTCCTTATCTTACTGGATTGGTTAGAATTTCCCGCAAAATGCTGAATATAAATGATGAGAAAGGGCATCTTTCTCTTTTTCATGTCTTTACTGAAAGACAGCCTATAGTCTTATTGTTAAGGATAGTTTTTGCTATAATATTTTGATACTTGCTTTTTATCAAGTCAAGGAAAAATCTCTTCTATTCTTACTTTCCTGAAAAGTCTGTTTTAATCATGAATAAACACTAAATTCTGACAATTGCTTCATCTGTATTTTATAAATTGTAGGTATTACTGACCTGTTAATATGCTTTATTACATTAATATGCTTTATTACATTAAGATATCTTCTCATGTTGGATCATCCTTAATTTCTTGCATAAACTCTACTCAGTCAAAATGTAATATTTGAAATAGATTGGAAAATATTACATAAGCATCTATGTTTATAAATGGGATTGGTCTATTATTTTCCTTTCTTGTATTCTTCTTGTCTGGTTTGGGTATTTAGGTCATATTATCATTGTAAAAGTAGATCACTTGTCTTAATTTTCTATTGTCTTCAATAGTTTTCAGTATTAGGATTATCTACTTCTTGTAAGTCGAACAAAGTACAGGGGCGCCTGGGTGGCTCAGTCAGTTAAGTGTCCGACTTCGGCTCAGGTTATGATCTCACAGTACATGGGTCTGAGCCCCACATCAGGCTCTGTGGTGACAGCTCAGAGCCTGGAGCCTGCTTCGGATTCTGTGTCTCCCTCTCTCTCTCTGCCCCTCCCCTGCTCACACTCTCTCTCTCTCTCTCTCTCTCTCTCTCTCTCTCTCAAAAAAATTTAAAAAATTTTTTTAAATAAAGTACAGATGAAAACCATCTAAGCCTGGTATTATGTGGGTAGGAAGTTTTTGGGTTATTAGTTTAAGTTCTTTAATGATTTTTCCTTTATTGGAGTTTTCTATATCTTTTGAAGTAGTTATGACAAATTATATTTACCTAGAAAACTCTCTATGTCTTTTCCCAATCCAAATTTTGGCATAAAATTCTTCAGAGTATTGTCTTCTGATTTTTATTATTTATTTCTTATCTGCAGTTAGATTTCCCTTTTATTCAAAATATTGTCTGTGGCTTTTGGGAGGGGGAGTCTTACTAGGGATTTATCTATTTTATAACTTTTTTTTATTCTCAAAATTGTTTTCTGTTTCATTTCATGTGTCTTCATTTGTTTCCTTCCTTCTATTTTCCTAAAGGTTTAGTTTCTTGTCTAGCTTCTTAAGATGGGCACGTATGAACAATAATAGTTGCCTACACAATATTTATTCTCCATTTTTTCTTACTAACATAGCTCCCATTTAGTTTAGGAAGGCAACATGCCAAGCTAAAAAAACAGACAAATTATGCTTCCCAGACTCCCCTGCAGCTAAGAACTAGTGTATGTCATAGTTCTTACCACTGATATATTAAGTGGAAGTCACAGGGTAGGGCTTCCAGGAAAGTTCTTTAATTCAAGAGACCAGACCCAGCTGATACATGCCTCTTTTACAACCTGTCCTTTTTTCCATCATGCTTGGAATGCAGATACAAAGCTGAAAGTAAAGCAGTCATCTTTTCACTATGAGGCAGCAGTATGAGTATGAAAGCTAAGTTGAGATCAATGGGAACTTAGAAGATCTAGAGGCCCTGATGGCATCATGGAACCTCCACACCTGCCTTGGACTCTTTAACTCCAAACTCCTTGTTACTTCTTGTTCTCCTTTATACACAGCAAAATACAACTTTAAATGACACAATATTTAACTTATTTTTCATATTTAAAAATTTCAATAATGCATTTAAGGTCATAAATTTTCATTAAAGAATAGCTTTACAGTCTATAACTGATACATCAACTGCTGGCCCAGACCAGAAAGACCACCTAGCCAACCTAGAGAACAGTGATATAAACAAAAATGGCCATGTTTTAAGTCTCTAAGTTTTGGAATAGTTTATAGAAAGTAAGAGAGGGGTGCCCTGGCTTTGAAACAGGGCAGTAGCTAGAAGACCAGTAAGGAAATAGTTTGCAAAGCTGAAGAAAGAAAGAAAGAAAGAAAGAAAGAAAGAAAGAAAGAAAGAAAGAAAGAAAGAAAGAAAGAAAGAAAGAAAGAAAGAAAGAAAGAAAACTGCTACAACAGGCTTGGAAAATGATGACTCATGTTATATAGAGACAGAACAATTGGTAAAACTGAAGCCTACAGTAACTTGAAAGGGGGAAAAAAAATGAACTTACTGGATTTCCAGTTACAGCTAAGTATATCTCCAGATAGAATTTGGAAAGCGTTAGGTGCTCTTAACTGCATATGACAAATTATAGCAAGACAAGAGATGAGCTAAAGAAGGAAATGTTCAGTTTGCAGCCAGAATTTAGATAGAATACAGAAGGCCCAGGACCTGCTGTGTTGGAAAATAAAATTGTCTCCTGTCTCCAGTCTCCTCATATTTAAATAGTCTTCAAGTAAATGATTCTCATAGTAAAAGGAAACCTTAGGACAAAGAGCAAAACAAGGGCATAGCCATTTGTTAAGACCGTTGATGGATTTAAGGAAATGCCTAGTATACTTTCTCAACTAGACTAAAAAGAATCTTAAGGGCATGACAGAAACCTAAAGCCAAATTTCAGTGAATAAGTCTAGAGAAAAAAATAATTGTGAGTGTGGCTTTTGTTGAGTGAGGTGGACTATAGTCTATTAAACAGAAAGCCCAAAATGTTTTAAAGAAAACTATATTTGCTAAAGTACCATCAGCTCGGACTAGGGGGACTCAGGTTGGCTGAACAACAAAGAGGTCTCGGGACTCTCAACTATCTATGGGCAAGAAGTCAAGTGAGAAAGCTACTGAACTGTTACCATGGTCATTTCTTATGGAAATAAAGGAAAGACTTCTGGGGGTGAGGGGAAAACAAGGGGCTAGAGAATGGAGGTCAAGAGCCTCAGGAGAACAACGGACTAGGAGGATAACCCCAGGAAGCAGAACAGAGCCCTAAGCAAGAGTTATTCATTGCCCTGGAGTAGGGTGACCTGGCAATATCTGCCCAAGGGAATTCTAGACTAGTGATTTCTATGTATCTCTTGTTCTTCCATTTTTGAAGGGAAGTGTCTATTCAGTTAACCTGCCTCACCATTGTATGTTAGGTGTGTGGGAAGCAGATGACTTGTCATTTTAAATTCACAGATCTCTGGATCAAGAGGAGCCTTACCCAAAGAACTACATCTGAGGAGCCTCATTCACATCCTGATGTAAGAAAATCATGAGGTCACAGGCTTCCAGCCTGATGCTGTAAGTAGAATGAGACAGAAAGCCTGGGATGAAGATTAGCACATTTTGCATGTGGGAAAATGTGAATAATTTGTGGCCAAGGAGTGAACTGTGATAGATTCGAAAAGCAGCCACAAATTCTTTTCCTCTTATCGAAGGGTAGAGTCTATTTCTCCACCCTTTGAATCTGGGCTTGGCCAGGTGACTCACTTTGGCCAACGGGACATTAGTAAATTTATCACAAGCAGATGCTTGAAAAGTGTTTGCACAGTGAGGCTTGCTCTCTGGCTCCATTTGGAAACCTAGACTACCATGTGAACAGCACTAGAACACAATGTGGAAGATTAAAGGCAACTTGAAAGAGAACTAAGGCATCCAGGAGACAGAAAACTGACTTCCAAACATACAAGTGAAATTATCCTAAATAACCTAGTCACCCAACTACCCATCACAGAACTTCTTATCTTGATGAAGTCCCAATAGTTCATTTTTGCTTTTATTTCCCTTGCCTCTGGAGACATGTCTAGTAAGAAGCTGCTGCGGCTGAGGTCAAAGAAGTTGATGCCTGTTTTCTCCTCTAGGATTTTGATGGCTTCCTGTCTCACATTTAGGTCTTCTATCCATTTTGAATTTACTTTTGTGCATTGCCTAAGAAAGTGGTCCAGTTTCTTTCTTCTGCATGTCGCTGTCCAGTTTTCCCAACACCATTTGCTGAAGAGACTGTCTTTTTCCCATTGGATGCTCTTTCCTGCTTTAAGATTAGTTGGCCGTACAGTTTTGGGTCCATTTCTGTGTTTTCTGTTCTGCTCCATTGGTCTGTGTGCCTGTTTTTGTGCAGTACCATACTGTCAGGATGATTACAGCTTTGTAATACAGCTTGAAGTCCAGAATTGTGATGCCTCCAGCTTTGGTTTTCTCTTTTAACATTACTTTGGCTGTTTGGGGTCTTTTCTGGTTCCATACTGATTTTAGGATTGTTTGTTCTAGCGCTGTGAAGAATGCTAATGTTATTTTGATAGAGACTGCTTTTAATGTGTAGATAGCTTTGGGTAGTATAGACATTTTAACAATATTTTTTCTTCCAATCCATGAATATGGAATATTTTTCTTTTTAATTTTTTTAATGTTTATTTATTTTAGAGAGAGAGAGAGAGAGACAAAGCACAAGCAGAGGAAGGGCAGAGGGAGAGACACACACATACAGAAACTGAAGCAGACTCCAGGCTCCGAGCTGTCAGCACAGAGCCCAACATGGGGCTCAAACTCATGAGCTGTGAGATCATGACTGGAGCTGAAGTCAAACACTTAACTGACTGAGTCATCCAGGTGTCCCAGCATGGAATGTTTTTCCATTTCTTTGTGTCCTCTTCAATTTCTTTCATAAGCTTTCTATAGTTTTCAGCATACAGATCTTTCACCTCTTTGGTTAGGTTTATTCCGAAGTATCTTGTGGTTTTTGGTGCAATTGTAAATGGGATCGATTCCTTGATTTCTCTTTCTATGGCTTCATTATTGGTGTATAAAAATGCAACTGATTTCTGTATATTGATTTTATATCCTGTGACTTTGCTGAATTCATGCATCAGTTCTAGTAGTTTCTGGGTGGAGTCTTTTGGGTTTTCCATGTAGACTATCAGGTCATCTGCAAAGATTGAAAGTTTGTCTTCTTCTCTGCCAATGTGGATACCTTTTATTTATTTTTGTTGTCTGATTGTTGAGGCTAGGAAGAATTTGTTTCTACTGTCTTAACATTTTATGCTGCTGCTGAAATGTGACAATGTGTCATTTCTTTATACATAATTTATATCTTAACTCTGATTTGTAGTTGTTATGGACTGCATGTTTGTGTCTCTCTGAAACTCATATGTTGAAACCCAAACCCTCAATGTGACTGCATCTGGAGACACAGATTTTAATGGAGGTAACTGAGGTTAAATGAGGTCATAAGAATGGGGCCCCAATCGGGTAGGGTTTGTGTCCTTAAAAGAAGAAACAGGGGAGAGCTTGCTCTTGTGTGAGGACAAAGTGAGAAGACAGCCTGGAAGAGAGCTCTCACCATACACCAAATCAGTTTTGAGCTAAGGCTTCCCTGCCTCCAGAAGTATAAGAAATAGAAATAAATTGCTGTTGTTTAGGCCACCTGGTCTATAGTGTTGTGTTATAGCAGCCTGAGCAGACTCATACACTGGTTGGTCTTCCCTCCTGCCCCCCTTGATGTTCTACATTTTCACTACAATGCGTCTAGTTGTGGATTCGCTTTTATTTAACCTTCAGTGTATTAGGAGACATCTTTGATCTAAGAACTCATATTGTTACTCAAATCTAGAAAATTATTAGCCATGTATTTAAATGTTGCTTCTCTTTCATTCTCTCTGTTCTCTCAATAACTTTTATTAAAAAATGTTAGGGGCGCCTGGGTGGCTCAGTCGGTTGAGCGTCCGACTTCGGCTCAGGTCACGATCTCGCGGTCCGCGAGTTCGAGCCCCACGTCAGGCTCTGGGCTGATGGCTCAGAGCCTGGAGCCTGCTTCCGATTCTGTGCTTCCCTCTCTCTCTGCCCCTCCCCCGTTCATGCTGTGTCTCTCTCTGTCTCAAAAGTAAATAAACGTTAAAAAAAAATTTTTTTTTTTTAAAAATGTTAAAGCCTGTCAGTTCACCTTTCATATCTCTGAACTGTTCTTTCATATTTTTCACACATTTACATTTCTGTGCTACAGGCAGGGTAAGTTTCTCTGTGCTATTTTCCAATTTGGTAACTCATGCTTCAGTGGTAGGTAGGCGTCAGTAATGCCTATCTATTACATCTTTATTTCAATAACTCCATTTTTTATTTCTACATTTTAATTTTTATATCTATCCAGTCTTGTTTTGTTTATGTTTTCCATAATTCCTTTTTTTTTTTTTTCAACAGAAAGAATGCCTTTTTTGGAGGGGTACATCCTACTTACTACAAAGTCTTTTTCACACTATTCTATAAAATGAATTGCATCTGGGACAATTTTCTATTCTTACAGTTGATTCTATGACCTGTATTTCTTGACTTGTCATTTGCTATTTTGGTGTCGCAAGCTCCTTTTGAGTTTGTTCTTCTCCTTTTGTCATTTTGTCCCCCTTGCTCCTCACCCATTTCTCCTTGACCCTCCAGGGCTCCAATGTAGAAGCAGGTTAGGTGTTACATCCCCACCGGAACACGGCAGCCACAGTCATAGAGCCAACACACAGGGGGCTCAGTCCCTGGAAGCAAGCCCATGTGCTTGTTCCTTGCTTTCCTCAGCCCCGAACTTCTGATTATTGTAGTCTCAACCAGAAGACTAACAGTCCTCCTTCCCTCCCATACCCAGGCTTCTTTCATAACTTGGTGAGCTTTCCTTTAGCCCCTGCCTTCACATTTGACTCTGGTTTCTCAATGCCTGCAGAACACTTTTGATCGCTCTATTTCACAGCTGCCAAAATCTCAGCCACCACCTCCCTCCAACCCACAGCATAGCAAGCTTCAGTCCCTGATCACCTTTTTGCATTTCTCATTTTTATGGTCCACAGAGATGATGACTTCATATCTGAGGCTGGTTATGCCCACTTTTTGTTTTCTCTCTCCTTTTGTTTTGTCCATAGAGATACGAGTTTAGAGCAGAGATAGTTTTCAAAATGTAACAAATGCAAATTATCAATCTGCCCCTCCTTCTCAAAGTTGCATGTGTCCCCAAAATGAAACTTTAAAAAAGGAGGAGGGGAGCACTTGTGAATGCCGATCTTTGTTCTCTGGGGCTACAGAGGCACTGTCACCTCACTAAAGGCTCTCTGTTCAAAAGATAAGCATGGTGACAAAGGCAAAGAGACCCAATCCTGCTCTCTGCCACCACCCACCCTGGAGATTTGGGAACTTCTCCTTTGACATCTAAGCTTTTCAGAGACTTTCGCAAGCACTTAAGAGATGAATATAACCTTTCTCATTCATTCAAACGTAAAAATTTCGGGTAGAAAAATCAGATGGAAAGAGGAAGCAGTAAATATTGTGATGTATTGTATCTCAAAACTATAAGCCCATCTTTTTGGACAGAGCTTGGTACACTGGGGCATGGACACCTGAATCTCCAGTATCGATGATGTTGTCCTTATACAGTTGTAGACAAATAAAGAAACATAACTTAGTCTGGAACCAATAAATAAAGAACCCACCACACTGAAGTAGTTCTCCTTCCCTTTGACCTAAAAGGGAACTCTTCTTTGCCTGTGTATGTCGGGAGAGACTTAGCTTTCAATTGGAATGTTTTCCTCTGTAATATACCACTATGACTCCCACATCTGTGTAACCTCTGGGATCTTCTCAGGATGGGTCTCGCTAATACACCAGGTAGGAGGAGATGAGGCACTTCAACCTCAGTGCTATAACCACCAGGAGGTTACTTGGTATGAGTACTTATTTTTGTTTTTGCTTTCTGCCAAGTCTATCCTAACACAGCCGGTTTTCCTGGCTACATTTAGCTATGCTACCCATTCAAATATTTATCAAGCACCTGCTGATAATAACAATAACAGCTCCTACTTAATGGGGACCTTCTGTATGCATGACAATACATTGTACACACCCATTTAATCTTCACAATAACTAGTCATGCAAAGCAGGCAATGTTATTCTCATTTTTCAGTAACAGAAACAGGCTTAGAGAAAGTCAGTGATTTCTCAAAGTCACACAGGCTGCAGCGTGAATTTGGCTAGTCCTCCGAAAACCCATACTGTTCTCATTATTGCAATATGAGGATGCCTGTTCTTTGGTGTACAGAAATTGTGTGTTGTGGGATATGGCCCCAAGTTTTCAACACCGAGACAAGACCAGCCTAAAACAGCCTATGCTGGGACTGTCACCCTGGCCTGTATATATTCATTTCCCCCTCCCACCTCAATTCTGTCATCTGTGCTTCTGGGACATATGGCCTGACAACTCTAAGCCATGGGCAGAATGCAGACAGAGGCACCAAGAACTTTTGGGTCCCTACTGGTGTTGGATTCTGGGCCCTTCTCAGCCAGTGCCCTGAGGCTCAGTGGTTTTCTTGTGGCTGCTAGAGCTCTGGGGATCTAATTGTGTGAAGCTTATTTTTATCACTTGCAATGGTGCCCAGATCCTGTGGTACTGGCCTTGGCCCTGAAGATGGCATAACTGCAAAATGCAGAGTGGAACTTGGAAGAACTAAGAGGTCTCCAGAGTAGGAGAGGACTGAGTACTAAGGAAAAGAAACCTGGAACTGGTTGCCCAGAAATGTGGACGGGCTCTAACTTTTCACCCACTCCTTCGGCTTCTTTTGTAATTCTCTGGACAGCCTGAGATAGCCATAGCCCTCAGTTCACCAAAATGCTTCTCCCCACTGAAACTTCTTTTCCAGCCAAGTTGGCTTCAAGCTGCTTCCTTTAAATCTTCTTCTAATGACCTCATTGGATCCCAGGAGGTGGGCTGGGCAGGGGATATCAGTCCCATCCAAATACTAAGACTCAGAAAGGCTGAGATATTGGCTTATTAGCAGCAGAGTCTTAGCTAAAAACCCTGTCCTCTTGACCTAAATCCAGGGCTTTTGTTGCTCAAACCAGGACTTTATTTATTGCCTATCCTCCACAACACCCACCTCTACAACTGCTTTTGACTGGGGCCTCACTTTTCACTTGGATTACTCCAACAACCTACTTAGTCTCTCTGCCTTAAACCTAGCACACCGGCACCACTTCCCAAGTCATTTTCCACTTCAACCAAAGGATCATTCTATAAAGCAAATCTGGTCATGGCACTTCCCCATGTAAGATCTTTCCATGGTTCTCTACAGTTTTTCAGGATGAGGCCCAACTTCTCTAGAATGGTGTGATGTGACCTTAGCCCAGCATAGCTTCACCTAGTATCACCCACATCCTCACACATCCCCTGTGACCCACACACCACACACCTCCCCTCTGTACCTGCTGCTCCACCAACTTGGACAAACTTCTTCCCACTTGAGCTCCAGAAACAACCTTACTTGTTGTCTGTGTAACCTATCTTGTGGTTCTCCCAGAGTTCCCTCTGCCTATCTTGTTTAAGAAATTCTCATATGGGGGCACCTGGGTGGCTCAGTTGGTTAAGCGTCTGACTTTAGCTCAGGTCTGATCTCACTGTTCATGAGTTCTAGCCCCGCATTGGGCTCTGTGCTCGGAGCCTGGAGCCCATCACCTCCATGAGTTCCTTGAGGGTTGTATATTGTTTTGATCTGGGTCCCTAGAATGCAAAAGAAACTCTAGACTATACAGCAGTGGGTGAATAAATGGCATCTGGTTGAGGCCTAGACTCAACCTTACGTTAATTCATGTGTCCTTCCTTATGAAAATATGAAGCTTCAGATTTGCCTTTCCCAAAACCTTCAGGTATTTGATGCAGGTCTTCAGACAAAACCAACACAACCTCTAATCCACTGATTAGAGGCTTGCCATTCTGATAGGCTTGGCAACATAATTACTGGAAATTCTGGCTGGAGAGTCCAGAATCAGATTAAATTAACATGTCATGATCACCCACTGTGTGCCACAAACTCTTCTGTCCCCTCCAACTAAACAGGCATCCCTTAGAAGACAATGTATGGAAAGGTCAAAGAGCATAGTCCTTTCAACAGTCAAAACATGGGACAGGCCTGTTAAACCTCAATCCCTATAACTAATCCTATAACTAATCCTAAATCCTATAACTAATTATTCATGTGCGCACACAGATTTTATATCTATCTTTCCCAGTTTTTACTATGAGGTTATTTCTATAGCAGTTTAGAGTACAGCTTCTGCTTAGTTTCAAATCCTGGCTCTGCCATTTGCTAGCTGTGTAACTTTGTGTACATTGTAAAATTTCTCTCTCCCTTGGTTTTTTCATCTATAAAATAGAGATAATAGTACTTGCACCTCATCAGATGCTGTAAGGATTAAATGAAATAATGCGTACAGAGCACTTAGCCAACTGGGCATAGTAGACAATAAATGTCAGCTAGAATAGAAGGCTTTTTAAATAACTTCTGCTTACCAGAATCACCCTTGTAGCCAACACTTTTCATTACTCTCTATAAGAGACTGACTAATACCACATCATGCTAAATGCTCAGGGCTAGTAGTCTATTTATTCCCTAATTCTCTAATCTACCTGCACACTTGTGCCCCCTCCAGGGAAACCGTTTGCAAAAGTGAGCTGGTTTGTCCCCAAGACCCTTTGTGCCAATTGTATTCATTATTAAAATTATATAACCAAATGTATATATAATTTAAGTAGTATATAAAGTAATTAAAATGTGAATATAAAAGATGTTTCTGTGAAAAATGAGAGATGAAATGCTTATAAAACTGTTGAATTAGGTGTGGATGCAACAACTATAAAAATCTGAAAGAAAAATTATAAAAATCTAGAAGGTTCTACATTCCAATTGCTCTGAAAGTATCTAAGCTCCATTCCGCTCTAAAAAGATTCCAACTGGAAAGTATAGAAAATGTGTTACAGACACGGTGTATCCAACAAAGGTAACACACACTCCCACTGGGGGGCTCACTGCCCCATAGTGAAAGTTCGGCAACAGTGAAATGTTTAATGTTACTTTTGAAGTTAAAATGTTTAAAGCGTGTATGCTTTAAGTTTTCATCAGCTGTTTCAAACAGTCGATCAATTACTCATCCTCGTCATACCTCCAACACAGTCTATTCCTGATTACTTCAGACTCCAAATCCATGACAGCCTTAAATTCTTCCAAACATATGGTTACTAAAATAACATCGCTGAAGTCAATTCAGCCTGAATCAATCATGTCACGTGGCAGCCATTTCTAAAAATCTAATCCAGGTTCAAAAGATGAAACCATGCCATAATACAAGACATTAAAAGGACTGTCCAAATATCACTATCATATAAAGAGCTTCTATAACTTGAGACGAAAAAGACAAATAGTTTAATGGAAAAATGAGCCAAGGACAAAAACAGACAATTCACAAATAGCCAAAAACCACAGAAGCATGCCCAATTTCACTAGAGGTAAGTAAAAATTAAATTAACTACTTAATAGCTTGACAAAAGTTTAAGTGAAGGATATTGTTGGGTTTTGGTAAGGTGTATGCATCAAATTATTACCAGTCATTTCCTGTAGGTGATAGAAGCAATAAGTTCATACGCATATATAAATTAAGCGATGGGGTTTTCAGTATTTTCAGATGCAGCTCAATAAAAAGCAAAACTCTCCCTCATAAGGAAGAAGGTACTATCCTAAGCCTTAAACGCAATTCTAAAGCTGAAACTCCAAAGACATTTTGAACAATGGCAGCATCACTAGAGTCAGAGGTGGTAATACAGACTCTCCAAAGAGGACCATTTTGAAGGACATTAGTGGTGTGGACGATGACTTCCGGCACACTGGATAACACACCCTCCTCCAGCTCTGCAGTCCTGTCGTGGAGGGCGGGGCAGCACCCATCCCCTGGCAGGCCTAGCACGGGGATCCTAACCAGAGGCGTGGTGGAAGCCACGCCCCTGAGCAACAGTACCCTCTCTTCTCAACTCGTGGCCCTTCCCACACCCTTGTGCATGAGGCTTAGACTGCCCTGTGGTGGACAATATGCCTCTCACATCCTTTGATCAGAGCACTGCTATGTCTCTGACCTCTCATGCTTGAAACAGACTTGCTGGTATGTGAGCCCTTAGGACACTCAGCGCCTGCAATAAAACCGAGTCTCAGCTTCTCTTGGCGACCCACTGAGCCAAGGACATAATGTTCTATCTATACAATGAAATGCAGATTTCCCAATAAAAGGCAAAATTCTTGACTTCAGGAGGTTGAATAGGATGGAAAAGAATTCCAGCTGG
Organism: Neofelis nebulosa; assembly: GCF_028018385.1. Classification (NCBI taxonomy): domain Eukaryota; kingdom Metazoa; phylum Chordata; class Mammalia; order Carnivora; family Felidae; genus Neofelis; species Neofelis nebulosa. The sequence continues at coordinate 90,044,512 of NC_080786.1, read as the reverse complement.
TTAAATTTATGGCACTGAAAAAAGCCCTGTCTGAGAATAATTCTTGTGTCTGAGCCCAAGATGCTGTAATCTTGCCATGGATTGTTAAAATATTCACTCACAGCATGCTCCAGTCCTCAAAGCTGTGCCCTGAGACAGTCTAAATAGGTCCATAAACATAGTGGTTTAGTCTTGCTGCCTCCGCTTCTGAAATTAATAATATTTTAGCTGAACTGATGCCAGGGCAAAATGTACAGGAGGCCATATTTAGTTAAAAACTGGTTGGATATGATGTGATTACATGTTAAGATCATGAAAGAAATGTCCTCCTTCTTGATCTATATTTGAAGGAGGAACACCATAAAATACTAACCAGCTGGGCCCTGCAGGCCTAACACTATAGGCTCTGGAGCAAGACTGCTGGGTTCACACCCTGGCACCACTGCTTCCAGCTATAGGACCGTAACAGAGCTCACCTCATAGGATCATCATAAGGGGCAAATGAGTTCAGCCATTAAAGTGCCGCCCTCCCTGCAGGCACTCAAATGTTAGCACTACTGGAAGGAAGGAGACGGTGGGGTTGGAAGTGCTGAAGGGCCTGAGTGTCTGTCACTGTTTGGCAACCCAGGTAGAATGCATTTATTCATACTCCGCCCAAGCTGGCTTCTCACCATTCCACGTGTTTGGCCATTTACAATGGGCATTCACCACATACCTCTTTGTGAGCATGTCTTCTCCCTAACCAGATCACAAGCTCCTGGAGACAGGGGCAGTGATCTTACCAAACATGGGGTCTGGACCCCAGTAAGCACTCAATGAATACCTGATTGACTCTGCTTCCTGTTCATATGTGGAGTAGACTGGACTCAAACCATTAATCATACAAACTTCATTTAAACGGGCTTTTCTAGAAGTGCAGCTAGATCTGGCAGGACATGTTCATCAAAACCAGAGACAGATATGGGTTTCTGTGATTCCCTGGGCAACAACACAGTGGAAGGTGCCATCCTTCCTGCAGGCAGGGGTGCGCTCTTTCTCACTGCTGGGGAGCTCTCTGCCCTGAGCCAGAGCACCCCCCTTTGCCTGTGCCAGAGCTCCAGGCCCGGGGGACCCCATGCAGAATCTGGACCATCAGTAGGGGTCCTTCCCAGGAGAGTCTTTAAGGCCATGTTGGCTCAGTGCCGGCTATGTGGATGACCTCTTGTGCCACCCTGAATATTTAGAGATCGGCTCCAGGTCACAATCCTTCCTTCTGGCTTTGACTTTTGGGCCACGTGTTCTAAAACTACTGAATTGTGCAATTTAAGTTGGAGAATTCTGTGTCTTTGGAGGTCACTTGTTCATTCAGCAAGCTTCCCCAAGGGCCTACTATATTCCTGGTACTGACAAGGAGGCTCAGAAATTCAGCAAAATGTGTGAGCTCACATAGTGAGGGAGCAGCAGCAGGGCCTGCAACCAGGTTGGTCTGGACCGGTGCAGGCACTCTGATCAAGATGCTTGAGGATTCTCCCCGCCTCACTTAATCTCTCTCTCTTCTCCAGCTTTACAACTCTTGCTCATGTCACCCTTACCATCTAGATTCAAAAGATCTACTAACTGGATCTTGCCTGCTTCAAAGAATCTTCAAGACCAGGGTGGATGTGACGAGATACCAATCCCCTGATACCAAACAAAAAGCGGTTTAGTTCAGGCTGGGCTTAATCATGTCCCCTTTGAGCACAACCTGCCTCCCTCCTCCCCAGCTTGATAATGCAAATGCCTCCCTTCTTTTTCTGCTGTCTCCCCCATGTGCCCACTCAGGTATCCCACAGGGTCCCCAACTCAGCCCCAAACTGAGCCTCCCCTCCTCGGTTTTCTGCCATTGCCTTCCAGTGCACTGCCTCGGATCGAAAGCCTTGGAGTCTTCAGTATGAGAAGATATAGAGTACCATGATTAAAAATACAGGCTCTGGATGTGAATCCTAAATCTGCCTCTACCAACCCTAGGGCCTATGAACAAATTACTTAATCTACCTCTCAGTTTCCTCATGTGCAAAGTGAGGATAAACACAGAACCTAACAAAAAAGAAAGTACTTTCCAACAAATGGGGCAGAAGCAACTGAATATCCTTAAGAGGAAAAGAATCCTGATCCCCATTTCACATCTTACCCAAAAATTAATTGGAGATGGGTGACAGATCTACACATTAAAAATTAAAGCTATAAAGCTTGTGTAAGATGGCCTATATGGTAAGGGAGTAAACAAAAGTTTCTGAGGACACAGAAAAAAACAGCCTTACCAAAAACAACGACAAATCAGACCTCATCAAAATTTAAACCTTCTGTTCATCAAGACACCATTAAGAAAATGAATAGGCAGGCCACAATTAGGAAAAAGATTTATGAATCACATAACTGACAAAGAACTGGTATTCAGAATAAAGAAGGACCTTCTACAACCCAATAATAAAAAGACAACACGGTTTTTAAGTGGGCAAAATATTGGAATAACATTTCAGAAAGAAAGATACAAGGACTATCAATAAGCACATGAAAAAGTGCTTAATATAGTTATGTATTAGGAAAATGTAAATTACAACCATGTTTGGGACACTGCATTCTACCAAATAAGTGGCTAAAATTAAAAAGACTGACGACACCAAATAATGATGAGGATTTGGAGCAATCAGACTCTTATAAGCTGTTGATGAAGTGTAAAAATGGTACAACCACTTTAGCCATTTCTTATAAAACTAAGCCTAGACCTATTGTATGGCCCAGAGATACTCTCCTCTAGGTATTTACCCAAGAGAAATGAAAACACGTGTCCACTAAAAAAAAGACCTGTACAAGAATGTTCATAGCTTCTTTATTCAGAATAGCCCAAACTGGAAACAGCTCAGTGCTCACTGACAGATGAATGAAGAAACAAAATACGGTATAGCCATATAATGGACTACCACTCAGAAATCAAAGGAACAAGCTACTCATGCACATGACAATGTGGATGAAATCTCATAAACATTATGCCATGAAAGAAACTGCAAACCAAAGAGTACATACTGTATGATCCCATTTATATGAAGTTCTAGGAAAGGTACAATAAACATATGATTTAAAAATCAGAACAGCAGTTGCTTCTAGAGAGTGGGGACAGAGGCTGGTTGGGAAGGGATATGAAGGAACTTTCTGGGATGCTGGTAATGTCCATATTTGAAGGGACCTGGGTTGCATAGGTGCATGCTTTTGTCAAAAGTCATACAATGGTGGGCTGAAGAAGTGTGCATTTTACTATATGTAAATTTCACCTCAAAAGAAAAATGTAAACAACTATTGAATGCGAATTGATGGTATACATGCTTAAATATTTAGAGGGAGATGTACTAATGTCTGCAACTAATTTTGAAATGTGTCACAAAAACAAGATGGTCTGATGGATGGTAGAGGGATGGGCAGATGTAAATAGGTAGACACAGGTGGATGATAATGCAAATATTATAGCAAAATGTGGAGGGGATATAGGTATTCACTATAAATTTGTTTCAACTTTGCTGGACACTTGAAATTTTTCGCAATAAAAGTATAGAAAACTGCACCCATAAAATAAGATTGTGGTATCATTGCTTACTCTCTCTTTTCTGTCACTACTCACATGGTCTCCAATACCTGCTAACTTTGCAATCACTCATGTCCCTCCCCTTGCTCACTCTCCTGCAATCTCTAGCCAGGGCCAGGCCGTGGTCTCATACATGGATTGCACACTCACCGTCCTTCTTAGCACTGCTATCTGCTACCTCCAATCCATCCTGAATGTCACATCCAGATCAAATTCCTGGTTCACAGTTTTTAGTATGTGAACTGTGCTGCCTTACTCCCCATCAACTTATGACCTCTAAACACTCAGCCTGCAACAAGGCGGTGGCATTCTAGCTTTATTCTACTATTGTCCTACAGAAATGCAAATCTGCCCTACAGTCAAATCAGACTACTGCTTAACCCCTGACACAACAGACACCTCTCATTTCCACACCCCTTCCTCCTCACTAGAAATCTATTCCTGGGTGGCCAGAGGCCAAGCCACAGGTCTGAGCAGTTCCACAGATGACCAGAAGCTGCAGAAAACTTTTGGCCTTAACAGACACATGAAAAGATGCTCAACATCACTCATCATCAGGGAAATACAAACCAAAACTACAATGAGATATCACCTCACACCTGTCAGAATGCCTAAAATTAACAACACAAAAAACCACAGGTTTGGCAAGAGTGAGGAGAAAGGGAACCCTCTTACATTGTTGGTGGGAACCAAACTGGTACAGCCAGTATGGAAAACAGTATGGAAGTTCCTCTAAAACTTAAAAATAGAACTACTCTACAATCCAATAATTGCACTACTAGGTATTTACCCAAAGAATACAAAAATGGTAATTTGAAGGGGCACATGCACCCCACTGTTTATGACAGCATTATCAACAATAACCAAATTGTGGACAGAGCCCAAGTGTCCATGGATTGACAAATGGATAAAGAAAAAGTGGTATATATAATGGAATATTCATCAGCTATAAAAAAGAATGAAATCTTGCCACGTGCAACATAACATCACGGATGGAGCTAGAAAGTATTGTGCTAAGTGAAATAAGTCAGAGAAAGACAAATACCACATGACTTCACTCATATGTGGAATTTAAGAAGCAAAACAATCATGGGGGAAAAAAAAGAGAGAGAAAACCAAGAAACAGACTCTCAACTACAGAGAACAAACTGATGGCTCCCAGAAGAGAGGTGGGCAGGAGAGACGGGTTAAATAGATGATGGGGATTAAGGTGTGCACTTGTGATGAGCGCCGGGTGTTGAGCCATTAAATTGTATAACTGAAACTAATATTACACTGTATGTTGACTAACTGGAATTTAACTAGAAAATTAAAAAACAAACAAACAAACAAAAAACTTTGGCCCAGAAAGACACAAGATCCAAGGCTCCTGCAGATACTCAACAGAGCTATGCAGCACAGAAAGCACCTACTCCCTTTGTTCATTCATTATTCACTAACTCACTTGCTAAGTGCTTATAATGTGCCAGATAATCTGCTATGGGCTGCAAAAAAGGTAAAACGACAGGACTCTATTAGAGTCCTGAAGAAACTCAATTAGTGAAAGGGTGAGATCGAAGAATAGTCATAATTCACAGTAAGCTCTGGTCCGAAGGTGGCAGAAATTTTGCTCAACGCTCACTCCAGATTGAGGCCGATGAGACTGTAGTACAATATCTGTAGAAGTTTTAAACATTTATTTATTTATTTATTTTTGAGAGAGAGAATGCAAGCAGGGGAGGGGCAGAGACAGAGGGAGGGAGAATCCTAAGCAGGCTGCGCACTGTCAACGCAGAGCCCCACGTGGGGCTCAATCCCACAAAGCACAAGATTATGACCTGAGCCAGAATCTAGAGTCAGACACTGAACAGACTGAGCCACCCACGTGCCCCTCCCTGTAGCAGTTTTAAAACATGGCCTCAAAATCTCTGACACTCCTCCCATTGAGGTAGGCAGAATCTGTGTTCCCTCCCCTTCAAATTTGGGCAGGCTTGTGACTGCTTTCACCAAAAGAATATGGTGAAAGGGACACTATGTGACTTCTGAGGTCGGGTAATAAAAGACCAGACAGCTTCCACCTGGCTCTCATGGAATGCTCATTTTCTAAATCTCCTTCTGGGGACACTCATCTTCAAACCCAGTCACTGTGCTGTGAGGAAGCCCAAGCCACAAGGAGAGGCCACAGGTGGGCGCTCTGGCTCCATGTGCCTCAGCCTGGGCACCAGACTGTAAGTGAAACCGCCTCCAGATGATACCAGCTCCTAGCCATTTGAGGCACCAGAGCCATTCACATCTTCCCAAGCCATCCCCACCGTGTCCTGGTCAAATTCCTGACCCACACAACTCCATAAAACGAATGCTATTTTATGCTGCTAACATTGGGGGTGTTTTGCTACCAGTAATGGATAAATGTTGTGATACCAGTAAATGGATTCAAAAGCAGGAGCTACTCATGGCAGGGCCCTGAGCAGTCTAGGCTGGGGGCCTGGAGCCAACAAAGAGTGACACCCTTCCAAGATGATATCCCTTTTACAATTTTATCCCATCTATCAAGTTTACAATATCTCCATTTATTCAACATTCAACAGACATGTGTTGAGTGTCCAGTGTGTGATGGTCACTGTTACGGCATTACATAAAAATTCCTGCCCTCCAGGAGCTTGCCATCTAGTAGAGAAAACAATGAGTGAGACAAATAGGCAAAATACAAATCATGCTGGACAGGGGTTAAGTGCAAGGAGAAAAATAAAAGCCAGGAGGGGACATGAAATATTAGGGGTGGGGGTGAAATTTTAGAGAGAGGGGCCAGGAAAGCGGCCATGGGGAAGGTGACTTGAAAAAAGTCCTGTTGGAGGCCTGGGCTGGGAAATACCAGGCCTCCTCTGGTTGTCCCCAGCCAAGCACCCCTCCCGTGTCAGCTGTTCACACCCTATCGCCTAAACAGATCTCACAACAATCCTCAGGGTGAAGGAGCTTGGGCTTCTCTAAAATGTCAACTCTCAAGTAAGAATGATGTGATGCCAGGGCACCTGGGTGGCTCAGTTGCTTGAGCTTCTGACTTCCGCTCAGTTCATGATCTCATAGTTTGTGGGTTTGAGCTCCATGTTGGGCTCTGTGCTGTCAGCTCAGAGCCTGGAGCCTGCTTCAGATTCTGTGTCTCCCTCTCTGCCCCTCCCCACTTGTGCTCTGTCTCTGTCTAAGAACAAATAAACATTAAAAAAAATTAATTAAAAAAATGATGTGATGCCAAAGGAGAAGGACCCTCCAAGTCCCCTTATTTTTCAGTGAGGAAGCTGAAGCCATGATGTTCCAGCTGGTCTAAGACTTAACATGATTCCATTTCTGCCCAGTCCTGTGCTCTTAGTCCTTCTGTCTACCAGCTCCTTGAGAACCATGTTCACTTAGTAACTAAGTTCTTTCTCCCTTGGCTGCATCACCCCAGCCAGATGCCCCTGATCCCCCACAGCAGTCACCAGACATAGTCTGAAACCAATCTTCAGTGGGAAGGCGGGGAGGGATCCAAGAACAGAAGCAGCACTGGCCATGGACAACTGCCAGCATTCCCACCAGTGTTACTACCACTCCCTTAACATCTCATCAGAACCCCCTCCACAGTGCAGTCTGTGATATGGAATATGGGTATTTTCCATTTTCTCTTCTTAACTCCTCTGTTGTGGGTTGCGCTGTGACCTCCAAAAAGTCATGTTGAACTCAACTCCACCACCTCCCTGTGACCTTATTTGGAAACAGGGTCTTTGCAGATGTAATCAAGCTAAGGTGAGTCATACTGGATGATGGTGTGTCCTAATCCAATGCCTGGCATCTTTCAAGAGTAAAATTGGATACAGACCCAGAGAGAAGGCCATATGAAGATGGTGGCAGAAATTAGATGATGCATGCACAAGCCAAAGAATGCCTAGGAATGACAAGGATTGCCAGCACACCATCAGAAGTTAAGAGAGTCAAGGAAGTCTTCTTTTCTAGAGTCTTAAGAGGGAACATGGCCCTGCTGACACTTTATTTCAGACTTCTAGCCTCCATAGCTATGAAAGAATAAATTTGTTGTTTTAAGCCTCCCAGTTTGTGGTACTTTTGTTATGGCAATACTAAGAAACTGTATACCCTCTTATATAAAAAGTCTGGAGCCACCCATGGTCCACAGATACGCAGCCTTTCTCCCTGCATTTCCAGGCCCACAGCTCAGAAGCAGCTCCTGCCTCCCCCACTCCTTCATATCTACCTGCAGTGCTTATGCAAAGACCTCCCACAGATCCCGGAAGAAAGCCAGTAAGAGGCCAGCCATACCCAGGGTTTTCAGCACAGTTTGCTGACCAGCTTGGTCTGTGTCTTGCTGTGTCTTGCAGGGGCAACCTATTTTATAAGGTTTGGCTCCAACCAGTCTAGGATCTGTTTTCAACCCTTGTGAAGATTGACTGATGGGCCCTCTGAGAAGTACCACCCATGGGAGATAGCTCACTCTCATGGGTCTAGTAATGGCCTGTTAAATGGGAATCATCCCACTAAAAGGCTATTGGGCAACATGGAACAAAGGCAAACCAAGAGGATCATGCCTTTCGACACGGTAATGCTGCTTTTGGAATATAATCCAAGGAAATGACCCAACAGAAAAAAATAAACCATTTTCACAAAGATAATTATAGCAATGTTACAACTGTGGGATAAAAACTGGAAACATTAAGTGCATAACAGTTAAAAGAGAGTACCATAATAACACCTAACATTTCCTGAGCCCTTAGTATACAGCAGGCACTATGTCAAGCACTTCACTTGTATCGTCTGGTTTTACCCTCACAAAAACATTATGACGTATCTGTCTTATCCCCACTTTAGAGATAAAGAAACCTGTTGAAAGGTCACACAGCTAGAAAGTGGCAAGTGACTGTTCTTTTATGCCCTCTGCTTAGAGTCATGACTCTTGCTGGCCATGTGAAATTGGGCAAGTTGTTTTTAATTCTCCTAAACGTTCACCAGCCATAAAATGGGAACAGGAATAATTCCAAATGATTGACAAAGATTGAGTGCAAAATGTGCGAAAACATTAGGCAAACTTGAAAGCATTATCAAATGAAAAGTACTTACAGCCACTCAGTGGTAACTCCAACTATCTTACGTGGCAGGAGTCTAAACTGCAGCCTATTCTGCATGCCAGGCTGAACAGTTAGAAATGTTATCTTTTATCATTGTTGCACTACATGCTAACTAATTTGGATGTAAATTAAAAAAAATAAAATTAAAAATATATATAAATAAATTTTAAAAAAGAAATGGTATCTTTTATGTAGAAGAGAAGCAACATTGTTTTTTAAAACAGGGGTGTTGTAAGCAGATCTGTGTTTTAATGGTGTTTTCAGGCACAACAATATAAAGTTATCTCAGAGTAACAAATTTGGAACCTTATCTAATTTGTAAACCCAAAAAAGTTTTATGAGCTCTCTTTAGTAAATGCCCTGGTATGATTCCTCCAGAAGGTGTGCAAACTAGACCTGGAAGCAGCATTTTTCTTAGTTCACTGACTTTCTGCAAGAAAGGAAGAATGCAAAGACCCCAGAGCACACAAAAAGGTGGGAAGGTTCTGAGGGCATTTGGAGAGGGCTCTCTCTCCTCACCCTTCCCTCACTGGGTGGTTGCAAGGATGGTGTGAACCTGTTCTGCCAGCAGTGAGAGGCTATACATGTATAAAGGAGGGCTTCTATTGTCACCAGGTCCTAGGGACCTGGCACCATCAGATCCCAGGCAATTTTGCAATTGGTTCCATTGACCAGAGTCTGGCACAGTCCCACTATCTCACTGCCATGCCAGTGAGTTAGGCTGAATAAAGAAAGGCAGAAGAACCAAATAATCCAGGGCATCACCCAGACCTGGCAGTTAGCCCCTCCTTGCTCCAGAGCAAAATCGGAGACTTGGCTCCTGAGTCATCCCTACCCACCCTCCAGTCCAGAAATATCTGAGGAGGGAGACTGACACTCTCTCTCCACACTCTAGTCTTCTGGTGGATTTTCCCATCATGTTTGCAATTTGTTTTACATTTCTCCATAGACTTGCCCACATTCCCTGCTTTATATCCTTTAAAGAATATCCTGCTTTATATCTACCCCAGCACAGGAGAGAGAGTGAGGAGCCTCTTATAAACCTCACAATGTTGGGATGTTGTGAGCATCTCCATGTTAAAAATGAGTAAATGAAAGTTCAGCATAGCTAAATAATTTCCTGGGGCCACCTGTCTAATAAGTTGTTGAGCTGGGATTCAAATCCGTGTCTGTTAGTTGCAAAGCCCAGACTCTTCCCATCCAGCACACATCCAGCTCTCCTGACCAATTAAGAAAAGTAGCTGATGGGGCGGCTGGGTGGCTCAGTCGGTTAAGCATCCGACTTCAGCTTAGGTCACGATCTCACGTTCTGTGAGTTCAAGCCCCGCGTCGGGCTCTGGGCTGATGGCTCAGAGCCTGGAGCCTGCTTCCGATTCTGTGTCTCCCTCTCTCTCTGCCCCTCCCCCGTTCATGTTCTGTCTCTCTCTGTCTCAAAAATAAATAAACATTAAAAAAAATTTTTTAAATAAAAAAAAAATAAAAATAAAAGTAGCTGAGATGGACTCTACAATATGCCTGCACAATATCTGTCTGGTGCACCCTGCGCACCACAGCACTATGTGGTCAACACAGAGCTGACCACAGGCATGTAGGTCTGGAGTGTTCACATTCAGAAGCCAGGTGGGCCAGACCCTCCTACTCCACCTCTCACACACATAGAAACACCCCTTTGCAGGAGACCATGGCCCAGGAAAGGGGATTAGTCAAGCCCTCTTGGAACAACAGCAATGGACCGGCATCTGGATGCCTGAGTTCCCGGGTCTGGCAGCCACTGTGCCAACCACATCCCTCAGGAAAAGGAGAGTAATTAGGAAGCACTGCCCCACAGACCAAACTTAGGTCATGTTTCCTCCAAAATGAGAGATGAGTCTGTACCTGCAGTGACAGCACTTGGGCCCTACTCCTCCACACAACTTCCATTTCCTCTGGGCCCCTGACATAACTGTAAAGGGAGTTTGGCAGAGGCACCACTGACGTGCATAGTTGTTTCTATCCAGCCATTAATGGTTTAGAGCCACCCAATATATGCTTTATGGGAGATGAGAGGTGATCCTATTGAGGCCCTCTTCCTGAGAAGTGCCCAGCTCAGTGACAACACAGGCTAAGAAACAAAGACCAGGCCAGGTACCGACCAGATGCTCTAAACTAAGTGGAGTTTATCTAGAGATCACAAGGCTGGTTCAAAATTTGAAAATCAGTCAATGCAATTCACCATTAACTAAGGCAGGGGTAGGCAAACTATGGCCAAATCCAGCCTGCTGTCTATTTTTTATAAACAAAGTTTTATTGAAACACAGCCATGACCATTCATTTACATATTATCTATGGCTGCTTTCCTGCTACAATAGCATAAATCAATACTTGTGACAGAGGTGTCATGGCCTGCAGAGTTGAAAATATTTACCGTCAGCTATTTATAGAATAAGTTCGCCCACCCTTGCAGGAGCCAGTGAAGTACTGACACACACTACCTAAGTTGCTTCCACAGGCCCTGTAACCCTCCTCTGCACTCCAGAAGAACCACCCTTCCCAGTCACTCTTGCCTCAGTCCCAGCATAGTGGGCATCCTCCCCCAGAAGACCTACCCAAACACCCACCCACACCATGTCTCCTGACACAGGAGTTTTACAAAGACTCGGTTCTGGTGGCAGTGGTAAAGAAACCACTGGAGGGAGAGATCAGAAGATGGCAGCGGAGTAGGAGGACACGAGGCTCACCTCGTCCCACAAATACAACTAGATAATTATAAAATCATCTTAAATACCCCAAAAATTGATCTGAAGACTGGCAGAACAAACTCCACAACCAAAGGTAGAGAAGAGGCCACATTGAGAAGGGTAGGAAGTGCAGAGACATGTTTGGAAGAGAAATGGATCATGGCTGCTGCAGTGGGGAGGGAGTCACACTCACAAAGAAGAGTGAAAGACAGACTGGCACACAGGGGAGTACACAGGGAAAATGAATCCCCATGGCAATTGGCTTGGAAAGTGAGAGGGGTCAAATGTGAGTTCTTGAAACCAGCAGGGCTTCAAGGTTTTAAGCCTAGAGTTTTAAAGGTCAGCGGGCATGGCTGGGATAGAGCCGGAAGGGCATTGTGCTGCTTTTGGAGAAAAGTCAGGCAAACAACCTGAGGACATACAGCATGGAAACAGCAATCTGAAGAACGCCTTGGGCACACAGTGGGGAGGTTATTCGCTCATTTCAGAGCATAGTTCCAGAAAGGCAGTGTTCACAGAGAAACCTACCTGGGAACAAAGCAACTAGTTGGCACCATTTCCCTGTCCTGCCCCTCAGCATAAATACAGAGCCACCTGCAGGAACCAGTGCAGCACTGACACATACTACCTAAGTTGCTTACACCAGGCCCTGTATCCTCCCTCTGAACTCCAGGTGAACCGCCCTTCCCAGTCACTCTTGCCTCAGTACCAGCACAGAGGGCACCCTCCCCCAGAAGACCTACCCAAACACCTACCCACACCGTGTCTCCTGACACAGGGATTCTACAAAGGCTTGGTTCTGGTGGCAGTGGCAGTGTCTCATTTCAAACACAGACCAGAGCACACGTAGTTAAAATGTGCCACATTCAGGGCAGGGACCAAACATTGCCCATAACAGGCAAAGATAGCTTCTGCAGATGACTGTCCTGAAGGATAAAGTGGCCATGACAAAACAGAGCACATACCACACAAACTAGCGATATTCCCAAAAGTGCCAGGCCCTGGAGCACAGGGGACACCTTATGGCAGGGCACTATAGGACCTCTTCTTCATAAGGCCATTACCCTCATGAACAGGAGACATAGCTGATATTCCTAATATAAATTAGGCACAGAGACTTAGACAAAATGAGAAGATAGAGAAGTTGATCACAAATGAAAGAACAGGACAAGAACATAGCCAGAGATCTAAGGGAAACAAGTATAAGTAATATGCTTGATAGAGAACTTAACGTAATGATCATAGGGGTGCCTGGGTGGCTCAGATCAGTTGAGCATCCAACTCTTGATTTCAGCTCAGGTCATCATCCAAGGGTTGTGGGATCGAGCCCTACTTTGGGCTTCATGCCCAGTGTGGAGCCTGCTTGGGATTCTTTCTCTCTCTTTTCCTCTGCTCCTCTCCCCCATTCATGCTCTCCAAATAAATAAAGTAATAAAGTAATGATCATAAAGATATTCACTGGACTTAAGAAAAGAGTGGAAGACATGAGTGACAGCCTTAACACAGAAGTAAGGGATAACAGCACAGATAAAGGGCTCAATAAATGAAATGAGAAACACACTTGATGGAATGAACAGCAGTATGGAAGAAGCAGAGGAATGAATTAGTGACCTAGAAGACACAGTAATGGAAAGTAATCAAGCTGAACAAAAGACAGAGAAAAGAATTGTGCAAAATAAGAATAGACATAGGGAAATCAGTTACTCCATTAAACATTAATAACATTCATATTATAGGAGTCCAAGAAGGAGGAAAGAGAGATAAGGGGGCATAAAATTTATTGGAGAAATAATAGCTGAAAACTTCCCTAATTTTGGGAAGGAAACAGATATCCAGATCCAGGAGGCAGAGAAAACTCCCATCAAAATCAACAAAAGCAGGCCCACAGCAAGACATATTGTAATTAAATTGGTAAAATAAAGTGATAAAGAAAAAAATTTTTAAGCCACAACACAAAAGGAAACAATAACTTACAAGGGAAAACTCCTAAGTCTAGTAGATTTTTCAGCAGAAACTTTGCAAGCCAGAAGGGAGTGGCATGATATATACAATGTGATGAATGAGAAAAATCTGCAGCCAAGAATACTCCACCCAAAAAGGCTATCATTCAAAATAGGAGACATAAAGAGTTTCCCAAACAAATACTAAAGGAGTTCATGAACTAAACCAGCCTTGCAAGAAATATTAAGGGGGCTCTTTGAGTGGAAGGGAAAAACAAAAGTGACAGTATAAAGATAGGAAACACAAAACCAGTAAAAGTGAATATTTCTGTAAAAGATCAAAGAATTCACAAAATAAAAGGATATAACAACATATACCTAAAATATGAGGAGAGGAGTAAAGAATGGGTTCAACTTTAAACACACATCAATTTAACATAGACTGCTATATGCAGAAGAGGTTATATATAAACCTAATGTTAACCATATATCAAGAACCACTAATAAATATGCAAAGAATAAAAACAAAGAAATTCAAATACAATAAAACTTTGGATTGCAAGTAACTTGTTCTGTGAGTGTTCTGCAAGACAAGCAAACATTTCTAATAAATTTTAACTTGATAAATGAGTTATGTCTTGAAATATGAGTAGTACGTGATAACAACATCACATGATCACAACTGAGCCAATGGTTCTCTCTTGTGTGCGCTGCAAGATTGTGGTGATCATCCATGCAATGTCACATTTCCGTGAAATCCTCAAAAGGAGGCAAAAGCAAGTGTCACTGGATAAGTTCCTTGTTAAAGTTGCACGAAAAGGAAAAGATTCCATTGAGCCAACAGATAGCAGTGATTCCATTAGTGATAGTGAAAGTCATCCTACACAATAACCTTCCTCTCTCTTTTCTCCCTCACACCAGCCACGAAGGTTTTCAAAGGTAAGTACAGGTTAATTTGTTTATTTTTTCTTTATTATTTTGTATTATATTGCAGTATTTTAATCATTTTTATATGAATATTTTTGGGTTGCGGAACAAATCATGTGAGTCTCCATTACTTCTTATGGGGAAATTCGCTTTGATATCCAAGTGCTTTAGATTACAAGCGTGTTTCTGGAAAGAATTATGCTCACAAACCAAGGTTTTACTGTATATCAGTAAAGGAAATCAGTAAAACATGAAAGAGAGAAAGACAAGAAAGGATCAGAGAAAATCTTCAAAAATAATCACAAAATAAATACTAACATGGCAATAAATTTATATCTTTCAATAATCACTCTGAATGTAAATGGACTAAATGCTCTAATCAAAAAATATAGGGTGACAGAATGGATAAAAAAAGAAGACTCATCCATTTGCTGCCTACAAGAGACTCATTTTAAACCCACAGGCACCTGCAGATTGAAAGTGAGGGGATGGAGAAACATGTATCGTACAAATGGATGTCAAAAAAAAAGTCAGAGTAGCAATACTTACATCAGACAAAACAGACTTAAGTTTTTTTTTTTAATGTTTATTTATTTTTGAGAGAGAGACAGAGACAGAATGCAAGTGGGAGAGGGGCAGAGAGAGAGGGAGACACAGAATCTGAAGCAAGATCCAGGCTCTGAGCTGTCAGCAAAAAGCCTGACATGTGGCTTGAACCCACAAACCGTGAGATCATGACCTGAGCTGAAGTAGAATGCTTAACTAACTGAGTCACCCAGGTACCCCATAGACAAAATAGACTTTAAAACAAAGACTGCAGCAAGAGACAAAGAAGAACACTACATAATAATAAAGGGGATAATCCAACAAGAAGATAGAAAAATTGTGAATATTTATGCACTCAACATGGAGCGCCCAAATACATAAGACAGTTAATAACAAATATAAAAGGAATTCGTCAATTGATAATAATATAATAATAGTAGCAGACTTTAATACCCCACTTACATCAATGGACAGACCATTTAAACAGAAAATCAACGGGAACAGCAGTTTGGAATGACACACTGAAACACATGGATTTAACAGATATATTCAGAACATTCCATCCTAAAACAGCACAATACACATTCTTTTCAAGTACACACAGAACATCTCCAGAGTAGATCACATATTAGTTCACAAAGCAAGCCTCAACAAATTCAAGAAGATCGAAGTCATACCATGCATCTTTTCTGACCACAGTGCAATGAAACTTGAAGTCAACCACAAGAAAAAGTTTGGAAAAACCACAAATACATGGAAGCTAAAACACACTCTACTAAATAATGAATGAGTCAACCAGAAAATAAAAGAAGAAATTAAAAAGTACATGAAAACAGACGAAAATGAAAACACAATGGTCCAAAATCTTTGGAATGTAGCAAAAGTGGTCCAAAGAGGGAAGTATACAGCAATACAGGCCTACCTCAAGAAGCAAGAAAAATCACAAATAAACAACCTAAACTTACACCTAAAGGAGCTACAGAAAGAACAAACAATGCCTAAAACCGGCAGAAAAAAAGGATATAATAAAGATTAGAGCAGATATAAATGATATAGAAACCAAAAAAAAAAAAAAAAAAGTAAAAGAACAGATCAATGAAACCAGGATCTGTTTTTTTAAATCAATAAAATTGATAAACATTTAGCCAGACTTAACATGAAAAAAAGAGAAAGAACCCAAATAAATAAAATCACAAGTGACAGAAGAGAAATAACAACCAACACCACAGAAATACAAACAATTATAAGAAAAACTATATGCCAATAAATTGGATAAGCTAGAAGAAATGGGAAATTCCTAGACACATATAAACTACCAAAACTGAAATAGGAAGAAATAGAAAAATTGAACAGATTGAACCAGCAAAGAAACTGAATCAGTAGTCAAAAATTCCCCAAAAACAAAAGTCTAGGGCCATATGGTTCCACAGGCAAATTCTAGCAAACATCTAAACAAGAGTTAATACCTATTCTTCTCAAACTATTCCAAAAATAGAAAAGGAAGGAAAACTTCCAAATTCATTCTATGAGGCCTGCCTTACTCTGATACCAAAACCAAATAAAAACACCACTAAAAAAGAGAACTACAGGCCAATAACTTCATGAACATAGATGCAAAAATCCTCATCAAAATACTAGCAAATCGAATCCAACAATACATTAAAAAAAAAAATCATTCACCACAATCAAGTGGGATTTACGGGATGCAAGGGGGGTTCAATATTCACAAATCAATCAATGTGATAGATCACACCAGTAATAGAAAGTAAGAAACATATGATCATTTCAATAGGCACAGAAAAAGCATTTGACAAAGTACAACATCCATTCACAATAAAAGTCCTCAACAAGTAGGTTTAGAGGGAACATATCTCAACATAATAAAGGCCGTATGTTAAAAATCCACAGCTAACATCATCTCTAATGGGGAAAAACTGAGAGCTGTTCCCCTAAGATCAGGGACAAGACAAAGATGCCCACTCTCACCACTTTTATTCAACATAGTACCAGAAGTCCTAGACAGCAATCAGACAACCCAAAGAAATAAAAGACATACAAATCAGTAAGGAAGAAGTAAAACTTTCAATATTTGCAGATTACATGATGCCATATATAGAACAGAAAACCTTAAAGACCACCAAAAAACTGTTAGAACTGATAAATAAATTCAGTAAAGCCACAGGATACAAAATCAATGTACAGAAATCTGTTGCATTTCTATACACCAATATTGAAGCAGCAGAAAGAAAAATTAAGAAAACAACCCCACTTCAACTGCACCAAAACCAAGAAAATATCTGGGAATAAACTTAAAGAGGTGAAAGACTTGTACTCAGAAAACTATAAAACACTGATGAAAGAAATTCAAGATGACACAAAGAAATAAAAAGATATTCGATGTTCATGGATTGGAAGAACAAATATTGTCAAAATGTCCACAGTCCCCAAAGCAATCTACACATTTAATTCAATCTCTATCAAAATACCACCAGCATTTTCAAGGAACTATAACAAACAATCCTAATATTTGTATGGAACCACAGAAGACCCCAAATAGCAAAAGCAATCTTAAAAAAAGAAAAACAAAACTGGAGGCACCATAATTTTGGACTTCAAATTATATTACAAAGCCGTAGTAATCAAAACAGTATGCTACTGGCACAAAAAACAGACACATAGATCAATGTAACAGAACAGAAAACCCAGAAATAAACCCATAACTATACGGTCAATTAATCTTCAACAAAGCAGGAAAGAAAGCCAATGGAAAAAGGACACTCTCTTCAAAAAATGGTATTAGGAAAATTGGACAGAAACATGCAAAAGAAAGAAACTGAACCACTTTCACCACACACCTAAATAAATACAAAATGGATTAAAGACCTAAATGTTAGACCTGAAGACACAAAAATCCTAGAAAACAGGCAATAACCTTTTTGACATCAGCCACAGCAATTTTTTTCTAGATACGATGCCTGAGGCAAGGGAAACAAAAGCAAAAATAAACCATCGGGACTACTTCAAAATAAGAAGCTTCTGCACAGCAAAGGAAACAAATCAACAAAACTAAAAGGCAACCTACAGAATGGGAGAATATATTTGCAAATAAGATATCCAATGAAGGGCTAACATCCAAAATGTATGAAGAACTTATACAACTCAACATCCAGAAAACAAAGAATCCAATTAAAAAAATGAGAAGACATGAAAAGACATTTCTCCAAAGGAGACATCCAGATGGCCAAAAGACACAGGAAAATATGCTCATCAACATTTATCCTCAAGGAAATGCAAATGAAACTACAAGTAGGTATCACCTCCACCTGTCAGAATGGTTAAAATCAACAGCATAAGAAGTAACAGGTGTTGGCGAGGATGTGAAGAAAAAGGAACACTTGTGCACAGTTGGTGGGAATGCAAACTGGTGCAGCCACTGTGGAAAACAGTATGGAGGTTCCTCAAAAAGCTAAAAATAGAATTACCTTCTGATCCCACGACTGCACTACTAGGTATTTACTAGTAAATAGTAGGTATTCACCCAAAGAATACAAAAACACTAATTCAAAGTGATACATGCACCCCTATGTTTATAGCAGCATTATTTACAATAGCCAAGATATGGAAGCAGCCCAGTGTTCACTGACTGATGAATGGATAAAGAAGATGTGGTATACAGACACAGTGGAATATTATTCAGCCATAAAAAAGAATAAAATCTTGCCATGTGCAACAACATGGATACAGCTACAGAGTATAATGCTATGGGAAATAAGTCAGTCAGAGAAAGACAAATACCATATGATTTCACTCATATGTGGAATTCAAGAAACAAAACAAACAAGCAAAGGGAAAAAGAGAGAGAGAGACAAACCAGGAAACAGACTCTTACCTATAAAGAATAAACTGATGGTTACCTGAGGGGAGTTGGGGGGTTGAGTGAAATAGGTGATGGTGATTAAAGAGTGTACTTGTAATGAGCACTGAATGATGTATGGAATTGTTGAGTCACTATACTGTATATGTGAAACTAATATAACACTGTATGTTAACTAACTGGAATTAAAATAAAAACTTAAAATCAAATACAATATTGAAGTCTTAATGACCTTGAATTAGGTAAATAGTTCTTGGATACAATGCCAAAAGAATACATTTTTAAAAATTGATAAATTAGACTTCATTACAATTAAAATCTTCTACTCAGCAATAGCAGACATTGTTAAGAGAATGAAGAGACAAGCCATACACAATGAGAAAATATTTGCCCAACATGTACCTGATAAAAGACTCATGTTCAGAATATAAAAGAATTATATCTCAAATCTCAACCATAAGGAAACAATCCAATAAAATGTAGGCAAAAGATTTAAATAGACACTTCATCAAAAAAGACAAATAACAAAGAATAAGCCAAATAACAAAGATATTCAACATCATTAAGGAAATGCAAATTAAAACCACAATGAAAAAACTATACCTATTAGAATATCTAAAATGTTTAAAATCTAGGGGCGCCTGGGTGGCGCAGTCGGTTAAGCGTCCGACTTCATCCAGGTCACGATCTCGCCGTCCGTGAGTTCGAGCCCCGCGTCAGGCTCTGGGCTGATGGCTCGGAGCCTGGAGCCTGTTTCCGATTCTGTGTCTCCCTCTCTCTCTGCCCCTCCCCCGTTCATGCTCTGTCTCTCTCTGTCCCAAAAATAAATAAAAAAACGTTGAAAATAAAAAATAAAAAAAAAAAAATAAATAAAATGTTTAAAATCTGACAAATACTAAGTGCTGACAAGGATGTGGAAACTATAACCCTCGCACATTGTTAGTGGGAACGCAAAATGGTACAGCCACTTTGGAAAAAAGTTTGACATTTTATTAGAATACACTTACCATGCTACCAGCAATCCCACTCCTAGGTAAACACCCAAGGGAAATGAAAATCTATGTTCACATAAAAACCTGTGTACCAATATTTATAGTGAATTATTCATTATCACCCCAAACTGGAAACAACCCAATGTCCTTCAGTTGGTGAATAAATCTCTTGTGGTACATCCACACAATGAAATAAAAGTCAGCAACAACAAGGAGCAACCTACTGATACACCCAACAACATGGATGAATCTCAAACACATTGTGCTAAGTAAAAGAAGGCAAACTAAAAAGGCTACATATCATGCGACTCCATTTAAATGACATTCTGAAGAAGGCAAAACCACAGGGACAGAAAAAAGATCAGTGGCTCCTTGAGTCTCCTCAGAACAACTCAACATCCAGTTGGACTACAAAAGTATACAAGGTGGGGTGCCTGGGTGGCTCAGTCAGTTGGGCATCCAACTCTTGGTTTCAGCTCAGGTCATGATCCCAGGATGATGGTGGGATCGAGCCCCAGGTGGGGCTCTGCACTGAGTGTGGAGCCTGCTTAAGATTCTCTCTCTCTCTCTCTCTCTCTCTCTCTCTCTCTCTCTCTTTCTCTGCCCCTCTTCCCAACTCACATGCTTTCTCCCTCTCTCGAAAAATAAAAAAAAAATTTTAAGAAATACAAAAGGCAATTTTCTGGGAAATGGAACTTCCTGCACTTTGACTGTGATGGTGCTTATATGACTATATATGTGTCAAAATTCAGAACTGCACAATGAGTGAATGAGTGAATTTTATTGCATGTAAATTATACCTCAAATTTTTTTAAATGAAAAAGAAAAAAAGATGTCTCTAAAGAGATTTCATCATGATGCAGCATTGAAAAGAAAAGTTACTGCATACCTAAAATAATGCTTACCACCTGTCAAGCAGTGGAATCAAACAGCAGTAAGAACTGCCAAATTTATCAGAATAAAGTATAGATTTTTCAAAGCTAGGAAAATGTGAACTGATCATGTGCAACACATGATCATTTGGGTATTGAACAATAAGTTTTTCAAAGCTGCTGGTTAACTGTCAGAAGATATGTAACTTTTAGCAACATTATTTACTTCTAATAAAACCTGTAAGTTTGACCTAAAGAAAGTATAGATAGAAAAACCTGTGAGTTTTACCTAAAGAAAGTGTAGATAAAATTCTGGTATAATTTAACATTCCTCAGAATTATTCTGTTAATCCTGAAGGGGTTAAGATGTTAAAATTGTGGTCACATATGCAACTGGCCAAGGACAGAAAAGACTATAGCTATGCTTCTCACTTATGACCATAAATGCAATAAACCCAATAAAATATTAGCAAATCAAAGCCAACAGGGTATTTTTTAAAAACTATACGTATATGTCATGACCAAGAAGTTAACCCAGGATTTAAGGAGTGAACATTGAAAACTCATGAGCACAGATTATGAAAAACAGCATTTCATCTTGAAATCATGTGTAACTGAAATAGACCAACACAATTCAGAAGGAGCTCAGTCAGTATTTTCATCGTGATAATGATGAAGAAAGTGACAGTTTTATGAATGAAGGCATATTGTAATTTAGAAAATTTCTAAAATTGTGTATATTAAAGGACGTGCTTTATTCCTAAGAAACTATAAAGTGTCTTACAGCCTATGGTAACTTGGAATCAAGAAAATATGCAATGTCATCTCCTTTTACCACACAACTATTATTACGTTTCTTTTCCTCATCAGCTAGCCTGAGTTGGTTTCTATTAATTTTAAAGAATCCTTCCTAATATATAAATCAAAGAAATAATTATACAATGAAAAATTGACCTAAACTGATTCCCAAATCTGGCTGACACAAGAAACACTTGGGAAGCTCTGGAAAAACAAAGATTCCCTGACTCCACAGGGGAGGCATGCATTATTTTGCAAACAAGGCTCCCAAAGGGATTTTGTTATCAGCTAGTTCTGGAACAACCACCATGAGAAAATAAAGGCATTAGGCATGTCCTCCCTTTGAAGTTTTTTCAATATAGTTATAGATCTAAAATTTACCATGAAAAAAAAATGAAAACAAAAGATAAAAACATTCCATAATAATAAATGATGTATCACCACCAAAAGAATTTTGCAGAGACTAACTGCAACAGAAGTTGGAACAAAAACAAGAACTTGAAGCTAAAGACGTCAGCTTGGCAGCACCTGACAGGTATTGGGAACTTAATTAATTCCCTGAGCAAATATTTAAGGATAGGACATGTTACTCAAAGAGGCAAGTGAAGAATATTGCAGAAGAGGATTAAGTCATAGTCAAAAGCAGAGAAGAAAGCGTATACATTGGCTTCAAGGACAATAAGTGAATCAGTCTCTCTGGTTTTGAGATCAGATTATGGAAGCCGCTGAACTTCAGGTTAAGGTTGTACTGTAAGATGTGGGGAGCCACTGAAAGTTTCTGAAGGTGGAGTGAGGCAGTCAGGCCAGGCTTTTTTATCAAGTGTGAAATGTATTTGTGCCACAGAGAGGCTGTAGTTAATACTCCAAGTGTGAGTTAGCGAAGGTCTGGTTAGCAGCAATAACAATATGAAAATAAAACCAAGGGATTCTCTGTCTGGGAAAACTAGAGGGCCCATAGGAGGAGGGCCTGAGTGGCTGCGTTCATCTATGATCAGAAGGGGCCCTAGGTGGCTGTCCAATCACAACAAAAACCCTTAGAACTCCCCAAAACACCACTGGTTGAAATGCCATGGGGTAAAGTAAGTAGCAATTGCATTAATTTTATCATGCCCACCATGAGGCCCTATTGTGAAGACAGTAGCTTTTGGTAGTAAGAGGCAACTTCCAGGCACTCTGAAACAACCTGTTGCCTCCTTATTTACATATTCATTTCCACAAGGTTAGCAACCAAGTGGCTACAGAAATGATCACTCTGTTGACACTAATATGAAAATATCAAATAGTAATTTAACCTGGTTAATGGGGGAGGGTAGGAATAGGTCCACTGTAGGCATGTTCTATGACTAGGCTTAGCACTCAGCTTGAAAAATGCATAAAGTTCTGGGGCGCCTGGGTGGCGCAGTCGGTTAAGCGTCCGACTTCAGCCAGGTCACGATCTCGCGGTCCGTGAGTTCGAGCCCCGCGTCAGGCTCTGGGCCGATGGCTCGGAGCCTGGAGCCTGTTTCCGATTCTGTGTCTCCCTCTCTCTCTGCTCCTCCCCCGTTCATGCTCTGTCTCTCTCTGTCCCAAAAATAAAAAAAATAAAAAAAAAAAAAAACGTTGAAAAATGCATAAAGTTCAGGAGAAAAATTAGAATGGTTATACCTAACCATAAAGACATAACTGCAAAAAATAGGTAGATGAGTGGAAAGTGCCTTCTTATAGAGCAGCAGATGGGAAATCCCTTAGAATCTTTTGCTGAACACTTCAATTCACCCCATTACCAAGTCTTAGACCAAGGAAGGTGGCCTTCTAGACCCTGGAAAACCAGGTGGAGATGATGGAACCAAACTGCATCCACTCCTATCCACTGCCTAGATCAGGCCCTCTCACCCCATCACCATCCTCCATCAGATTGGGGTGATAAGAACACTGGCTGCTTCCAGTTCTGCCACCCAATTGCTTGGCCTCTTAGGCCAGGGTTTCCACCTCAATATAATGCAGGGATCAGGTGGACTGGTCTCCCCAACCCCAATGCCTGCCATTCCAGAACCAGGAAATGAGCTACAATAAATGAATCACAAGGAAATAACACAAAGCCCTGGGAACCCAAAAGTCTTTCATGGGTCTGGGCTTTCACTGTGGCTGTGGATTTGCCTCTCATCATTTTTGATTCAGTATAAAATTAAAACAAAAATTTTCCAGGAATATTCTGGGCAGCAGAGGGAAAACAAGCCTGGAATGAAAACCATCCCCCAAAGACATCTCAGAACAAGCAGGCCTGCATGGCTGAAAGCTCACCGCAGGGTCAAAGGTGTGGCACCAGCTTCCCACAAAGGAGAGGCTGGAGCTTTCAGACACTAGACACTAGAGCCAAGTAATCCCACCTTCCTCTCTCCTGGTCAGTACCCACCCTCCCTTCAGGGTCTGCTCATGCCCACCCTCCTACCTCATCATCTTTGAGGCCTTTCCTGACCACTCCAGCCCTGAATTTTTGGCCACCCTTAATTCCCCTGATTGAGTCTGTGCCACAGAACTTGTCTGTTTTCTAATTTCTCCGTAAATGTTAGCTTTTCCCCCAAATAGACCCAAAGTCTCTTGGGCATACTACCTTTGTTTCATAAACCTCTACAGGGCCAGATGGAGGGCAGGTCCAGTAATTAATGTTTGTTGGCTGAGGTATAGGTCATTCTATAAAGAGAACACTACTCAATTTGCATGGTAACAGTTATTCCTTCTTTTGTGCCTCTTATATTCATATATTCATTTAATTTTTATAACTACCCTCGTTGTCAGATGAGGAAACTGAAGTCACTCACCAAGGTTAAATACCATGGTCAAGAACCAGAGCCAGTAAGGGAACAGGATGGCTCTGAACCCAAGTTTAAAGCCAAAGTTCACATTCTACCCTTGTGCTGCTTCCTCCTGCCAGAAATCTGAAGGAGAGCTACTCTGTACTAGAAATCTCAGTCCTGAAAATAAAGAAATAAAAAGCATCCTCAACTATGAAAATCCATAACATAAGAGTTTGGTTCCCACAAGATTATGAGAAATAACTCATAAGATCCCAGATTAACAAATTAGCATGAGATCTGGGGGCCCAGAGTAGAGGTGGGGGTAAAGAGATCTAAAGAGGAATCTCTCATCATCCTTTTTGTCTCCAGAGGGCTCTGCACTCTGGGCCCAGGAGACGAAGAGAGGAGGGGAGGAAGGGGACAGAAGTACCAACGGTGGGGGGGATAGGGACAATGGTGGGAAATCTAAGAAGCTGGATCTACATAAACATGCCCACAGCTTCCTAGCGAGGTGCCCATTGTGGGCATTCACCCTCAGACACCAAGGGACAGTGGGCAGGAGGACAATGAAAATAAGGTGGTGTGACCATCTGGAAATTCAGCCTTATCCCCATTAGCTGCAAACAGAGACCTATTCTTACTGGTCCTCTTCCTGCCCCAGCCCCACTGCGCTGGCTGTCACTGTCCATTTTACAAGAGCCTCAGCAGGTGCGTACAAGACAGGATGGATGCATCTGCCCGAGTGTAGTGACAAACACTGAGGTCTGCTGACCTTGAGATTGTAAGAATTGCATTTTCTTGATACAATGACTTAAAACACATGGAAAGATACGAAGCCAAAACTCAATAAGGAGACAGGAATTCATCTGCAGAATGGCACAGGTGGGAGAGGTGAGTGGCTGGCTCAGCAGACCCTAGCCCAGCACATTCACTTTCTGTGCTTGTGGGGCAAGAAGATGGAGGAGTGAAGGGAAAGGGGGCAAAAGTCACATGGCATGGGAACCTATCCCAGTGACATGTTGACGTCCTCACTCTGGATTAATGCTGGATGGTTGCTTGAGTCTGAGCCTACATGCCACCCAAGTGTCCACCTGTACATTTCCCACACAAATGGTCCTATCTAGGCTTCTCTGGGTGCACCTTCTGTTGGTCAGAGAAAAGTGACACAACAGTCAAGATAGGCAAAGACAACATCTTCTGTGGGGAAAAGTTATTTTCTAAGGTTTGTTCTCTAAATTCTACATTTCAGAAAGGATAGATGGGATGCTTTCGAGAATGAATAATTTTCCAACCTGCTTGTGTTGGTCTGAATTGGGGTAAAGGCAGTCAGGCTTCCAAGTGGGCTTGGTGTGTACTTCCAGAATACCAAGAAGTGCTGTTTCCAGAAAGATACTAAATAAAACTTCACGTGTTCATGGGTTACCTGGACCCCTACCTACATTCTGGGCTGCCTTCTGAGCCCCTTAAAAGGCCAAGAGCCAAAAAACCAACTAGTTTCAAAGACTTGACTCATATTTTGGGGGAAAAAAATCTAGGAGTCATTCTTGTGGACACTGAGTACATGATGACCCCAGAGTGTTCATGATCTATTCCTCTGAGACTGGTGAAGACCCCTAGCCAGGATCAAGACTCCTCCCACATCTTGTTGGCCCCTGGGAAAACAGTCTCTTGCTGAGGGGGTCAGCAAACCTCACACAAAGAAAAACTATTATAAGCCCCCAGCTAGCCCCCTCCTCAGTTAGCTAGCTATTGCACAAAAGAAACCAAATGAAGGAGGCTGGACCAGCACAAATCCTTCACCACTGTGGGGTCGTTCTCCAGGCTCATGCCTACTGGTGTGTGAGAATGAGCATCATTTTGCATCATCAGTGAATGAGGAAAAAGACACCTCCAGAGTACCCACTACCCAATCCAGCATCCACTGTCCAGTCACTCCCCACCTAGAACCAACTCCCCAGACCCCTACCTGCTCTGGCTCAAAGACCCTGGTCCACTGAGGGTGGGAGACAAAGGGGGAACCTCACCAGGAGGGAACATTCCAAGCTGGCCTAGGGCACTGTGGTGCCACAGCATCAGACTCCACAGACCCTGGAGTGTGGGGAAGAGACAAAGGCTCACAGAAGAGAGAAGGGAAGGAGGTCAAGAATTTAAGGGAAAAGAAAAGACAGGGAAAGAAAGTGATAAAACAAAAACTTTATTTTACTAGAACCCGAAATGCCCTTTAGGGACCCAATAAGGTTAGAACAAGCACCTACACTTCCCCCAGAGACTTGCATTGTGGATACCTGATGCTTTGAAGTGCCAAGCCTTCCCCAATGGTCCTCTCAAGCCCCCCATTTGGAGATAATTTATTAACAAGTTGTTCACTTTGACCTAAAGGATTTTACCTTGTCTGGGAAGAAACCATACCCCCACTTGGAAGAGGAATGCAGTTCTAGGGCAAGCACCTAAAGCCTGGAGGGGGGAGGGGAGGGTGAGGGGGATGGGGACATTTCACATACTGCTCTCGGCACCTGGGGAGAGGAGGGAAAGTGAAAAACAGTGGCCTGGGGCCTGGCACCATGCCCACTGCCCAACTGTACTCCACACCCCGACCCAATTCCCTGGACTGAAATAGCTACTTTTACCCTTCTTTAGGTCCCGAAGGCCTGGGTCTTTCTCCTTCAGGTTATGATACACAGGGCATGTCCCCTAACCAAAGAAGGCCTAGTAAACCTCTCCCCATCAGTCCATCTTCCCATCTGTAGTATCACCCCTAAAAACAGTCCTTTGGGTCTTGAAGGGTGCTAGTAGTCACAAGTTCCAAGGAAGAGTTCTACCTCAACCACTGACATCTAACGCGTCCTGGGAATTAGTTATCCAAAACTCTCTAACCGCAATGATCTGCAAACAAGGGTCCTTCAACCACAGAACCCCAGGAGAAGCTAACGAGGAAGAGGGAGGGGAGGAGTTTGAGTAAGTAGCTGGGAGAGAGAAAGCAAGACCGCAATGCCCGAAGCGCCAATTTTGCCTGGGACCCCGCGGCTGCCTCTACTGCCTCACCTTCCCAGACTCACGTTTGGGCTGGGAGGACCTTCACGTGGCACCCTGGGAACTGGCAGATGAGCCCACACCCTTCTTCCTTGAGGGCTTCAGCGATTAGCACACCTAAAAGCAAAGGCACCCCCCTTTCGAAAGACGCCTGTCCAGACTACCGTATCACTGTTCCCCAGGACCTCACTCCGCAAAAGAAAACTCCCGGCTGTCCAGAATCACTGCGGTCGTTCCCTTACGCTGCTCCCCCTCGCCCCGAAAAAAAAATCCTCCTTGCTGCACGTAGGAGCCCCTCTACAACTGGGGAGTCAGGGACAGGCTTCCCAACAAGGGTCCCGACCCCCGAACTCCACCCTCAGAGACTGACTCCCAGGGGCCGCGCCGGGACAAAAGCACGGGGCGGGCTCACTCACCCGCGCGGCGAAGGCGGCCGGGTAGCCAAGGCACCGCGCTTGGCGAGGGCGCCCCGCTGCAGTCGCGCGGCGCGGGCCCCGAGCTCGCTCAGCCGCGGGCAGCCGACCCGGCAGCCGGGGAGACGACGAGGCGCGTCCTGGGCGGGCCGGATGGGACAGGGGGTGAGCGGCCGGCGAGAAAGCAAGTGCGAGAGCGAAGAGCGAATGCGCGTGTGTGCGAGAACTGAGAGCTCGGTGCTCGGGATCGGACTCGGACGGCCGGCAGCGGCTCACACGCGCTGATTTACATGTCATTTGCATAGCGCTCCGGGAATGGCCCGAGGTCCTTCCCGTCACGCCCACCGTCAATGCGCCTCAGAGCCCGGAGCCCTGAATCCCCGGCAAATCCAGCACCCGACGCCGAGCCGCCCCGGGTCTTCTGGCTGCGGTCAGTGTGTTTTCTCGATTTGTTTTGTATTTTCGCCTGAAGACCACCCGATATGGGACAAAAGAAGTCCGCTCACTGGAAAAACGCAGCGTAGGCTTCAAAATTAATTTCCTTTCTCTCTGATGTGGCGATCAAAAACAACGAATCGAGTAGATCCATCAAAGGGATACAATTTTGTTTTTTGGATAAAGTATCGTGAAAAACTTAATGCGCCCACTTTTAAAATTAGAACAAGTTATGTGCCATTTTGTTCAATAAGTGAAGAAACACAAATTGTACAATCAGGATAACCTAGTTCTTAAGAGCACGGATTCTGGAGTTGAGAACCCTACTCTTTATAGCCGCAAAACTTTGGGCAAGTGATTTAGGATCTCTGTTACTCGGTTCTACCTCTCAAATAGAGTTAATCTAAGTGCGTCAAAGGAGTGTGAAGCTTCAATGAGATACGGCAGGTAGAGCTCTTAGGAAAGTACCCTCCATTCAGTTACTGTTAACTTTTTAAAAAATTTTTGTTAATGTTCATTTATTTTTGAGAAAGTGCGAGCGGGGGAGGGGCAGAGAGAAAGGGAAACACAGAATCCCAAGCAGGCTCCAGGCTCTGAGCTGTCAGCACAAGAGTCCTATGTGGGGCTCCAACGCAGGAACCGTAATATCATGATCTGAGCCAAGTCGGAGGCTTAACCAACTGAGCCACCCCGGTGACCCCAGTTATTGTTAACTCTTAAATGTGCAAGCATGATCAATGTCTCTTTAACTGAGAGTCAGAGCAAGGAAAGGCATGGAGAGAGAAAGGGGAAGAAGGTATAGAAGGTAAAGAGAAAACGCCCTAAGGTTAGAGATAATATCTGGAAGATTCAGACCAGGGTTTCCCACCCAACTCTGCTGTCAGGCTAACTAGCCCTAGCTCTGAGAAAGCAGTTAATCTTTCTCCCCAGAAGATCCAACTTTGAATGCATTCTTTGAAACGTCCTCCTAGGAATGTTTTGGAGAAACATAAAAAGTTCAACTAGCCATTTCTTTAAAAAAGAAAGGAAGAAAAGAAGAGAAAAGAAAAAGGGAAAGAAAATAATTAAAGTGTAAAGGTAGCAAAGTCTGTGCTCTGGTGGGAAAAGTCCCAGACTGGCAGGCCTAGGTGTTAGACCTGCTTCTAGTACTAACTTTGCGGAGCTTGCACAAGACACTCACTGTCTCTGGGCCTCAATTTTCTAATCGGTAAAATGGAGACTCCATGGGATTTTTTTTTTCAGGCATCTTTCATCTCTGAAATTTTAGCTCCAGGGTTCCTCTGACACCTTCCCTTCGTTGTGTGTTAAGAATCTCTTACTGGTTTGTAAGATACCTACAAAGTCTTAAAAATATATATATATTTTTTGGCTCACCTAATATTTAGTTTGCACCGGAAATGAAATATATTGTGGAATTTTCTGATCTGTTCACTTGGTGTGTGAGGTAAATATCTTTGCAGTGACTACCGCGGTCAACACAGAGAGCTCTGCCAGGCACCTTGCAAGTCTCTCCATTATCCCAGCCTAATAAGAGCCCCCAGTCTCTGTGCTCCTAAAAGCAACCATTAGCCTCGCTTTTTATGTAACCACTTTTGTGGTTGAACATCGGACTTTGGCTCAGGTCACAATCTCCCCGTGTGTGAGTTTGAGCCCTGCAACCTGTTCACTGCTGTCAGCACAGAGCCTGCTTCAGATCTTCTGTCCCCCTCTCTCTGCCCCTTCCCTGCTTGTGCTATCTCTCAAAAATAAATAAATCTTTAAAAAAATTATATATATAGACATATATAGTGATTTTATATATGTAAAGTGATTATACACACACACACACACACACACACACACACACACACACACACATTTTGCTAGCTTCTTTGCAGTGTTATCTCCTAAATGCATCTTGCGGCTTGTTTGGTTTCGCTTTTATTTTTAGCTTGAGGTCCCTTTTAAGTCTTTGTTACAATTATCAGTTGAAGAACTTAGGCCTTTTGACCTGTGGAGTTTCCCACAGTCTGGGGATTGCACTTTTATGGGGCAGTTCAGCATATTCCTGTCCTTTGCTTTTCCTTGAATTTGGCAGCTGATCCAGAGGCTTCACCAGACGGAGGTTTCATCCCTTTTGCAAGATTATAAGTAGTCGTGTAGTCTTTGATCAAGAGGCACATGATATTTGGTTTTGTTCTTTTCTAAGGTTAGCAGCTGTTAATGCTCAATTCTTAGATCCATGAATTCACTGAGGGTTGCAAAATGATGATATTTTAATTCTGTCATTTTGTTTTTATCTATTAGCTGAATACGTATATAAGGAGGTGTTTCCTCTCATCTAATATCTGGTTGCTAGGAGGTAAGTTCATATAGGAAAGTCTGGATAAATATTTGCTTCTTTCTTTTAATTTACCCCATTTTCAAGATAATAAATTGGTTCTGTCATCCCCAGAAGGTAACTTGTAAGTTTCTTTCTTAATATTTTAAAAAATTCATAGATTTAAAGGTATTTGATGGATTGTCATCTATTGCAATTTTAATCCTTATTAAAGCAAAAATTGTCCCTCCCATCTGTAGCCAGTAGGTAACCTCCTTGCTACCTGATGTGACAGGACATTCCAGGCTCATCATTACACACTTGTTGTCCCAGACATGGAATCATCCATTTCTCCAAGAAGCTCTACTTCCTTTTCTTGACATTTTAAGATGACAATATGGGAACTAGGGGTATTCATTACTACTAGATTGGTAACTGTCTCTAGGCCTTTTCAAAAGATAAAACTAGGATAGAATACTTCATGAGTTCATATTAATATTTCAAATTCAGTTTCAGGACTATGGGGTTTTTACTTAACCTATTCTGTATTTTCTATATTATACCCTTTCTTTCCTTTCTCACACGTGAAGAATTCTGGTTCTCAAGGATAATGGAATTAAAATATTTACTAATTTGAAATGTACTATTTACAGTGTTGTATAACCATTGCCACTATTTCCAGACCTTTTTCATCATCTCAGATAGAAACTCTGTACATATTAAGCAACAACTCCCCCATACCCCACCCCCTCCAGTCCCTGGTAACCTCCATTCTACTTTCTGTCTCTCAATTTGCCTATTCTAGATACCCCATATAGTTGGACTCATACAATATTTGTCCTTCTATGTGTGTTCGTTTCATTTAAAATAATGCTTTCAAAGGCCATCCGTGTTGTACTGTGCACCAAAGAGCTTCATTCCTTTTTACGGCTGAATAACACTCCATTGCACTTTACCTATTCATTCATCTATTGACAGACACTTGGGTTGATTCTACCTTTTGGCTATTGTGAACAATGCCATTATGAATATTGGCATACAAGTATCTGTTTGAGTCCTGTTTTCAACTCTGTTGAATATATATATATCTAGAAGTGGAATTGCTGGCTCACATGGTAAGTTTATTTATTTGAGGAACCACTAAAAGTTTTAGAGGAAACACCAAACTTTTTCCATAATGTTTGCACCTTTTATATTCTCACCAGCAATGCAGAAGGGTTCCAACTTCTCCTCATCCTCACCAATGTTAAGATTTCTTCTTTCATCCATGTGTTATATAGAAGTGTGTTATTTAATCCCCAAGTATTTTACGATTTTTCAGTTATCTTTCGGTTATTGGTTCCTAGTTCAATTCCACTGTGGTGTGAGAGCAGACATGTGATTTCTATTCTATTTGTTAAATGTGTTTTATGGTCCAGAATATGGTCTTTCAGTGAATGTTCCACGTGAGCTTGAGAAGATTGTTTATTCTGCTGTTACTAGATAAAGTAGTCGATAGATGTCAATTATATCCCGTTGATTGATGGTGTTGTCGAATTCAACTATGTCCTTACTGATTTTCTGACTGCTGATTTGTCCATTTCTGATAGACAGTGATGATGGCTCCTACTATTAGTAGTGGATTCATCTATTTCTCCTTGCAGTTCTGTCATTCTTTGCTTCATGTATTTTGTTGCTCTGTTGTTAGGCACATACATACATGTTAAGGATTATTATGTCTTCTTGGAGAATTGAATCGGCCATCATTACATGATGCCCTCTTTATCTCCAATGACTTTCTTTGCTCTGAAGTCTGCTCTTTCTGAAATTAATATAACTATAACTGCGTTTGTAAATTGGTGTTAGCATAGTGTATCTTTCTCCAACCACATATTTTGTATTTATAAGTGTCTTTATATTTAAAGTGTGCTTGTTGCAGACAACATATAGTTGGGTCTTATTTTTTATCTACTGTGAAAATTTCTGTGTTTTAATTTGGCACATTTAGACCATTAATATGCAAAGTGATTGTTGATATAGCTGGATTAATAGCTACCATATTTGCTACTGTTTTCTACTTGTTCCCCTTGTCCTTTTCTCTGATATTCACTGTGAAAGCCATGTTGAGCTACAGGAGGTAAAACTCACAAAAGTGTGGTTCCTTCTTCCCTCCATGTCTGGGATCCTCTGAAGGATTTCGATAGGGATTACATGGATTACTTTGGTAGTGTCATCTTAACAATACGAAGTCTTGCAACCATGAACATAGGATGTCTTCCTATTTATTTACATCTTCTTTAATTTCTTTCAGCAATGGCTTATAGCTTACAGTGTACAAGTCTCACCTTCTTGGTTAAATTTATTCCCAAGTACTTTATGCTTTTTGATGCTATCAAAAATGGAATTATTAATTTCCTTTTCAGATTGTTCATTGCTAGTGTATAGAAATACAACTGATTTTTTTGCTTGTTGATTTAGTATCTTGCCCTATTATGTCAATTTTATTCCACCTCTAAAAATTTCTTCTTAGAAAGAGTCCTGTCTCAAAAGGGAGACTTAGCTGGTCATTTTTAAGAGTTAATGAGAGCTAAACTGCACCAGTCCTTCCAAATTCTGGCTACTGACTGGAGATGAAGAGGTTTTGCCCAAAGTTCTAGGAAATATCTCACTTAGTCTGATAAAAATGCCATGGTCCAAACACACAAACCCAGCACATACTTCTGGTTTGTCAAGATGAAATAAATCTGCTTCGGAGAGAAACTTGTTTTTTGTTCCTTAAATAGCCTGAAATGATGCACGTTAGCTCCTTTGCCCAAAAGCAAGAAACTAGTTGTAGAATACATTCCTTTCCTTGGTGGAGAAGGGGTGTTTTTTTTTTTTTTATCTATACTGCCTTCCCAGGAAGTTTAATCTGCAAACCCTGGCCTCCATCTGTCTGTGCATATCCTCTACACTTCCTTCCTATCTCTGGATCCCTTCATTGGCCTGACCCCCTTTGCTATTGGGCCCTTGTTAGGAAAGCCAAAGGAGAAGGAAAGGGAAAGAAGAGAACATAAAATGTCACCATTTATTAATCTTTCATAAGTATAAAATAGTAAATGACTCACCTTAGTTTCTGAATTTATTAAATCCACCTAGATCAGCATTCGTGGATTAAGGCTAAAGACTTGCTGGCTCTCAATTCTGTCTGCATGTTGTATTCACCTGTGGAGATTTTTAAAACTACTTATGTCTGGGTTCCTCCTCCAGAAATTGATTCAGTTGGTCTGGGGTGTGGCCTGGAAATTATTTTTTTTAATTCCCTGTAATTCTGATATGAGACCAGAGTTGAGAACTACTTATAGCTTAGGTAAAATCCAAAACAGAAAGAACAGTTTAGAAATCAACCAACTGTGCTTCTGTTTGCTCTTCAGTTCTTAAGGCTAATTATTTGTTTGAAGATCAGTGCCTTGACCAGAGGAATGAACATATGAAAATATAGACATACTGAACTCCATAATGTGCTTGTGGGTTTGTTCCTGTAAATATTTACTGTAAATTGATTTTCTATTACAGTTGACCCTTGAACAACAAGAGTTTGAACTGCGTGGGTACACTTACATGTAGATTTTTTTTTTATAGTACAATACTGTAAATGCATTTTCTCTTCTTCGTTAATGACATTTTCCCCCCTCTGGCTTACTTTATTGTAACAATACAGTATACAATACATATAACATACAAAATATGTGTTAATTAATTGTTTATGTTATTGGTAAGGCTTCCAGTCAACAGTAGGCTATTAGTAGTTAAGTTTTGGGGGAGTCAAACGTTATACATGGATTTTTGACTGCATATGGGGCTGGTTCCTCTGACCCCTCAGATTTTTCAAGGGTCAACGGCCTTTAAATCTTATTATTTCATGCATTATCATTATATAATTGAAAAGGTTAGTCTTTGGGGGAAAATATTTGACTACAAAACCAGAAATTAAAATATAATTCCTAAGTCCAGAAAAATGTTTAAATTAATTTTTTAACCATAAAAGTCACAATTCTAATTGGTAGGAAAAGAAATAAAGGAGAGAACAGTTTAGTAGGTAGAAAGTAAAAGGTAACCATCATATCCCCCACAGTTGCACACTGCAATCCCCCCAAGTATCCTGTAGTGAGTATTTCTTGGGTATCTTTCAGGAAAGGGCTATTTTATTAGGTCACTTCTCATAATAACAACTCTAAAATTTAGTCTGTGATGTTGTGGCTAGTATGTTAGAAACAAATTTAATCCAAGTCAATGATTTCAAACTGCAGAACCCCAGAATTCCAGAGGTGACTGGAGTGGATGGATTGGAGACTCAGGCAAGGTTCTCAAGTACTCATCCACTCCTTGTCCAGAGCAACTCTGCTTTTCTTCACTTTACGTATTAGGTTTTCATGTGTGACTTTGCAGAACACTTAAATCTTCTGTTTTATATAGTCAGAAAGAATAACAGCAGTTTAAATAAACAGACAAATATGAACTCAAGTGATCACATCCTATTATTTCACATTCTACCTATCGTTCTCCCTCATATTTTACTGCTAAACCTATAGTTTCTCTGTTTGCTCCCCTTCCCAACCAAACACACTGTAGAGGTTTATCTTAGAAACCACAGAAGGAAGTGCTATAAAAATACAGCACAGCAAAGACCACATTTAAGGACCAAATGAGCACATGAAAATCATGGCTGAGAAATCCATCTATTATGTAAAGCACATTTGGGGCATCTCTATGTAAGGCCCTTGATTTACAAATTCGGTAAACTCAGTTTTCTGCATCATGAGAATCTACATCCAGATGATATTATCTACTAAAATTCCTGTGTTTTACAGAAAGGGAAATGGAGGTTAGAGGTAAGTTGTACGTGTCTGTCTCAAATTCTTTGTGTGGAGGGAATATAGTATAGTAGTAAGATCTGAGTCAGCCACTTGGTTTGCATTGAAGCTTTGCCATTAACTAGTTGTGTGATCTTTGACAAGTAACTTAAATTCTTCTGAGTCTTAATTTTCTACCTGTTAAAAATGAGAGAAGTGAAATAAACCATGACTGCTTTCTAGGGTTGTTTTGAAGGCTGAATGAGAAGATACACTGCAAAGCATACCAGCAAAGTCCTTGATACCTAGTCATTGTTCCACAGATGGTAACTATTATTCTGAAGAGTATCAATTAGTTATTCAATCCTGCCATGCCAAATTCAATACTCTGGCCTCTGATGGGCAGAAATTTTCCATTATACAAAGTGAATAAATGGGTATATTTATTGTATTACTTACCTGTGGAAATTTTTTAAAAGGTAGTCATTGCAAAACAAAACAACAAAACTGTATCATAACAACAAAATGGAATTTCTAAGAGGAAAAGAAAATAACAGAATAAATCCTTCTTTAGGAAATTTTTGCTCTGGATTTACCCCTGCATATTTTATAATGGCCTCCTATAGGTCCATGTACCCACTGGAAAAACTGGTCAATTAAGTCAAGAACCCTCACATAAACAGAAGCCTGACATTAAGAGGTTGGCTAAAACAATAATGTTCCAGATTCCTCTTCTTTGTAGGTCTTCCAGGACTCATCTGGTCATTCTTCCTACCACCAGCAAGACCATGCCTAAATGGTCTTAGGTGCATATAGTCCTTTCCTTTCTGATAATATGAGAAGCAGACTTCAGTTATGAGTTCCAGTGACTGGACATTCTGTCTGGAAAGTTTTTTCTTATGTCTACGTAATCATTAATGCTGCTAATAAAATCCACTCAAATCATGACAGTGACAGCAATTCTAAATACTTATAGATTTAACAAGATAGACTCAGGATCTATACTGAAAAAAACTGGAAAAAGAACATAACTATTAAAACAAAAAAAAAAAAACAGGATTTGAATACATTGAGAGTTATATTATGTTCCTAGAAGGAAAGAAAATATAAAACTGTTAATACTAATAAATTTATTTTTTAAGTTTATTTTGAGAGGGTGAGCACGTGAGCAGGGGAGGGGCAGAGTGAGAGAGAGGCAGAGAGAGAGAATCCCAAGCAGCCTCCATGCTGCCAGCGCAGAGCCTGATACGGGGCTTTATCTCACAAATTGTGAGATCATGACCTGAGCTGAAGTCAAGAGTCAGATGTTTAACCGACTGAGCCACCCGGGCACCCCTCTAGTAAATTTAATATATACATTTTATGTAGTTCCGATTATAATTCTAACAGTGTTTTTCTTGGAATTAGGTAAAATGATTCTAAAGTTCACATGGGAAATGAATGCCAAAGAAGAGCTAATACAACTAAAAAATGTAAGAAAAGAGAGTGTGTATGGGGAGGGGCTTACTAAGATATCAGTTGTATGATAAACTTTATGTATTCAAATCTATATGGCATTTGTGGAACAGAATAAATAATTGCTAATTACATGACACTGGTTATTAGAAATGTGCCAAAGTGGTAGCTCAATGGGGAAAGGATGAAGTATTAAAAAAAAAAGTATAGGCACAACTGGCTACCCATCTGAAAGAAAATAAAAATGGACTATATTCAAAAGTAAATTACAATGGATTAAAGATTTAAATATAAAGGGAAAATAATTTTAAAACTTGAAAAAAAATCTAAGAGATTACATGAACAATCTATGGTTTGGGGAGACTTTCCTTACTAAGAACCAAGAAACTATAAAATAAAAGACATATTTGACCATATACAAATAACTTTTTTCTTTCTGGTATAGCAAAAGGTACTAAAACAAAGTTAATAGCAATCAAGATATTAGGGAAAATGTTTGTGCAACTATATTCTTGCAAAGGATTCCTTTCTATACAAAGCACCCTTAAAACCTGATAAGATAAAACCAACAACTAAATAGAAAATTGTGCAAAAGACACAAACAATTCACTAGTGAGTAAAGTCAAAAGCCCAGTAAACATGAATATGCCCAAATTCACTAGAAATTAAAGAAATAAAAATGAAAGCAACATAAAATGATTGTTACCCATCAAACTGGCACACATAAAAATAGCCATAGCAAAGCTTCCACTGATCAATTTAAGTATCAGTAAGAATCATAATTGCAATGAATTGAAACACATGAAATAAGCTTAATCCATGAATTTATAATGATACTAAAAAACATGTCGCCAATTGAAGAATGCCTGGAAACCAATTCATTATTTTGAAAACTGGTAAAAACCTGGAAAGAACCTAGCATTTTTCTTGTCTAATGCATATAAACTGTCTCATTGGGCAACCAAAAAGCAGAGTTGAGAAAGTTTTTACATCCTAAATGAAAAAGGACAGAGTTGGACTATCATCATTTTGCAACCCTAATGTATCTTGACACAGAGCATCAATGGTTGCTAACATCAAAAAGGGAGAGCTAATCAGATATCATGTGACTTTGATGGAGGAACAGACACCATCTATGAATTATTCTTGCCATAAAGGTCAAACCTGAATCTGACCAAACCTTTACTTTCCACTAACAATTCACAGGAAATAACTAGGACAAGGAATACACTCCATTATAACATAGGGGTGCAATCTGCAAAATTCAGACTGTGGGAAACTTTACAGCACTGATACCCTGGTTCTTCCAACAAATAAATTGTAAGGAACAAAAGATGGAGGAGGAAACTATAAATTAAAAAGGACATAAAGACTTTAATTAATTGCAATTTGTGGGTCTTATTTGAATTTCTGCCCAAACAAAATGTAAACACCATTTGAATATTTTAAAAATCATTAATTTTTAAAGGTATGATAGTATTATACTTATTTTATATTTTAGAAATACATTTTTACTTATACTTATGGCTGGAATAATATGGTATCTAGGCTTTGCTTTAGCATATATGAAACAGGATAAATGGATGAGACAGGATTGGCCATGGATAGATGGTGGTTGAGACTGACTGATGGGAACATGAGAATTTATTATACTATTTGCCTACTCTATGCATATTTGAAATTCTCCATGATAAAAAGTAAACACACACACACATACACATACACAAAGCCATAGTGCCTATTGCTGTTTGCTGGTAGTGCGATGAAGGCAATTCTCACATGTTGCTGGCAGGAATGTAAAGTGGTACAGCCTTTTTAGAAGGCAATTTGGCAAGATCTATTTTGAAAGATACGTATCTCTGGTGACCCAGAGATTCTACTTCTGGGATGCTATTCCTTAGAAATAGAAATAGAGAATAGAAACACATGAGGCTGCATGACAAGTATGTTTGCTGTGAGAATGTTCCTGGGGGACCTCAAACTGGAAACAAAGTGAATCACAGAAGATTTGGGGACTGGCCCACTCTCCCTCCAATTAACACTTTTCTTTTTCTTTTTTTTTATTCTTCTTTTTTTAATGTTTATTTATTTTTGAGAGAGAGAGAGAGAGAGAGAGAGAGAGAGAGAGAGTCTGAAACAGGCTCCAGGCTCTAAGTTTTCAGCACAGAGCCCAACACGGCTCAAACTTAGGAACGGTGAGATCATGACCTGAGATGAAATCAGATGCTTAACCAACTGAGCCACCCAGTTGCCCCCAGTTAACACTTTTCTTGTGTGTCTATTTTGCAGAGACTGGAAAGCTAAAGACATATTTCCCAGACTCTTTTGAAGCTAGGGGTTTAGATTGGGATTTAATTTTGCCAATCATTAGTGCCAGTGCAGATCTGACTGACACAGTCTAGGTCTGGAGTCAAAAGTTCTGGTGGCAGCTACCTGATCCCCAGGTTACAGCTAAAGTGGAATGATTCTGGAACCAGCAACTGGGACAGCATCTTCCTGACTTTGATGGATACAGATGTCCCCTTGGGCGATAGGTTCTGTGGGACTGCTATGGGAGCCATTCCTGAAAGCCCAGCCTAGAGTTTGCCTCTTGGGTCCCTCTAATAATTTTTTAAGTCCTGAGTTCCCCACATTAAATCTTTTTCTACTTAAGATAACTAATTTCTTTATTTTACAATGAGTCAAACTGTTGAATAAATTATAGTATTATATTTCCATATCATGGAATATTAAGCAGCCATTGAAAAGAATAAATTGGATGCATACTGAATGACTTTCTGGTCATCTAGAGGGATTTTCATAGGTACTTCTAAGTGTGAGAAAATAAAAATAGAGAAAAATGAGTATAACATGACCCATTTTTGTAAAATAATGATCAAGTCCCTGAAATCCCCATGAATCCATGTAAGATTTTATGAGCATGGAGAAAATACTGGGTTATGAATATAGGTTACAGGTATATAGCTAGGGAATAGAAAAGGTGCTAATATGGGAAGAGGAAGTGGAGAGGGAAGGTACTGATGAAAAAAATAGCAAGCACAATATGATCCTATATATATATATATATATATATATATATACACACACACACACACACACACATTTATTTGTCTATGTATATTGCATGCATAAAAAATGCTTGAATGGAAAACCAACATGTCTCAGGATGTCAGCATGATGAAATTTTAGGTGGGATTTACTTTCTTCATATATTTATATAAAGATCAAATTTTTACAATGACCATTTGGTTTTTTGTTTTTGGGGGTTTCTTTGTATGATCAGAAAAAATAAAAGTATTTTCACTGTGGAAAAAAAAAGTCCAAAAAAAGTGATTTACAATAGTAGTAAAAGCTATAAGGTACCTACAAATAAATCCCACAAAATTTTAACAAGATCTTTATGGGGCAAATAAATGGAGCATTATACAATATTAATGGATTAAAGTTCTCAATATAATAAAGATGGCAATTCTCCAAATTAACCTATAAATTCAGAGCAATTCCAATAAAATCTCAAGAGGATTTTTCATAGAACTTGACAAACTGATCCCTGAATTCACACAGAAGTGTAAAGGGCCCAGAATAGCCAAGACAATTTACAAGATGAATGAGAAAGGATCACCCTATCAGATTTCAAGACACTATAAATCTGCAATAATTCGAAATGTCCTATTGCACAGAGGCAGATAATGCCTCAGCAAAACAGACTTGAGGGAGCAGCAAGGGACCCACAGATATTGCAGAACATGGTGAGTGACAGAGGTGATATTACACATTATTGGGAAAGACAAGATGACAAACAAACATAGGTTGCTGGCCTCCTTTCACAATTCACCCTAGAAATGCTACGGAAGTGATGGGTGGGTTAATGAAGAAGAGAATATCATATTAAAACATTGAGAAACATTCAGGAAGAGAGGAAGTGTCTTTGTTCCAGGATGTATTTGGACAATGGCACCTTAGAATAGAAGAAGGCAAGGCAGAGGACAGGTTGTAGAAGAACAATTTTATTGCATTTTCTTCCCTCCCCCACACTGTTCTGGGTGTGTTACTGCTCACCTTGTCACTTCTGTGGAACAGAAGAGTAATGCTAGCACAGCACTACTGGATGGAAGAATAATACTATGGCACAGCTGCAGTCTTGCCGGTGGAGAGCGGCTAACACCAGGTGTAGATCAATGTTTTGACCCTGGAGCAATCCTTACTCCTATCCCAATAGTAAGGAAGGAAATCTTGAAAAAGAGCAGAGCTGAGGGAGAAGATACAGGAAAAGCCAGGTCACAAGGGTAGGTAAATAGGGAGTGATCAAATACAGACTGAAATAACAGAAGTCATCAGTCTAAGGAATATTTCCTGCCACACATTGTATAAACTCATCACGAGAGGTCTTAGAGTATGGATTTCAGTCTCTTCTCCCAGGTATGAACTGCCTGTCTAGGTAGCTAGTATTCCCAAAGTAATATGAAATTATAGGGGGAAAGAATGATACAAATGAGGTGCACATGCTTAATGGTCCATGCTAAAGGGAACAGAATCAATAGGTCAGACAAAGATTTACAATATACATAATAATAAATATATTGAACAAGATAAGAAGAGTATTAGAAATATGAAGCATGAACAACATAACAATTGAAATTAAGAATTCAATAAATGAATTTATCAGCAAAATATAGATGAAGAAAAAATTACTAAGATGAAAGACCAGATCAGGAAACTTTCCACATAAAAGTTAAGAATAGACAAAAAGATGGCAAAAATAAGAGAAAAGTTAAGAGACATGAAGGTTTGAAGTAAAAACTTAATACAGATCACAGCAGGAGACAGGAAAACAAATTATAAGGAAATACCAGAAGAAATACTGAGAATTTTCCAGAATTAGAAAAAGGTGTAAAATTATTGATTTAAAGAGTTCATAGAGCACTAATAGGGGACACTTAAAAACACACAGACACAGGGGCACCTGGGTAGCTGGGTTAAGCTTCTGACTTCAGCTCAGGTCATGATCTCATAGTTCGTAGATTTAAGCCCCGAGTCAGGCTCTGTGCTGACAGCTCAGAGCCTGGAGCCTGCTTCAGATTCTGTCTCTCTCTCTCTCTCTCTCCCCACACCCCCCCCCCTCTCTGCCCCTCCCCCACTCACGCGAGTGTGCATGCTCTCTCAAAAATAAATAAACATTTTTAAAAAATTAAAAAACCCACACAGACACAAACACAATACTGTCATATTCATTAGAGTGAAATTGAAGACCAAATCTAGAGAAAATTCTGAAGGCTTCCAGAGAGACAAATTATATCACCTTCAAAGCAATAAGGATCTATGACAGGCTTCTTGCTAGCCACACTGGGAGCCAGAAGACAACGGTGTAGTGTAATATGCAAAGTGCTGAAGGAAAACAAATTTGAACCTAGGATTTTATAACAAAACTATCATGTTTTAATTTTATTGATTTTCCCTTCATTTCTGAGATGGCTTAATTTTTGTCTTTCATTTCTTTCCTAAGCTCTGCTAGCATCTGCTTCATCAGCTATTGTCTCATCTTGTCCTTAAACTCTTGCTTCTCTGCTCAATGATCTTGATTTGAGTAGTTATTTACTATATAATATAATAGCTTATATAATACTATATAATACTATATAATATAATAACTTAATAGCTATTAAGTCAGTTTTAAAAATTCATGGTCAACTATTTAGTCACAACTTGTATCTATTCTATGGCAACATTTTTCTGGTGGTTTTTGGTTTATAATTTGATTTTCCTATTTCTTTCATTTTCTTCTCTCAAAATATTTTAGTATAGATTCTCTGCTAGTCCTTTTTGATGACTCATTTTTGAAGCACATAAGGAAGTTTTCCCTGGATCAGCTATCTGCAGAATGCTTGTGTGTAAGAAGGGTTAGAATTTTCCTTAATGTTCAGAGTTCTGTGCAGTGATTTGTTAAGTGTTTCTTCTCTATATCGTTAATAGGCATCTGTGTGTTTTCCCCTAACATAAAGCCTATGAATCTTCTTCTTGTGTCATAAACTAAGGATTTAAAATTTCTCTCTTTTGGGTGAGTTGTTCATCGCTGAGAAGTGTGCTTTACTAGCTCTTTCTTCTCCTATCTGGAGTCATAGCATCTTCCCTCTATTCCCTCTCATATGAACCCTGCTTGAAGACTATTACTTTTGGCAACACTTCTAATCTGTGGCCTGGTTTTAGATCTGTCTCCTGTTTTCCCCCACAAATGGTATTTGCACTCCTCTTGTTCATTTTGATTTCTACAAAAGAAGGGAAAAGGACAACTTTACACTACCACCTTCACACTGAAATCCAATGGAAACTCTTGTTTAAATGTGAGGGTGCAATTAAGATATTCAGTCATTAGAAAGTCACCACACAAAGATACTCTTTGAAAGTGACATCATCTAGAAGAAAAATAAATATAGGACAGCAATGCAAAGCTAAACTTCGATATGACGCCAACACGGTTTGAGTGTCTATCAGAGCTACATGCCTACTTCCTTGGAAATTCCTTTGGTATTGGGAGCCCTCTCCTCGGAAAATACAGCATTTTGAGCTGGAGAGTCTTCAAGATCTCATCTCCTCATTTGGCAGTTTCTGGGGCCCAAGGTTCCTCAGAGGCACACTTTGTGTGCACTTTGTGCTCAGTGTGTAGAACACAGTAGAGATATAATAAGTTATAAATAAATGAAGGTCACATAGAATATGAAGAGTCACTTGATCATCTGACTCATGATGCAGAGCTCTTGCTCTTCTAATGCATTGTTATTGAAATGACCTTATCCACTGAAATATCCATGTTATCCAGTGAAATATCACTGCTAAGTGTCTTATATTCATCAATGATCTCTCCTGACATTTCCTCAATCTTTGGCCAAAGACACAAAACTACAATTTAAATTCTCATATGCTTTCTGGGTAAGTTAGGGGTTGAAGGAGTTGCTTTATGCATTAGTCATCCATTATTACAGAAATCTGATCAGATGGATTTTTAATACAGTTGGGATGGGGAGAGGGAAGAGATGATGACAGAGGGCTCAGTTCTCTGGTGAAAAAATGATCATTAGCATTGTGGTGTGGGAAGAATGGAGAGGTGGCATATAGGTCACCGCTCTAAATAGTGAAGACCTACTTACTCACATATTTATGTATTAACTTGTTCTAGTAGTGTCTCATCTTCCACCAATCTCCCTACCCTAAGACAGCAAGTCTGATGATACTGACCTAAAAAAAAAAAAAATTAATTTTCTCTCCATGCAGTTAGTCTCTGGATTTGAAACTTTATTTTCCCTTTACTTCTTTCTTATCACCAAACCACAAACAAACGACTACCCTCTGAGAAGGTCTGTTCTGCTTGTTTTGGAGCTGCTTAGTTTGAAATATTTGATTCTCCTAGCCTACCCCATTCTAGGCCTAGAGCTCACAGCCAAGTACAGAATAATCTGGAAAGGATGGTGGGGTAAATATATACCTTGGCTGTGTGTTCCCTACTGAGCAGTGGACATTTCTTGTTGTAGATCTTAAATAATGTGTACTCCTACAGCTCCAAAGGGCACCAAAATTTCCTCCCGGATAGTTTGTGATGCCTCTGCATATCTTTTTGAAGTGTTCATGGAGAAACGAACACTTTAATCCTTTAGGCTGAGTAGATGGTAGTACTGGGGTCCTGGAAATGTCAGATTTCACTGTGAATGCCAGTGTTAATAGGAGAAAAACTCATGTAACTTTCTCCACCTACTTTAAAAACAAGTTTAAATAGTGACTTCTGATGAAATTAGCCAAGTGATTGGTTGGAGGATTGTCTTACCAGTATTATGCCAAATGCAAAACAGAGATTTTTTTTTTTAATTTTTTTTTTTTAACGTTTATTTATTTTTGAGACAGAGACAGAGCATGAATGGGGGAGGGGCAGAGAGAGAGAGAGACACAGAATCGGAAGCAGGCTCCAGGCTCTGAGCCATCAGCCCAGAGCCCAACGCGGGGCTCGAACTCACGGACCGTGAGATTGTGACCTGAGTTGAAGTCGGACGCCCAACCGACTGAGCCACCCAGGCGCCCCGCAAAACAGAGATTTTAAAAACACTGTGTGCCTTTCAGAAAGCAAAAGTAAAACC
This sequence comes from Neofelis nebulosa, assembly GCF_028018385.1. Lineage (NCBI taxonomy): Eukaryota > Metazoa > Chordata > Mammalia > Carnivora > Felidae > Neofelis > Neofelis nebulosa. The sequence goes on along the minus strand of NC_080786.1, from coordinate 89,999,848 downwards.
TTAAGTATCTAGTAAGTATATACACAGGTACATAGATCAACTATATATAGTGATCATTATCATCTATTTAGTGTTCATAATTCACAAAGTGGTTTTTACTTAATCCTTATGATAAATTCCAGGAGGAATTTTTATTTATTTATTTATTTATTCATTCATTCATTCATTCATTCATTCCATATTAGACCATACTAGTAGAGAAAGAATGCCATATAGCTAGATTCTGGTGACAGATTTGGGGCCCTGGGACTCAAATGCTCATGAGAGTTAGCTGATATCAGGGAAATTTTGACAAAAGTAGACTGAAAATCGCAATATCTGTTCAAGGATTGAGTTGTGTGGCTTTGAGCAAGGGTCTTTAAAATATTTTTTTGGTTTCAGTTTCCATATTTCTAAAAATGAGATTGGAATAGAGAATCATAAGGTCCCTTTTATCTATAAAAGTCACTGTAAAAAATAAAGCAAAAATTATCCACAATCTTTTTTATACCAGGAGTATTTCAAACTTCTAAGTATAGAATGCTAATAGAAATGGTGATGTTCAAAAATTAGTCCTGTGATAGAATTAATAGAGAGAACAGTAATATCAGAATTTTTTTTTTTTTTTTTTTTTGGAGACAGAGAGAGACAGAGCATGAACGGGGGAGGGGCAGAGAGAGAGGGAGACACAGAATCAGAAGCAGGCTCCAGGCTCTGAGCTATCTGGGCTGATGGCCCAGAGTCTGACGCGAGGTTCGAACTCACGGACCACAAGATCGTGACCTGAGCCGAAGTCGGACGCTCAACCAACTGAGCCACCCAGGCGCCCCAATATCAGAATTTTTGAATCATAGGTGACAAATAATGACCTCCTTTCTATAAATCTTCTCTAGAGTTGACAGGCCATCCCACTGATAGGGAAATGGCCTTTTCACTTCATCTGAAGTTCTACATACCCTGAGCATAACCTCCACAGCTGACTAATTGAAAGATGTCTAGTCAAAATGCTAGAATACAATATTAAAAAGAACGTCAAATCATGGAATGACCAAAGAACTTTTAGTCAAATCCTCACATTTTATAACTGGAGAACAAAGTTCACACAGAGAAACAGTAGCAGAACCTGAATCTAGGTCTCCTGATGCCCAGTCTGCCTCTTTTCATGGTCCTTTACGGCCTCTATGAACAGTCCTGGCTTCAAGGACAAGTGAGTTTGTGGTAAGTGTGAACTGTGGGGCAGCTGAGACCACTTGGCTGGTCAGAACCTCAGCTTTGAAGAACTGCTCACCAGCTGGACAGGAGCTGGGTCCCCCTGACCTGTCCTAATACGATGCTACTCAACACCAAGAATGACCATGTGAATACTATTTGGAAATGAACTATAGCCCTAATATGATCTGTAGTAGAATATAATGGCTAAAACAACTTTAACAAGATTTTAGGAAGTGATAATCTAATTGCATTCTGCTTGATAACATCACATCTGGAGTTCATCTGCTCATTGCTGGATTTAAGTTTTAAGATATTGACAAACTAGAGGACATCAAGACAAGGCAAGCAGGATGGGAAGGGCTCTCTAAATGTTGTTGTAAATCAGGTTATACAGTGCCCTCCAGTTTTCAAAGTGCTTTGCCTACATTTATCCCTCCCACAAGGTGGTAAAGTAGGCTGGTAGGATAAATTATCCCTGCAATGGTGACAGAGTTAAATAAACGTTTCACCCTATCTCCCCTTCTAAATATTAAAAAAATCTGTGGCTTCTCCACAGCACAAGCAGTGTGCAGATGTTTGCTAAACAAATGAATTTTGCTTCAGAAGTGAATAAAGGGAATAAAGAATAAAAAACACAGGGAGGTTAATGCCAGGGGCTTAGATGTGTGTAATAAAGCTATCAACTGTTGCATGAACTTGCCGACATCAAGAGAAAATCAAGTGAAGCCGAGATGACCATTTGTCAGGGATTTAGTTAAGTCCAACAATTGTTATGAACTGCCTACTATATGACAGGCACCAAGTGCCATGAGGGGTGTCAAAAATGAATAAATCCTGGTCCCTACCCTTGAGAAGCATGCAGGGTAGGAAAGGTTGATATGTAAACTGATACACGCATCATTGGAGGCATATACAAGGTACAGTCGTAGTACCAGGGGTTTGAAGAATGTGGAAGAATTTGTCAGGAGGAGCCTGGACAAAAGGGTGGTCCAGGCAAAAGGAATATATGTGGTGTGCTTGGGATCTTACCAGTAGCAGGTATCCCTGTAGAAAAGATTCCTTCTTTGGGTGTAAGTGTGATATAGAGGACTTTTAAAGTTCTTTCAAAAACCCATCTTTAAGCCCCTCAGAAGTCCTTAACATCTTGCTCTCTCTGATTATAATTCTCAGGGAGGTCCTACTCAGGCCAACTGCTTTCAATAAGAGTGCCAAATTCTCTACAAATGTTGTACTAAAACGTCAAAATATGAGGCACATTCAAGCAATTGTGAGGAGGAAACCAAAAATTAACAGATCTAAAAAATGATTAAGGGAGTGTTCGCTCACAAATCAAATCCAGCTTTATCTGGTGGTATGCTTAAATTCTAGATTCCTAAACAGAAGTCTTGAGAAGGGGCTTCTTACCCTAATAATGGAAAATTAAACCAATTCTATCATCTTTGTCCCCTTCCCATTTTTCTTCCAGCACTTATAACTTCTGTTCCTTTGCTTGTGCCCCACTGTAATGTAACCTCCTTGAGGGCAGAGAAAACGTCTCATTTATTGTATTCTCAGAGCCCAGAATAGTTGCTGGCAAATATTAGAGCTTTCATTTCATGTATTCATTTAATGAAGGAATCCTTAGCTGAAGAGATCACCCCACGATGTGAGCAGTAAATACTAAGTTGTGATTTGGCTGATGCCCTTTCTCTCTAATTACACTTTGCAATTCTGCCCTCCTCTCCACGTGGTTGAAGCACGCCTTTATAACTTTTAAGGCACTTGACATAAATGCCACCATTAGTGAAAAGAAAAGATTTTTGCAAGGCTTGCTAAACTCCAAGAGCGGCAGGAATAAAGGAAGAAAGTGTACAAAGTACTTCTTTGGCTTCTTTGGCCCTTAGGATCTCTACACTTGGTCAGACAGAACCAGATGCCCTTCAGTAGTATTCACAAATACTAAATCCATGTTGACATTTGCACATTATCTCCACAGATCCAAGACAGGACAGAACAGTGACAAAATGTTGGAGGATGGTTCTTTCCCATTCTACACTGAGTTCACCTTCTCAGAGGCTGTGGAAACCTCACTAATCTGCTTTTCACATTCTGGGACATATGAAAAGGCTGTGTGTGGGGGTGCTGGGATTTGGGGCCAGACTGACCCTTCTGAGACTTACACTGACTTCTTATGTGAAGATTTCTAAAGAGGACTACTGAGAACAGGCATGCTGTCTCTCCTTTTTATCCCACTCTCCATTATCAGTATTGTTATCAAGACTTAATTTAGAACTTGACCAAGAATTTTATCTTTCACTTGAGACATTGCTCAGTGGACTCAAACTGATCAAATCGGAAAATTTGGGAGTCATCTTTGATTTCTCCTTCATTTTCTATCAAATCACCAAGCCAACTGAAAATCTTTCAATTTCTCTCTCCTTTTTCACTTTTATTGCCACTTTTATTTCTGTTTATTGATTTGTCTGGACTACTGCCACAGCTTTCTAGGTGGTTTCCAGCCTCCTCTTCCTCTAATCTTTGCGTATGACCACTCAATGCAATTTTGAGAACACCCAGTTTTATCTGGTGATCCTCAATTAACAACAACATAAAAACCACCACCACCAAATATTCCCAAATACCCAATGACTTCATGGTTAGTGATTATTCCTCAGCCTCTAGCTCAAGACATTCTAGTCTGACCCTAACTATTCTAATTGTGCTATCATCATCTACTGTTACCATTATCATATACATTTGACCCTTGAACACAGGTTTGAACTATGCAGGTCACCTTATACGTGGATTTTTTTTCCCGATAAATATAGCACTGTGAATGTATTTTCTTTTCCTTGTGATTTTAACATTTTTTTCTAGCTTATTCTAAAGATACAGTATATTAATACATGATAACATACAAAAAAAAATGTTAATCGATTGCTTATGTTATCAGTAAGGCTTCTGGCTAACAGCAGGCTATAAGTAGTAGAGTTTTTGAGGAGTCCAAGTTATACATGGATTTTTGACTGCAGAGGGGCGTTGGTGCCCCTAACCCTTGTGTTGTTCAAGAGTTAACTGTAGTAATCTTAGTCCCTCTATTTTATAGTCAGGTTGGTATACCTATCATGTTTTTAATATACTACTCAACTCCATGTTTTGATGGTACTTTATGGGTAAACATTTTGAGGATACCCACATGATTATTCAGATCCTATATGTTCTTAAACATCCAAGTGAAGTTTCTTTTCTTCTAGGCCTTCCTCGACCATTTGTTGGCTTCCTTGTATTCTAAACTTCTATGAAGCTCACTGTCTATCTCATCCTTTTTGCTAGAATCTTATTCCACCTTGAAATTTAACCCAATTTTTCATGTTTCTGTGCCATATGTGTGTCTTATATTAAATAAAGAGTAAGCTCCTGGTAAGGCTTCTAGAGGATTTTCCAGTCTCTTCTTTTTCAATCACATTGCTAACCCTAATTAAGTGAAACTTATGGAAGCATTTAATAATTTTCTTTGCACATAAGAATGCCCAAGGGGCGCCTGGGTGGCGCAGTCGGTTGAGCGTCCGACTTCAGCCAGGTCACGATCTCGCGGTCCGTGAGTTCAGGCCCGCGTCGGGCTCTGGGCTGATGGCTCGGAGCCTGGAGCCTGTTTCCGATTCTGTGTCTCCCTATCTCTCTGCCCCTCCCCCGTTCATGCTCTGTCTCTCTCTGTCCCAAAAATAAATAAAAAACGTTGAAAAAAAAAAAAAATTAAAAAAAAAAAAAAAAAGAATGCCCATCCTGTTTTAAGGGGAAAATTCGATGCTCTTCTTGTATTATCATATAATAATCTTAAGAATTTACTTCTGCATATGAATAACAATTGAATATTTCGGCATGGGCAGATGACACAATTTTCCTCCTTCCTGTATTTTATGTTTCTGAACTGTACTTCTGAACTTATATGTTAAAGAGTTGTGGCCTATTGCCTCCAAATACATCAGTTGATTAATTTATGAATACTAGAAGAAAAGTTAAAAATAGTCATGGACAATCCTGTGAAAATAACTGAAGATTCATTTAATATTTTTAGACTTAAATCTCTATAAAATCTGGACATGCCAAAGAGATTATATCTGGGTCCACCAGAAGATGCAGCACCAACACTTAAAAACTAATAGGGAGAGATCCTGCAGTCAGCAGAACACTTTAATGCTAAAGCCTGCCCAAGCACTCTGCAGAAAGGTACCAGGCAGTGGACCTATAGGAAGTATTAGTGACAGGACAACCCTCAGCCTTCTTTTTTTTTAAATTTTTTTTTTCAACGTTTTTTATTTATTTTTGGGACAGAGAGAGACAGAGCATGAACGGGGGAGGGGCAGAGAGAGAGGGAGACACAGAATCGGAAACAGGCTCCAGGCTCTGAGCCATCAGCCCAGAGCCTGACGCGGGGCTTGAACTCACGGACCGCGAGATCGTGACCTGGCTGAAGTCGGACGCTTAACCGACTGCGCCACCCAGGCGCCCCCTTTTTTTTTTTTTTTTTTAATTTTTTTTTTCAACGTTTTTTATTTATTTTTGGGACAGAGACAGACAGAGCATGAACGGGGGAGGGGCAGACTCAGCCTTCTAATTGCTCAAATGTGCTGCTCACACAGATGGTGGTGATACTGAATAGTTAAGAACTGCTAGTAGAGAGAAGCAGAAACTAACTTAATTCATATTATTTACAAATAGAGAATGTTCTCAGCTAATGGGCTGAAAAAGAGTTATTAGTGCAGAAACGCAGAATTATAACCAGTGAAAGATTTAAAAACTCCTTTATGTTCAAATATAATAAGGACAAAAAAACCCAAATAAACATTTCTCATTTATTTAAAAACACAAATTTCCCAAGCTATGACTTATCTATTAGCATTTATCAGTCTGACTTTATTTTTAAAAGGTCTTAAACACCTATTCAGAATAAAACAAATAAAAGTGCCAAAGTTTTAAGAAACCATACACTAACTGAGGATGTTATCTATATTTTCTTGGCCCAATCAATGTTTTTTAAGAGGCGGAGATATTGGCATTTTTCTCTTAAAAGAAATGTTTATACGTAACACTAGCCTGTAGCACAGAGCATCCCACAGAAAAACACGATGCCATTAAAAAACAAACAGGAATCCTGAAAGAGAAAAGAAAGCCTAGTTTGAATACAATAAATTGTACCCAGAGACTCCCTTCCCATTATTCTTTAGGACAACCAGAGAATCCTGACCTGGACCCTTAGCCCATCTGGGTAAGAAAAGACCTCAAACTGCTAAGTACTAAAAATATTACTTGTGATACTTTCCCAATTACCTGTAATTGTCTTCTCTTAACAAATGTCAATTTCTTAAGATGACTTGTTTGTATAAGCTCCAGACTGTCAATATATTCTAACAATAAATTTATTATTCATACAATTAATTATAATACATAATTAATATCCATTTCGCTAAAGAAATTTAAAATATACATTCAATTGTAGCCAAGTTCTATTCTTAAAAAGAGGTACTCAATCCCTTTTCTTCTGAGTTCATTTCTCCAAAAGACCAGTCCTTAAGGACTTCTGGAGTCGAGCGATATTGGCATCCAGCGCTGCAAGGCCATTTCGGAAGTCTTGTTCATCTCGAGAAGTGAACGTTGAGAAAGAGGAGATGCTCCAGTCAGACGTCAAGTCAGAATTAAAAAAGCTACCATCGGAGACAGCACTACTTTTCACTTGAATGCTGCCGCTCTGACAAGCAGAGGGGCCATGACATGCCGCCAGTTCTGGTGGCTCCTCAGGGGCGGCAGGTATCTTGCAGATGGCTTCCTTTATTTTCTTGAGGAGCTGCTTGTCTTCCATATCAGGTGTTCTGGAAAGTTTCTCAGGGGTATCTTCTGCTTCCTTTTTGGAAGAGGAACCAACTCCGGGTGCACACGATTTAGTTTCTTTTTCAGAGACAAGTCCACTGTTGCTGACCAGCTGCGGTGAAGCCACAGTGATCTGTGGCTGGGGGGATAATCTCTTAGATAATGGTGATTTCTTTTTAGAAGTGCTTCTAGCAAATGGAATGTAAATTGTATTATCCAAATTATACTCATCGTCTATTAAAGTTGTGACTTCACTCTCATCAGAATCCTGTTTTGAAAGGGTAGGAATGATCCCAGGGGCTGATACTTCCTCCTTGTTCCTTGTGTTACCATGCTGAGGGCTTTTGGAGGGCAGAACATTTCCGTAAGGTCTACCTGGTTCTATGTTCTCCTCATTGTTAACTGTAGAAAGTGGCTGTGAATGTATGAAAGCGTGATCTGTTTCTAACTTATTTAGGTAGCTCATTATGGAAGTGTGAGCTGGGATTGGGTCACACTTGGGTTGTTTTTCATAAATGTTCAAAAGTGATTTGGTAAGATTATTTCCAGACTTGCAGCGAGCACTGTCCATACTAAGATCTGAGAGAAGCTTTGCCATACTGCTCTGTAAAGTTCTGTTAAGAAGAATTCAGTACACTAATTATTCTTTTTACCGGTTTCTTTCATTTATTTGTTTATACAGCTTCTTTAAAAGAAAGGATCTGAGGCAAGCCCCTGGTTCATAACATTGAAAAAAAGTAACTAAAAGCAAAATTCAAGGAATGAACTCTGGAATGAGTACATTACAATAAAATCAATCAAAGATCTCAGTCTGTATCAAATCTAATATTATGATATTTAGAAATAGAGGCTCAGTATTTTTTTCTCTTAGTGTATCAAATGCTTTATTTTTGAGCAACATTGTAAAATGGTGTGAATTCTGTTAGTAATTAAGCTATTTCTCTCCATTCAAAAGATATATGCAAAGGACACTGGAACAATACTGGGAAAAAAGGATAGTTAGAGATAAATTCTGGTATAATTAGGTATGACCAGCAGCTAGGTACCAGAAGTGTGGCATACGAAAAACCACTCAGGGTCACATACTATCATCGCTAGCTGTGATCTTGGGTAAGTCACTCAACCTTTCTGAATCTCAAGTTCCTCAATTGCAAAGTGAAGGTATCCACTTCAGAATTACAACGAACATCAAATAAGATAAAATATGAGGGTTATGTGCTTATTATCATTAGCACAGCTTCAGGCTATATGGGTGTTCATTTGATGGCAGCTTTTATTAGCAGACCTATTAAAGCCATTTTCTATCAAGCTTTTGGACTTTTTGAATTGAATCATATATATATTCTTACGTATCGATAAAAAAAGAAATACATCAATTTTTAAAAAGATACAAAGGACATTAACAGGAAATTTTGAAAGATTAAAAGTAGCCAGTAAGCATATCTTAAAAGTTCAACTTTTAAGTAGAGAAATTCAAATTTTGAAAATGTGATTATTTTGGAGGAGGCCTATCAAATTAACATAGTAAAATAAGAATAATACCCACTGTCAGAGAAGCTTGAAGAAGCAGGTACTATCAGTGGGACACGTACACTGGTATAACCCTTCCCGAGAGCAAACTGGCAATCCATCAGAAGACTTAAATATTTGTATATCTCACATTTTTGGATCCACTGATTTGCACTTCTAGGAATTCATCCTATATATATATATATATATATATACCAAGAGGCTGTACCCAAGATATACTTGCAAAGATATAATTTATAATAGAAAATAGGTGGATTTAGTATCTTTATCTTCAAACAGAGTAGGATGATTTAGGTAAATTATGCTCTAATTGTACCATAGCTATTTATAGTTGTGTTGTAAGGAATATTTGTTGGGTCCATTATATAAGGTTAAATTTAAAAGAGCAGTCCATAAATAACATGGATACAATACTATTTTTTTGTAAAAACAGTCACACACGGCCAAATAAAATACTAAGAGGAAATCTATATTAAACAGCGGTGATTATATCTCTGGATATAGAATGAGTGGGTTTTTTCCTACAGAAGGAAAAATAAATTTTTTTCTAACCTGGCTTACTTATTACACTGTCATCTTAAACATACTCTGAGTTCTGACTGCTCTTCAAATGGTTATGGTTCTTACCATTTTTCCTCATGCCTTTTCAAAAAGCCAATGAGCTATTATTAAAAGAAAAAATATGCTGTATGAACATATCTTTAAAAAAATTCTGAAATGATCCACTAATTAATTCGATCAGACTACATACTGGAACTTTCATTTTTATTTGTTTTTAGAAAAGGAATACTTATGTTGAGGTTTCTTTCCAGACTTAAATAAAAGTATTATCTTCACTGTGAACAAAATCAGTGATGAAGAAAGGGAGAAAGGGACCATGACATTAATAAGAGTTGAATCTCTGGAAATTAATAGCAATCATTAAGCATCCGATTTATAAACAAAATGTGACTCACCATTATCTCTGAAACTAAAAGAAAAATCTCTGTAAGTAAAGACATGACAGTATGTCAAAAATTTAAAGGAAGCAATACGAGCACCTGAATAGCTACAAAGTAGATATATTTCTGTTTCTATTATATGGGATACACTATTTATTTAATTTTTTTTTTTAAGGTTTTATTTATTTTTGAGACAGATAGAGACAAAGCATGAACAGGGGAGGGGAAGAGAGAGAGGGAGACACAGAATCGGAAGCAGGCTCCAGGCTCTGAGCCATTAGCCCAGAGCCCGACGTGGGGCTTGAACTCACGGACTGCGAGATCGTGACCTGAGCTGAAGTCGGACGCTTAACCGACTGAGCCACCCAGGCGCCCCTGGGATACACTATTTAAATACACTGATTTTTAATGCTTAGAAAATGGACACATTTTTACAAGAAATTCAAGGTTCTCAGCTACTTATAAAAATATACTAATTTAAATAACTATCAGCACTAAGAGTGCTCTTAGAAGCTATTAGAATATTTACTACTTATTTACTGAAAATCTATTAATTTCCTCACATTTTAATGGTTTTGTAACATGTGTTGTAGTGAATTTTTGAAAAAGTGATAAGGATATATTTCAAAATTATTCAAGGTTTCAGAAAGGAGAGAGAGAGACGGTTTAGGGTGTTTGTTTAAAACTCCTACGTGTACCTTCTAGTCCCACTATCCTTCTCCAACATTGTGAAAAAGGCATTTAGGAATTTTTTGAAATCTTTAAGAGGTTACTTAAAACGTGCAAAAAAACATCCATCCTTCTTACTGCAGTGTACGACTACAGGGAAGATGGAGGGGAGCTGAACGTGAAGATTTAGCTGTGCTGTCAGATGGTGCCGCTTTACCCTCTGGCAAAAGTAAAACTAAAGTGGTCACAGTAGCCCAGCTATAGTATTGGAGACGTTCCTAATTAACTGAATTGCACAGGGTATCACCCAACATAGTGTAAATCACCAACGTGGGTGAATTTTGATATAATTAAGCTCAACTACCAACTTTTTGTTTTGTTTTGACAAAACAAAAATTACCATCCATGGGTATACTTGGCATTTTGAAGTTCTTACTGAATTTTCAGAAAATGTAGAGGTAGTACTAAACTCTGTAAGACATTGTGCTAATTTAAGCTTGCCCACCATGTTTCTATAATCATTTAAAGAGACCCGCTAATCTAACAGGTGAGCTAGTAGTCAAGACACAGGATTTATGCCCAGAGTAAGAAGAAAACGTCCTTGATGACAATGGAAAAAACTGACAGGAAAAATCTTGGAGTCTTAAGAGTGTAAAACATTTACACCTAATATTTCAGACACAGTCTTCTAAAAGCAGATAATATACAAGAAGTAATAACCTTTTTCATTTCCTATGCTTCTATGTTAGGGTGAGTGTTAAGAAAAGGCTCTACTTGCAAACAAATCCTTTTTCATTCCTAGTGAAAAGGCAGACTGTGTTATTTTGAAAGAATGAGCAGGTACAAAGTTAGAAGAATCTCTCAAAAACACATCCTCTTTTCTCAGAGAGAAGCTGTCCTTTCCAAAAGAGAAAGCAAGGCTCAAAAGGGAAACTAACATCTTGGCTCAGGTCCCAGCTTGGGCCCCAACTAGCTGTGAAAGGCAGGCAAGTCCTTTCATTTCTTTGCGCTTCCATTTATGCTAATTTCTCTAATAATTAAACTATTACTTACTCTGAAAATTGCCCTTACATCTTTTTTATCAATTTTCTCCACAAATGGACCACTATGTTAAATAGTATTCAGTCAGGGCGCCTGGGTGGCTCAGTCAGTTAAGCGTCCGACTTCGGCTCAGGTCATGATCTCACAGTTCTCGTGGGTTCAAGCCCCATATCGGCTCTGTGCTGACAGCTTGGAGCCTGGAGCCTACTTCTGATTCTGTGTCTCCCTCTCTCTCTGCCCCTTCCCCACTTGTGCCCTGTCTCTCAAAAATAAATAAATGTAAAAATTAAAAAAAATTAAATAGTAGTCAAGTTAAAAAAAATTTTTTTTAATGTTTATTTTTGAGAGAGAGAGAGAGGGGCAGGCAGAGAGAGAGGGAGACACAGAATCCAAAGCAGGCTCCAGGCTCCAAGCTGTCAGCACACAGCCCGATGCGGGCCTCGAACTCCTGAATTGAGAGATCATGACCTGAGCTGAGGTGGGATGCTTTACTGACTGAGCCACCCAGGCACCTCTTCAGTCAAGTTTATTCTTAAAAAAGGCTGTATATGGAGCGCCTGGGTGGCTCAGTCGGTTGAGTGTCCGACTTCGGCTCAGGTCATGATCTTACGGTCTGTGAGTTCGAGCCCCGCATCAGGCTCTGTGCTGTCAGCTGAAAGCCTGGAGCCTGCTTCGGATTCTGTGTCTCCCTCTCTCTCTGCCCCTCCCCCGCTCATGCTCTGTCTCTCTCTCTCAGTCAAAAATAAATAAAACATGGGGCGCCTGGGTGGCTCAGTCGGTTAAGCGGCCGACTTCGGCTCAGGTCATGATCTCGCGGTCTGTGAGTTCGAGCCCCGCGTCGGGCTCTGTGCTGACAGCTCAGAGCCTGGAGCCTGTTTCAGATTCTGTGTCTCCCTCTCTCTGACCCTCCCCCGTTCATGCTCTGTCTCTCTCTGTCTCAAAAATAAATAAACATTAAAAAAAAAATTAAAAAAAAAATAAAACATTAAAAAAATTTTTTTTAATTAAAAAAAAGGCTGTATCTCCCTATATACATCATCAAAGCACTAGAATAAGCTTTTAGCTTGATGACATGGATATTTAGCAACTAAAATGATTACATATTTTTGTATTTCACACATATATATTTGGAATATAATATACAATAAATGTTTGATGAATAAATGAATAAGTAAATGTATCCATCCATTCATCCCTACATCTCTCAGGTAAAACAAAACAAAACAAAAAACAAAACAAAACAAAACAAAACAAAATTCTAAGGTTCACTCAGACTAGCAGTTACGAGGAAGTGTTACCAGGAATAAACTATTTTAGCTAAGGAAATACCATGTGCAAGAGAGAAAACCTGGCTAGGGATTAAGAGATGTGAGTTCTAGTCCTTGCTTATTAACTTTCTATTAATATTTAACTTGTATGGTCCCAGTTTCCCCATCTATGAAAATGCATTTATTAAAATCTTTCCATCATAGATGAGGAGACAAAATAATAGATATGAGAGAGAGAAGACTTTGGGGAAAAAAAATCAAAGTATACTATTAATAAAAGATAAACCAGCTTCTGATTTCATGCTCATAAAGGAGCTAGATTTAGTAGTATGAAAAAAAAACATTTTGAGAAGAAAAGCAATTTCTCAGGCAACTAAATCCTCTGCTGCACTTTCTGCGGGAGGCTGAACACCACGCCCCTTAAATGAGGAGATGCTCCCAGGGACACCTAAGCAACTGTTCATGGAACCTGACCATGCTGAGTGGCTATCCTATTTTTCTCTTCCAAATGGATTATATGCCATAGGTATGTTTTAAAAAACATTTATTGAGGGGCATCTGGGTGGTTCAGTCAGTTAAGCATCCGACTCTTGGTTTTGGCTCAGGTCATGATCTCACAGTTCCTGAGTTTGAGCCCTGAGTCGGGCCTTGTGCTGACAGCGCGGAGCCTCCTTGGGATTTCTCTCTTCTCCCTCCCCAGCTTGATCTCTCTCTCTCTCTCTCTCTCTCTCTCTCTCTCTCTCAAAAAATTAAATAAATAAATAAAAATAAACATTACAAAAATTAAAAATAAATTTTGTTATATAATTTACTATAAAATTCACCCCTTTAAAGTGTGCAACTGAGTTGTTTTTAATATATTCATAGTTACATAATCATTACCTCTATCCAATTTCAGAACATTTTCATTACCCTAAAAAGAAACTCTGTACCCATCAGCACTCACTCCTCCTTCTTCCCCTTTTCTCTCAGCCCTTGGCAGCCATCAATCTATTTTTTGTCTCCATGGGTTTGCCTATTCTGAACACTTCATATTAAGTGGAATAATACAATATGTGGTCTTTTGTGACTGGCTTCTTTTACCATAAATACTTGATAATAACAGAGTTTTCATCCCAAAAGTAGTCCTCAAAAAAGAGGAGATGCTTTTCTTTGGAGACTTTATAAAGGCTTTCATAAGGGGGACATTCTCTCACTTTTACTTTGAATAAGAGTGTTATAAGCCAACATTTTAGAAACTCTGACTAGAGCCTAATTAATTATAATACTACATGGATACACAAGTGTCTTGTTTTTCCCTATTGTTCAATAAATATTTGAATGAAATATGAATGTGGAAAAAAAAGTATTTCTATGTTCATATAGCTTATATAGAATCATTTCAAATATATTTATAAAATTAAATTAATAGATTAAGTATTATAGATACATTAATTACTATTTCATCTATTTTCCTAAGTGTGTCATTCAAAATGGACCTTCTCATTTGAAATATGAAGGAGATTTTATATTCAAAATTATTTTATATCTGAACTATGAACTTCCAGTATCATTCAAGTGTATGGTCAGATCTAACGATATTCAGGCCTAAAATAACAGACTTCTCTAGGATTTAAGTAAGTAGTTGAAAATCCAATTATTAACAAATGTCTCAAGAGAAAATTGTACTTTTAAAGCACATATCAGGTAAAAATTGAGTGCAGTGATTTTATTGATTTGAGAAAAGACACATTAGGGAACAAAGGGCTCTTAGGGGTTGCTGCTGACTCCCTCACTTCACTGATGAAATAACTGAGGCTCACAGAGGCTACATGACTTTCCCAAGATCATCTGGCATGAGGGCTTACTGTGCTCAGTGCTTCATGTGAATTATTTCTTAGTGTTCCCATCAATCCTAATCATGCTCCACGTTAAAGCTGAGGTTTATAGAGGTTAAATAACTTGGTTAAAGCCATACAGCTAGCACAGGGTAGAAATGGGATTCCATTCAGGTCTCTCTGGCATCAGAACCAGAGGGCTCTTAACAATTTGCTAAGTGAGTCTTCAGCTTATGTACATATAATAAGCTGAAGCTCTTTACAAGAGCCCTTTTCTTGGAATCACATGGTTTAGAAAAGCATTGAGCCAGGTTTGGCATTTCTAAACCTAATTGGAGCAGAAGAAAACATCATTAGAAATTAGCAAAAACATTGACAAGAGAGAAAGGGGAGGGGCGCCTGGGTGTCTCAGTCAGTTAAGCATCCGACTTCGGCTCAGGTCATGATCTCGCAGACCTTGAGTTCGAGCCCCGCGTCGGGCTCTGTGCTGACAGCTCAGAGCCTGGAGCCTGTTTCAGATTCTGTGTCTACCTCTCTCTGACCCTCCCCCGTTCATTCTCTGTCTCAAAAATAAATAAACGTTAAAAAATTAAAAAAAAAAAAAAAAGAGAGAGAGAGAAAGGGGAAAGAGAGCAGACCTAAAATCATTTTTGAAGTCATAAGTAATCTGACAAGAGGCATGTTATTCAAATGAAATCAACATTACCTTGTTAATTCTCTCAGTCGGGTCACCTCAGCGTCACGCTGACGTAATGTTATTCCCAATATTTGATTTTCCTTTTCAGCAGCTTCTAACTTAAACCGGGAGCTTTTCACATTGACTAAGGCTTCCTCCAATTCTGAAACCACAATAAAATTTCAGTTTCCTTTTCCTTTTTAAAAAATGTGACCACAACTATAGTTCAGATACATACCAATTTTTATTCTTGTTGTCTCAATGTCAAATTGCTGTTTATTTTCAAGTAAAGTTTGCTCTTTCTCTTTAAATATACCAGCAAATTTTTTGTTTTCATCTTTCTGATTTTCAATCACTTTTAAAAGTTCTTCATTTTTATTCTGTAGTAATTCCTGGCTCTTCAGTGACTCCTGTAATTGGTTTTGCAGGGACTTGTTCAATGACTGAAGAGAAAACACTGCAAGACAAAACAGATCAAATCACCGTTTCCCTAATTTAAAAAGCACAAACCTGAAAAAGATCTGTGTATAAAAAGGAAAAGATCTGGAACTTATTGATTTGTTTAACCATTATATGTTTGAGCAGTTCCACATAAATATTAAATATATTTCTAAAATTTGATGCAGAGATCATACCTTTCTTCTCCAACTGATATTTTGGGCATTAAGATTTTTTTTTTTTTACCTTTGTTAATGAAAGAATAATACATGCACAAAGTAAAAAGAATTCAAACACGACGAAATACCAATTACCAAATTATTCTCAGTGAAGAATCTCCCTCCCCACCCCACCTCCACTCTCCTCCCAAAGGCAACCACAATAAACTTTGGTATCTTTCTGGAAAAACACTTGTGCATATAACATATATATTTAAACAGAGATGAATAACACTTTTTCTCCCGTAAGATTAATATGTAATTAGCATATAGATCTACCACATTCTTTTTAATGTCTGTAAAAGTATACGGCACCATTCATTTAATAAATACAGCCTTGAGTGAAGACTTACTATGTGTGAGGCACGGAATTAGAACTTGGACATACAGTAGTGAATAGCAGAGACATAGCTGGTGCTCTCAAAGAGCTGATAACAAACAAGTAATCATAAATAGCGATAAATGCTTTCAAGAAAACAATAAGGCAAATGGTCAGAGACTAAAAAGATATAAGCTATTTAGAATGGCAACTACCAATCTCCTCATTTCCCTCTTTGCCTCTCTCTCCCACATATTTCCACCCCCACTGTTTATTCATAGTGGAATCAGAGTGACTTTTTCCAAGATTACTCTGGTAAAGATGAACACTTTTATGAAGTGTGTGTTCTGTTGGGTACTCGTATTTTTCTTATTGCTTTGTAAGAGCTATTTATATATTAAGAAAAGTAAGCCTTTGTTATATCATGTATTATGAAAAAATTGTCTCCATTTTATTAATGCACTTTGAATGTGTTTACAATTTTGCCATGCAGAAAATGGCAAAAAATTCTGAGAACAAATCTTATCAGTCTTTTCCTTTGTGTCATCTGAGTTTTGTCAAGCTTAGAAAAAGATCCCAAGAATAAAAAAACAAAGAAACAAATTGTTCTGATCTTTTCCTTGTTAATAGTAGTTTTTTTCTTTTTCCTAATATTTTAAGCTTTAGGATCCATAAGCACAATTTGGCAATATCTGTCAAAATTTGACTGACTCATTAATTCTACAGCTATTATCTACAAAATGCTCACACATGTGCACAAAGACACATGTACAAGATTTTCACTGTACCACTGTTTGCACTGGGAAAATACCTAGATAGCTATCATCAGAGGACTTCAAATGCATAATGCTAGAAGCAACATAAGCAGAATATTCAAATAGTTCTTAAACAGAATCTATGTATTTTGATACAGAAAAATGCGCACTACAGGTTTTACTGGAAGGGGGAGCTAAGATGGCAGCATAGCAGGAGGACCCTAGGCCTGCCTTATCCCTCGAACATAGCTGAGTAACTATCAAATCATTCTGAATACACAAGAAATTGACCTGAGGACTGACAGAACAAACTGTACAACTGGAGGGAGAAAAGAGGCCACATGGAGGAAGGTAAGAAGTGGAGAGACATGGTTTGGGGGAGAAACAGATCACGAGTGCTATGGAGGCAAAGGAGCCCTTACATACAAGGAGAACACTTTCACAAAGCCATTGGCTGGGAAAACGAGACGGGCTGATTTTCATGAGTTTTTGCAATCAGTGGGGCACAAAGACTGGAGTTTTAGAGGTCTACCAGCTTGGCTGGGAAGAGAGACCTGAGGGAGCTGCCCTACTCCTGGAAAGAAGGCAGGCAAGCAACCCTGGGGCAAATGGCATGATCTGAGGATCGCCTAAGGTGCATTGGGAGAGACGGTTCCTACTTCTTGGAGCACATCTGTGAGAGGTGACGTTGCTTCTCCTGGGACAAAAGAGCTGGTGGGTGCCATTTCTCTCCCTTGCCCTCAGCATAGGTACAGACACCTGCTGAGGGAAGCTAACCTTGATACCGGCTGTTTAGCCTGCTCCAAATCCCATGCCCCTGAGCTCCGGCACAACTGCCCTTCTCAGTCAAATCTGCATCACCCCCAGCGAGGCAAGACTCTCACCCTGAAGACCAGTGCAGGCCCCCCTCCACAGCACTTCCTTGAAGTTTGGAATTTTAAAAGTCAGCAGGTTTGGCTGGGATAGAGACCAAAGTGCACTGTGCTGCCCCAGACAGTCAAGCAAACTACAGACAAGCAGTGTGAAAACAGTGACCTGAAAAACACCTGAGAGGTACAAGGGGAAATCACTCACTCTTCTGGGAGTGCTTCTCTGAGAGCACCAAGCACCGAGCACCCTCTCCAGGACAAAGGAGCTGGCTGGAGCCACTTCCTTCCTCTACCCATAGGCATAAACCAACTTAAAAAAAAAAAAAAAAAAAAAAGCACAGCACCAACACTGGCTGCTTAATCTGCTTACACGAAGACCTGTCCTCCTGTGCTCTGTTTGTACTGCTTTTCTCAGGCAAGTTTAAGGACCAGTGCAGTAGGCCCTTCCCCAAGAACACCAGCACAAACCCCTGCACACATCAGGTCTACTGACCATAGAGTTCTGCAAAGCATCAGTTCTAGTGGAAGTAGAATCAAGTCTCATTTAAGAAGGAGGCCAGACACCTAGATAAAACTGACCACACTCTACCCAAGGTCCAAGCACTGCCCACTGCAGGTAAGGAGAACCTCTGCAGAGGACTGACCTAAGGGACAGAGGAGCCAAAACACATTAGTGGAGTGCATGTAGCACACACCAGAGACACTCCCTGAAGCACCAGGCCCTACATACTATATAACCTCTTCATAAAGTCATTACTCTCAGGAGCAGGAAACACAACAGGCTTTTCTAACACACAGAAGAAGACACAGACCTAAACAAAATGCCAAGATAGAGGAATTCATCCCAAAAGAAATAACAAGAAATGGTCATGGCTAGAAATCTAATTGAAACAGATATAAGTAATAAGACTGATGGAGATTTTAAAATAACAGTCATAAGGATACTCCCTGGGCTTGAGAATAGCATGGAAGATATCAGAGAAACCCTTACTACAGAAATAAGAGTTAAAAACCAATCAGACAAATATGAAAAATGCAAGAACTGAGATTCGAAACAACCTGGATGTAATGACCACAAGGATGGAAGGATGAATAAGTGATACAGAAGATAGAATTATGGAAAATAATTGGGCTGCCTGGGTGGCTCAGTCAGTTAAGCATCCGACTCTTGATCTGGGCTCAGGTCACGATCTCATGGTTCGTGAGTTTGAGCCCCACATCAGGCTCCATGCTGTCAGCTTGGGATTCTGTCTCTTCCTTTCTCTGCCCCTCTCCTGCTTGCACACCCACGTTCTCCCTCAAAATAAATAAATAAAAACTTAAAAAAAAAAAAAAAGAATTATGGAAAACAATGAAGCTGAACAAAAGAACGAAGAATGATGAATCATGAGAGTAGACTTGGGGAACTCAGTGACTCCATTAAATGTAGTAACATTTGCATTGTAGGAGTCCCAGAAGAAAAAGAGAGAGAAAAGGGGAAAGAAAGTTTATTTGAGGAAATAATAGCTGAAAACTTCCCTAATCTGAGGAAGGGAACAGACATCCAAATCCAGGAGTTAGAGAGAACTGCTATCAAAATCAACAAAAGCAGGCCAACACCAAGACATATTGTATTTAAATTTGCAAAAATAGTGATAAAGAAAAAAATCTAAAACCAATAAGACAAAAAAGTCCCTAACTTACAAGGGAAGACCCATAAGGTTAGCTGTAGATCTCTCCACAGATCACTCCCTTGGCAAGCCAGAAGGGAGTGGCATGATATATTCTACATGCTGAATGGGAAAAATCTGCAGCCAAGAATACTCTATCCAGCAAGGTTGTCATTCAGAATAGAATGAGTTTCCCAGACAAACAAAAACTAAAGGAGTTCATGAACACTAAACCAGTCCTGCAAAAATATTGAAGGGGCTTCTTTGAGTGGGAAGGACAGATCAAAAGTGACAAAGACTAGAAAGGACCAGAAAATCTCTAGAAACAATGATAAAACAAGTAATAAAATGGCACTAAATATATATCTATCAAAAATTACTCTGAATGTAAATAGACTAAATGTTCTAATCAAGACATAGAGTGTCAGAATGGACTAAAAAAAAAAAAAAAGACACATCTATATGCTGCCTACAAGAGACTCATTTTAGACCTAAAGACACCTGCAGATTGAAAGTTAGGGGATGGAGAAAGATCTATCATGCAAATGGACATTAAAATAAGCTGGAGTAGCAATACTTCTTTTTTTTTTTTTTTCAATATATGAAGTTTATTGTCAAATTGGTTTCCATACAACACCCAGTGCTCATCCCAAAAGGTGCCCTCCTCAATACCCATCACCCACCCTCCCCTCCCTCCCACCCCCCATCAACCCTCAGTTTGTTCTCAGTTTTTAAGAGTCTCTTATGCTTTGGCTCTCTCCCACTCTAACCTCTTTTTTTTTTTTTTTTCCTTCCCCTCCCCCATGGGTTTCTGTTAAGTTTCTCAGGATCCACATAAGAGTGAAAACATGTGGTATCTGTCTTTCTCTGTATGGCTTATTTCACTTAGCATCACACTCCCCAGTTCCATCCACATTGCTACAAAGGGCCATATTTCGTTCTTTCTCATTGCCATGTAGTACTCCATTGTGTATATAAACCACAATTTCTTTGTCCATTCATCAGTTGATGGACATTTAGGCTCTTTCCATAATTTGGCTATTGTTGAGAGTGCTGCTATAAACATTGGGGTACAAGTGCCCCTATGCATCAGTACTCCTGTAACCCTTGGGTAAATTCCTAGCAGTGCTATTGCTGGGTCATAGGGTAGGTCTATTTTTAATTTTCTGAGGAACCTCCACACTGTTTTCCAGAGTGGCTGCACCAGTTTGGAGTAGCAATACTTCTACCAGACCAACTAGATTTTAAAACAAAGACTGTAACAAGAGATGAAGAAGGGCACTATATCATGATAAAGGGGACTATCCAACAAGATCTAACAATTATAAATATTTATGCCCCCAAATTGAGAGAACCCAAACATATAAAACAATTAATAACAAACATAAAGGAACTCATTGATAGTAATACAATAATAGTAAGGGACTTTAACACCCCAGTTACACCAATGAACAGATCATCTAAGAAGAAAATCAACAAGGAAACAATGGCTTTGAAAGACACCAGACCAGACTGACTTAACAGATATATTCAGAATATTTCATCCTAAAGCAGCAGAATACACATTCTTTTTGAGTGCACATGGGACAGTCTCCAGAATAGATCACATACTAGGTCACAAATCAGGCTTCAACAAGTACAAAAAGATTGAGATCATACCATGCATATTTTCTGACCACAATGCTATGAAACTTGAAGTCAACCACAAGAAAAAATTTGGTAAGACCACAAATATAAGGAGGTTAAGCAACATGCTAGTAAAGAATGAATGGGTCAAGCAGGACATTAAAGAAGAAATAAAAAAATACATGGAAACAAATGAAAATAAAAACATGATGGTCTAAAACCTTTGGGATGCAGCAAAAGTGGTCATAAGAGGGAAGTATATAGCAATACAGGCCTACCTCAAGAAGCAAGAAAATTCTCAAATAAACAACCTAACCTTACACCTAAAGGAACTAAAAACAACAACAACAATAAAAAATGAATCCTAAAGCCAGCAAAAGAAGGGAAATAATAAAGAATAGAGTAGAAGTAAGTGATAAAGAAACTGGAAAAAAAAACCCAAAACCAGAACAAATCAATGAAACCAGGAGCTGGTTCTTTGAAAAAATTAATAAACTTGATAAATCCCTAGCCAGACTTATCAAAACAAAAGAGAAAGGACCCAAATAAACAAAATCATAAATGAGAGAAGAGAAATAACAACCAATATCACAGAAATACAAATAATTATAAAAGAATATTATGAAAAACTATATGCCAACAAATTAATTAGACAATCTGGAAGAAATGATAAGTTCCTAGAAACATATAAACTACCAAAACTGAAACAGGAAGAAATAGAAAACTAGAACAGACCGATACCAGCAAAGAAACTGGATCAGTAATCAAAAATCTCCCAAAAAGCAAAAGTCCAGGGCAAGACGGCTTCACAGGCAAATTTTAGCAAACATTTAAAGTTATAAATTTAATAGTTATAATATAAATATATAGAATATAACTATAAATATAAATTTAAATTTATAAAAAGAGTTAATACCTATTCTTCTTAAACTATTCTAAAAAATAGAAAAGGAAAGAAAACTTCCAAACTCATTCTATGGGGCCAGCATTACCCTGATTCCAAAACCAGACAAAGACTCCACTAAAACAAAGAACTACAGGCCAGTATCCCTGATGAAGATGGCTGCAAAAATTCTCAACACATTGCTAGCAAATCAAATCCAACAGTACATTAAAAGAATCATTCACCATCATCAAGTGGGATTTATTCCTGGGATGCAATAATGGCTCAATATTTGCAAATCAACCAATGTGATACATCACATTAAGAAGAGAAAGGATAAGAACCATATGATCCTCTCAATAGATGCAGAGAAAGCATTAGACAAAGTACAATATCCATTCATAATAAAAACCCTCAACAAAGTATAGATGGAGGGAACATACCTCAACATAATAAAGGCCATATACAAAAAACCCCACAGCTGATATCATCCTCAATGGGGAAAAACTACAAGCTTTTCCTCTATATAGTCAGGAACAAGTCCACTCTACCCTGTTATTTAACATAATACTAGAAGTCCTAGCCTCAGCAATCAGACAACACAAAAAAATAAAGGCATCCAAATCAGCAAGGAAGAAGTCAAACTCTCACTATTTGTAGATGACGTGATACTCTATGTAGAAAACCCAAAAGACCACCAAAAAAATTGTAGAACTGATACATGAATTCAGTAAAGTCTCAGGATACAAAATCAATGTACAGTAATCTGTTGTACTTCTATACACCAACAATGAAACAGCCAAAAGAGAAATCAAGGACTCGATCCCATTTATAATTGCACCAAAAACCATAAGATACCTAGGAATAAACCTAACCAAAGAGGTTAAAGATTCGTATCCTGAAAACTATAAAACACTAACGAAGGAAATTCAAGACAACACAAAGCAATGGAAAAACACTCCATGTTCATGGATTGGAAGAATAAATATTGTTAAAATGTCTATACTACCCAAAGCAATCTACACATTTAATGCAATGCCTATCAAAATACCACCAGCATTTTCACAGAGCTAGAACAAAAAATCCTAAAATTTGTATGGAACCACAAAAGACCCCGAATAGCCAAAGCAAAGCAAAGCAAAGCAAAGCAAAGAGGAGGCATCACAACTTCAGACTTCAAGTTATATTACAAAGCTGTAGTGATCAAAACAGTATGATACTGGCAGAAAAACAACACAAAGATAGATGGAACAGAATAAAAAAACCCAGGAATAAACCCACAACTGTATGGTCAACTAATCTTCAACAAAGCAGGAAAGAATATCCAATGGAAAAAAGTCTCTTCAACAAATGGTGTTGGCAAAACTGGACAGCAACATGCAAAAGAATGGAACTGGACTGCTTTCTTACATCACACACAAAAATAAATTCAAAATGGATGAAAGGCCTAAATGTGAGACAGGAAACCATCAAAATCCTAGAGGAGAACATAGGCAGTAACCTCTTTAACATCAGCCATGGCAACTTCTTACTATATATGTCTTCTGAGGCAAGTGAAACAAAAGCAAAAATAAACTATTGGGACTACTTCAAAATAAAAAGCTTCTGTACAGTGAAGGAACAATCAACAAAACTAAAAAGCAACTTACACAGTGGGAGAAGATATCTGCAAATGACATATTGGTTAAAGGATTAGTATCCAAAATACATAAAGAACTCACAAAATTGAACACCCAAAAAACAAATAATCCACTTAAAAAATGGGCAGAAGAAATGAGTAGACATTTTTCCAAAGATGACATACAGATGGCTAACAGAAAAGATGCTCAACATCACTCATCATCAGGAAAATACAAATCAAAACTATAATGAGAGGGGTGCCTGGTCAGTTAAGCTTCTGACTCTTGATTTCAGCTCAAGTTGTTCTCTCAATGTTTTGTGAGTTCGAGCCCCACATGGGGCCCCATGCTGAGAGTGCAGAGTCTGTTTGGGATTCTCTCTCTCTCCCTCTTTCTCTGCCCCTCCCCTGCTCACACATGCACACTCTCTTTCTCTCTCTCAAAATAAATTTAAAAAACCCAATGAGGTATCACCTCACACCTGTCAGAATGGCTAAAATGAACCACACAGGAAACAGGTGTTGATGAGGTTGCAGAGAAAGGGGAACACTCTTACACTGTTGGTGGGAATGCAAACAGGTGCAGCCTATCTGGAAAACAGTATGGAGGTTCTTGAACGAGTTAAAAATAAAACCAGGAGTGCCTGGGTGGCTCAGTTCGTTAAGCACCCACTTCGGCTCAGGTCATGATCTCACGGTTCATGGATTTGAACCCCGCATCAGGCTATGTGCTGACAGTTTGAAGCCTGGAGCCTGCTTCCGATTCTGTGTCTCCCTCTTTCTTTGCTCCTCCCCCACTTGCACTCTGTTTCTCTCTCTTTCTCTCAAAAATAAAAATAAACATTAAAAAAATATAAATAAATAAAATAAAACTATCCTATGATCCAGCAACTGCACTACTATGTATTAACCCAAAAGATACAAAAATACCGATTCAAAGAGATACATGCACTCTGTTGTTTATAGCAGCCTTATCAACAACAGCCAAATTATGGAAAAAGCCCAAATGGCCATCTACTGATGAATGGATAAAGAAGATACGGTGTGTGTGTATGTATACACAATGGAATACTACTCAGCCATAAAAAAGAACAAAATCTTGCATTTGCAATGACGTGGATGGAGCCAGAGAGTATCAATGATAACGTAAATCGGTCAGAGAAAGAAAATACCATATGATTTCACTCATATGTGGAATTTAATAAACAAAACAGATGAACATAGGAAAAAAGGGAGGCAAACCAGGAAACAGACTCTTAACAATAGAGAACAAACTAAGGGTTACTGGAGGAGAGGCAGGTGGGAGAATGGGTTAAATTGGTGATGGGTATTCAGGAGGGCACTTGTTGTGATGAGCACTGGGTATTGTATGTAAGTGATGAATCACTAAATTCTATATCTGAAACTAACAATACACTGTACACTAACAAACTGGAATTTAAATAAAAACCTGAACATAAAGGAAAAAAAAGAAAAATGCTCCCTACATGTTAAGTGAATAAACACAAGCTACAGAAGAGCATATCGAGTGTAATCTCATTTTTAAAAAAGAAAAAATAAAATACATATATAGTTCTATTAGTGCCTGGCATACAGCAGGAACTCAGTATTTATGAAACACATTAATTCTATATGAACAGAAGACATGTGAAAGGAAGTACAGCCTTTTAAAAAAGAAATAGGGGTGTATTATTGGGACATAATAGCACAGATCTTTTATTTTTGTTTCTGTGCTATTTTAATTTTTAATAAGGGTATTATTCCTATTTTTTCAAATGTAGATTAAAAGAAAGTCCTCTTATGACAAAATAATTAAGAAAGCTCAATTCTTTATCAGTATTTCCAGAACCACAAAGAATTTATCATCAGTTCTTAAAGTTCTTTTACCTACATTCAAGGTTGCATTCCAGAGAACCAGGTGCCTTTTGAGTTTTTTCTTGTTCTCTAAGTTGTCGGTTCAAAATTCTCAGTTGCCTAAACGAAATAATAAAGAAACATGATTCCCAAACTCATTTAACAGTGTACATCTAACAGCCTGTTAAAAAGGATAACACCTCCCCTCTCCTAACCATCAGTTTCTTCTCTGTAATTGAGAGTCTGTTTTTTGATTTGTCTCTTTTTCTCTCTTTGCTCATTTGTTTCTTAAATTCCACATGAGTGAGATCATATGGTATTTGTCTTCCTCTGACTGACTTATTTCGCTCAGGGGGTGGGGATTAAAGAGTACACTGATGTTGAAAAAAAAAGATTAAAACAATAAAAAATAAAAAAGAGCATGAAAGACGGTACCCACTTAGGATAGCAGAAGTCCATCTCATCCCCAGAACAAAAGACAAAAACCAAATAAACAAAGCAACAAAACCACATCACTGCTACTATGTATAGAGCTTTTTTTTTTTTTAATGTGATATTTTTGAAAAGATTGCCTGGGACAACATTAAACTCTCCCCTCACAAGAAAAAGGCTGACATTTCTCTTATTCTTCTTTTTTCCTTTTTTTGTTCTCTCAATGATTTCTTTGTCTTTTTTTTTTTTTCCGTTTCCTATCTCCTCTTGCTATTTTCTTCTTCTGTCTTCCTTCTCTGTATTTTCATTACTGTAGTAACAATGTACTCTTTAAAAGATCTAACTATGAACTAGAACACCTACAGGGACTGAATGTTATCAGACATGTATTTGCTTGGTCTGTCATACATTGAAAAAATTGGGAAATGCAAATCTATGTTTCTAATAATTTTCTTTATTAGATGGAAAATGTAATGGCCTTATTTTAAAAGACAGAATGCTAAGAAGCAGCAACTTTGCCCTACAGTGAACTTCACAATGTGTAGTCCCCTCACAAATTGGAACATACAAAAGGAACTACAAAAATGTTTACTTCTAGGAAGTTAATGCTGAAAAAAAGTTGTCTCTATTATCCTTCCAAAATTAATTACCTGAACATATTCTGTACTAAAATATTTATTTTTGTTACTGAATCTAAAATGATAGTGCTCTACCTCACATCACTTGCATGTATTAATTCCAGATAGATGAAAGATGTATACAGAAAATATACAAACAAACAAGAGCATCTATACAAGCTTTAGGTAGAAATCTACATAATCTTGAAGTGGGGAAGGCATTTCTAAACAAGATCCGAAACCTAGCAACCATCAAGGAAAAGAATAAAAGATTTAACTGTATCAAAATTTAAAACGTGTTCTAGAATTAACATTCTGGAAGACAATACCTGCCACATATATAAAAGACAAAAGATCCATAACACTTAAAGAGCTCCTGCAAATCGGTAAGAAAGGCAATAAAAACAGGCAATTCACATAAGAAATAGAAATGGCTTATAATCATATGAAAAATGCTCAGCTTCACGAATATGAAGGAATGCAAATTTAAAACAGGAGATATTTTATGGCCACAGGATTGACAAAAATGAAAAGAAATAACATTATTTGTTGGTGAGGCAAATGAATTCTCTCGACTGGTGAGAGCCTACTGATATACCAATTGAACGGCAATTTGACAGTATCCAATGTGATACTGTGAAAATGTATTATCTTTAATGTGAAATGTTAATGTGAAATGTGAAATGTTTATTATCGTTAACAAAATAATTCTAACTCTAAGTTATCTAGCCTAGAAATATAATTGAGCCTTGAATAACATGGGTTTCAACTGTGCAGGTCTACTTATCCACAGATTTTTGATAAACACAGTGCAGTACTGTTAATGTATTTTCTCTTCCTTATGATTTTCTTAATATTTTCTTTTTTCTAGCTTACTTTATTGCAAAAATATAGTACATAATACATATAACATACAAAATATATGTTAGTCAACAATACATTCAATGTTACTGATAAGGCTTCTGGTCAATAGTAGGCTATTAGTAGTTAAGTTTTGGGGGAATCAAAAGTTACACACAGATTTTTTACTTTGTAGGGTGTAAGGACCCCTAACTCTTGCATTGCTCAAGGGTCAACGGTAGTACATGTGCAAAAGCATCTACAATCTTTAGATATACACAAAGATGTTCACAATAGCAATATTTAATAGCGAGAAGTTAGAAATAACTTAAAATGCCACATAAATTATGGTACATCCATAATAAGAAATACTAATACACAGGTGTTGTTTTTAAAAAGAGATATCTACATGTACTGACATGGAAATATCTTCCAGACACATTATAAAATGAAAAAAAGCAAGCTACAGAAGAACAACAGTATTATACAATCCCATGTTTGTTTCAGTACAATTCTACTTTTCTGAAATTTCCCCTTTATAATAAAGAGTGAGAATCTAGAAAAGGCAACAGAGACTGGCAATCTGCAACTCCAACTAGAATGCTGCTTTTGGTATTTTCTAGGAAAACAGAAGGTACTGAGGTCCTCTTACACATCAAGTATGTGACAGAAGCTTTGCTTGACAATCTTTTTGTACATCCATGGTCAATTTCTTCTCTTCTTCCCTTATATGACCAGCCTAAACTCTCATCCCTCACTGTAAGCCTGTCATTCCTATCCTCCAACTCTCAGTAGGATACTTTCCTGTTTTCACTAAAAATAATATGGCTTGGGGACAAACTGTTATCCTTCTGCCCAGGGTGTACAAATGTATCCATATATATACACTAATCCTCACCTCTTTCTTCTAGTCTTAGAGAAGGGGAACCTCATCAACTTCCTCGATCCCATTTCTTCCTCTACCTTAAAGGACTCTGCTCCTATTCCACGCCTTTTCTCTTCTGCACCTACAGCTTCTCACTCTTTACTGGCTCATGTGCCTCAGCTGAGAAGATTAACAAAACAGCCCCCATATTTAAGAAGATATTCCCTCCAACCCAACTGTACAGTTACCTATTCTCCTTCCCTCTCATTCCCAGTTTTCAAAGCCAGACTTTTAAAACATAATTGATCTAGGGGCACCTGGAGTGGCTCACTCGGTTGGGTGTCCGACTTCAGCTCAGGTCATGATCTCACAGTTCGTGAGGTCAAGCCCTACATGGGGCTCTGTGCTAACAGCTCAGAGCCTGGAGCCTGCTTCGGATTCTGTCTCCATCTCTCTCCTCCCCTCCCCCACTCACACTCTGTCTCTCTCAAAAATAAACAAACATTAAAAAAAATAAAACATGACTATTCTATAAAAAATGATATGAAAAAAATCTTTTTAAATAGTTGCACATGTTTTTAGCAAATATTATGTATTATATTTTCATATACTTGATTTAAACAAAGGAAAAGAACTGCTGACATTTAGGCAAATATTTCTTTTTTCAGTGTACTTATTGTTTTTAAATATAGCTTTATTAAAATAAAACATATTAAACTGCACATATTTGAAGTATATAATTTGATTAGTTTTTAACATATGATGTGGTGGAACCATCACCACAATTACTATATTCATCACACCCCAAAATTTCCACATGCTCCATTTCATAATATCCCCTTCCCAAACAACCACTAATTTATAAATTAGTTTGCATTTTCTGGAATTTTATACTATATATTTATATAGTATACAATTATATTAGTTTTTGTTTTGTTTTGTTTTGTTTTTTTGAGAGAGAGAGAAAGAGCATGAGCAGGGGAGGAACAGAGAAACAGGGAGAGAGAGGATCTCAAGCAGGCTCCATGCCCAGCATGGAGCCCCATGTGGGGCTCGATTCCATGACTGTGAGATCATGACCTGAACTGACATCGAGTTGGATGCTTAACCAACTAAGCCACCCAGGCACCCCTACAATTATACTGTAAATGGAATCATATGATACATACTTATCCCACCTTCTTTCATTCAGCATAATGATTTTGAGACTCATCCATGCTGTTGCACATATCAATAGTTCTTTCCTTTCCACTACTGAATGGTATTCTATTGTGTGAACATACCACCATCTGTTTATCTATTCACCTGCTAACAGACATTTAGCTTGTTTCCTTATGGACATTCACAAGTAAGCGTTTATGTGGACATATGCTTTTACTTCTCTGAATACATACCTAAGAACAAAATGACTGGATCATATGGTTTATGTTTAATTTCTAAGAAACTACCAAACTATTTTCCAAAGTATTTGTACCATTTTATATTCCCACCAGTAAATTATGCAAGTGCCAGTTCCTCCACATCCTTACTCACATCTGGTATAGTCTTTTGAATTTTTAGCCATTCTAATGGATATGTAGTGTTATCTCATCATGGTTTTAGTTTGCGTTTTCCTAATGATTAATGATGAGATACTTTCATATGCTTATTTGATATCCATCTATCTTCTTTGATGTAGTGTCCATTATAATACTTTGCCAGCTTTTTGAGTTGTAACAGTTCTTCATATGTCCTATATGTATAAGTCCTTCATTAAATGTATTGCAAATATTCTCTGTTGTTTGCCTCTTCACTTTTAGTAATAGTGTCTTTTGAAGAGCAAATTTTATATTTTGAAGAAGTCCAACTTATAAATTTTTTCTACTTATATTTTTCGTTATATTTAAGAGATCTTTTCTAACCCAGAATGACTAAGATTTTTTTATCTTTTCTATAAGTTCTGTATATTTTAGTTATACATTTAGACTTGTGATTTATTTCAAGTTAATTTTTATATGTGGTGTAAGGTAAAGTTTGAAGAGGTTTTTTTTTCTTTCCTTTTTTTGTTTTTGTTTTTGTTTTGTATATGGCTCTCCAATTGTTCCAGCACTGTTTATTGAAAAGGTTATTCTTTCTTTCCCCATTGAATTTCCCTGGCATCTTTGTCAAGAATTGGTTACCTTTGTGTGTGAGTTTATTTCTGGACTCCATTCTGTTTCAATTATACATGTCTCTCCTTACACCAATGCCACACTGTCTTGATTACTATAACTTTATGTCTTGAAATAGTATAGTACCAATTTTATTCTCCTTTCCTTAAGTTGTTTTGGTTTGGTTATTTTAGATTCTTTGAATTTCCATATAAATTTTCGAATCACCTTTCTACAGAAAAACCTCTTGGGATTTTGACCACAATTACATAGAATCTGTAGATCAATTTGGGGAGAACTAACATCTTAACAATAATAAGTCTTTTAATCTATGCATCTGGTTTATTTCTCACTTATATAGCTCTTCTTTAATTTCTCTCAGCAATGTTTTATAATGTTCAGTATACAGGTCTCACACGTTTTTAATCAAACTTACCCCTAAATTGATCATATTTTTTGACAATACTCTTAAAAGTATTGTTTTTAAATTTCATTTCAAATTGTTCATTGCCAGTATATAGAAATATAATTGCCTACGGTATATTGATCTCATATCCTACAACCTTGCTAGACCCATTTATTAATTTTAGTTGCTTTTTTGTAGGTTCTGTAGTATTGTCTACAAAGACTATCATGTCACCTGTGAATAATACAGCCTGCACTTTAAAAGGCTTTTATAGGGGCACCTGGGTGGCCCAGTTGGGTAAGTGTTGGACTTGAGGATCCTTAAGTCAGGTCAGGATATCACAGCTCATGAGTTTGAGCCTCGCATGGGACTCTGTTGTGGACAGCTCAGATCCTGGAGTCTACTTCGAATTCTGTGTTTCCATCTCTCTCTGCCCCTCCCCCACTCATGCTTTGTCTCTCTCTCTCTCAAAAATAAATAAACATTACAAAAACATTAAAAAAATTAAATAAATAAAAGACTTTTATTTCCTTTTTTTGCCTTATTTTACTAGTTAGAACCTCTAGCACAATTCTAAGCAGAAATAATAATCACTACTTGTTGGATATCATTTAGACATTTTTTAAGCCTATAGAAAGAGGAAAAAATTAGCCAAACAGAATTTTTAAATAATAGGATAATATTACAAATACTATTTTATAGGTGCCTGGGTGGCTCAGTCAGTTAAGTGGCCGACTTCGGTCCAGGTCAGGATCTCACGGTTTGTGAGTTCAAGCCCCGCGACGGGCTCTGTGTTGACAGCTCAGAGTCTGGAGCCTGCTTCAGATTCTGTGTCTCCCTCTCTCTCTCTGTCCCTCTCCTACTTGCACTCTGTCTCTCTTCTCTCTCAAAAATAAATAAACATTAAAAAAATACTATTTTAAAATATTATGTATTGAATTTAGGATTACATGATTTTATCTGAAGGAAAAAGTAACAAGTAAAATTAGAACTAATGAACTTTAGACAAATATTTCTCTACCTCATGAAATATTATTCCTAGATAACTTTAAATAAAGGAAATAGGATATAAAAACATTAATTTTGGAATCTATATTGTGAAGATTACTAACACATTCTACTCTGTAACCTTAATTCCCATAGTTGTCTTAGTTCTATGTATAGATTCAATATTCATCTCTAATCCACTCCTTTATTTGAATTCATTTCTTGGTTGACTGGAATTTGCCATTCAATGATTTTTTTTGTTCGTTTTAAAGGAGTCCAAGAGTGCCGTATTTTCTAAGTTCTTGCACTCCTGAGATTATGACTGCTGACTTTACATGGAAAGGACTGCTGGGTCACATATGGGATTCTTGGGGCATCCTTACTTTCCCTTAGCTCTTTGTAAATAATGTTCTAAGATCTTCAGGCAATGAATATTCCTATGAAAAGGCTGAGGCCAGCCTGATATTTTTCTTTTTATATATTTGCTTTTATTTTGAGTGTCTATAAAAGTTAATTTTATTTTATCCTTATGATATAGTGACTTTATTAGCTTATGTGTTGGTGTGGATCATTATAATAGTTTTCCTGGGATCCTGAATGCCCTGCTGATCCTCTGACACAGATCTTTAGATTACTAAATTTCCCATTATTTACTTATCTTTTAAAAAAAAATTTTTTATAAATGTTTATTTATTTTTGACAGAGAGAGAGAGAGAGACAGAGACAGAGCAGAGTGGGGGAGGGGCAAAGAGAGAGGGAGACCCAGAATTTGAAACAGGTTCCAGGTTCTGAGCTGTCAGCACAGAGCCTGACGCGGGGCCCAAACTCACGGATTGTGAGATCATGACCTGAGCCAAAGTCGGACGCTCAACCGACTGAGCCATCCAGTCACCCTTACATATTTTATCTTTAATCCATTTGTTCTGTTCTCTTTATCAGGAACGCTAATTATGCCAAATTTTGCATTCTTTGTTTCTCTTCCATATGTATCTTCTTTACAATAATTTTTAATTATTCTCTATTTTGTTTTGTTTCTTCAAGCTTATCCACCATGCCTTCAGTCATTTAACAAACATTTATCAGAGTGTTAGGCACAATTCTCAGCACTAGAAATACAGCAGCAAATAAAAGGGACAAACGCTCAGCCTTCTCAAATTCACATGGAAAAGAGAACAGACATTTCCAGAGGCTAAGGGGAAGGAAGAAAGGCAATTACTGTTTAATGGGTACAAAGTTTATGTTGGGGATGAAAAAATTGGGGGAAACAGATAGTGGTTGTGGGAACACAGCATTGTGAATGTATTTAATGACCCTGAAATGTATACTTACAAAATGGTTAAAAAGACAAATATTATGTCATATATATTTTACCACAAAATTATATATATGGTTGTTTACCACAAAATCATATATATATCAATTATATATATAGGTATATATCAATTATATATATATATACATATATATATATATGTATATATCAATACTTTTTTTGAAAAAGGGTTTGGGAAGAAGAATAAGTGAAGGCTGGTTGGAGCCACTGAACTATGAATTTAGTAGTAATTGAAACCAAAAGATTTGGGGTAAAAAAACAACAAAAATGAGCATTCATATTACTTAGGTTCTAATGGAATATAAAAAATATCCTAATGGAATATAACGTCCCTGACTTCATATTTATTTTGTTTTCATTTTTGTGAGATTTTTTGCTTCATTTTCCTGACCTCATCTAATTCACTTTTCTTCTTTTCCTGTCTTTTCTCCTTTAAACATTCTCTCTTTTCCTGCCTTTAAGAAGGATTCTATTATCCTTAATTTCCTCAAAACTATGGAATACTGTTTCAAGTTTTCTTGGGTTTTCTTTGAACAATTCATCTGGTGATGTTTATTCTCGACCCTCTTTTATCTCTTTTGTCAGCCTGTTTAGTCTGAATGCTATGCAAAGATCTTTCCTATAAAGTCTTCCTTCCCATGGCTTTTGTGACATCCCCCTCCCAGCTTTCCTGCCATATCCTGACTTGCTCCTTCTTGGGTTTCTCTCACAGTCTCCTCCTCCTGTGTCCTTTCCCTAAAAAGCTGTTATTCCCACCAGTTCACCCTTGCCTACGTTCGTACTCTATACCTTCCTGATGAATTTACCACTTACACGTTGATAACAAATCACTTGTTCTTTTTTTTTTTAATTAATCTATTTAAATTTAAGTTAGTTAACATACAGTGTATTATAAGTTTCAGGAGTTGAACCCAGTGATTCATCACTTACAATGTAACACCCAGTGCTCATCCCAAGGAGTGGCCTCCTTAAGCCCATCAGCATTTAGCCCATTCCCCCAATCACTTCCCCTCCAGCAACCTTCAGTTTGTTCTTTGTATTTAAGAGTCTCATGGTTTGCCTCCCTCTGTGTTTTTATCTTATTTTTCTTTCCCTTCCCCTATGTTATCTGTTATGTTTCTCAAATTCTACGTGGGTGAAATTATATTGTATCTGTCTTTCCCTGACTAATTTTGCTTAGCATCACTCTAGCTCCATCCTAGGTCACATCACTTCACAAATCACTTAGGGTTTTTTTGTTCATTTTTTTTTTAACAAATCACTTGTTCTTAATCACCGTTTTCTCCAGTGCCTACAACAGTGCCAAATCTATAACTCAGCAAAAATGTGTTCAGGGAGTAACTCCCAAGTCTGCATTTCTATCCTGGATCTTGTTCCTGTGCTCTACTTATTACTGTATAGATCTCCAGATGGTCTAAATGACAAACTCTGCATATCTAAATCTTAACTCACAGGCTTTTCCCTATCTTCGAACTCAAAAATAACATGAATAAACAAATAAACAATATATTCTTCCTCCAGTGGCTTCCATCTGAGAGAATTATGTACCATCTGTCAAATGACTAAGCCCAAAGACCAAATGCCACCCATGTCTCCTCCCACTCACTTCTATTTCATTTTTGTTGTTGTTGTTGTTCTATTGTGAGTACATAGTGGTCTCAGACTTGAGTCTAAAGTCAGGAAGTGGTCATGAATTCTAACCTACCCTATAAATATTAAGGAACTCTCTAGCTCAATGGTTCTTAACTGGAAGTAGTAACCCTGCAAAACCTCATGCAGGAAATCTGGGAATGTGCCAGGGCTTTTGGGGGTCACAATGAATTGGGCACTATAGATATTTCATGGGAAGGGACGAGGAAGGCTAAATGTTGAGCATTTT
This sequence comes from Neofelis nebulosa, assembly GCF_028018385.1. Lineage (NCBI taxonomy): Eukaryota > Metazoa > Chordata > Mammalia > Carnivora > Felidae > Neofelis > Neofelis nebulosa. The sequence continues at coordinate 89,965,154 of NC_080786.1, read as the reverse complement.
ATCAGAAGTTCCAAATAAAAATTGTGCAGCCCAAATTGCCATGCCCAAATACCATAGAATCATTGCACCTGGCTATTTTTTTTAAGCCACAAGATGGCAATAAACTCCAAGAGAAGTCCTGAAAGATCACTTTTCTGGCTAAATAGAAACATGTAGTTTCTAAATGTCCGGACAGAAAAAAAAAATGTTTTTGATTGAAAATGCTGAAAAACACTTTTTAATAAACCTATGTATAATGGAAATTACAGATGACTCTTTCCAAATAAAGTTACCAAAGAGGCACAAAACTTCCTATACCTCTGCTGGAAACCTCATTCCACTAAAAAGACAAACAGACAAATTCTTTATTTTTCAATAATTTCACTTTTAGAAGGTCAAGTAAACAGTGGGAATAGTATGCTATATAATCTTTGTCCTCTAAGGACACAGAACCAAAAAGATCTGGTGCCATGTCTGAAGAAAGTGGTTGAACATCAAACTAATACCTTTTTAAAAAATTAAACACAAGCAGTGACCAATAAAGTAGTATGTCTCATTTTCCTGAGTGGCTTGTAAATTAGCTCCTAAAACAATTCTAAAATGTTCTAAAGAAGGAAAATAAATAAGAATTCCTGATACTTCCCATCGGCACATGTTAAAACAGACAATAGTCTGAGACTAAGTTCTGGTATGTTTATTTAAGAAAAAAAAAATTACTTGACAGTCATACCTTTAAAAACATATTTCTTTCAAACAGCTTACAGTACAGTTTTGTTCCACAAAATACACTTAAATATTGAAGTACTGAAGTATAAGTAAGTTAGATTCTACTTCCTAGCAAAAGCAATGCAGAAGTGTACAAATTAAGATAATTTGGCCTCTAAAAGCAAACTGCCTGGTTTGAATCTTCTTATATACATGACATTGGATAAGTTATATAACCTCTCTGTGCATTGGTTTCCTCATGTGTAAATGAGAATAACACAACAGAGCCATTCTGAGAATTTAAAGAGATGACATATATAAAGGACATAACCTGGCACATCAGAAACATTCAATAAATGTTAGTAGTACTCCTGGCTATTACCATTACTATTTATTCATACTTGTTTTTTATTTTGAAAAATTAATGCTATCGCCTAGGTCAGAACTGAAGACGTTATTATTAAAATTTAAAACCAGCAACCTCATCTTATATCATAGTATCTTAGAGACTAATGACCATTAGAGAAATAATCCTAAGCAAGTAAATCTCACTAGGTGTCATGCCTTTGCAGGCTCCAGATCTATAAATTTAAGCTGCTCTCCCAACTAGGAGTCCTATTTTACTGCTTTCTGATTTCTTAAAAATGTTTGTGCAGGTCCTTGCAGGTCCTACCCAATACAATGTCTACAGCTCATACAACTCTTAATACCTTCTCAGGACGCACTCACACTGCAGTGCTGCAGAAGCACTGAAAATGGATTCTAATTCTCTGCAAAGTATAAACCCTGGAGTAGTGGCCTTGGTGGTCATCGCTGAAACACGCAAAGTTAGGATATTGCTAATAATATGTAAATGGTTTCCAGCATAAGTTATGATAGCCAAAAGACAAAATATCTAAGAATTTAACTGAGTTTTTTCTGTGACTGAGTGTGGTGGAGCTCCTGGTGCTCACCCCCATCAGGTTCTCCTTTCCTTCCGGGGTGCACAGGCAGTATGGGAAAATGTTATGTCCCAGACCTTTACATTAGGCACGACCATATGTGTCATTGCCCCATTTTAGCCCACAAAATAGAAGTGGAAGTGAGACTGTCACTTCTGGGCTGGGAGGTACAGAGACGGTGTGCCAGATCCATGTTCTCTTTTCCCTGAAAAACATTATCTCATGAGACAGTGGCCTCAGAAGATAGAGGGAATCTAAATCCTGCATCCTAGGATGACGGCCCATGCTAGTCTCGGCATGAGGGAGAAAGAAACTTTCACCGTGCTATACCACTGAGATTCTTAAGTTTCATATTGCAGCAGAGCCTAGACTAGCCTGACAAATACCTTGAGGAACTTCATTTTTCCTCTGTACCCTATGACCAAGTGACGATGGAGGTAAAGGAGGTGGGAGGAAAGACGTACCAGTGAGCAGAAGCAACAGAAGAGAAGTTAGAGAATGCTGGCAATGTTCAGAAATGGAGAGGTAAAAGTAGAAACACAATAAAATACTAAATCTATTTTTCACACAGAGTCCTAGATATCTCATTTTACACCTTTGTTCTGGCCATGGGACATCTCGGCAAATGACAAAAATATGCAAAGAACAATGCTTACCTGCGTAACTGGGCATTTTCACTTCTTAGTGGTTGCATAGCCAGTGCTATTTCAACTTGAATACTTGTGTTTCCACTTATTGCTGGAAGCAGAGATATACACATCTCCAATTCTGTAATCAATCTCTGAATTTCTGAATCCTCTATGTACGGGCAAAGAAATAATAAAAACAATACCATTAGTTGCTTTTGGATAAGATTATTTATGTACATTACTAAAAAAGAAAATTTCCCAGATATCTACATACTTGCTATAAACAACTTGATTACTTATAAATTTGATATATAAATTTTATTTTCCTCTTTTCTGCTGCCTGAATTTGCTTACTCAAAAGAATTCTAAAAAAATTCAGTAAACTAAAGATTAATCTTCAATCACAGGATTATTAGTGTTTTGGTTTTTTTTCCAGTTAAAGAGTCTAGTAAGAAGATAACTATGTCTCCCAGTTCATATTCATATTCCCAAAGGACTACTGGATTCCTTATCATTGCTGAAGGGATTCCTAGAATTGATTACAGTATTAACGTTTACAACACAACCTTTGATCCTGGCATAAGCAAATAATTCTCTTTAGGTGATTCAATTTGGCAAAATATTGAGGGAGGATCTTCTCTGATAGGTTTTAGTATTTAATATTATAAAGTAGATTTAAAACAACCAGTCACACCTTATTTGGTGTTGCATCAAAAGCAGTACCATTTCTGCTATTAATTGTGGAGAGTGCATGGTTTTAGAGGTGGCAAACAGACAGGTAGGTGGATTTTAGATCTTTTGTCCTTTTATATTTGCCCCTTCATTTCCATTCAAATTTTCTGTCGACTGAAAACATTTAATAATTATAATATTAACTCTCTTATACCCTAAAGAAGTAGAAAGTATATTTTAAATTATAAAATGTGACTCAATCCCACGGGTGTTTTAATGTTTTATTATTCATTCTTGAGAGACAGAGAGAGACAGAGCATGAGTGGAGGAGGGGCAGCGAGAGGGAGACCCAGAATCCGCAGCAGGTTCCAAGATCTGAGCTGTCAGCACAGGGCCCAACACGGGGCTTGAACTCACAAACTGTGAGATCATGACCTGAGCTGAAGTCGGACACTTAACCACTGAGCCACCCAGGCGCCTCAATCCCACGGGTATTTTAGCCCCCTAATGTAAAGTATATGTACATAGTAAACATCTGAGCACATAGTAAACAATTACTGAGAAGTTCCCTACCAATCCTTTGTAGAATGGTTTTGATCATAAGCATTAGAGGCAGAGACCTGAGCTCTGCCATTTTCTAGCAATAGAGTTTTAGTCAAACTTCTTAACTCTTGAGCCTAGATTTCTTCTCCATAGTTACCTGGAGATAACAACAATACCTCATAGGATTGCTGTGAGGATTAAATGAGATAATGCATATAAAATAGCACAGTGCCAGGCACATGTAAGTATCCAATAAATGATACCTAACATTATTACTCTTATTATTACTGTTATCATGATTCAGTATTTGGTCAAGAGAATAGTGATAAATTGAAAGTCTGAAAACACAGAGATTTTAATATATTGAGCCTTCAAATTAATAGTGCTATGTTCTTCCTATAAGACATTTTAAGATTTGGAATTTCTTTTTGTCTGAAAATATTAGGTATTCAGTCAGTGCTTCCACAATCAATTACTGTGTTTTCTAAGATGCCAAAACTGTAACTCACTCCAAGTCAAAGCCATTATTTAGCATATACACACAATGAAAACAAATGAATACAACTTGGCTCAAATATCTCATAATTCCATCTGAGACATTTGTCTTGATTTAATTAAAAAACCCACAAGTAAATTGAAAAGGGCATTAAAAAGTTTGGATTACTCCTCCGAGTCAGATTTGTTAAACCTTTGCAACAGTTGGTTATTAAAGAAATTATAGGAAGAAAATCTCTGCATCTTTTTAAAATAGGAAAAATTACCAGTCTATGCTAAGGAGTTAATCATCTTTAGGGGTCTTCTAACCCCTAAAAGTTTATGGCTATAAATTCTCTTTGATTGAATCTTTCCAAGGTCCTTCGGAATCAAGTAGAATGAATACATGCTTGCAAGTAAAAGACTGTTTTGATTCTTTCTTGTACATTTCAAACCCATAGGAAACAAGAGGGATCAAAATCTAAACAATAAAATAGGCAGAACTCACTTCCTTATTAGCTCAAGACATATTCCTATGGAAAATATCCACAAACTCTGTTGATTTTTCTAAATTTAAATGGTGACTAAATAATATGATACTGCTATTTAGCATTACCACCACAGAAATTCATTTTAAAAGTGCTCATATACCTTGCTCTGCTACCAGGGCCTTGAGCTCTCCCAACAAATACTTTATAGTTCTGACTTTTTCAGCACTCTGGTTCACATTTTTTGCTTTCTGCACATCCTTTATTCTTGAATCTTGCACGTGTATGTTTAAATCCTTTCTTTCACTTGGGACTTCTCCAATGTGTTCTTTGGCACATCTATCTTCATTACTGGACAGGAAAGCTGGTGGAAACAGAGTGGGGCTTTGGTGTGTCTGACTGTGCTGACGAGAATGCAATAGATTCATATATGTTTGAAAACATTTTAGTAGGTCTGGTTCCTTAGGAACTTCGTGTTGTGGCAGAATCCCACTGACAAGACCCAGCTGCTGGAATGGTGGAAGAGGTGGCCTGTCACTTTTGGGCAGGCTGCGTGGAACTCCAAGACCAGTACTGAAGGAATTCTGTAGAACATTTGTACAGTTCATAGAAGCAGTTTTACCTTGTGATGCAAACTGGTTGTCACCATCAGTCTGAACTTCCTAAAGACAGAAAAAAACAAGGTAAGCCTTCAAAAATGTGAGCACTGACTTGTAGGCATTAACTATAATCATCTCAAACCAGAAATATTAGAAAATGACTTCTGCAGAATGGAGTCATAGATCACCAGTGAGGAAGCCAGATTTCCCCTCAGCACAATATTCTAGTTTTTTCAAGCTTATTAATTAGATCCCCCTGCAATATGGGAACATTATAAAGCCATTACTACAATAAATTGTTTACAAATATCACATATGGTTTAAAGGCATCAAAAATCAGTCCACCTTGGGACTGAAACAAACTTCCACTCTGGGAAATTGCATTGCAAGAAAATAAGCTCAAACATACAAAAAGCTTTTGCACAAACATGTTTACAGAACTGTTATGGTAGTAAAAAGCTATTACTTAAATGTCTAACCATAGGGGAGCAATTACATAGACCACAGAATATCCACTAACTAGAGTATTCATTCACTTATTAAAAATTTACAAAAGGTATATATTAATACAGAAACACGTTCACAGTAAAATGCTAAATAAAAAAAGTAGTATATAAAACTTATAAAATTTAATTATGACCATATTCTTAAAAGAAAGTAAGCTTAAATAAAAACCAGAAAACAAAATCAGAGAATTAAGTGATTAGAAAGTGCTCTATCAATATGTTAACAGCAATTGTGCTTAAGTGGTAGGTATGGTGATTTCTTTTTTCTACTGATCTCTTTCCCTCCCCCTCCCACATTGTCCTTAATGAATGGGTAAAATATTTCTAGTAAAAAGTAATTTGAATAATTAGTATTTACATCCTAGGGCATTACTACAATCAGTAAATTCAAATTTCTCTCTCAAGGTGACAATTTCTAAAGGCAAATAATTATTTGTAGAATGTATAAAATGTACCCACAGAATGAACCATAGGAGGGCAGGATGGAGGCTGAAGTAACTGGACCGGGGTGGAGGTTGGTAAGCCATAACTAGAATGTGGAGGTGCCTGAGACTCTAAAAGGTAAGAGGGGGAAAAGTTATCACATCTCATACTGCTTTTACAAAAAGTAGGAAACTTAATTAGAGTTTATATTCATGCATTTTAAAACATCATTCATACTAACCAGAACCAGACATGGTATGGTAGGGTATAGCAGGAATTCCATCAGGGTTGTTCTTTGAAGCCAAGTTATTCATCAGTGACATTTGGGTCTGCACATGCTCACAGAGGGCTTGGTATATTATCGGTGAATACATTCTATAATGATCTTGAAATGACCAATTCTGTGGTATATCTGATGAGTCTCTCTCACTTCCAGCAGAAGTTTCATTAGGTACATATTTCTTATTATCTGAAGATACTAATGTGGAAGAAGGAAAAAAAATTCTTGAAATAGGATTCTTCAAAAACTTTTATCATAAAATACAAGGGAAGAAAAAGACTCTCAGAAATAGCTCAATTCACCATATACTTTACAGAAGGGCTTTACCACTATCACCCCCTAAAGAAAATCACCTCAAATTCTCTTTTAAAAGTAGTTAATGAATCGTGTAAGCTCTCCAGTCAAAAATTATCTATACTACATCTTTAAAGTCTCTATTAAATGGTATTTGTGAAATCTCTCCTTCAATTATAAGACCCCTCTTTAAGGGTGTTATTTTAAAAATCCAGTAAAGCTCTTTCACCTTGCTCCTTGTCCAGTTCATGCTCTCAGGGGAAAACGGAATAGGAGAGACAGAATAGTCTGTAAAAATTTGAATGCTTGGATCATTTTTTTAAAAAATCAGAGCTCCAAGACCAAGAATAAAAGTGTACTTAATCTAGACAATGGGCCCTCAAAGAAAATCTTAACCTGGCATTTAAAGTTTCCAAAGCCTGACCACAACCAACTTTTCCCACCAACTTTTTCCAACTCAAATTTTCATTCCAGTCAAGTCAATTTAGACACACAAAAAGCTTCTCTCACCTTCCTATAACATTACTTGTGATGAACCATTCTTCCAACTCAATTCTACCCACGCACCAAGGCTCATCTGAAGGCTTCCCTCTTCCATGAAGCCTTTTCCAATCATTCTACTCCAATGACCGCTCTTCACCATCCCAGAGCACATAGTGTCTATATGAGTTATATGTCACCTAAACATTACACTATATTGCTTATCTTTCATTCTCTTGTCTATCTGACTAAACTGTAAGCTTCTTTAGGCAGGGCTGTATCTTGTGCTTCATTATTTGCCCCCATAGAGTCTCATTATTAGTCTACCTACAAAGTAGTACAAGGGAGAAACCTGGAATTAATAAACTAATACATGAAAAGCAATGTTTTCTACATAGCACTACTCTAGAGATCTAGAGAGAAAAGTATCAAGATCTATTTCCCTAATGAGATCCCCTTCACAAACTTTTTCTATAAGATTATTAACAGAAATGAGAGTGTTCTTGGTAGATCATTGGTTATCAGGGTGCAAAATAAATTCAGAAAATATCTAGATTTTGGTAGTAGCTAAATATATATTCTAGATACAGCAAATGTATTCCCAGGTGTGAGTGTTCATGGTTACCAAAAGATCTGTACAAGGATATTCACAACAGCTTTATTTGCAGTAGCCAAAAATGTTAACATCCAAATAGCCATGAATAGTAGAAATGGATAAACTGTGGTATACTCGTACAATGGAACACTATGCAGCAATGGAAAAGAACAAATTACTCATTTTTCAACTGCCTCTATGAATCTGACAGACATAATGTATGAAAGATGTCAGACACAGACTACATAATATATAAGTATATTTATATGAAGTTCAAATATAGGTAAAATTCTCCAATGCAGAATAGGTAAAATTCTCCAGTGCAGATAGAAGTCAGAAAACTAGTTACTTAAGGATGAGGGTAGGTGGTGAAGATGATGATGGGGCAGAAGCATGGTAGGGTGCTAAAAATGTTCTGTATCTTCATCTGGGTGGAAGCTACATGAGTGTATACATACGCAAAAATTTGTCAATTTGTGCAACTGATTTATGCAAGTTACTCATTGTTTAAAAAATGAAGTTTTAAAAAATGGTATGGAATTCTCCAAATATATATAGCTTACTAAAAATAAAAACATTGCCAAAGCATATAACTTACATGTAAAAGCAAAAAGTTAAAGGCAGATTAACTAATATAACCAATGAAGATTGAAAAAAAATCTAAAGAAAAAAACTACTAAATTATTATTTGACTATGAAAATGGATGAGATAGTAGATGCTTCTATTTAGACTTGGGGTATGCTTCCTTTTGAGGTGATCTATTCCTGTGAACATATTTCCCAGACTTGAGTACAAGTTCTAACAGTTACTAGCTGAGTAACTTTTGGCAAATTAACTTAACCTCTCTTGGCCTCTTCTTCCTCATCATAAAAATGATAATAATAAAAGTATCACCTACTTCTAGCACACAGTAAGAACTTAATGTTAGATCTATTACCAAATTGCTACAAAGTCTTAACTCAGACAAGTAAATATTTCATATTCACAAATATTCCCATCCGATATCAACACTATACCTCTAAACATGTGCCCTCTGAGGTGATTAAAACGAAAAAGAAGTTATTCTTCATTATCTGAATAGATGAGCAACAAACTGGTTAATGAACATTTCTGCAAAAAAATTATTTCTTATTGGAAATACAATTTTATAATAAATCAAGTAGAAAAGTATCTCTAAAATATTTTTAACTTTGAAACCTAAAATGGTGGAGGATGAGATCACAGGCAGCCCATGGCTATCCTGCACACTGGTCTTCCTTTCCTCCTGATTCCTGGTCTCTCTTCTGCACTTGTACTTTCTTTGGTCCTATAAGACAGAATTGCCTGGTTTGATGAATTCTAGATTTTACAGTTAGGGGTCCCAAGCATTGGCTCTCATTCACCTTCTTTTCAAGGAGTAGTTTTCACAATCTCTGATAAAGCCAAGCTACACTATTATGCCTCTGCATCTGCTAGAAGATGTCATCATGCAACATAAATTAATAAACTTCAAACATATCTCTTAAAAAATCAAAGCCTTAGGGGGCGCCTGGGTGGCGCAGTCGGTTAAGCATCCGACTTCAGCCAGGTCACGATCTCGCGGTCCGTGAGTTCGAGCCCCGCGTCAGGCTCTGGGCTGATGGCTCGGAGCCTGGAGCCTGTTTCCGATTCTGTGTCTCCCTCTCTCTCTGCCCCTCCCCCGTTCATGCTCTGTCTCTCTCTGTCCCAAAAATAAATAAAAAATGTTGAAAAAAAAATTAAAAAAAAAAAAAAAAAATCAAAGCCTTAGAATTAAAATGACTCAATCTATTCCTTTATTTTTTTTTTCAATGTTTTTTATTTATTTTTGGGAGAGAGAGAGACAGAGCATGAACGGGGGAGGGGCAGAGAGAGAGACGGAGACACAGAATCGGAAACAGGCTCCAGGCTCTGAGCCATCAGCCCAGAGCCTGACGCGGGGCTCGAACTCACAGACCGCGAGATCGTGACCTGGCTGAAGTCGGATGCTTAACCGACTGTGCCACCCAGGCGCCCCTCTATTCCTTTATTAACTTAGTCTATACAAAACTCTATTGATAATGCTAAAGATTTGTATTTAAGAGGCAAATCTTAAAGCAAATTATTCAAGACAAGGTAAAAACCATAAATTCATATAAAAGATTGCATTTAGGGGCACCTGGGTGGCTCTGTTGGTTAAGTGGTCAACTTTTGATTTCAGCTCAAGTCATGATATCATGGTTTGTGAGTTTAAGCCCCCTTCGGGCTCCTTGCTGACAATGTGGATCCGGCTTGGGATACTCTCTCTTTCCCTCTCTCTCTGCCCCTCCCCTGACCCACCCCCCCCCCGAAAAAAATAAACTTAAAATTTTTTTAAATAAATAAATAAATAAAAGACTGCATTTAAATTACTACTAATTTTAAAATAAAAAAAAAAACAAACAGCCAAACCACCACCAACAAAATGAGCCTGTTAATACACAAACACAAATAAGATATATTTTCTTGCTCTTGTTCATTACACCAAACCACCCTACATGAAAATGTTACCTAACACATTAGGATGGTGATATGTCTAATTGGTGTCAGTTGATAACTAGAACTCATGAAAGGAATGTACTCATTATTCAGTCCACAAAACTTCTTTAGTCCTTGAATCCTAGCTTCTATACAAGCACTACTGCTTGGATGTACAAGCATTGTCCAGTGGTAAGATAATTTCTGCCACTCATATAGAACAAATAACCACTACAGATAAGAGCTGCTGGATGCCTATTATAATTTGAAATATGTAAAAGAACACCTAGCCTTGAAGGGGGCAATCAATGCTCTCCCTGTAGCAGTTTATTTCCCCAAGGTGAGGGCAGCAATAGATGTATGTTACTGAAAGCAGAGCCATGTGCCCATAGCATTCAACAGCTATCAAATGTAAAAAGTTGCTTATTAAAAAAATGTTTTTTCTTTAAATGTCGGGAGCACTCTCAAGAAGCTCCATGCATTTCTGGAACTGCCTTTCTGCCTCCTTACTCCCAGTCTGCATAAGGTGGGTGAGCTTGACCCCACAGACACTCAATGATCAGGCAGGTTCCAGACAGAAAATACATAAGATCACACCCCAGGAGACAGTTAACATAAAATAGTAAGATAATGTATCTTAAAACTGAAATAATACATAAGATACTAGTTAACATGCTGTAATAAATTCCTTAAAATTCTAGAGTCTGAGGATCTAGAAAGCCAGGTATCTCTCATCTGCTCCTCCAAATCCATCCTCTACTTGTCTCCACACTGCTCTTCCTGGGATGCTAATCCATATGGATTACACTGTTAAGAGACAGTCCTCATGGGCCTCTTGTGCTCCTACGTGTCTTGCTCAGTATACTAAGAAAGTAAGGCCTTGACCTAAGCTCTTTATCTGGGCCATTTCTCTTGGTTGTGTTTGTAGTGAATAACCTCAAAGGATAAGGTAATGTTTCCCTGAGACAAGTGCTCACTACCAACACAATGGATTTCCCAAGCTCAGTGTTCCTCAGCTGAAAGAAACCTACAGGATGAGCAGCATCCATCTGGGTCCATCACATTACCCCCACAGGAATTGGGAGTGAGGGGGAAATACACTAACATACATGTTGCTTACTTTATTTACTGTGTGAGTAATAAAGTCCTTTGTCTCTGACCCAGGAATCTTGTGTCTCCTGCCAGCATCCATGACACAGTAAGGCTGACTTATTAGCCTGTAAGAATAAAAATCAAGTCCCAGACTTGATATACATCAAAAGGGGTCCAATTGGGTCTGACCCACTGGGAGTCTTGCAAGTACCAAAGAAAGAAGAAGCATGAAGTCAGAGTATTTATTCCCAAACCCCTCTCTTTGAAGAAACTTGGGTCAACTTTGTTCCTTAAATGAAGCTCACCGCTCTTCTCATGGCAGTCTACTCTAAATAACAGTGTCTGGGTCCTAGTAACCTCTCCCTAACCTCATCTCTTAAGGCCTCTGCTGCTGCTGCTTGCACTGGGCTAGCATAATCCCTTGTGGTTTCCCTATACCCCACTCATTCCTTTGTAATGAGTTCCTCTGTAAATAAACCCTCCTTGAATTATCTTAGAGTGTTGCCATCTCTTTTCTGTTGCAACTGTGACTAGTAAGCAGTTAAGCTGGGATCCAGAAAGTTGCTACCATGGCACCATTGTCAGCAACATACATTCCAAATGAGAGTTCCCTAAAGAGGAATGCCCTGGACAAGAAATAGCCTGCCTTGAGAAAAAAAAGAGGAGATTAGAGGAATGAGCAATTGGTGCTACCATTCCTTTATTTGTCCATTGGGCCCCAGTAAATAGACCTTGGCTTTAAGAATTTGGACCAGGGGTTAGCACACTTTTCCTTAAAAGGCTAGAGAATAAATATTTCAGGCTTAGCAGACAAGATGGTCTCTGTCACAACACTCAACTCTATTGTTGCAGCACAAAAGTAGTCATAGAAAATACATAAATGAACTAGCATGGCTGCACTCCAATAAACCTTTATTTACAAAATAAATAACAAAACATTACTTATAAATAAACCAAGCTATACTCTGCTTGTCCCTAGTTTAGATCAGTGTTGCCCAATAGAAATATAATGTAAACCATGTATGCAATTAAAAATTTTCCAGTAGCTATATTAAAAAAGTAAAAATAGGTAAAATTTCAACATTTTATTGAAATCAATATATCCAAAACATTAACATTTCAACATGTAATTAATGTAAAATTTTTAGATATTTTTGTATTAAATCTTTTAAACCTAGTGTGTACTTTACACAAAGCACATCTCAACTTGGATGCAAAATTTTCATCAGAAATATCTGATCTGAATTTAGATTTAATAAAATTGATAGTTGAAAAAGTAGATTCATATATCCAAGTTATTCCAAACATGCTTAAAAGTTTTCTAATAACTGGGTCAAGTATCTGTTTTCAAATTTAAGTTAATTAAAGTAAATAACATTTGCAATTCAGCTCCTTGGTTGTACTAGCCATACTTCAAGTGCTCAATGGCCACATGCACCTAAATACCTTCTTGAACAGTGCAAGTCAAGATAATATGAAGCTAAAAATGACTACCCTCCAAGATGGATTAGTAAGTTGTTCAGTTCTCTGCCTTATTCTCCAACTCATGACATTCTGAACATCAACCTCTACTCCTATAAATGCTCTACTCTCATTTTCTCAGCCTGTTTGCCTGGATCCAGATCTCTTAATATTCAGGGCTGTTGCTGTGGATAACTTTCTAGACTTTACCTCTTGCCTAAGCTGATTCTAATCATGCACTGCTGCGCTGATATTTTTGGCCTGCCTGAACCACAGAACTAGCTAGTCTCATTCTTGTCTATCTGAATTCCCATTGTGGATATTTTCATCTCCTTTTTGGGCTATCTTGTTCTACAGGCCTCCAGGGGGCAACATAATCAAAACTTGTTTGTTCTAAACTGAATTATTGTTTGCTGAATTATTACACTTTATAAAGTTAGCAAAGTTAACAGGGAGGATGTAAAATATTCTTGGCTACATTCACCATTAAGCAGTGGAAGGCTGTCTTTCCTTACTTACCTACCCAACTTGGAATTTTACCTTCTTAGGTACCATGTATTCTAACTGTGCAGCTCAACAAGTTGAGTTGCTAAACCTACGTAGGATATATACACATAAAATGATTTTAAATCAATTAGTATCTGTAAGTATGCACATGAAATAAAACCAATTTGTGGTTATCTATAGAAAGAAGTGGTAAGGAGAACAAAGATAACTCTATATACCTCCCAAATGTCATTCTGAGTTTGAACCTTTTCTTCTACAAAACCCAGTCAGTCACTTTTTCTACTTTTCTTCTTGGGAAAGTGATAGTAAACAAAGTAACTACCCAGTAATTAGAAGCTGAATAGAGAAAGAGAAGCATAAGCACACACATACACCTTAATAACCACATATTATTAAAATGAAAGACCAACTGCATAATCCCAATAGTTTATCAAAACCCTCATAATTAAAGATTATATATATATATTAAAGATTTTATTTATTCTTTAAGTAATCTCTGTATCCAACATGGGGGTCACTCAACCCCACGATCAAAATCCAACCCCACGATCTCATATTCCACTGACTGAGCCAGCCAGGTACCCCAAAGCTTATATTTAAACAAAAAAAGGGGCGCCTGGGTGGCTCAGTCAGTTAAGTATCTGATTCTTGATTTGGGCTTGGGTCATAATCTCATAGTTTGTGGGATCAAGTCCTGAGTTGGGCTCTGCACTGAAAGTGTGAAGCCTGCTGGGATTCTCTCCTTCTGCCCCTCCCCGACTTGTGCGCGCTCATGTGCACGTTCTCTGTCTCAAAACAAATAAATAAACATCAAAAAAAAAAACCCAAAAAACAAAACAGAAAAAATACTTACAAATTTCTTTCCGGACTCCTGAAGAAACATGTTTTTCATGTCCTTTCTTTTTGGATCCAAATCTTTTGCCTTCTAAAGATCTGGGATTATATCTATTTTCTGAATATGCTATTTCTGAACCTATTAATAATTAAAACAAAACTTCATTTGTATTAAGAGAATTATTAATTTAGAAAAGGTGGTTAGCAAAGGGCGTTTAAAAAATTAAAAAACCTGAATCTTCATTTCTTAAAATGTCCCGCAGCAAAGAAGCACAACCATCAAGCCCTTGCACAGTTTCAGTCTGTAAGGAGAAACTCATTTAGAAATTCATATATAAAATTTTAGCACAGAAAACAACAACAAATTATATAGTTTTAAAAAAATTTTTAGAAGCAATTTATTATTGGTAGAAAACATGTTTTAAAGCAAAAAGCCTTCATATGTCCTTAAGGCAATTAATACTTAACCTCTGCACTTTTATTCCTACTTTTTAGCTTTTACCTGAAGACTAATTAAGATACTGCGTATTGTAGGGGCATCTGAGTGGCTCAGTCAGTCAATCCTCTGACTCTTGATTTTGGCTCAGGTCATGAACTCATAGTTGGTGAGATGGAGCCCCACATCAGGCTCTACACTGATAGCACGGAGTCTCCTTGAGATTCTCTCTTTCCCTATCTCTCTGTCCCTCTCCCACTCTTGCTCTTTCTCTTCCTCCCTCAAAAATAAATAAACATTTTTAAAAAGATAGTATATATTTTATCTATTCACTTTAATCTTACCTGACTTTCTGAGTCAGAATGGATAGGATAGCCAGAATCTGCATTAAAACGTGATATCTTTCTTAAATGTGTCCTAGAAAACAAGTTCATTAATATTTTCACATACTACGAAATTTGTTTCTAAAATATAAGTAGTCATTTTCTTCCCAGTAAAGGTTGAATAAGGAAGCTTGTCCATAAGATGGGATTTATATAAGATTTTATAATGATTATAAAGATTATTAAACACTAAGATGACCAACATGGGTAGATATGGAAGGTTCCTCCCCCGAGTCTGTGAAGGTAGATACCTATCTAGTTTTCTGGGATAGGCAAAATTTAGTCCAGCCCAAAGACTCAAGAAAAACTCTCTTGACATTTTCTCAAGTGGTGAACTTCTTTAAGTACTTACCCTTTCTTTCCATTTGTTAATTTAGCAGGCCCAGTGTGTTTCACTGAAGATATCACCTATGGTATAATGCATTAAATTATAGTAAATACACACATATTTTTCTATTATATTCTCAGTAGGTTGTCTTGACAAAACCTGAAATGTTGTTTCCTTTCTTTTTGTGATAAAAATATAACATGAAATTTGCCAGTGTGGCCACTTTTTATTGCACAGTTCTGTGGCATTAAATATATTCAGTGACATTAAATATATTCACACTGCTGTACCTAACATCCATCTCCAGAACCTTCTCATCTTGCCAAAATGAAATTCTGTATCCATTACACATTAACTTCCCATCCACTCCTTCCCTCAGCCCCTGGCAACCACGCTTCTACTTAGAGTCTCTATGAATTTGACTACTCTAGGAAGCTCATATAAGTGGAATCATACAGTGTTTCTCCTTTTGTGACTGACTTATTTCACTTAATCTAATGTCTTGTAGTAAGCGTCAAAATTCCCTTCCTTTTTAAGGCTGAATAATATTCCATTTGGTGTATATATCATGTTATTAATTTTTTTAAAGGTGATATATCATACAAATCCACAATTACAATTGAAATTAATAAATTATTTGTTCTAAGTAAAATGTCAAGCAAACAAGACATACAAGACATATTTGTTCCTTAAGTTTAAGCTGAAAATAAGGTAGAGATATTATTTTAACCAGAAGTATCTACTACAGTAAATTTGGACTAAACTCAATCTCTGAACATGTTCTATATTCCCCAGTCTTCAAAACATGTAAGTTAAAGAGAGCGCAGAGTTCATAACTCTGATTCTACTTATCTACATTTATTTATTTATTTATTTATTTATTTATTTATTTATTTATTTATTTATTTATAAAATTTATTGTCAAGTTGGCTACCATACAGAGTATACAGTGTGCTCTTGGTTTTGGGGGTAGATTCCCGTGATTCATTGCTTATATACAATACCCAGTGCTCATCCCAACAAGTGCCCTCCTCAATGCCCATCACCCATTTTCCCCTCTCTCCCACCCCCACCCCTGCATCAACCTTCAGTTTGTTCTCTGTATTTAAGAGTCTCTTATGTTTGCCTCCCTCCCTGTTTATAACTATTTTTTCCCCTTCCCTTCCCCCATGGTCTTCAGTTAAGTTTCTCAAGTTGCACCTATGAGTGAAAACATTATATCTGTCTCTCTCTGACTTATTTCACTTAGCATAATACCCTCCAGTTCCATCCACATTGCTACAAATGGCAGGATTTCATTCTTTCTCATTGCCAGGTAGTATCCCATTGTATACATAAACCACATCTTCTTTATCCATTCATCAGTTGATGGACATTTAGGCTCTTTCCATAATTTGGCTATTATTGAAAAGCACTGCTATAAACATTGGGGTACATGTGTCCCTATGCATCAGCATTCCTGTATCTTTGGATAAATTCCTAGTAGTGCTATTGCTGGGTTGTAGGGTAGTTCTATTTTTAATTTTTTGAAGAGCCTCCACACTGTTTTCCAGAGCGGCTGCACCAGTTTGCATTCCCACCAACAGTGCAAGAGGGTTTCCATTTCTCCACATTCCTGCCAGCATCTGTAGTCTCCTGAGTTGTTCATTTTAGCCACTCTGACCAGTGTGAGCTGGTATCTCAGTGTGGTGTTGATTTGTATTTCCCTGATGATGAGTGACACTGAGCATCTTTTCATGTGTCTATTGGTCATCTGGATGTCTTCTTCAGAAAAGTGTCTATTCATGTCTTCTGCCCATTTCTTCATTGGGTTATTTGTTTTTTGGGTGTTGAGTTTGGTAAGTTCCATATAGATTTTTGATACTAACCCTTTATCCGATTTGTCATTTGCAAATATCTTTTCTCATTCTGTTGGTTACCTTTTAGTTTTGTTGTTTCCTCTGCAGTGCAGAAGCTTTTTATCTTGATGAGGTCCCAACAAGGGACCTAGGTTTTTCATGCATTTTGAGTTCATTTTTGTGTATGGTGTAAGAAAGTGGTCTAGTTTCATTCTTCTGTATGTTGCTGTCCAGTTCTCCAAGCACCATTTGCTAAAAAGACTTTTTTCCATTGAATACTCTTTCCTGCTTTGTCAAAAATTAGTTGGCCATACATTTGTGGGTCCAACCCTGGGTTCTCTATTCTATTCCAGTGGTGTATGTGTCCATTGGTGTATGGTGCCAATACCATACAGTCTTGATGATTACAGCTTTGTAGTAGAGGCTAAAGTCTGGGATTGTGATGCCTTCCACTTTGGTTTTCTTTCTCAACATTATTTTGGCTATTCAGGGTCTTTTGTGGTTCCATACAAATTTTAGGATTGTTTGTTCTAGCTTTGAGAAAAATGCTGGCACAATTTTGATTGGGATTGCATTAAATGTGTAGATTTGCTTTGGGTAGTATTGACATTTTAACAATAATTATTCTTCCAACCCATGAACATGGAATGTTTTTCCATTTCTTTGTGTCTTCTTCAATTTCCTTCATAAGTTTTCTATAGTTTTCAGCATACATATCTTTTACATATTTGATTAGGCTTATTCCTACATATTTTATGGTTATTGGGGCAATTGTAAATGGGATCCATTTCTTGATTTCTCTTTCTGTTCCTTCATTATTGGTGTACAGAAGTGCAACCAATTTCTGTACATTGATTTTGTATCCTGCAACTTTGCTGAATTCATGTATCAGCTCTAGCAGCTTTTTGGTGGTCTTTCAGGTTTTCCATGTAAAGTATCATGTCATCTGTGAAAAGTGAAAGTTTAACTTCTTCTTTGCCAATGTGAATGCCTTTTATTTCATTTTGTTGTTAGACTACTGAGGCTAGAACTTCCAACAGTGTGTTAAACAATAGTTATCCACATTATTTAGAATGCCTGACAAGACCAGCCCATGGAAACTCTACCATTCTTCTTTACCTACAGCTCATTCCCTCACTTTTTCTTTTCAAACTCATATAACAATATTGTTTTTGAAAAAACAATTTTATTTTAAAAGTAAAATAAGTGGGCTAATTTTTGTGTAGAAGAAAAAAAACGCACTTGCTTTTACATGCATCCATGTTATCTTGAAAGTTAGGCAACAAACAGTTTGTTGTGTTTGCCTCTGGGGAGGGAAACTGAGAATCTAGAGGACAGAGCAAGGGAGATTTTCCAAGGTATGCCTCTTTATATCTTAATAACTTATATCAATAAATATAATCTCTATTTAAAATGTAATTTTTAGGGGTGCCTAGGTGGCTCAGTCGGTTAAGCATCTGACTTCAGTTCAGGTCATGATTTCACAGTCATGAATCTGAGCCACAAGTTGGGCTCTGTGCTGACAGCTCAGAGCCCGGAGACTGCTTCGAATTTTGTGTCTCCCTCTCTCTGCCCTTCCCCAGCTTGCACGCGCGCTCTCTCTCTCAAAAATAAACATTCAAAAATTTTTTAATTAAAATACAATTTTTAAAAGACATAATGGGGTGCCTGGGTGGCTCAGTCGGTTGAGTGTCCAACTTCAGCTCAGGTCATAATCTCATGGTCAGTGGATTCAAACCCTGCATTGGGCTCTGTACTGACAGCTCAGAGCCTGGAGGCTGCTTCAGATTCTGTCTCTCCCCCTCTCTCTGCTCCTCCCTCACTCACGCTCTATTTCTCAAAATCGAATAAATGTTAAAAAAAATTTTTTTAAAGACATGAGTTAAATTCCCTACTCACCCCCTCATTTCACCCTTCACAAGTAGTCACTGTTGGCAGTTAACATTTATGGTTTTTCTTTACATGTTGACATATTTCATCCCAAGATAGCTTTGAGCAGTAACTATTAAACTAATCTGGAGTTATATGCTACTGAGAATACATTTTAAAAATTGGGTTAATGGAGTTATATTTCTTCTTGAGATAACTTGGGATATGACAGAGTCATGAAGCCAGTAAAGAGAACCAACCTTATAGGAAATAAGATCCTACGTAGTACTGCTCCACTGGTCCCTGCATGACACCTTCAGGGTCCTTCCCTTTTATATATACATATGTTGGTGTCCTGGCCAAAACCGTAATAAAATTCCAAACCATGGTATTTCAATACACTGGACCAAGTCCAAAAACAGCTACCGCAATTATTATCTTTCAAAATTAAAAACAAAAAGTATACAGAGGTAAATGTATGGCATAATTGTAAGATTACACGTGATCTTTCTCCAAAAAACATGCATGAGCTTATATAACAGAAAGTTAGGTAATGAAAATTACCCAGGATAAAAGCACCCTAAAAAAGTAACTATCATATTGGCACATTTTCATCAAAACTCTCTTTTGTAATTTTCATTCTGAAATAACAGTACAAAGAATTTCTATATACACTTTACCCAGATTCCCCAACTGTTGACATTTTACTACATCTGCCATGTTCTCTCAAAATATATGCAAAAACAAAATATATACAATAAAAACATAGAGAAATACTAAGTATTAGTGGTTTTCCTGAACTATTTCAGGCTAAGATACAGATATGATACCCCTTTATAGTAAATATTTACTCCTAAATATTTTCTAAGAACGAGGTCACTTATATAACTATGATATAATTACCAAAATCAGGAAATTAATATTGACACTGTATTATAAACTACAGATTTTATTCACATTTTGCCAATTATTCCAATAATGTCCTTTATTAAAAAAAATATTCTGGTCCATACCCAATGCAGGATCATATGTTGCATTTAATTGTCATACCTCATTAGTCTCCTTTAATCTGGAACAGTTCCTTGGATTATCGCTCATTGTCTTCCATAACCTTCACATATTTAAAGAGTACAAGCCACTTACATTGTAGAATGTCCCTCTTGACATTTAGACTTGTCTGATGTTCCCCCATGATTAGATTCAGGTTGTGCATTTTTGGCAGGAATACCACAAAAGGGAAATTTTGTCCTTCTTAATGTAAGTAGGCATATGGTACCGGTTTGTCTCATTACTGGTAATGTAAACTTTGATCATTTAAGATGGCATCTGCCAGGTTTTTCACTGTTAGTATTAAGGTTAGTATTTTCAACATTGTATTAAGTAATTAATGGGGAGATACTTTGAGATTATGCAGACTTCTATTCATCAGATTCACCCAGTAGTTGTAGCATCCCTTGATGATTGCCTTAATCCCAACTGTTTGTGAAATGGTGATTTGTGTAACTTCCATCTTCCTTCTATAGTTATCAGTTGGCATTCAACTGTAGGTAAGCACTTTTCCTTTGTTGTTTGTTAGTATGGATCAGTGATTCCTGTTATGCCATGGGTTATGATCCATCATCATCAGTATTTAAAATACTTTGATGCTCCAATTGTCCCAGATTCCATCAGTGGTAGTCTCTTCAAACTAGCTCCTGTATCATTTTAACATGGCCCCATTATTTTTTGAGCAATTCCTTACTTTCTACAACAAGGTGCTCTGGGCTCATCTTTTGTTGTTGTTTTCATTGTAGTAAGAATACATAACACAAAATCTACTTTCTTTTTTTTTATTTTTTTTTTATTTTTTTTATTTTTGGGACAGAGAGAGACAGAGCATGAACGGGGGAGGGGCAGACAGAGAGGGAGACACAGAATCGGAAACAGGCTCCAGGCTCCGAGCCATCAGCCCAGAGCCTGACGCGGGGCTCGAACTCACGGACCGCGAGATCGTGACCTGGCTGAAGTCGGACGCTTAACCGACTGCGCCACCCAGGCGCCCCCACAAAATCTACTTTCTTAAATTTTTAAGTGCACAATACTATACAGGTGATTACTTGTATGATATTGTACAGCAGATCTCTAGAACTTATTTATCTTGTATAACTGAAACTTTATACCCAGTGGATAGCAACTCCCCGATTCCCCCTCCCTCCAGACCAGCCCCTGGCATCTACCATTCCGCTCTCTGCTTCTGAGTGTGACTATCTTAGGTCCCTTATGGAAGTGGAATAATGCACTGTCTGTCCTTTTGACTGGCTTATTTCACTTAGCATAATATCCTCAAGGTTCATCCATGTTGAACATGGCAGGATTTTTTTTTAAGGCTGAAAAATATTCTATTGTGTGTATATAGCATATTTTCTTTACCCATTTAACTATCAATAGACATTTAGATTGTTTCCACATCTTGACTAAGAATGTGAATAATGCTGCAATGAACAGAGAAGTGCAAATATCTCTTTGAGATCATGTTTTCAATTCTTTTGGAAAAAAAATCTGGAGTAGAACTTCTGGACCATACAAGAGCTCTATTTTTAATTTTTTGAGGAACCGTCACACTGTTTTCCATAGCAGCTGCACCATTTTTCATTTCTGCAAAAAGTGTACAAGTATTCCAATTTCTCCACATTCTCACCAATGAGAATAGCCATCTAAAGAGGTGTAAGGTGTTATCTCACCGTGGTTTTGATTTGCATTTCCCTAATGACTAGTAACGTTGAGCACCTTTTCATGTGCCTTTTATGTATCTTCTTTGGAGAAATGTCTATTCAGGCCCTTTGCTCATTTTTTAATCAGATTATTTGGTTTTTTGCTATTAGGTTGTAGGAGTTCCTTATATATTTTAGGTGTTAACCCTTTAGTAGGCAGAGGGTTTACAAATCTTTTTTCCCATTCCATAAGTTGCCTTTTCACTCTGTTGTTTCCTTTACTCTGCAGATGCTTTTTATTTTGATGTATCCAGAGTCATCTTATAATTTTCCTGTTCCAGCTGTGGAGTTGACCATTCCTCCTAGAAGTCATGGTTCCTTTTAGCAAATGATATTTAGAAACCAGATCTAGACACTAGATTTTGCTACTGGGTCTTCCAATCTTTTCCCATATGGATTTTCTTAGTCATAATGACGAGCTAGTTGCAAAAAAGTAAATCTTATGATTTTATTGTTAAATATTTTTCCATATTAACATAACTTCACAAAATTTTTTAATGGTTGTATAATATTTTCTTGAGTGGAAGTAATGTAACACATCCTTGGTTTGCTTCTATTTTTCACAATTGAAAAACAAGCCTGAAATAATAAACATTTCCATGTACAGAAAAAAGCGTTTTCATACTCAGGATTAAAAGCTTATTTATTTGGTGAAAGGCTATAATTCATTTAATAACTCTTGATACAATTTACAAAAACACTCTCAAAAAGGAGTGCCCCAAACCACAATGCATGAGACCATAATTTTTCTTTATCTCACATTTACTTCTACTGGGTATTATCATTAAACTTTTTTTCTTTGCTATTTGAGAAAAATATATGCATTTCTTACAAGTTGTATCTCCTACTAACAGGTGCAAAGTAAGATTACATTTGTAGGATAATTTAATCCACACCCTATGATTTATCATTTCTGTGAGCTAGGAACCTAAATTACAGAAAGGAGGCTTGTTCAAAGTCATACATCTAATTATAGTATAATGTTTAAAAGAAGGGACTCTGGGACCAACTATGTGGGTCTGAATCCTGCTCCAAGGCTAACCAGTTTTGTAACTGTAGGAAAATTATTCGAAGTCTTCATCCCTCAATTTCCTCATCTATAAAATGGAGATGATAATAGTATCTACTTCATAAGGCTATTATGAATATTAAATGAATTAGAAGTACTGTGGAAAAACACTTAAGAGTAACATCTACCATACAAGTGCTACCTCAGAGTTAGCTATTCTTTTTTTTTTAATTTTTTAAAATGTTTATTTACTTTTGAGAGAAAGAATGAGAGACACAGAGGTGTGAGCATGGGAGGGACAGAGAGAGGGAGACACAGAATTGAAGCAGGCTCCAGGCTCTGAGTGGTCAGCACAGGGCCCGATGCGGGGCTTGAACCCACAGACTGAGAGATCATGACCTAAGCTGAAGTCAGAGGCCCAACCGACTGAGCCACCCAGGCGCCCCATTTTTCTTTTTTTTTTTTTTTTACGTTTATTTACTTTTGAGAGACAGAGAGAGATACAGCATGAGCAGGGGAGGGGCAGAGAGAGAGACACACACAGAATTCGAAGCAGTCTCCAGACTCAGCTGTCAGCACAGAGCCGATGTGGGGCTTGAACTCACAGACCACGAGTTCATGACCTGAGCCAAAGTCGGACACTTAATGACTGAGCCACCCAGGCACCCCAGTGTTAGCTATTCTTACCATTAAGATGGTCGTAAACTGTTTTTAAGGGGACCAAATTTTGTTGCACATTTATGCCAAGAGTGAGATAGATGTTTTACCAAGTTCTCTCATGTAATTCTCCCCAATTCTTTGAGGTAGGATTTTATACCTATTTACAACTACTTTATGGCTAAGGGAAAGGAGGCTCAGAGAAGTAGAAAGCACTTTGCTTAATATCACTACCATAGTAATGGCAGAATTGGAATGTGAATCTTGAAGGTGACCGTGATTACAAAAACCACGTTTTCCCCTTGCTGACTGCACATATTCTGAGTTCATTCAATGTAAGAGAAAGATCTATAAGGGTGAGGATGCTCAGGAAGTACTCATGAAGAAAGTCTGAGCCAGGTATTCTTTTAAAAAGCATTAAGATTAATATTAATGGGGAAGACAGTATCATAGGTGAGTTGATATCAAGTGAGAGAATGAGAGACGGGGATATATTAAAGAGGATAAGATCACTCCAGGTAGTGAGTCTGTGTGAGAAATAGTTGATTCATTACCTAGAAATCTACTATATGCTATGTGCTATCCCAGGCCTTGAGGATATAGAGATAAATTGTGCAGTAAGGGAGGTATATAGATTAGGAAGGTCCCTAGTATGAAAAGCAGTTTAATAATGGTCAGCACAAAGCACAAAAGGGGGAAGCAAGGAGCACCCAAACAATGGGAAAGTGAGAGGGGTAGGGAAGGTTCTTGAGTGGCTCCTGAGCTGAGGGAAAAGATAGAAAGTGGAGGTACCAGGAACAGAGGTGCATTCCAGGCAGTACAGAAAGGAAAGTGCAAAGACATGGAAGCATGAGAGGGCATGGGGCATCCAGGACACTGAAGAACATTATCAGTGAACAGTGCTGGATACACTTGGAGTGGGGGCGGGTCTGGTAAGGAATGCACTAGGGGAATCAAAAAATAGCTGTGTTGACAGGCCAAAGAACTGAGATTTTACCCTGAAAGAGGATTCGTGTAGATTTTAAAGCAGAAAATAAATCATTTAGTGACAACGAGGGGGTGCTTTTGGAAAGGGTAAGGCTGTCGGTGGGGGCACTAACTGGGAGACTTTAGTTTTTACAAGTAGTTGTAAAATACCAGTAATTGTGACGGAAGACCAGCTAATAGCAACACTTGGTGGAAAAGCCAAGGAACTGTATTTGATGCAACAATATACTGAGCGTTGGAGAGGTTAAGTCACCCTACCCAGGACGGAGGCTGGCCTCGAACCGGCGCCCTACACCAAAGCCAACGCTCTGGAAGACTACAATGAAAACAGAACATACATCTATGGACAGTGCGGCTGTGTTAGGATGTTAACATTGGGTGTCCCCCCAACTCCCCTCTCCCAGCATTTTTAACGCCGCCACATTGTCTTTGCTTTTATTTTTTTCAGAGTTTTGCACTTCTCCTGGCCCTTGCCCCCTCAGTCCCTCTAAACCCCATAGTGGACGCCTCAGGTCCGCAGCCCTCACCTGGCCCGATCGAGATCCGGACCTGACCATCTCTCGCAGCCTCAGAAAAGCCCAGACGGAGGGAAGCAAAGCCAAACGATAAAAGAAATTAACCGCCGTGGACTCCCGGATCCCCTTGGCCCGCCCCCCGAGCTTCCGCTTCCGGGAAGGAGCCCGCCGAATGTCGCGCCGCATAGTCTCGTGAGTGCTGCCGGGTCGTCTCCTGTACTCCCAGCGCAGCACCCTGAGCTTGCGCAATAGACCCCTCCCGGCGCCTTGCTCGTCACACACTGGCAGAGAAAGTGGGAGAAGTCCACAGAACGCCGCAGGCCGGGGTTGCGGGGGGGGGGGGCGGGGGGGGCGGGGCAGGGCGGGGCGGGGAGGGTCCGGGGTAGTGGGGGCGAGGTTGGCAGGAGGGGGCGGGGTCAGCCGGGAGGGGCGGGGCCGAAAGGAGCCGGGCTCCTGAACACTTGAAAGAACTTCTGAAGAACCGCTACCCTGAATGAGCTGAGGGAAGAGGCGACAAGGACTCTCAAGGGCCAGAGGAAGGGACTGAGGGAGAGGACCAACAGGTTTCAAAAAGAATTGGCTCGGCTCGGTGTTTTGTGTGCCATTTTGAATGATTTTGGTTTTGATAGTCAATAAAAGTCAATCCTTGGTCTGGTTAGCTTTGTGTAATTCTGATTGCAATTTCAGAATTATTCACTGTGGCCCTTGATCTCAGAATGGTGCTCATTAGTTGGGATTTTGTTTTACTTCCATGCATAGTTGTTTGCTCTTCAGTCGAGGTAATTACTGTTAATGAAGAATGACTCCGTATTCTTACATTAGCATGCTTCACGATTTTTTTTTAATTTTTTTTAACGTTTATTTACTTTTGAGACAGAGACAGAGCATGAACAGGGGAGGGGCAGAGAGAAAGGGAGACACAGAATCTGAAACAGGCTCCAGGCTCTGAGCTGTCAGCACACAGCCGGACGCGGGGCTCGAACTCACAAGCCGTGAGATCATGACCTGAGCAGAAGTCGGATGCTCAACCGACTGAGCCACCCAGGCGCCCCAGCATGCTTCACGATTTTTAATGGAAATTAGTTTTTGGTGTTTAAGACACTGAGTTTGGGGTTAATGTTTTAAATCATATGAGAAGAAATTAAATAAGCCAACTAATTACGTTTTTTAATAAGAAGGGCTAGATTTTGAAAATCCTAATTACAATTAAAATAAAAACTCAGAAACTAAAATCATACTGATTTGGGGAAACTGGGTATTTAATAAATTTAGCTTTGTATTGAATTAGACTTGAAAACCTCTCTCGTCTTCATCCTTCTATAAGTGTTTAACATATTTACTTGAGATTACAGGGTTTTTTCCTTGAGCTGACTTGATTTTTTTAGAAGCTTACATGGATTTTTCTTAATACATGCTTATTTTAGAAAATATAGATAAGAAATACAAAATCACCCATAATCCCAAAGAGTACCACTGTTAGCAGTTTGGTACATTCCCTTCTAGACTTTTCCCAACTGTGTATATATGTATAAATATATTACACCAATAGGATATGACGCATATTACTGTGAGTGTTTTAATAGCTCATCAACATCGCTTCTCAGTAATTTACAATTACAAAATGGCTGCCTGGTGTACCATTTTTCTACTGTTTGGAATTTTATGCTTCTCCCCTCCTTTTTGTTTGTCTGTGTTTTTTTGAGTTTTTCTTTTTTTCTCCCTTTTTAAATTTTTGAGGTAATCGCTTCCAGGGTTTTTTGTTTTTATTTTCTCAAATGTTTTTTTATTGTGGCAAAATACACAAATAATAAAATATACCATCTTAACCATCTTTAAGCGCACAATTCAGTGGTGCTAAATACATTTATAATATTGTACAACCATCACCACCATCATCTCCAGAACTTTTTTCATCTTGTGAAAGTGAAATTCTATACGCATTAAACAACACCCCATTCTACTCTCCCCAAAAGCCCCTGGAAACCACCATTGTACTTTCTGTCTCTATGATTTTGACTAAGTACCTCATATAAACAAGATTATACAGTATTGATCCTTTTGTAACTGGCTTATTTCACTTATCTTTAAAAGTTTGTCCATGTTATAGCATATGTCAAAATTCCGTTCCTTTTCAAGGCTAAATAATATTTCATTGTGCGTATATAACACATTTTGTTTAGTTATCTGTTGATGGACACTTGGGTTGCTTCCATATTTTAGCTATCATAAATATTGTTGCTCTGAACATGTGTGTACCAATATCTCTGCTGGACCCTGCTTTCAATTTTGGGGGGTATATATTCAGAATTGCTGGATCATATGGTAATTCTATTTTTAACTTTTTGAGGAACTGCTATACTGTTTTCTATATGGCTGTACCATTTTATATCCCCGCCAACAGTAATAAGGGTTCTAATTTCTCCACATTCTCCCCACCACTTGTTTTCCATTTATTTTGTTGTTTATTTTTTGGTTTTGGTAGTAGCCACCCTAATGAGGGTGAGGAGGTATTTCATTGTAATTTTGATTTGCATTTCCATAATGATTAGTAATGTTGAACATCTTTTCTTGTGATTATTGGTTATTTATGTATCTTCTTTGGACAAATATCTGTTCAAGTCCTTTGCCCATTTTCTCTTATTCTGTGGGTTGCCTTTTTACTCTCTTGATATTGTCTTTTGATGTGCAAACTTTATTTTCGTGAAGTTTTCAATTCATCCATTTTTCTTTTGTTGCCTGTGTCTTTAGTGTCATATCCAAGATATCCATGGCAAAGCCAATATCATGAAATTTGCCTTATGTTTTTTCTAAGATTTCTATAGTTTAAAGTCTTATTTGTAGGTCTTTGATCTAGTTTTAGTTAATTTTTGCATACAGTATCAGCTAAGGGTCCAACTTCATTCTTACACGTAGCTATCCACTTTTCCTGGCATCCTTTGTTTAGAAAATTATGCGTTTTTCATTGAATGGTCTTTTGACAATGTATGTAAGGGGTTATTTCCGGACTATCTACTCATTGGTCTGTATATCTGCCATTACCCCTGTACCACACTGTTTTTATTACAGTTTTTGTAACAAGTTTGAAATCAGGAAGTGTGAATCCTCCAGCTTTTTGTTCTGTTTCAAAATTGTATTGGTTATTCAGGGTCTCTTGAGATTCCATATAAGTTTTAGAAAGAGTTTTTTTATTTCTGCTAAAACTGTCACTGGGAGTATGATAGGGATTAAGCTGTAAATCTCTTTGGGTAATACTGACATCTTAACAATATTAGGTATTTCAATCCATGAACATAGGATGTGTTTGCGTTTTTTAAATTTCTTTGAGCATAATTTTAAAGTTTTTATTGTACAAGTCTTTTACCTCCTTGATTAAGTTAATTCCTGGATATTTTATTCTTTTTTTGAAGACTATTGTAAATGTAATTGTGTTCTTAACTTCCTTTTCAGATTGTTCATTAGTTGTATATAAGTGCAACCAATTTTTGTGTGTTGACTTTGTATTCTGTTACTTTATTGAATTCATTTATTAGTTCTAACAGTTTTTTGGTAGAAACTTTAGGGTGTTCTACATATAAGATCACATACTCTGTGGACAAAGATTATTTTACTTCTTCCTTTCCAATTTGAATGTGTTTTATTTCTTTTTCTTGCTCAATTGCTCTGGCTTGAACTTCCAGTACTATGTTGAATAGAAGTGGTGAAAATGGGCATTCTTGTCATGTTCCTGATCTTAGAGGAAAATCTTTCAGTCTTACCATTAAATATGATGTTCACTGTGAGGTTTTCATATATGGTTTTTATTATGTTGAAGTAGTTTCCTTGTATTTTGTTGAATGTATTTATCATAAAAGGATGTTGAGTTTTGTCAAATGCTTTTCAGCATCAGTTGAGATGATCATGTGTTTTTCCCCCTCCATTCTATTAATGTGATAAATTATATTGATCATTTTTCATGTGTTGAGCCATCCTTGCATCCCAGGAATAAATCCCACTTGATCATGGTGTATAATACTTTTTTTAATATGGTGATGAAATCAGTTTGCAAGTATTTTGTTGAGGATTTTTACATCAGTATTCATAAGGGATATTGGTCTGTAGTTTTCTTATAGTGTCTTTGGCTTTCATATGAGAATAATGCTGGTTTTATGAAATGTGTTTTGAAGGGTTCCCTCCTCTTCAGTTTTTCGAAAAGCTTAAGAATGATTAATATTAATTCCTATTTAAGTGTTTGGTAATATTCACTAGGGAAGCCCTCAGGTCCAGGACTTTTCATTATTAGGAGATTAAAAAAATAATTTTTAGTGTTTATCATTTTTGAGAGAGAGACAGACAGAGAGCAAGCAGGGGAGGAGCAGAGAGAGAGGGAGACACAGAATCCGAAGCAGGCACCATGTTCCAAGCTGTCAGCACAGAGCTGGACACAGGGCTTGAACTCACAGACCACAAGATCATGACCTGAGCTGAAGTTGGCCGCTTGACCAACTGAGCCACTCAGACGCCCCTGTCAGGAG
This sequence comes from Neofelis nebulosa, assembly GCF_028018385.1. Classification (NCBI taxonomy): domain Eukaryota; kingdom Metazoa; phylum Chordata; class Mammalia; order Carnivora; family Felidae; genus Neofelis; species Neofelis nebulosa. Next base: position 89,935,875 of record NC_080786.1, on the reverse strand, counting down.
ATTTTTGATTGCAGCTTCAATCTCTTTATTACAGGTCTATTCAGATTTTCAATTTCTTCACGATTGGTAGTCTTGGTAGGTTTGATTTCTGGAATTTGTCCCATTTCGTGTAGGTTATCCAATATGTTCAAAGTACTCTCTTATATTTATTTCTGTAGAATCAGTAGTAATGTCACTACTTCATTTCTGATTTTAGTAATTTCAGTCTTTTCTCTTTTTTTCTTAGTTCATCTAGCTAAAGTTTTGTCGATTTTGTTGATCTTTTGAAAAATCAACTTTTGGTTTCATGGATTTTTTCTAATGTTTTTCTGTTCTCTATCTCTGCTTTAATCATTATTCTTACCTTCAGCTAGCTTCAGGTTCAGGGTTTTTTTTATTTTTCTTTTTTGGCTCCTTAAGTTGTAAAGTTAGGCAGTTGATTTGTGATCTTTCTTGTTTTTTAATGTAAGCATTTGTAAATTTTTCCCTTAGCACTACTTTTACTGTATCCTGTAAGTTTTGCCATGTTCTGTTTTTTTCATTGAGCTCAAAGTACTTTCTAATTTCTCTTGTGATTTCTTTTTTGATCCATTGGTTAAGAGTATGTTGTTTAATTTCCACAAATTTGTGACCTTCTCAGTTTTATTTTTGATATCTAACTTCATCCTGTTATAATTGGAGAAGAGACTTTGCATGATAATCTATCTTTTTAAATCTATTGAGACCTAATTTGTGGTCTAACATCTGGTCTATTCAGAAAATGTCCCATGTGCATTTGAAAAGAATGTGTATGCCGTTGTTGGATGGAATGTTCAATATATGTCTGTTAGATTTACTTGGTTTATTGTGTTACTTAAGTCCTGTATTTCCTTATCTTCTGTCTAGCTGTTGTATCCATTATTGAAAGGGTGGTATTCATGTCTCCAACTATTATTATATGGCTGTTTATTTCTCCTTTCATTCTGTCAGTTTTGCTTTATCTATTTTGATGGTCTGTTATTAGGATTATTCAGGACTCAGCCCTTTGAGCCTGTTATGGAACTTTAGGTCCCTCTAGTGTCATGGTTAGTGACTCTGCTTAGTCTAGGCAGTGTTATAATTTACAGCATTGGATCAATGGCTTTTCCAACTGGCTCACTTTTGAAGTGTGAAAGTGTCTGTTCATGTCAACCCAATTTCAGTTTATAGAAAACAAGAAAAGTTGCAAAATATATGAAAATCTAAAAACACAGTTATGATTTCTAGCCAGGATATAAGAATCAAAAAGTAAGAAGCTATGGACTGGATTATAAATTACATGTTGGAAGTATGGCTTGGTTCTGCTTAGAAAAATCTGAGACTACCCTGTTGCTTTTCCTCAAGCCATTTAGTGCCTTGTGGAATTATTTGTTACCCAAAGGTTCTTAACCTTTTTTGATCATATACAATTTTGAAAATTTGCTAAAAGCTATGTATTTTTTCCCCAGAAAAATGCTAATGTGCACATTTCATATATATATATGAATATATATATATATGAATATGAATATATGATATTATATATATATAATGTGCACATTTCATATATATATATATATATATATATATATATATATATATATATAGTTATCAGAAACATTCAGGAGCCTCTCCAAGGATTTTAGGTTAAGAATCCTATTCATACCTAATTCAAAATCAACTTTCCACATGTGAGTGTCCAGCTCCTTCTATTGTAGGACCCCAGTGATCTTGGATGTTGGTTAACTAGGGATGGTGAGGTGTCTGATTAAACAGTGTCAAGGGGAAAGAGGGCATGAAGCACAGAGAAAATGGAATTGAGCCATAATCTTTGCATTTTTCACTGAAGCTTTAAATGTATCTGCAGTCTTCACTTTAATCAAAATAGCTTAATTTAGGAAGGAAAGAGCCCACTTCTTTTTCTTTATAAAATCCTGATTTTATTGCTTCCTGAATGTTTTTCTTTTTAAGGAGAAATATAAACCATATGTTACAGGGGTCTCAGTTTGACAGCTTGGCTGAGGTCATGCTAGGATTCAGTTATTTCTGGTTATAATAGGAAGGTTAATGGAAAGGATCTGACAAGGGTCTGTTGGCATCAAGGACCAAGAAAACCCCCTTAGAATGATCTCATCACAAGGAAGAAACCATTGGTTTGGGACCATGTGCCAGGTTTGAGGGTCAAGTGTGATTTTAACACACTGTCAGTCACTTACTGCCCTGCTGCCCCTACGGACTTGTGCCTAACCCAAGGAGAGAAACAATAGCGATTAAAATGCTAAAAAATTTTTTTTACTGAAATCTCTGTAAGGTATTGCAGCAGTTGTTGGTGGTACCCCATGCAAATGCCTTCAAAAGCTGCTTATTGTAAACACCTAGGACTTCCCACCTGAGAGCATTTTTTTTTTTCTGCAGCAAAAGGAGTGAGCTCAGGCCTTAAGCCGGGCAAGTAACTTAATGCCCCTGGAAACAGCCCTCAATGACAGAGGAGAACTGGGTGAGGAAGCAGCCTGTAGCCGACGATGAAGAGCTTCCTCGTCCCTCAGATTGGGATAATTCTTACATGTGTTCCACCCTGTCTCCCAGAGTCCTCCAGCACAACTGGACTTTAGGGATAACTGCCTGGTAACACACTGTCTATTGGCTTTCTTTCCTTCACTATATTACTTTTCCTACTCCCTTTCCACTGTTCCTGAAATCGCCTCCCAAATAAGCTATTTGCACTTAAATTCTTTTTATATATTTATTTATTTATTTATTATTTATTATTTATTATTATTATTATTTTTTTTTGCACTTAAATTCTTATCTCAGAGGCTGTTTCTGGGGAGATACTACCAAAAGCATTGAGCAAACAAGACAGCACAAGGTTGGAGTCAGACAGGCCTGGATGCAAATTCCTTCTCACCAGTGGCAGTGAACAATTTAATTTCTCTAAGGCTGTTTCTTCATCTATAGAATGGGGAGAATAGTACTGACTTTACAAGGTCAGGCTGTAAAGAAAATTTATATAAAGTGTTGTGCATAGTGGCTACCCATAGTAAGTGCTTAATACATGTTGGCAATTATCACTGATATAGTATTTATAATATTGTTACTACAGCACAGCACAGGCTGAGGCCAGCTGTTTTTCACCTTTGGGGTGACTGCTGAAGTAGGTTGATTTGGCTGACGTGCTATAAAGGCTGTCTCTAATGAGCATCTGTGGCTTAGCGGTATCAGTGGCTTAGAGGAAGCATCGCCACAGTGAGCCAGGGCAGGAGAGGAGGAAAATGGCAGACATCAAGTTTAGAAGATGAACTAGTGGCACTGCCGACTGTGCTCAGTTTCAGTGGATGGCTACAGCACCATCAGTGACTTCATATATGGGTCCAGTATTCACTTTGATGGCTGGGGTCACATTGCCTCACTCTTGAGGGATTATGCTCAGGGCTCCTGAGGTTTAGTTTCTAATTTCAGTCCGTTTTCTCAGACATACAAAGGCCTCTTCTGCTTTCGTCTACGACCTTAACTTGTCTTAGGTCCTTTTAAATTGGGGCTATTCCCTCTGCTCCCCTTCATTCCCCACTCCCAGGCAAGATCCTATTTGAACTCTTTGGTCACAGTGAAAGAGAAATGGAGAGACTGAGGCAGGTTAGAGGACTTCACACTCATTCCCTAATTCCAGTTCATCAGGGTGCCAGGTCTCACCTGCAGGGCTTCAGCCTTTTCCAGCAGCCTCGGGTCCAGGAGTGGATAGACATGATAGGCCGCTTTGGCTAAGATGGCAGACAGCCGGGACAAATTGCTTGTTGCCCACCCCCTGCAGGTGTAGCTGGATGACCGTGCGGGGAGAATGTGTTTCAGCTCTTTGTTCTTTTACTCTAGGCCAAAATAAAAGACCTGCGGTGACGTCCCTTCACGATCTTCTCTTACTTATCTTTACTTATTTTACTTTTACTAAATAGACACATTTCTCCCCAATTCAGTAGGAAGATATGTGTTTATGAAAAGTCATGCTAACCTGATTGTTACACAAAAACAACTTTTATGAGAGAAGAGTATTACAGAAGGAAGGAATCCAGCAACCTTGGCTCACCTGGCCTTAAGAACAATGACCCTATAGCCTGTTCATCTCGTCTGCTTCCTGGAAGAAAGAAAAATCTTTCAGTGACCATGTCAGAGGTCTTAAACTCATGCAGGGCAATTCCCAAGAGGGACCCATTATATCTGTATCTGGTGTCAGAGAAGTCTGCTGATGTTGACACTTTAATACTGACCTCTGAAACATGTTATAGTACATCTCAGGGTGACTTACATTAAAGTGATTTAAGTTCATGAGGGCAGAATTCAGATATGATTTATTTGTATATGCCCAGAAGCCAGCATATTTCCTAGCTGGGTTGCCAGGTTTAGCAAGAATACAAAACAAAACAAAGCAAAAATACTGAAAAGTTATCTGTTTATCCAAAATTCAAACTAAACTGGGTGTCCTGTATTTTGTCTGTCAGTCCTATTCCTCACATAAAACACGTAGATCCATCTAATCCTCTCAATAAATATTGGAGAGTGAGTGAGTGAATGAATGAATGAATGACGAGCATCACACCCACAAATGGAGAACTAAACTGGTAAAAATGTGGGTTGACCATGTAAAAGATACTTATCTAAGTTATGCCTGATAGTCACAAAACATCAAAACTGTGTCTGGTTAACGTTCTACCTTTGAAAATCTGCCAGCCTGGCTCTGACTTGAGATACATTTTCTATCCACGCTTTGTTAGCCACTTTCATTCAGTGTCCATATGGGAAGAATACTAATCTTCTGTTAATGTAGGTGTTTTGTTCCCACAATTTTACATCTTAATTCCACACATTTCTGGTTTCGCATGTTTGCCTAATTGTTTATTAGTGTGTACCAGTTGTACAAGAAAATTGACATTGGATGGCATGTGGGATTCAGTCATTCTGAAGCTCAATCATCTCTGTATCTTCCTTTAAAATTGCCAAAACTGTGCTTTTACTCCAGCCGAACCCTGGGGTTTTGGGTAAAGTCGTTGACCTTGATTAAACCATCAGGACCAATTCTGTTTGGGAAAAATATATATCTGGGGTTAGTTCGTTTAACAATCAATCTTAAGAAAGACAATATATTAACTCTCTCACTCCAAGTGAAATCTGCTGTGGCTTCTGCCCTTATCACCCTCTTTTTCTCTGACCTCTTGGCCCCCTGCTCCTCCTCCTCCTCCACTCCTACCCTACTTGTCAAACCTGAGTGTGAGCCAGAATCATCTGGGGGGCTTGCTAAGACACAGATGCCTGGGCCCTGCCCCTGAGTTTGTGACTGGGTATTTTAGGCAACAGCCTGAGAAGTAGCATTTCCAACCCCTCACCAGAATCACTGTCCTATGCCATTCTTTTTGCCCTTTCCCCTTTGCTTTTGGGTCCTTATTTCTTGTTCTTCACAACATTTCTCTGTTCCCAGGGCAGTATAATGTAGTAACTTCCCTATATCTTGGCCTGCTATGTTTGTTTTATTCGTAGTCTTTCCCCTTCAATGTGTAACAGTTACTTACACTTCCTGTTCAATGTAGTTCAGCATTCGGCTGACGTGTGAGGCAGAGATCTCCCCATCCACTTCGGCAATATATGTGTACAGAAACTGGAACGTGCTAAATGGGATCCGGGGAGGTCCACAGTCATGGTCAGATGATAACACTTCGCACACTATCTTGAGAGTTTTGGCAATGGTCTATAAAGCCGTAAGATAAAATGAGAAAAAAAAGTCACTATTCCAAATTAAATTCCTAAGATGAGTTTAGAAGCCAGAAAGAAAACAAAAATATTGCTCTCATAAAATGAAATGAGAATGATGTAATACTCTGGAAAGCTTAAATATTTTTTACCCCCAAATGTCATTTAATTCGATCTAAAAAATATTGATATCCTGGGTGTCTTTCTTTTTTTCCTTTCCTTTCTTTGTTGGAGGGATACTCTCGAGGGACTAAGTTTATGAACTGCTCAATACTTTACGATATTTATTACTTTAATCAGAATAACCTCACAATTTTTATATTATAAAAAATTAAAATTATTCTTATTGCTCTCCAATCTTACCTCTAAAGAGCTGAGGTAATTAGTCTAGTTTATATGCTCCAGCAGTCTGTGGAACAATGCCACAGTAGGGGCAAGGAGGGAGGAGAAGGTGAGTCCCTGGGAAGATAGGAGTCCCGGATACAGGAAAAGTGACACTGAACATTAAAACCACGTCTTCCAAAACACATAGATCCATCTAATCAGAACACCTAGTATTTTTTTTTTTTTACATTTATTTATTTTTGAGAGACAGAGACAGCGTGAGCAGGGGAGGTGGAGAGAGAGAGGGAGACACAGAATTAGAAGCAGGCTCCAGGCTCCAAGCTCCAAGCTGTCAGCACAGAGCCCGATGCGGGGCTCGAACCACGAACTCTGAGATCATGACCTGAGCCGAAGTCGGATGCTCAACCGACTGAGCCACCTAGGCACCCCAGAACACCTAGTATTTTATTTTATTTATTTATTTATTTTTTGAGAAAGAGTGAGAGAGAGTGTGCATGCATGCAAGCAGGGTAGAGATAGAAGGAGAGGAAGGGAGAGAATCCCAAGCAGGCTCTACACTCTGCATGATGCCTGACACAGGGCTCAATCCCACAACCCTGGGATCATGACCTGCACCATAATCAAGAGTCGAGCACTTAACTGACTGAGCCACCCAGGTGCCCCAAAACACCTAGTATTTTATATGACATAACATTCACCTTGTTGTTGCTGGGGAAAAATTAAGTAGATGATGGATTCCAGAGGGTTTATGGTACAGAAGCAAACACTGCTTACAATGAAACTTGAACATTTAAAAGATCATGTTCAGAACTGAGGTTTTACCTGTGTCTTTAAATAAACCTACTGTTTATATAAATTTCACAAGTGAAAAAGTTGTGAAATTATGGGATAAAGGAAAGAAGTGATTCGAAGAAAGGATTGTTTAGTTCTGAATTAGCAAAGATAGGTCAGCATATATGTCTTGATGGTTTACCAAAACAGATGATGTGCAGATTATCCTTAAACACCTTCCAGGGATCAGTGAAAAATGAGTCTGGAGTGGTGAACTGGGTGTGCCTGGGTGAAAGAAAAGGCAGCTGCACTATCTCCCCAAAGGCTGGCCAGCACAGTTCTTTCTTTGCAATTGCTATTAGCTGTTCTGTTCCCTTCCTCCCCCTGAATATAATGGAAGTCTCAATAATGGTTCTTTTTTTTTTTCTTTTAATTTTTTTCAACGTTTTTAATTTATTTTTGGGACAGAGAGAGACAGAGCATGAACGGGGGAGGGGCAGAGAGAGAGGGAGACACAGAATCCGAAACAGGCTCCAGGCTCCGAGCCATCAGCCCAGAGCCCGACGCGGGGCTCGAACTCACGGACCGCGAGATCGTGACCTGGCTGAAGTCGGACGCTTAACCGACTGCGCCACCCAGGCGCCCCAATAATGGTTCTTTAACTGGTGTGTGTTACCCAGGGGTGTAAATGGGTATGTCAGGAGGTATATGGGGATGCTGAGTAAACTTGGCCATCTTCCTAACAGTGACAAGTGATTTAAACATTTTTTGCATTAACTATTAATTTTAATTGATTTAATATTTACATTTTGTTTCTCTGCATTTACAAACATTGCCATTTTATGAAACAGAAGCATCAATGCACATGAATTTTAAAATGATAAGCCACATTATGTCAAAGAAATTTTGGTTTGCAGTAGGCCATTTTCATTGACTCTCCCCTTCCCTCGGGAGTCCTCACCTGGAAATCCTGTGAAGTGCTGTATGTGGCAGAGGGCCAGGCACTTCCAGAAAGGAGGGTGAGAGGCAGGCAGACAAAAGGCTGGGTAAGAGGCTGTCAGGGAGAGGGAGGGACATGTATGTGACAGGACGTCCAAGGGGTTTGGGGACTCTATGATCTCCATTCAGGGCTCATCCTCTCTGCTTCTCTTTAAATAAATAAAATAAAAAAAGAATCCCCTACTGCCTTTGTTCTGCAGACTCATCCAGGTGGGGGTGCTGTTAAGGGCTGAACTGTGTTCATCCAAAATTCATGTATTGAAGCCCTAACCCCAGGACCTCAGAATGTGACTATATTTGGAGATGGGGCCTTTAAAGAGGTAATTAAGTTAAAATTAAGTCATCAGAGTGGGCCCTAACCCAATAGGACTGCTGTCCTTATAAGAAGAGGAGATTAGGACATAGAGACACCAGATATATGCATACCCAGAGGGACAGCCATATGAAGAAACAGGGAGACAAGGGCTATTTACAAGCCAAGGGGAGTGGCCTCAGACACCTTGATCTCAGACTTCCAGCCTCCAGGACTGTGAGACAATAAATTCCTGGTGTTTAAGCTGCCCAGTCTGTGGTACTTCGTTCTGGCAGCTTCTACAAGCTAATGCAGGTGCTTTCTACTCTAAATAGTATCTTTTGCTGATCACTCAAACACAAACCTTTAAGCTCTATTGTCTTCATAAGATTTTAAAATATTTTAAAAGATTTAATACATGGATGAATGGGTAAAGAATTCTCTGGACAAGAGCTTTTTGGAAAACTTAAATAAATCTAACATAAACAGGGATCTGCCTTCTGTTGCATAAGATTTTTTTGGTCATGTGGGGCTCTACTTCATAAAGAGAGCCTTTATAAGCATCTTCTGAGACTCATTTTCAAACCCAGAGGTGAAAGGCTCAGAAAGTGAATCATTTGCTAACAAAATATGTCCTTCCTTCCAGTGAACACAATTACATGATCTTCCTTTTCTATAACCAGTCTCAGTGGAACAGGAGGTAATATATGCTAGTCTAACGGAAGGAGTGCTGAGAGAGAAGAGGAATATAAGTCTGCGTGCCACAGTCTTTTGAATCATGAGTGTAGAGCCAGAGAGCTCAAGAAAGTACCTGCTATCTAAAATTCCTGCCAGTAGACTGTATGGAGGGAAGTGGTTTTTCTAAATGGCACCAAGATCATGGCTGGCTGGTGAATTGGCAAAGGAAGGAGGAAATTCCTGGGCTTGCCTCTAAGGATTTATGACTTAACTAGAATGCAAAGCCTCCACCAGACTGATGGCTCCTACCTCCACTTTTAAGTTCCTAGCAATAGTCCAGCATGAAAAAAAATGGGTAAAATGGGCCTATTCCTGGATTCACAGAGCACCTTTTATTTACAGATTAGCCCTTTAGGCTGACTTCACCTCTAGGTGTTCTATGATCTTGGGATGAGGAGGGGCACAGATACCTCAGTACCTCTCAGTATTGGAGGAGCCCACTGTTATCCAAAGCCAGGCCTGAGGGTATCTCAGTGGAAGCAGAGAAGGAATAGAATCACAGAATGTTAGAGATGAAAGAACTTCATGGAACATCTAATTCAACCTCCTCATTTTAGAAAGAGGTAGAAAGATACAATTCCCCTCATGGTTTCCCCTCCCCGGCTTGGAGGCAGACATATCAAAGTAAACCTAAGCAGCTGCGCTGTGAGCTAAGCAGAGGGAGGAATGGAATTTAGCTTTCCATAGTTACTCTTGGTTCCTGTGAGGTATGTGGACAAGGAAAGGACTCACACACTTCACCAAGGGATGTGGGAACCCCTTTCTTTGGTGGCTTTGCAGTCCTGAAGTCACTCTTTCCCTATTATGCACTTTGCTGCCATCTTGAAGAGTGAGGTGGTGTGAAGAAATCTGAGAGGCTGGGCCTTTACCTCAAAGCTGTTTCAGTTACTGCATCAGACTAAAATTCCTGGACTAGATCGAATCTACTTATTTTCTTACTCAACCCTTTGTGGGTAGGGTAGACCAGGAAAATCAGAATTAACTACAGACAGGGGTTCCCAGGTGGCTCAGTCGGTTAAGCGGCCAACTCTTGGTTTTGGCTCAAGTCATGATCCCTCAGTTCATGAGATCCAGTCCCGAATTGGGCTCTACAGTGACAGTATGGGGCCTGCTTGGGTTTCTCTCTCTGCCTCTCCCCCCCCCCAAAATAAATAAATAAACATTGAAAAAATAACGAACTACAGATAAAATACAGTATGTTCCCCTCTCCTCACCCCAAACACTTCTGCAAGTAGTATGAATACATTTGTGACCCTATGAGAATTTAATAAAATGTGTCAATTTTTAATTTTCCCTTCTGGATTTCCCCCAATCTTTGGGGCTATTTCCACAGAAGTATGATAGTGATGACAGGCAAAACATCTACTCTGGCTGCATTTTCCTCTCCTCTTTGGAGGAGAGCAATTTATTCATTATATAATGTTATTATTAGGACAATGAGACAAAAAACCATGAATGAATGGCCTCTCCTCACCTTGTCTCTGAAGAAATGGTTATAATGATGGGGCACCTAGGTTGCTCAGTCGGTTAAGTGTCCAACTTCAGTTCAGGTGGTGATCTCACAGTCTGTGGGTTTGAGCCCCAGGTCAGGCTCTGTGCTGACAGCTCAGAGCCTGGAGCCTGCTTCAGATTCTGTGTCTCCCTCTCTCTCTACTCCTCCCCCACTCGCACTCTGTCTCTCAGTCTCTCTCAAAAATGCACATTAAAAAAAATTATAAAAAAGAAATGATTGTAATGAAAGTTGCAGGGGAAACCCATAGGAAAAGTTGAACTATGTAGTATTTCTCGTAACTTTTGTCAGAAACAAAAATGTCAGATACATATCCCAAGCATATTCAAGAACAAAGAATAAGATGGTGTTTAGATTTGTTGACTGATTCAAACTACCTCTATGTACCATTTGCTTTTGGTGGAGGCAATGATTTTCTCATTAACTTCCAAACTTGCATGTATTCCAGGAATTTTTAAAAAACCATGTTTCTGATTCATTTTATTTATTTTTATTATTTTTTTTAACATTTATTTGTTTTTGAGAGACAGAGATAGAGTGCAAATGGGGGAGGAGCAGAGAAAAAGGGAGACACAGAATCTGAAGCAGGCTCCAGGCTCTGAGCTGTCAGCACAGAGCCTGATGCAGGGCTGGAACACATGAACCGCGAGATCATGACCTGAGCCAAAGTCAGACGCTTAACTGAGTGAGCCACCGAGGTGCCCCCAGATTCATTTTCATTTAAGCTATTATAACAGTGTTTAACAAGAGTGAGTCCACATCTGATACCTAATATATATATATATATATATATATATATATATATATGAACTGTGTGCAGTATCTTTTTCTTTAAAACAGAAACATTCCATTTCCAATTGTAAATCAAGTCAAATTTGGAAAAGGCATGAATTTGTATGAGCATCCTGCATCCATGATGATGTCAAGACTATAAGTCTGGAAATAGCCTCATATCTCCTTTCCTGCTCTCTCATCTCTGATTTTTATATACAGTTAAGCTTATCAAATAGTAGTTTCTATAAGGCTGTACATCTTTTTAAAAGTCTCTGTTGGTATATCTTCTAGGTATCTGAAACCCAAGTATAAGCAAATCTACAGCTGGCTCTTGGTTATCTTTAGGAATATGGGTGGAGTGGTGACAGAAATAAATCTGAGTGCAATGTCTGAAATTCACAAATAATCCAAAATCCACATTCTAGTAACCTCTCCCCAGGGTCTGATGACAGTTTTCCCCTCTCTCCTCCTTCCCCCTGCTTCTGGCTGATGGGCAGAGGAAAGACCTAACTCAGAGAGGAGGAGAAGTAGACAAAAGAGGTATGCTCATCCTCAGCCCAGAAGACTGACCCTGTGTGCAGAACCACTGCTCTTCCAGGCTCAGACAGAGCTTTTCCCGTAAGGAACAAAAAAGCAGTAAAGCTCACTTACAACTCCAAGAGAACTGCAAGCAAGGGCTAAAAACTTCAGCCACTCAATCTCCTCCGTGAAGCGGCCCACGTTCATCACACTGTTAAACAGATCTGTTGGGAGACTCAGCACCTTCCATATCTGGGCCAGCTCATCTACATGGATGATCAGTCTGCCAGCAACCTGCAGGCCAGGGCATGGACGCAAGACAGAGAGTGAGGGACAGGATGAGAGGATGCCCCGAGGGACAATGCACAGCAAAGCCCATGTTCTCCCAGCACACAGCAAAGGGTTTGGTAGGGGGTGGTGGTCAGGGGAGGACCCTGGCAGTTCTCTTTGTAGAGTAGAGAAACATTCAGTGGAGTGGAAAGCATGCTGAGGTATAATTCATTTTAACTCTAGATGTGAAAATCATAGGGAAATAATACACTTATTACATTTTTGTTTTTTTCTGATGCTTTTATTGTCTGCCATTTCATCCCTAGTTTGTCCCTAGTTTGGCAGATAGGATAGCCTGAAAAATGAAACACCAAGGGGCAGAAGACTTGTCTGAGACCACTGATCAGTGAGGAAATAAAAACTAGATATTAAGTCTCTTGCTCCTAGGGTCTATGGACATCTTTGCACTAGACTTCCCATGCAACCCTCACACTTTCCCAAGAATATTATGGGGTCTGTGGTCTGGATGCCTAATATTACTTGGTCCCAGGCATGTCAGATCTCTGTCACATCTGTTGCATAAGGTGCTTGATGGTTAAGAGGAGGAAGGGAACAAATGGCCAGTTGTTGGCCAACGATGTAAGAAGGCTACAGATGCCCCAACAAAGTACTACTGCACCTTCCCTGCCCCTCTCACTCTAGTGAAATGCTAAGCCTCTGGGAGCAAGGCAGTTGGCTGTCAATCCTGAATCACCGCAATCATCTCTGTCCTGGATTTTAAAGTGGAGTTTGGTGGTGCTAAACATTATTGCCTGAGAACTGGCCAAGCTGCAGCTTTGTCAAGTCAGACCTTCCTCATCCACTCACTGGGAAGTTCCCAGAATTATGTGGCTGTGAAGAGAGCCAGGATTTTCTCCAAAAGCTAGGTTATGTCTGCACCTGAGATAACTGGGGAACTAAATCACGCTCCTCTCCAAACTGTGACCGGCATCATATTATGATCTTGATGAGTAAGGCAGACATTGTCAAGGGACTCTGGATCTGCACTCCTCTGGGGTGAAGGGATTAGTATTTAACTGAGCCCCTGGACATTCTGCCAGCTTCAGGGAAACCTGGGATGACTCCACTGATAACTCAGCTTACGGTCTATTTCATTATCATTCTTATTTCCCCAAGAGAAGATTTACTTCCAAGGCATCTTTAGTGAATTTCATGATACTGAGTGGCCAGCTGACTGGACAGAGGATGGTGAGCTTTTGTTTTTACCCACCTGGACTCAGCATTGCCCATCCTCCCCCTTGATGCTGGGGTGCAGCCCTTACCCGAGAATGCAGGATCTTTAGCAGCTCAGGTGTAAGCTCTGCCCAGTTAGACAAAGCCACTCGCTCAGACCGCTCTCTCACTGGAGGAATCTCTCCACGAGACATAGCCCCAAAATAACTACAAGAAAAAAAGTTAGGTGGGTGGGGAGAACATCCTATATGCCAGTGGCCTCTGGCTGCTTTGAGAATCCCCTTCCCCTTTTCTTGAGGGGAGGGGATGGAGAAAGAGCATTTGTTAGGAGCTTCTATATGCCAGACACTTTGTTTCATTACATCAATGTACAGGAAAAGCCTGAATATGTTACTTTCCCCTCAAGGTATAAAGAACACTTAGGGAGTAAAAAGATTTGCTTCTCTCTAAGGATGAGGAATGATCAATAAAAATTTTGGTATGGAATTCCCTGAAGCATCTTGAGCCTGGGTTTTTTCCCCAGTCACCCCTCCTAAGTGTTTTATATACACATGTGTGTGCACACACACACATATACATACACACACACACACACACACATATAATAGGAGATATATATGTGTTCTATATAATAGATATGCATATAATATATATGTAATATAATATATAACAGTAATTTGTTTCTCTCTCCTATCATATACATTACACATACTACATATAATTATATATGATATGTATATACACATATGCACATATACATACATATGTACATAGACTATACGTATTATACACATTATGTATATATGCATATATAACACCACACACACACACACACACACACACATATATATATATAATAGAGAGGAAAAGTCACTGTTATTTTAAATCCACCTCTCTCTTTTATGGAGGAAGAATCCCAGTTAACTAGAGGACTGTCTTTCAAACATAAAATTTTTATTTTCAGAAAAATGGCTATTGACATACTAAAAGGTGATATTAGGTAGGGTGTAGGGATATGGCTCTCAGAAAAAAGCTGGAAGAGCACTAAAGTGACCTGTATAAGAAAGAGGAGGAGAGGAAGCCGCTCTAGGGGTGATCCAGGAAAGGTCTCCAGCTGGAGGTGGTGAGGCTTGGGCTTAAAGGAGGAAGGGAGAGAAGGTTGGCAGGGCACTAAGGGAGGCTCAGGTGAGAAGACAAGCCACAGAGGGTCAAGACCACCTTATGTGGGGTGTGTGAAGTAAAACTGTTCTCTACCTTCCCTCAAAAATTTTCATAAAAACTTGCCTGCTCATAGATGTTTTGTGGCGTGGACTTTGTTTTGATGCAAGGTGAAAAAAATGCTGAGTCCTGTTTCAAAACTGGCTTCAGATAAAAAGGGCTGCCTGCAGCAGGCATGGACATAAGCAGTTGACACACGGGTCACCAATGCTGTCGGGAAGGGACTGTCTCCTTCAAAAGCCTTGTTAGTAATTATCCCTGGATCACATGCCTCTGCCTCTCTCTGGTTTAGTTTTCATGAATAAATATTTTCACTATTTTTCCCCCAAATCCGGGTAGTATAAAAAGAATGCAGAGGGAATTTTGTAGAAGCCCATTTTAGGGTCAAGCCATACAATGATGGGAATGAAACACTGCCTGTCCCTATGCCACAGACCAATGCAGAGCTAAAGCTACAAGGCCTAAAACAATACCTTCCAGGTACCCCTCAGACGTCAACAGCAGAGAGGGCAGAAGAAATACTGTCTGGACACCTTTTACAGTGTGCAGTGTTGGGGTACACGTGGGTTCAGACTGACAACAGGAGTGGACTAGAGAAACTTGGGTGGCATAAATGGGAGAGACAGAAACATGGCACCTCATTTGACAGAAGTGACTGTGCAGATAGAGAGTGAGACTCAGCAGCAGTGTCTTTGGACTTTCTGGCCAAGTTATTTAGAGAATGTGGAAATGAGGCTGTTCTCCCGGATTTAGTACCCTGTGGGTCATTTAGCTTCTTTTGCAACCAACAGTTGCAGGGTTATTCACATCTATGACCAATTCGTGTGGTCACACATACCATGAGACAAGTTTATGTCCTGCTGATGTCCAGGAGATGATTTCGTCACTGAGAGCACATATGTAGGGAGATGCTTGCTTGTGATGAATTAAGCACAAAATTAAGACATATTTTGTCTTGGAAATACTTCATGGGGTTCCTAAAGTGCCATGGACTTGTAAGTCACATAAAACCATCTGATAAGTGCTTTTCAGGTCTGAATAGATGGAGAGTGCTCTCAGGTCACGCTCTCCTTTTTCACTGCAGTTAAACTACAAACTGATTCTTCACGGATACTTAAAAAATTTATAGCACACGATACAAAATGGGAGCAAGCTGGCTACAACAGTGGAATGTTTTCTCCCATAAATGTCAGGGACAATCGCAAGAAATGTCATTTTCCTTGTTACAAAGCAGCAGCATAATAAAATGGGGCTTTAAACTATTGTATGGTATAAAACAAAGTCTGTCTGAGTATGCCAAAAGAAATTAGTCTTCTGATGCCAAAGTTCAGTCTGAGAGAGAATATATAAAATTTAGAATGGAAAACTAAACAGTGTTTGTTACTAGCAAAGCAACCCCATTATGTTCCCTTTTACGAGCACCACTGGCTTATTTTCCTTCCATCTGTGAAAGCTTCATCCTGACCCAAACCCGGAGCGGGAGTGCACCGACTCAGAGACTGAGGCTCCACTCAGATAACACTGTGCGCCTTCTCGAGGTGCCCACATCTTCCCACCTGCTCAGTACGCCTCATGCTGAAGACTTTCTCTCTTCCCCCAGCCGACCCGCGAGGCTCCACAAGCCTCTCTGACTCCCCTTTTCCTCCTGAAACGCTGCTGAGGAGGTCAGCATTAAGCAGTAAAACTAGCCTGAAAATGGACCAGGAGGTCTGGTAAGCTCCCACCCCCTGCCTCAAGCCCCAGATCCCCAGTTTCGAGAGGGCATGTCTGTCTAAGAAGCAATTCCATAGCTGAGAGGCTTTCTGCGCAAAGCTGTTGCAATCCGGGCCAGCGGCTGGCTACCGCGGCGTGAGCTCCTTCCACCCAGCAGCCTCCGGGGGTCGCTCCCGAAAACGGGCCCTGAGCTAGAAGCACGGTGTTTTCAGCCAGGCCCGCGCTCCTCCGGCCCTCGGCACCCCGTTTTGCCTCCTTGCTCCTCAGTGCAGCGTGCACTGGGTGGACATCTTCATGTTGAGGGAACAAATTAGCTCCGAGAAACACTAAAGAAAATAACGATTTCCCCGAAGACAAGGTACAGAATGTCTGTGGGGCAAGAACGGGGCTGAACGGCCGCAGAGGAACGGGTCTCAAGAAAACGCAACCGCAGAGGTGGACCAGCGTGGACTGAGCGCGCGCTGCCCGGCCTGCGGCCACATCGCCTCGCTCCCCGAGGCGCGTTGCTGCTCTCTAGTGGTGAGACCAGAGACCCGGCCCTGGTTTAGACCAGGGACTGACTGCAGGCGCGGCTGCTGCGGGGCTCCAGGCGCCTGTGTCCTCTGGGGCGGGGGAGGGGTGCAGGGACCGCCCTGGGACGTGTGCCGCCGAGCTGTGGGACCCTACTCCTGCTGATCGCCCCAGGACACTTGGCCGAGTGCTCTGGCGGCCTGTCGCTCAGTCTGGGTCGCTTAGGGGAGGGCAACCCACCCCGGCCCGGTGTGTTTTCTTGCGGTGTGGATTTTAAAGCATCAAAGCAATTCGAGAGCTGAACATCACAAAGATTATGCTAATCAGTCCTGATTCCCAGTCTGCAGTCCTGACACCCTCCTCAGTTTTCCGGACGACCACCCCTCCTCCACCTCCAATGGGAACCTGGGGCTGAGGTGAGAAGGAGTACGTACTCAGCCGCCCACTGGATGAGATCCTGTGGCTGGGTCCGAATGGCGGCTTTGGTGAATTGCTTCAGCAATTCCGGCAGCTCCGGGGGGATGCATATTTGCTTATCTGTCTGAGGCATTGATTGGTTGACCTAATGGCAGGGGAAAGATAAATAAATTAATTGAGAATCTTTGAATCATAAAATGACAGGAATCCTGGACCAGAGGTCACCCAGCTTCTGTTTGATATTCTCCATCCTGGGGAGTTCATTACCCCACAAGGTATATACATTCCATTGTTACACAACTCCGAAGTTAGAAAATGGGTTACTAACCGCTGCTTTGTGTTCTTGTAAATAATTACGTCCTCTACTTAAAAACCGCACAATTCGTCTTCATTTAAAAAGTAAAGATCAGCAAGAAGTAAGCAAAAATATCCCCTAATGATGTCACCCCAAAATATTGGACATCTTCCAGAATGTTTTCAATATAAATACATGTATGTTTGTATAAATAAAAATGGGGTCGTGCACAACAGCATATCATGAACATCTTCCATGTCACACACATACAACTCTTATGGCAGGATAAGTTGTAGCAAAATTTACTCTGTGAATATTATTTGATACTAGGCTATTTCCAAATAAAAATAATCATTAAACAGCTCTCTGGTGAACATCTCTCCCTACATCTGCATGTATTTATCTTTTCTAATTGTAAAAGACAAAACTTGTACATTTCATTCAAAAAGTTCCAGGACAAATTGAAACAAAACATAAAAATCCATAGATGGTACACAAACAGCAGATTAAAAGATTTTGTCTGCTGTTAGCAGAGAAAAAGAGACAAGATAATCCAAAAAGTCCCACATTGGGTGCCTGGCTGGCTCAGTTGGAGGAACTTGCAACTCATGATCTCAGGGCGGTGAGTTTGAGCCCCACGTTGGGTGTAAAGATTACTTACATAAATAAACCTTTAAAAAGAAAAAGCAAAACAAAGCCCCCCGCCCCTTCAAAACACATACATGTTGGACAAATCCCAGAAAACACACCTTTCAGATTGCCTTGCTGACATGGAAGAAAGCAAGGGATATCCTCAAGTGCCAAATAAAATGAGTAAAGCAGAAACCAAACTGGTAAGCAAATGAAGAAGGTAAGATGCAAATGTAGATGCCCAAAACTTGAAACTCTCAGACAAATGACCAGGCAAGTTGCAAACAAATCAGGTCTTAGGCCCACAAAAAGTGAACAACTGAACCAAAGGACTATCTTACGCCCACCCCACAAACCTGATACCCTCCCAAGTTCACACGCCCTCAACATAAACGGTGGAAGTAGTCTGCCGGCTGGCAGGGGGGGGAAAACACTGAAATGTGTCTCCATTGTTGCTTCTTGTTGGGGGCAAGCTAGTCTCCCACCAGTTTGTTGCCACAAACTAGGTCTTAGTGTAATAGGTCAACTTATAAGATAGCAGAAAGCTTATTGTATGTAAGTTCGGCTTAACCTCACCTTTCATGAATAATTGAGATAAAAGCTTATGTAGTTCCCTATTAGGGTTATCGGAAATTACTAACCACCCTATCTCGCTTCTGTAACTTCACCGGCTTGCTAAATAGATAACTTAGGTTGCAAAACGCTCCCCCACCCCTTCTACCAAGATCTGGCCTAGGCAAGACCAACATGTAAAAAGTCACGAACTCACTGCCCCACGGTATCTTAGGTGTCTAACTATGACTGGTCATTTTAAACCCTCTTAAGACAAAGAACTTTAAATTGATAGGTTCCCGCCAAAACTAATGTCTGTGTGTCACAATATAATTGGTTACCATGAAATGTTGTAAATTGTAATTGGTTAGCTAAATAATGATGTATTCTGACTTGCTAAAATCCATATAAGCTCACTGCTACCTTTGTTCAGGGCCATTCTCTGCACTTTTCTCCTTAAGATCAGGAGATCAGGTTTGGCCCGGCTGTGAATAAAATCTTGCCTCACTTCTATTTGGCATCTGGTGGTTTTTTTCGACAGCGCCCTGTTTCATTAGTTGTAGATTTATACCTCCGACCCTGTTGGGAAGTCCCAAGACAAGAAACTAAAGTGGCCTCAGGTTGGTAGTACTCCATTATCATTCACTGTATGTTCTTTTATTTGGAAGAGTAGAAAGATTTGATTAATTTTAGACTTTGTAAAAACTCAAGTATGCATAGCAACATTTCAAGAGTAATTACTATAAAAATAATATAAACACCAAACTAGTAGAAAGGAGAAAAGGAATTAAAAACAATAGCAACAATGGGGCGCCTGGGTGGCTTAGTAGGTTGAGCATCAGACTTTGGCTCAGGTCATGACCTCACAGTTTGTGAGTTCCAGCCCCGCATCAGGCTCTGCACTGACAGTTCAGAGCCTGGAGCCTGCTTCGGATTCTGTGTCTCCCTCGCTCTCTGCCCCTCCCCCACTTGTACTCTGTCTCTGTCTGTCTCTCTCTCGAGAATAAACATTAAAAAAAATTTAAAAAAAAACAAAACAATAGCAACAAAACAACTTGATCAACGCACAAGAAGCCGAGAAAGGAGTGGGGAAAGCATAGGAAAAATGGGTAAACAACATGATAGAAAAGAACCCATATACAGTATATCCATAATCAAAACAAAAAGAAATGGCCTTAAGTGTGGCCATTAAAATTATCAGACCAGATTTTTCAAAAATCCACATTTGGGCACATCTGAAAAGACATAAGGACACAAAACAACTGAAGGTGAGAGGCTACATGGATAAATAGGCAAATAAAACCAAAAGAAATGTTCATACCAGACAGGAAACTTAAAGGCAAAATGCATTATTAGGAACAAGGAGGGTCAGCTCATAATGATAAAAGCTTCAATTCATTGAGAAGATGGCACAGTTCTCAGTGAGTATGCTACAGATACCATCAGGGGTGAATGCTGGATGGAAAGGAAATCTGTTGTTTAGGGTTACATATATATGTCATAATATCACAACAAATAGCAAGGGATGACAAACACAGATTCCAACTTTGAGTTTCCTCTTTTGGGGAGGAGAGAAGGTCGTCAGGGAGATGCAACAGAGATACCAACACCATTAGTGATAGTCTATATTTTAAATTGGATGGTGGCTGCATAGATGTTTGTTTCATTAGCTTTAATCCTATATTTATGTCATGCATTTTATTTTATATGTATGAAATATTTCGTAATTTAAAAGTTACCATTACATTTGTTTCTGATAACTTTTCAATCCATTTTATCTAGGAAAGGGCAGTGCCTTATTTTTTCATATTGTCTGAATATATGTATAAAATTGTGGTTAAGCACACATGACAAAATTTACCACTGTAACCATTTTTGAGTGTATGGTTCAGAGGCATGAAATGCATTCACACTGTTGTGCAACCATCACCACCATCCATCTCCAGGATTTTTTCATCTTCCAAAACTTAAAACTCCGTACCCATTATACAATAATTCTCCATTTCCCTCTCCCCTTAACACCTGGCAACCACCATTCTGCTTTCTTTATTTATGAATTTGACTACCCTAGGTACTTCATATAAGTAGAATCACACAACATTTGTTCTTTTGTATTTGGCTTGTTTCACTTAGCATAATGTCCTCAAGTTTCATCCATGTTGTAGAGTGTTAATATTCCATTGTGCGTATGTGTGTGTGTGTGTGTGTGTGTGTGTGTGTGTTCAACCTGTTGTTGAACATTTGGGTTGTTTTTGTCTTTTGGCTATTGTGAGTAATGCTGTGATGAACTAGGTATACAAACACCTGTTCAAGTCCCTGCTTTTAATTCTTTTGGTATATACCCAGAAGTGGGGTCGCTGGATCAGATGGAAATTCAATTTTTGGTTTTCTCAGGCAGTGCCATACTGTTCCTTCAAAGAGGCTGTACTTTTGCCTATTTGTATTTATTTTGACAGGATATTTTAGTTGTGCAATTGTTTGATTTCTATTCTAAAGGTTAAAATGGCATCATGTAAATGAAAAGATGGTCAAACCCTAATTAACCAGGCTTCCATGATAACAGTAAGAATGACAGCCCTTGGTCATTCCAGAGTAAATTTAAGCAAAGCCTTTACCCCCATTGCTTCTTCTAAGAATATTCCGAGATCTCTCTCCATTTTTGGCCAATCTCTAGTGAGTTCTCCATATCTACAGTCTTTTCGGAATGCTTACTCCTTTTATAACCTCTTGCAATTCTTTCTGCTCTCACCACCCCATTTTTCCCTTAAAAGTCATCAATTATACCTATTAACTTCTGGTCTATGCCAGATACTATGTTAAGTATTCTGTATACGTATTCTCACTTAATCCTCAAAATATCCCTATGAGGTAGATTATATTATCACCATTCCACAGGTGATGAAACTAAGGAGAAATAAAACTTTTGAAAGGACATGTAGCTCTTAAGAGACAGAAGCAGGATTTGAACACACACAGTCTGATGTGGGAGATGCCTGTTAAACATGACTGTCCTTTCCTTCTTGAGGTTTTCTCTTCCTTTGATGGCGTATACCATTCTTGTCTTTCTATTTTCGTCAGCACTCCTCCTCTGTCACCATAACTTTTTTCCTCCTTCCTGGTGACAGACGAGTTTTCAATCTTCCCAAAACTCAGTCTTCAGCACCCTGAGCTCCTGTCTTTCTGTCCTTCTTGGAGAGCTCACATCCTCTCATGGCTCCATCTACCACAAAATGGCATTGATTATACTTGTCTGTCCATCCCTGACCTCACTTCCTACTATCTCCAGGACACATCTCTACTAAAATTCACTCTCCATCTCCCAACTAAGTCCCATTCCTAAATTTGTTTCTGAACATCATGCCACTATTTTCTCAGTCATTTGACCTCCAAGCCCTGGGGAGAAGCTTCATCAACCTACAAGAAGGCAAGAATGGAATGGAGAAAGCATAGGAAAAATGGATAAAGGATAAACGACATGATAGCAAAGAATCCATATACAGTATATCTGTAATCACAATAAAAAGAAATGGTCTTAAGTGTAGCCATTAAAATACAGAAATTATCAGACCAGATTTTTCAAAAATCTCTCACTAAATCCCATTGATGCTTCCTCTGAAATATGTCTCCAAATCTTCCCTTGCTCTCTATTTCTACTCCTTTTATTCTGGTTCAGCCCCTCACCACCCGCTGTGCACTTCCTAACTGGCATCCCTGTCTCAGGTCATTCTCTGGTCTAGTCTGTGTGTCCAGCATGTCCACATCTATATTCTACGCTGCTGTTAATAGGTGTGAGAGCCCTGCTCACAAAATGGCAATCATATCCTGACTTTCAAGGTTCTCTATGATTTATACACAATTTTAAACTAGAATTTTTCTACTAATGTTTACCAACACAAATTTCCAACACGTAGTCTACTCTGGCATATTTCCAAGAGATTATATATCTGAAGGTTAGCACTTGTTCATCCATTGTTAGTAGAACTCTATCTTGCTTTTCTATTTTCCTCAGTATTTTGCTAATTCTGGCTGGCTTACTTGAAGTGCTCTCTTTTTTTCCATCTATTCAAACTCTACACACCCCTAAGGTTCACCTTGCGTCCTACTATGCCATAGGCCTTCCTAGAAAATTTGAGAATCATCAGATAGTATTATAATACACATTTTACCATTTCACCCCATTCTATCTTTTACAGATCTCTATAGCTGAGTTTTCCACAAGTGGCCAAAGCAGAATGGGCTACAGGTGTCTCCAGGAGAGATCGATGGTTGTAAACTTTTTATAGTGATACAAAATTTACAACCATTTTACAACCATTCACCTACTTATAACGGTTGAAATTATATGTGGATACTGTTTGGCTCAGTCAGTAAACTTCCATATTCCAGTAATTATTGTTTTTGTGCTTAAGGTTTTATGGGCAGCACCTGCCAGAGGAGATGATTGTATAGGGTTTTCCACTTTAACCATCATGTTAGAACCATCTCCATAAGTCTGATAAACATTGCTTAATTGTAATGTATTTGTTATTAGTGATAATCGTTTGTGCATATGTTTCAAATACTTAGGTCTTCCTTTGATTTAATTTGCTATTTTTCACATTTTTTTCCCCAACAAAGAAGGCACATATGCCTCATCATTATCATCATCACTTATTCATTTTTTGAAATTTTGACTTGATTTCTATAGTTATTTATTCTTGGCTTTTGATGTAAAATATTCAAAGTCTGATAATGAAATTTTATAATGACATTTGTTATAGAAATAAAAAACAATATTTATAAAAACAAATAATAATGGAAAATAATTTGTTTAGTTGAGGGGTTTGAACCTTTTTAATATCTTACAAAAAATAGTTTTCAAACTATTTTAACTCCATTTGATTATAAGTAATCGTTTATATTTTTAGAAATCTAACACTCTGATTATTAAATAATAGTATTTTCAAAATTCCCACTTTACTTATCAAATGCTCAGTTTTAAAAAATTTTGTGATTTATTTAAAAATACTTATAAGAAAATGGACCTTATTTTCTTTGCAAATTGATTTGTTATGGTCAAAAGACTTGTAGTCGCCTTAATACTTGAAATATATTTTTTATTTTCCTACCATAAAGTAAAATTTAAAATCAAATATTAATCATTTTTATTTATACCTATTACTATTTTTTTTATTTTATTTTAGAGAGAGAGAGAGCATGAGCAGGGGAGAGGGGCAGAGGAAGAGAGAGAGACTCTTAAGCTGGCTCCACACCCAGGGCAGAGCCCAACACGGGGCTGGGTTCCACGACCCTGGGATCATGACCTGAGCCAAAATCAAGAGTGTGATGCGCAACTGACTGAGCCACTCAGGAGCCCCTAATATCTATTATTTTTAGTGTTATTTAAAATTTAGATTTGTTTTACCCTGATCATTTTTTGTCTATCTAAGTATCTTATTTTCATGGAAAAGTTATCAAATGAAGAAAATGGTGCCAGACAAATTATGCCAGGGACTTAGCAGAAAATACATTACCCAGACAATTTCTTAAGAGACCAATTCTTAAAGTCTCTGGTCTCAGGATCCCTTAAAAGTTACTGAGGACCCCAAAGAGCTTTTGTTAATATGGGTTTTATCTATCAATATTTATCATTTTAGAAATTAAAACAAAAAATTAAATATTAGTTTTAAAATAAAAACAAACCCTTTACATATCAACATAAGTAACATTTTAATGAAAAATAACTATACCTTCCACAAACAAAAAACCCCATAGTGAGAAGAGTGGCATTGTTTTACATTTTTTGCAAATCTCTTCATGTCTGGCTTAATGGACGATAGCCAGATTCTCATATCTGCTTTGTACTCAATCTGTTATAGTATCACACATCATGTAGCTTCTGGAAAACACTGTACGCTCTTAAGAAAAAGAGTGAAGAAAGCATATCGTGTATTAATATTATTACAAAAAGTTTTAATTTCATGGACTCCTACTCCCCAAAGTCTCAAGGCTCCTCTGAAGTCCCTGAAATCACACTTTGAAAACCACTATTTTTAGGAAACTTTACAACAGTATTTACAATAGTAGTTTACATCAGATTGGATCCAAGATGCTAAATAAAAGGTCCCATAATTAAGAAATAAAGCCAACATGTCTCTCACAGTTGTAGAATTACTCATTTTACCAACCTGCCTGGGAAATGACCACATGTTTGGGATCAAATGAAGCCAAGGAAAGATATAAATGCTATTCTGGAATAATACTATTAGAAGATTCATTGATGACATTCTGTACAAGACTAATGAATCAAAGCATTTCCTTGCAGAGTGGTGAATCTGCAGTTGTTAAGTAACTGCATTTAGTTAGTAGCACTAGTTAGAATCCCCGGAGAGGAATGCTTGGAAAAGTATTGTTTTGCCAAAAAGTACCAAAACTACTCAGGGCGATGTACATGGAGTAGTAACTAAGTACTTTAAAACAAATCAGATGTTCTAGATTATGCAAGCACAGCCGTTCCTATACCGGTGGGAAATCTGTGATGACAGGAAAGTGGGCAGGCTTTACACTCTATCTGCTCTCCATGTTCTCCGTGCCTGTGATACAAGTAAGACATTATTTTGTTCACAATGAGCTCTTGTCTATACTTCCCCTGTAAATGTGAATTCCACATTAAAGTATGTTACTAATAAAATCCAAGCCATTCTGGTTCCGTCTGTTTTCAGCTTATGTGAAGAAACTGCTGTTTCCTACCAAGGTAACTATCAAAGGAAAAGCTTTTTCTCTGGAGATTAGGAGCTAAAAGAAAAATTGGAAAAAAAAAAAAAAAGTCAATGATCTTTGCTGCAGAGTTGTTGAAGAGAGATTATTGTCTTCAGAAAATTGGCCTGCTTGACATTTTTGAGCACCAGAATGAATTTAATCAAAATCTCAAGGAGTGTCTGAAAATAAGTATACTAACAATCCTTGCAGATTGAAAGGAAATGTGAAGTTACATGATACTGATACTCTAGCTTCAATCCTAAAGAGACTAGCAGCAAAACATCTGTTAAGTGTCACATTATTTGGAAATAAATGATATGAAAAAGTTCAAGTGCATTAGAAATCTATTCATGTTATCATGAGAATTTCAATGAAAAAAAGAAAGAAGGTAAACGATCCAGGTTCTGGTTAAGAGTGAGAAAGGAGTTTCTGTCAACTGCAGAAAAATCAATAAATACCCTTCTACTATTTGCTAAAAGCCATATGTGAGGCAAACTTTTCCACTGATGTTAACTGTAAGAATTCAAAGAAAACATCATTAAAAGATTTTTGTCAGGAACCTCATGTATTCATTTCAACACAAAACTTGATATAAAGCAAACTCATGATAAGAAAACAAACTTGACTTCTCTTTATAAAGTTTTCAAATGTTTATTTGGGAGTTTTATTCAAATTAAACAGTTATATCTTTACTGTTACTTTGTATTTTACTTTTTATTATAG